>NW_006408532.1:11310020-11387054 GCF_000296735.1 Chrysochloris asiatica | reverse complement strand
GAGGTTGGCCCAGGATTGGACATTGTTTTGTTCTGCTGTGCATGGGGTTGCTATGAGTCGGTTCCAACTCGATGGCACCTGACAACAACAACAACAACAAAAGCTGTTAGGGGAGTGCAGTGGCTCTGTAGGATAAATACTGAACTGTGAACCACAGGATCAGTGGTTCAAGCCCACCAGCTGCTTCATGGGAGAAAGATGAGACTTTCTGCTTCCACAAAGACTTACAGCCTTGGAAACCATATACAGGGGTTGCTGTGAGTTGGAACTGACTCCAAGGCACTTAACAACAACAAAAGAAGATAGTTCAGTTCTGCACCTCAAGGGCCATAGTCTCAAGGGTTCCACCAGTCTTTATCTGACCAGTAAGTCTGGTCTTTTTATAACGCTGAGTTTGTTGCACATTTTTCTTCCACACTATCTAGGACTTTCTGATGGGATCTCTTTCAGAGCAGCTGGTAGTGGTAGCCAGGTACCATCTAGTTCTTCCGATCTCAGGGTTGTGAAGACTGATGTTCACATTGTCCATTAATCTCATTATTTTCATGTGTCTTAAATTTTTATTACTCTCTTTCCCTCTAGACAGGGAGAGACCAATAGTTGCACTTTAGATGGCTGCTCACCAGCTTTTAAAACCTCAGTTGCTACTTACCAAAGTAGGATGTGGAACATTGTCTTTGTGAACTATGTTGTGTCTTTTGACCTTAATATCCCCGGAGACTATGATCCTGAACTCCCAGGTCTAGCGTCTCATTCCCTCAAGGTATTTGGTTTTGTCTAAGAAGTTTTCATAACCACCCCCGTACCAGTATGCACCACCACATTAGTGGATATATTTGCAGCAAAGATATAAATATAGTCTTTCAAGCAAATATATATTTGTGGGTATACTCCCACTTTTCCCACATACCCATTTAACCTGTGTGTCTATCCATGCCTTTACTTGTAGATCACCAATATTACAGGATTGTGTATATAACAGTGTTTACCTCTGTCGCCTTTAATGCTTGCACTCTTCCCTGTGTCTTCACCTGCCTTGATAATTTTTTTGCCAACCTCCTTAACGTAAATTGCCTTCCCCTTCACCCAAGTTAATAGGTTTCTACCCCCTCTAGCCAATGAGTTACCCTCTTTTCCCTTCCCACCCTGGTAACTATTTTATTAAGTTTTTACAATAGCAATCTTAATACACTGTTTGTCCTTTTGTGATTGACTAATTTCACTCAGCATGATGTCCTCCAGCTTCATCCATGTTATAAATAAGATGTTTCTCAGGTTTGTAATTGTCCGTTAACATTGCATAATATTCCATTGTGTACATGTACCAAAGCACATTTATCCATTTTTCCTTTGATGGGCATTGCATTTAGATTGTTTCCATCTTTTTGCTACTGCGAATACTGCTGTGATGAGCATGGATGTACATATATCTATTTGTGTCATGACTTTTATAAATTTTTGAATGAAAAACTAATGATCTAATTTTTAAACCTTCACCAAGTTCACAGTCAAGAGCTGAAGAAACAAAGTAGACATAAGAGTGTATGATTCTATTTATATGAAATTCTAAAATAGATAAAATTATTCTACTACAATAGAAAGTGGGTTGCAATAGGGCAGATTGATTGGAAAGAGTGATGGAAATGATCACTGTTTTGAGTTGTGGTGACATCACTATATGCAATTGTCAAAACTCATTGAACTGGAAAAAAAAAAAAGCATTCTAATTTTTAAAAAAAAATAAGTACATCCTGACCTCATCATTAAAAAATTTTTTTGCTATGATTTTAAAATGCTTTCATTTTCTTTTTTGGGGGGTGGTGGTAGTATTTTATTCTTTTGAACATTTTTTTCCTGCTATTTTAGTGGTTCTAAAGTCAACAATTGTGAGGATGGTGTAGGAGCCAGCAGTGTTTTGTTCTGTTGACCGTAGGGTTGCTATGAGTTGGAACTGACTCAGTGGCACCTAACAACAGCAGTCATAGCTTCTGCTGGGTAAAATGTCATTAGTGTTCTGTTCGTTGACAAAGATCCTCAACTAATTCATCATGGGGTACCAGCTCCCACACCCATGACCAGCTCGCTTTGGGACACCAATTCCTCCTTTTCACCCTTATTGGACATCATCAGTTGCACAATATAATGGTGTCAGGAAACTAAAAAGTAGTTCTTCCCCAACAAGGTGACTGGAAGGAAATCTGCCCTGCTAGAATTTAATTTGTGCAATACACTTAGTCATTTTGAGACAGTGGGATTTATCATTTCCCCCTTCCAAGAGGAAGTATGTTTATGTATTTGAAACATCTTAGCATGCTATGAAGGTATTTTTGGAGGGTAGGGGATATTTTGGGGATTCGTGTAGAGCCTAAGTTTATGGGGTGTGGGAAATCTGAAGTCACAGCAGTGGAGACAAGACAACTGACCCAATGTGCGACAAACCAGTGCTAAATGGCAACTCTCCTGTGCTTCATTGCTCTCTCTTGTGTGGTGTGTAGGAGCTGGTCAGACTCACCATTGAAAAGCAGGGGCATCCGTCTCCAACAAGCCCAGTGAAGCCTAGCGCCCCGGCCTGCAGACCTGATGGGTGAGTGAGTGCTGATGGAGCCCTCTGGTCACAGCTCTGTTGCTTACAAAGTTCACCTGTTAGACAGAATGAGAGCCAGATCTGGCAGCCTCATTGAGTAGATGATAGACCCACGGTGATGGTGATGGTGGTGTGTCATGGAGTTGGTTTCCTACTCATAGTGACCCTGTATAGGGTTTCCTTTAACTGTAAATTTCTATGGGAGCAGAGAGCCTCATCTTTCTCCCGTGGAACTGCTGGTAGTTTTGAATTGCTAACATTGAAGTTAGCAGCCCAACTCATAAACACTACACTACCATATGGACCCATAGTCCTCTTTTATTGATAAATTCTGGATGGGATTTTGTATTACTTTAAAATGTGTGGATTTCTCACACATTTTGGAGTATTGCTTGGTCTCAAGTTTAAATATGCAGTGTGAGTGTATCTGTGGCTAGTGTGTGGGGGTGTGTGCACAGTGAGCCACACCAATGCTCTTCCTGACCAATTTAGTTTCATAATTAAGAAGAATCTTTTAGGGTTGCATTTTGGGGATTTGTCAAAGTTTTGTAGTATTTGCAAAGAAAGTAAACTGAGTGTAGCATGGACCATGGTATAATGCCTTTAGCAATTTCTACAAGCCCCTTGTTAAAATAAGAAACATAAATTGGGGGCATTTTAGGAAGTCCTTAGATCATCTTGGGTACTGGAGGGAGGTGGGCGGGGGAGGTTCAACCAGAATCCTGCTGGGGATCAAACCAGACTTGGCACCTCATCTCCCTGGAGCCCAGAGCTCTTGTGTTGAGAGCTGCTGCTCCACAACTCTGCCCTCACCCTTCATTCTTTTACCCTGGTCACATTCATTTTAATCCTCTCAGGACCTTCTTTAACCCCAAGTTCTTTTACATTCTACAGCCAGTCAGAGCTTCCCCTGACAGATCGAGAAATGGAAATTCTTAACAAGACAACTGGGATGTCACAGTCAACTGAGATGCTCCCAGACTCCACAGATGAAGAGGTTGCGCCTCCCAAGCCCCCTTTACCTGGAATCCGGGTGGTGGATAATAGGTAATGATACTATCACACTTAACTTTGACAGCACCCCCCTCTATTACTTCCTATTTATTGGTGTGAACAAGAACAACAACAACAACAAAAAGATGGTACAGCTAGGATAAGAGCTCACTCCATTGCTCTTAAGAACGTTTGGAAGTTTGACGTAATGTATTATAGTCCTTGCCTTTAGCCTTGGCCCAGTAAGAGTTAGTACAATATATTCTATTAAATTGGGGAAAACGATTTTTTCTCATTTTGGAATTTGGGGGGTGGTGGTATCATAGACTTTTACTTTAGCAGAAAGAGAGTTGGGGCAGGAGTTGAAAGTGTGAAAACTAGGTGTGAAAAGTTTAATGAGGAAAGAATACCTTATCCTGTACCCTGGTATCTTTCTAAAGAATTTTGTTTGGGTTCTTTGGTGTAATTGGAGTTCTCTGTCTGTTTCAGCCCTCCACCAGCATTGCCACCTAAGAAAAGACAGTCGGCTCCATCCCCCACCCGAGTGGCTGTAGTGGCCCCCATGAGTCGAGCTACCAGTGGCTCCAGTTTGCCTGTTGGAATTAATAGGCAGGTAATGCAGTCTCATCTGGAAAGCAGAGGAAGGCTTGAGTTCTGGGATTTGGTTCCTAAAGTGGAAAAAAACAAGTGATCTCAAGACCCTGCTGTAAATCAGAATGAGAGGATTGCTTTTGGAGGAGTTGAAGCCTTTTAGTCATCCTTCTCTCTCCAAGATAGCATTGAAGTTCACAAATGGGGGTGGGTAAAAGGAGGCTGGAACCACAAGGGCGTCTCCTGAGGACAGCAAAGCCTACCCACACACTTTGAGAACTCCTTAAGACTTCTTTCTCTTTAGTTACAGATACACTGTTTTATTACTTACATCTAAGATGGGCCTTTCCAACAGGTTTCTGAGCTTGATGGTATTTCCTTCTCTAAGTTAATATACTAATTCTCTCTTTCTTGTTCTCTGCCACCACTTCTCAGAAATGACTGGGTTTGTTTTTTGTTTATTTTCCACATGAGGATTTTGACGTTGACTGTTACGCACAGAGACGGCTGTCAGGAGGCAGCCATTCGTACGGCGGAGAGTCCCCTCGCCTTTCCCCATGCAGCAGCATAGGCAAGCTCAGCAAATCAGATGAGCAGCTGTCCTCTCTGGACAGGGACAGTGGGCAGTGCTCCCGGAACACAAGCTGTGAAACACTAGGTGAGCTGTGGGCCTCTCTGTCACTCTTCTCCTTAGACAGACTTCATTGTGACTTTTATTGCTTGGTGGTTCCTTTAGCCTCTTGCAGCCCTGGGTTCAAATCCCAGACAGGCCAAATCATTTAAAAGCTGAGCTTCAGTTTCCTTACCTACAAAGTATCTACATCTCAAAGAGGTTGAAAGCTTGCAGGAAATAGCAATACCACATAGGAGATACTCAGATGGTAGCCATTGTTACTGTTACTCTTTCTATGTGCAATTGGACTCTCTTTGCCAGGATTAAGAGCCATCTGGGCTCTGAGCTGGAGACAGTGGGGGTGGGGTTTTCAAGGCAAGCTAATAACATTCATTAGTGTTGAACGCGCACTGTTGTGGGTGCATGAAAGTAGGAAAGGCAAATGGGAAAAGGTTTAAAGAGCCTAATGCTGTAACATCCCTTTAATCAGATGTCTCACTTCTAAGACTTTATCCTAAGGGAACATAATGAGAGATCTATAACAATATTTCTGTCCGAGGATGTTGTTAAGTGCCGTTGAGTCTATTCCGACTCACAGTGACCCTGTATAGGGCTTCTGAGGAGTGGATGGTGGGTTTGAACTGTCGACCTTGTGGTTAGCAGTCCAGTGCTTATCTTAAAGCGCCACACTATAATTCCTCCAAGAATGTTAATCTCAGCATTATTCAGAGTAGTAGAAAAAAACTAGCAGCAATCTAATTATTCACTGTAGGAAATTGGATAAATTATGATACATTCACTTAGTGAAATGATACAGGTTTTTTAAAATGATGCTGTTGTTGTTGTTAAGTACCATGGAATCGATTCCGACTCATAGCGACCCTGTACAGGGTTTCCAAGGCTGTAAATCTTTACAGGAGCAGAAAGCCTCATCATTCTCCCGCGGAACTGCTGGTAGTTTCAAACTGCTGACCTTAAGTTCAGCAGCCCGATTCATAACCACTATGCTACCAGATATGTGCTTTTAAAACCTGTGCAACATAAAAAGACTCTAGGAATGTTTATGTGATATTTCTCAGTATAGTTAAAAAAAAAAGTTTTATTTAAGAAATCCTAGGACAAAAAGACTTTTAAAGAAATACATCAAAATGTAGACAGCTTTATCATGGGATTATTGGTGAATTTTATTTTTTGATAGTTTTCTGTATTTTCTGCAATAATCGTATCTTTTTCTTTAATCAAGAAATTAGAAAAGTACAAAGAATAGTATAGCAAACAGCAGTACTCTTATGTGTTTTACTTTAATAATAATAAATAAAATTTAATAAACACTAGAAAATCAAGTGAGAGCACTGTATGGATGAAATGGAAGTTGTGTCTGGCCATGCTGTAATGAGTGAGAAGGGTGGGATTGTGTCTTGTTACCAGGCCTTGTGGCTAACAGGTATTTTTTTCCCCTGTCATGAATACAGATCACTATGATCCCGACTACGAATTCCTCCAGCAAGACCTCTCTAACGCAGACCAGATACCTCAGCAAGTGGCCTGTAACCTTAGCCCATTGCCAGAATCTTTGGGGGAGTCTGGATCTCCATTTCTTGGCCATCCTTTCCAGTTGCCTCTTGGCAGCTGTCTCCAGCCAGAGGGACATTTGGCCCTGGGGCAGCAGACAGACACGCCACCTGCTCTCCCAGAGAAGAAGCGCAGGAGTGCGGCCTCCCAGACTGCAGACAGCTCTGGCTGCAGGGTGTCCTACGAGCGGCACCCTTCACAATACGACAACATCTCTGAGGACGACCTGCAGAACCCAGCCTCAGTCCAGTCTATCCCCTTCACGCCCTTTGCTGCTGTTCTCCCTTTTCAACAAGGAGGGTCCTCAGCCCCTGCCGAGTTTGTGGGTGATTTCACTGTTCCGGATTCAACGGGTGACCCAGAAAAACCACCTCCTCTACCAGAGAAGAAAAACAAACACAGTAAGCTTTCGTTGCACTGCAAGGAATCAACTTCTGTAACATAAATGGTGTATTTTATTCAAGGATTAGGCCCACAGCAAATCGGTGGCCTCATTACTTCAAAACAGAGAGGACCACAGGGATTCAGAGCCCCAATATGTCAACACTGTGATCACTTTTAGACACCAGAGCTTGTGACAACCTGAGAAACTGACCTCTCCTATGGTGTGTGTAAAGCTGAGGCCTGGGCTGAGGTCAGTGCAGGTCACTGACCCTCGTCACCTGAACACACAGTGACAGCGCGATAGCGCGGCACAGCATTCAGGACAGCGTTACTGTAGTCCCTATGTGAAACAAGGTGGAGGTAGTTGCTGTTAAGTGCCGTCGAGTCGGTTCCGACCCAAAGCAACCCTGTATAGGGTTTCCAGAGAGTGACTGGTAAGCTTGAACTACTAACCTTGTGTTTCAAACCGACTTTGCAGTCTAGCACATTAATCCACAGCGCCATACCTGGACTCTGTAAAGCAAGGTAGACATTACCATTTCAAAAAGAGCAGTTTCCTAGCACAAGCAGAGTCCCTTTCTGAGGCTACATGACAGTAGCAGGTGGCTGTTTAGAGACTGGAAATGGGTGCTAGTCTGTCCTCTGTCTGCAGGCACTGAAAATGACAGGTTCAGTTCATGACTTGAAACTTGAAGTTGCATGTCAGGAGTAGCTGAGGACACTCCAAGGATCAGACAGTTGAGTCTCTGATGTTAGTAGGTCCCAGAAGAATGACCTTTTGAATGTTTTCCAAATGTAAATTTGGCCGAAAACTCCTATTCAGAGTTCCAGTGAACTGCTATTTTCTGCTAGCTCCCTGAACTAGTACGCATCATAGAGTGTTTTCTATCTCTCTCTGTCTATTCTCACGTTCTTCCTGACTTCACAAACACGGTTTTGGGTTGACCAGCTTACTCTATTTGATGGCGATGTGACCAGTTCCAGGACTCCCTGGCCTCAATTGAAGTTTCTAGAAGAGGACTTCAACGAGCTAGGAACTACATCTCATTCCAAGTTCCCAAATAAGAGACCCTCATTCTCAGAGAAGGGAAGACCTAGTTTCTTAGAGCAGCCAGGCTTATCCCAAGGGCTGCCTGGTTGGTCTAGGGAAGAAAGACAGTGCTCCTCGCTGGGTGTTGCCCTCCTTTCCTAATGGCTTCAGTGGTGTGGTCACCCAGCTGGAGGGAGAGCTGGCTCTGTAGGACTAATGATGTCATTTCCATCTGTTGTTTCAATTTGCTCATTAAAAACAACAGGATACTAAGTCGAAGGGAAGAAGCCCTGATAGTGTACTGTGAGCTAAGCATTGCACTGCTAACCACAGGTCGATAGTTCAAACCCACCAGCCATTCCATGGGAGAAAGCTAAGACTATCTGCTCTGGTCAAGATTTATAGTCCCAGAAACCCTATGGAGCAGTTGTACTCAGTTGAAACCCAATAGGGTTGCCATGAGTCACAATTGACTCGATCACAGTGGGTAAGTAGAGGGGCATAAACAATAAGGCAGGCATGTTTCCCTCGGTGCCTCTCCCTCTGCACATGGATGTGTCCAAAGAGCTGCCGTCCTTTCCTCCACCCCTCTTTGCCTTGACTTAAGCAGCTTTCTGCTTTTCCTTTTCTCTCAGATTCCTCTCGACTCAAAATGTAGGGCAGGCTGCCACTTCACGGTGACTGCAACAGCGCGAGGTGCTAGCTGCCCTCACTCTTGCAGCTCTCAGAGTAGGCACTGAGCAGTGTTCCTCACACTAGAGAGCTGTGAAGAAGAGAGGGGGAGGGAAGGGGGGTTGAACAGCCTCAAGTGGTCAGAGATAATTTTCTGTTAATTTATTAGCTTGATCTCCTCTATCCTTGTCTGCAGCATTTGTGTTGCAACCCTTTTGAAAACGAATAGTAGTCTGAATTGTGACCTGAGCACATGGTTTATATGCCCTATCTTATTTAATCCTTACAACTATCTGCATGATAGGCATTACTGCCCATTTTACAGAGGAAGAGACTGAAGCTGACAAGAACTAAAAAACTTGTCCAACATTAATATGCAAGTTCCCAGGCCTCTCTAGGCTCAGATTTGTCATTTAACCTGTAGCTCTGTAGGATCAGCACTGGACTGCAAACCACAAGGTCAGCAGTTCAATCCCACCAACTGCTCCTTGGAAACCCTACCCTGTACAGGGTTGCTGTGAGTCGGAACTGACTCGACAGCACTTAACAAATGTTATACTACCTCCTTCACTAAGTTAGCAAGGACTTCAGCCATCTTTGAATAGGCCCCGTCAGTTTCAAGTACTGATCCCAGCAGTGAGATCATCTTAACACACCAGGAGCATGGGTTCTAGTCTTGAGTTTGCTGTTTACTTCCTGTGGGCAGCCCTTGGAAACTTAGTCTGAAATTCCCCATGGAAGACAGCTCACAAAGTTGCTTTGAGGGAGGAGTGAGAGAGTAATCGTGCTTTGTATTTGCCAACACTGGACAAGCCTCAGACATGTGCAGTCTCCTCTGGTAGCGTAGTGGTTACGAATCGGGCTGCGAACCTTAAGGTCAGCGGTTCGAAACTACCAGCCGCTCCGCGGGAGAAAGATGAGGCTTTCTACTCCCGTAAAGATTTACACCCTCGGAAACCCTGTACAGGGTCGCTATGGGTCGGACCCGACTCGATGGCACTTAACAACAACAACAACAATGTCAGAGTCACGCCATCCTTTGGAGATGCTCTGAAGGCACACGTGTCCCTGGCTCCTTTCACCAACGTAGTACCCCACAGTCCTAGGTGCCCTCGGGAGCATGAGCCTGGTGGACCTTCTCGAGGTTCTGAGCCATCATGCTGGGCTGCTTTTGAAATTGCCTGACCCTCCTGTTTCTAAAAGGTTGTAAAACATCGCTGCAATTTCTCTATGTTTGGTTAGTAGGTCTCTAAAGGGACTTCAGCCATCAGGAGGACATAGAGACCTTATACAAGGATTACAGTGTAACCCAAATTTCCTATTTTGACCAGGCAGAAGGTGAATGTGTTGAGTCGTTTAAGGTAGGCGTTTGGGGTCACTTTCACAGACTTGCATCATCTTTCTCCCAAATTTATGGTTCTGGCTGTGCAGCATGAAAGAAAGAAAGCATTGTAGAGACGGGGTCTATGCTTCTATTTTAGCAGTCACTGCAGCTGACCCTGTGCAGAAACGCTCCTCTCATCCTGTGCACCTGAGGCCAGCTTCTACCCAATGCTGACTGAAGCTAATGAGAAATTCTTATTTATCCTTTTCAAGACAGAATGTGACTTTGAACAACTCCCTCTTTTAGTGCAGGGTACCAAGAAAGCACCCAAAAAAGAGCATTTCCTACACATTGGACCCAAGATGAGATGCAGGGAAGAAAAAGACAAACCCCTTCCTTTTGAGACTGTCCTTAACCAAGCGTGTTAGCCCTTTTTCAATCATCTGGTGAAGTTAGGTCTCCGATGAAGCCCCTGGCTTTGTGGCTACTTGAAAATACAAAAATGAATCCTGCAAGACTCTCCTTGAGAATTTCCTGGGCCTGTGAATTCGGCCCCATCCAACAGTTGCTGCTGGCACTTGGAGAGGATCCAAGGAGGAACAATGACTTACAATGCTTGCTTCCTTGTGCTTGCCACACACCAATTTAAATGTCTTTGCTTCCAAACTCTAGGCCTCTCTTTCTTTCCAGCTCTCATTGTCCTTTAGAATCCCTCTTCTTGGGTGTTCAAGGAGCCCTGGTGGCGCTTTGGGGTAAGCAGGGGGTTGCTAACTGCAAAATCAGCAGTTCAAACCCCCCAGCCTCTCCATGGGAGAAAGATGAGGCAGGCTGCTCCCATAAAGATTTACTGTCTCAGAAACCTAGGATCTCTGGGAATCAGAGTAAATTCGATGGCAGCAGATTTGGGTTTTGGTTAGTGTGTGTGTGCAGCAGCAGCAACATTATATGTATATTGTTGTTGTTGTTAAGCGCCATTGTGTTGGTTCCGACCCATAATAACCCTGTAGAGTGTTTCCGAGGAGTGGCTGGTGGCTTTGAGCCTCTGACCTTGCGGTTCAAACCAACTTTGCAGTCCAGTGCATTGACCCCCACAGCGCCACAATTAGTATTTATTCTTAATCTGTGTATCAGGAGGCAGACCAATACTTTTTCTTTAAAGATGGGTGCATATATTGTGTATAAGGAATGTCTTTACAGTGAGGAGCTGCTACTTCTACCTAAAGAAGGGAAAGACAGGATTTCAGGAAATACATTTAACGAGTACCGGCCTTGACCTAGGCTCTGCTGGGCAGGGAGAGTGCCAATGTGGGTTAGTCAATTCATAAAAATGGGACCGTACACAACTAGTGTCTCCCAGACCCCTCTGGACTCCAGGGCCTGAAGCCCTCAGAAAGACCTGGTTCTGTGGGTGATAAGGCTCAGATCCTTAACCCTAAAACCCCATGAGTCAAGTGCACGAGGATGCTCCCATGTGAGATCTGAGAGCTCCGCACCTGCTCAGGGAGGATGAGCTCACTGAGGCATGACAGCTGAGCTCTTTGTTCTGACTTCTCACCTCCCCAGGCGGGTGAGGGCCCTGCTGTTGTTGGCTTCAGACGTCTTTGTTGTTGGTATCACACTGCACATGAGCCCGGTTTGCCCACTGGCTGGCCATGTTGGTATAGGCAGTTCCACCGTGAGGCAGTAGCTTAGTGTAGGATTGCAGGGATGAGAAGAGCTGGGGTTTCTGAATGGATTTTTAGGAAGCAGAGGTCATAGGGCATTTGTTTGAAAGTAAGCTTTTTGTTCCTCACAGTTTGTCTTTCTCACTTGGATGTTCTGTAGCCTTTCAGCTGGAAACAGGAGCTGAATGTCTTACATACCCAGTGGGTACTTTACTAGACATTCCCCAGGGGTGCTAGCCTGCTAAAGCCATTTCTGGTTTCCCGAGTCACTAGGCGAATGCCTGAAGGGCATGAGTTCCTTCCGTTAGGTGTTCTATAAATACTTGGGGAACACCTACTGTGTGCCAGGCACTAATGAAACAGTAGTGACCAACACAGACTAGCCCCCTGACCTAATGGAGGAGGGGTAGGCAGACAGTCTTGTTGGACGCACTATCAAAATACGAGGGCGCTTCAAAATTTTATGGGAAAATGGGACTGAAAAGTAATGGAGAATGTGTGCAAACACTTTGAAGCCCCCTCATGTATCCTCTTACTCCCTCTAACACTTGCACTTTGATTGCTCACCTGAAAACCCACAGCAGCCCTAGAATGGTTTTCTCAAGACACATGTGTTCTAGGCATGTCCTTCAGTGGGCTTCTGCCACATTGTGAACAACACCTGCTTCCCTGCTTTGTTCACACCGCCTTCCTGAGCAACCCCTACCTACTGGAGCCTCATGTCCTTTTGATCTCCCCATGTCAGCTGTGCCCTGCCCACTGGGGCCCTTATATCACATGTGGTGTGGTAGACTGCCCCCCCAATCATCCCCAGGCTCATCCATATTCTAGAATAGCACCCCCATTGCACCCCACTTTACCATTCTCCACGGAACTCATTTCTACCTTATAGTCCATCAAATGTTTGTCTGCCTCCCTAAGTGCAATGTGAGCCCCACAAGAGCAGAGGATTTGCTTTCCTGGCCACTGTGTGCTCGGAGCACCTAGACCAGAGCCTAGCATAAATGAGGTGCTCAATGAAATGGGAGGCATCACAAAATCCATAAATAACTAACTATACATGGTGGGCAGTATTAAGATGGAAACAAATGAGAGCCCCAACTAGAGGTTAACCCTCAGTGAATTTTACCACTGAACTCAGCCCTAGGAGGGGTCAGCCTGAGGAAGAACATGTCTGGTCATGGAGCTGAGAGGGGGGATAGTGTAGACATCTGGAAGAAAAGAGCAAGGGACAGGACAAGTCGGGATTGTCCAGAGGGTCAAAGTCATGGTGTCACTTGCAGTGTGGCTGGAAACCCCCAGGGGATTTTCAGCCTGAGCTGTGAAATGCCCCTGTGTGCTTCCTCAGGAAGTCACCTGATTGCCTGGCTGCCAGGAGAGCAATTGGGGTGGTAGGGCTGGAGATTCTCTTAGTGTGGCAACCCCCAGCCCCATTTCAGCCTGCAGCCGGGGGAGGGGCTGCCTGCCAACCACCACCCTCTCTGTCTCACAGTGCTGGCCTACATGCAGCTGCTGGAAGACTACTCGGAGCCCCAGCCCTCCATGTTCTACCAGACGCCACAAAATGAACACATTTACCAGCAGAAGAACAAGCACCTCATGGAAGTGTACGGCTTCAACGACTCCTTCAGCAGCGGAGACTCTGCACAGGAGCTGGCACCGCCCCCCGCCCTGCCCCCCAAGCAGCGGCAGCTGGTAAGCGGCCCTCTCATAGTTCACATCTGCACTCCGTGACCAGAATCTCCAATCCTAAAAGGTCTCTAGGAACTAGGATGTTCCTCTGTGGGGGCAGGCATAACTCTGTTTTCTTCCATGTCAGGGCTCTTGTCATGTGTGTTGGACTCGCCAGTTCCCACTTGGGTGCTTTCATGTTCTCCTGGCTCCTCTTTGGCAGCCTTCCCACCCTGGTGGCATTGGGTGGTGCCGCCTTTCTTCTCCAGATCAGTGTGCTCTATGAGTGCTCAGAATATTTGCTTTCTCTGCAGACAGTCTGTTTGGTTGTGGGGTTTCTCTCTCTGTCTCTTCTTTGGCTGTAACATAGACCTCCCAGAAAGGAGGGACTTAATCAAAGCACAGGGCCTTGTCTGTGTGCAGGCCATCTGTGGACTTGATTTGCATAATGGGCCTCACTCTATAGAGTGACTTATAGTCCAGCCCTGGCCTGGCCAGCATGGCCCAGTTAAAACAAGCTCTGTGGAAAGCAGGGTGGCTTTATACAGAGCCACTCTGTATTTCAGGCATAGCACCCTTCCTCCTCTCAAAAAACTCTCCTGTGTCCAGCGTTTTTATTTGTATCATGAGGCAGAAGTCAGCCCAAAAGGCAGGCTGTCCTGCTGTGGTCAACCTGTAAGATTTTTGTACAAAGAACGGGCAGGTTAGCTCAGGTCAGCCTGGTGTGTGCCTCTAAGTCCTTTTTGTCTCTGATACCAGTATAGGAGCTCTGGTAGCGTAGTGGTTACAAATTGGGCTGTGAACCTCAAGGTCAGCAGTTCGAAACTACCAGCGGTTCCGCGGAAGAAAGATGAGGCATTCTGCTCCCGTAAAGATTCACAGCCTCGGAAACCCTGTGCAGGGTCGCTATGAGTCGGAACCGACTCCATGGCACTTAACAACAACAACAACCAGTTAACTAGCCCAGTGAACTCTGGTCAGTTATAGACTCAAAACTGATCATCCGGCTGTGCTTTCCAGGAATAGAACATTCCAGAAGGGAATCCCTGATTTTTTTCAGAGTTGAATGAGCTATTTTGCTTGAATGCTGGCCAAACTAGTATAAGAGAGGGTCCAGTTGGCCAGCAGGGCTATCTTGTATCCATTGCCAGAGATGTGAAGGTGCTCCCCTGGCCTCTTGGAGGCCTTTGCTGACTAGAGAACAAACATCCCTGGGTTACTCCTGGAAGCCCAAAGGAGCTGGGGGTGTAGTCATATATTGACACATCAAGTGCATACCTGGTCCTGGGAGTTTCTGCTTTGAGTGGCTCAGAAGTCTCTATGTTGTGGTGCTGTTTGCTTCATTTCAAGATTTAGAACCAGCCAGTTTGAGTTCCAGTTCTGCCACTAACTAGCTGTGTTACGTGTGCTACGCTCTGAGCCTCAGTTCTTCATCTACAAAATGAGACATTTGCCCTGCCCAACCCATGAACACTGCCTGAATATGAATGGTAACCACTCTGAAAATGTTTCACAAAAGGACCTTCACCATGGAAACGTAAAGGTGTGCCTTAGGAACCCATCACCTAAAATGTCTGGTACTGCACAAGAGGCTTTCACACCCCTGCTGAGCCAGATTTCATTGATTTGAAATATCCTTAGACCCTTCTGCCATGTCCACAAGTGAGCATTGGGGAGTTTTGTGGGCTCCTGAGAATTTGAAGACACACTCAGGGTCAGCATCTGTCCTGAGGAGGCAGCACACTGGTCTCGACACCAAGCTGACAGCAGAGGCAAGATACCCCTCAGAGAGAAGCAGGTCAGAGAACTCTAGGAGTTCAACAAACAGCTGAATGGAACACCTGCATCATGCGAGCATGGAACTTTTATATGTCATCACAGTCCCTGTGCCAGGTCCTGTCTTGTCGATTTTAAGTGAGTTCAGGCTTCCGGAGCTCGAGAGGCTTATTCAGAGCCCAGAGCTGCAAGAGGAAACCAACGCCAACTGTCAGTGAAGCCCATAAGTACCACGTGGCATGCACTGTGCTAACTCAGTGGTATATCGTTTCTCAAAGACAGACTTAGGAGATGTTCCTGTTTTACAAATGAAAATAATAAGAAGAATTACTTTTGTCTATTTGCCCTTATGGAGTCCTGATATGACGCTGTAGGATCTGAATAGACTGCTAACCACAAGGTCTCTAGTTCAAACCCACCAGCCACTCCTCAGACACTCTATACAGGGTATCTATACAGTCAGAACCAACTCAGCGAAACTTAACAACAACAACATTGGCTCTTATATTCTGGTGGATGCAGTTCTAATTACTTTATACATATTATCTCATTTAATTCTACCCAGAGTCCTAACTAGGAATGCCATTGATTGCCCATTTTTCAGATAAAAAATGTGAGGCACAGAGAGCGTCAGGTAATGTCCAAGGCCACTCAGCTCGTATTTGGCAGAGCCAAGGTCTAATAACCCTTACAGCCTGACACCCTGTCTGCACACTGATGAAGCATGGATCACCTTACCTATATGCTCCCCATGTGGAAAGAGCTGAAAACCCTAAATAAATGACCGAAACCAAGGTCTGTGTGACTCCACGCCTGTTTGTCCTCCTTCCACCTTAACACCTGCTTCCAAAGGACACAATTTGTATGAAAGTTAACTTTTTAAACCTTTCATAAGGAAGAGAAAGAGGGTACCTTCTTGTTCAAGTCACCATCAACATGTATTTCTGATGCCTGAACTTATCATGTATTTCTGATGCCTCAACAGAAGCTACCCCATCCCAAATGTCCCTGAGCAGAATTTGGTAGCCAGTATGTATTTATGCTTGACTCTTCTACGCTTTTTTTCCTTCTTCCTTGTCATTTCTCTTGTCCAGCAGGCCTCCTATGCTGCTTCTTCCCTCTCCTCTGTCTCCTACTGTGTCCAGCAAACTAAAGTGACCTTCACACCTGAGGACGGCAGTGCCACTCAGGGCATCAGTGTGTCCGTCTCTAACTCCTTTCTCAGCCGGCACGGCAACTTACCTGTGCCCTCGGTGAGTCGCTACACCTGCCGTTCTTTACTTGGAAACGTGTGTGCTGCTCATCGGTTCTGTCCTGCAGGATCTCTGCATGTAGATGGGAAAGGGGATGTATGGTTGGTTCTCTGTGGCCTTAAGAATTGTGTGGGTTATCTGGGTGGAGAAGGGATAGAGATGGGGAAATGAATGTCCACATTGAGCATTATCATAGGAGCATCAACTGGCTGAGACGTTTTAGCCTTTTATTCTGAGCCAACATTGAGCTTTAGCTCAGTCCTTTAAGTGTTACATATTTAAAAGGGAAGATTCCTCAGATAGGTAGCAAGGCCAACAAGAGCAGGCTTTACCAGATACGTGATAGACTGTAAATCTGAGAACCCAAAATTTTATGGTTTAAAACGAATGACCATTTATCTTTGCTCAAAACCAGGGCTTTACACCAGTTCGATCCAGGCCGACCCCTGCTGAGAATGTGTCTTTCATCACAAGTATACTGAATCAGGGATTGAAAGGTTTTCAGCAAGGAGTCAGACTGGAAAAAACTGCTTAGAATGCCTGCTCAGAACCCAGATGACTAGGGTGATGTATGTACTGATCTGGTCTGGGCACAGCAGATTTTCATTGCGCTCACTCACATCTCTGGGACCTCAGCTGGAACAGTTGGACTGTTTTGGCTGTGATGTATGTGGTCTAGCAACTTCCATCAGGCTAGCCCGGGCTTGCTCACATGCCAGCTGACAGGATTTCAAGAAAACACACCAAAGTGTGCACAGCATTAAGGCGTAGGCTTAGAGTTGGCACTGTGGCATTTCCATTGCATTCTCTTGGTTAAATCACAAGGCCAGCCCAGACTCAGGGAAGAGGGATGGAGACTCAGCCACCTAGTGGATGTTGCTGCTACCTCACATTACAAAGGTTGTAAACAGTTTTTTGCTAAGGATTGTTGTTGTTGTTAAGTGCCATCAAGTCCATTCAACTCATAGTGACTGCATAGGGTTTCCAAGGAGCGGCTGGTAAGTTTGAACCACCGACCCTTCCATTCAAATCAACATTGTGGTCCAGTGCTTTATCCTGTAGCACCAAGGCTTAGAAGATAGTAATACCTCAAAAAGCACAGTGCTTGCTGGTCTGTTACCTTTCATTGGAGTTCACATCCAAGAACCTAAAATAGTCACCATTCTTCCTTTAACCTGTTACACGGGAATTGAGCAGCATTGGAAAGAACTTTGGAAAGGAGCTGAGTTCGTATTCTACATAAAATCGGTTTGACCTTGGGTAATTCACTTGTCTTCCCTGGGCCTCAATGTCTTACCTTTGGGATTGTATTTTTTTTCCCTGCTTCATCGGGTAAGTGTGAGGATTATATGAAATGATATGAAACTTTCAAGTATATACTGAGCTTAGATCGTATAGTCTATTGTTCTTGCTCTTTATTACTTGGAGTGATAAGAGTACCAGATTCTAGTCTTGGCTCTGCTTTTAATTCTGTGCACCTGTGCTTGGACAAATGGCTTAGCCTATATCTGGGCTTTTATTCCTCCTCCTAAAAGAGTCCTGATGGTGCAGTGGATTAAGCATTGGGCTGCTAATCAAAAGGCTGGTGGTTCAAACCCACCAACCACTCTACAGGAGGAAGATGAAGCAGTCTGTGTCCATAAAGATTTACAGCCTGGGAAACTCTATGGAGCATTTCCATTCTGTCCTATTGGGTCGCTTTGAGTCAAAATCAAGTTGACGCAATGGGTTTGGGTTTTTTCCACTCTATAAATGATTAAATTGAATTATGTGGCTTTTAGAGACTAATCCAAACTCAAGTTCCCAGTTTGATTTTGCTGGTTTCCATCTTTGAGAACCATCCGATGCCCAGGGTTAAGACAGTCCTGCCAGTTGTGAGGGCCTTGGAATACATTCTTACTGGATGCTAGCATGTAACTTTTTAGAGCTCTCAGCAAACCTACAACTGCCTCACCACCTTCCTTGCAAGCCCAATTGCGCAGATGGTCCTCTGTTTCCTAAGAATGTACCTCTGGCAAGCTCTTTTCACAAAACCTTCAAAACTTGGCTTTTAGACTGTTTTTCCCTCTCTGTAAACTGAAAGTAAGTGCTTGTTATCCTAAGACTATGTATAATCCTTTGAATAGTGTGGGGAATAAAGACTGTGAATGAACTAGACTGTTGGCTACAGAATGAAAGCAAGTTTTAATTGTGTTTGTTATAGTTTTCATTCATGAGACATAGGAGGTGAGACTTGAGACAGTTAGCATCTAAAATATTTCATTCTGAATACCAACTCCATGAAGAACCTAAAGTGATGAGGTGAGAAAGGTACGTTATTTCATTAAAGAAAAGTATACCCCAGGCCACAAGAGCCTTTGTTGTTGTTAAGTGCCTTGGAGTCAGTTCCGACCCATAGCAACCCTGTATAGGGTTTCCGAGGAGCCTTTAGTAAGGTTTAAATGTTTGGATTATTTGACATCTGATATGTTGAAACCAAAACAATTTTTTTGTTAGTGTTGTTAAGTGCCGTCAAGTTTGTTCCAAGTCATAGCGACCCTGTATAGGGTTTCCAAGGAGTGGCTGGTGAGCTTGAAATTTCCTCATTGCACTGTTTCTGGGCCTGTGTCATCTATCCAGCAGGCAATTCCAGAGGGATGCTGTTTAGGAATTCAGCAGTTGTCAGATCTGAAGACACTTCACAGGGTTCTTTAGTACAGTGGCCTGAAAGATTTCTTACCATCGAAAACCTCTTGCCAAGAAATATGTAGAACAGTTAACCTGTGCTAAACAACTTAAATTGAAATGAATACTTAAAAAGTACTCTCGTTTGTTCTTTCTAGGAGCCGAAGAGTCACTTTAATTCCAATAAGCTTGAGGCATCTCCTATGCATGGGTCAGTTTGCAAAAAGGATTTAGAGATAATTAAGATACAGTCTCAGCCCCAAGAACTGCATACAGGTCTGTAGGCAAAATAAGAAGCATGAAAGAAACTCATGGTAAGGCAAGGTATGAATAACAGCATGAGAGCTACAAAGTCAATAGAAACTTTAGGGGATCACGTAAAGCTTCATGGAAGAAATGGAGCTTCAGTTGAGTCCTGGAGGATAGTTAGGATTTCTGTAAGGAGATACAGGGCAAGGGAAATAGGACAGAAATGTTCCAAGTAGAAGGAATTGCCTGTATAACGGAGGCTAGAAAACCAAGCGTATATTCTAGAAGGTCTTCTCGAATGTAAGCACTTAAAGGTTGAGGTCAGAACCTCCCACTTCATGATCTAAATCCTCTGTGCTGCCTTAACTGCAACGCCCTGTTTCCTGAGCTGCTCACATCAGCAGACCCCCTTGGAAACAGGCCAGGCTTCCACACAGGCATATTCCTGCTCCTCCTCTTTCTATGCACTGCATAGCATCCTTCAGCTTTATGTCACCCTCCTCTTCACTTGGGGCTGCCTGACTCTCACCTTTGATGAAAGTGTTACGTCACTGTTCGCAGACTTCCTTTGTTTTCTAGCATGTCTCATAATCCAAGAAGACTTGTCCATCTGCACAAACATGCATCCAAACCTTGACGTGGTCTCTGGGGCACCAAGGCCAGTTTGATAGGTGTCTGGGAAAATGAGTGAGTGACAAGAGGCAGTCTAAATATTTAGAGAGGTAGCTACAGCCTTCACTGAGGCCCAAGAGGCTGGCTCTGGTGTTTCTGATCCCCTAGTGCCTAGCAAGAAGTCCTGGCGTGGCATTATGGGTCAATGCGCTGGACTGCAAGGTCGGTTTGAACCACAAAATGAGTGATTCAAGCTCACCAGCCACTCCTTGGAAACCCTATACAGGGTCTCTGTGAGTCGGACTGACTCCAAGGCACTTAACAACAGTGCCTAGCAATGTGATTGCACTTCAGAGGCACAAATGAATGTTTGAAGAATTACCTCTCAACCGTCCTAGAGATAACAGTGCTACATGAGCTTTCTGACCTAGAGGTAGTGTCCCTGGACTCTCCTCCAATTGCTTTCTGGGCTCTTGTACCTCTTGGCAGCATGCCATGCTCACACTACAACCCAGCAGGACCCACTCCATGAACTCTTTACTTGCTTTTGTCCCTCCAGCCCTTTCCACCCTCGACAGCAGAATTCCTGTGCCCCAGCTCCTCTTCGTATCCCTTCTTAGTCTTGTATTTTCTCAGTTTCTGCACTCTGGTCATGTGCAACTTGACAGTTGTGGATTAGATCCAAATTCAACTTGCCCTTGACCAAAATATTGAGATCTCTCAGGAACCATTAGGACTGCTGGTATCCTGCAGGTAATTGGCAATGCTGATGCAGGCAAAAGCTTCTAAAGGAGCTCTGGTAGCATAGTGGTTACGAATCTGGCTGCTAATCTCATGGTCAGCAGTTCAAAACTACCAGCTATTCCGCAGGAGAAAGCCTCAGAAACCCTGTATAGGGTCACTGTGAGTCGGAACCAACTCCACAGCACATAACAACAACAACATCCCCTTAAACATTTAGCCCACTTTCTTATATCTCCTTTCTTTAATAACTGCAGTTATGGATATATACTATCACCAAGATATGATCTGTTTTCATGCTAGCAATCTTTACCGTCTTGATTTTCAGAATGACTTCTGGATAAGTAAACAGTTTCTGTCCCTTCTCTTTTCCTGATGTCATCATATCTTTACTGGTGCTAAATTAGCCTGAGAGGCGAAAGGGCAGGGAGTGTCTCAGGGCAGAACTCATTGGCTCAAGGCTATGTCCCTCCCTGAGGGGCTTTGCTTCATGGCCCTGCTTTAATTTCCTGGGGTTGTTTCTACAGAGGTCCTTTTGCGTGGTGAACATCAGGACTGTTTCTCTTTTGGAGAAAATGAGTAATGTGCTGTTGTGTCATCCACTGTTAGAAAACCTCTCCAGGGCTACTCCATCCCACTGTTGCATGTTCCTCATTAGGCCAGTGGAGTTAGTGTGTTGTGTGGGTGTCTCATATTATTTGAAGTCATTGAGTCCTAAACTCTTACCATTGTGTATAGTCTACAAGTCCACTTCGTTGGGTTTTTGTTTAGGTTTAGCCTCTCACTAGGCTCTAGGCTCCCTGAGATTATGAATTCTGTTCCCTACCCCATATGCACATACTCACCAAGTCCTGCTGATCCTTCCTTGTTAAATTAAGCTCACCTACTCAGAGCTGGCCCCATTGCCACTGCTCAGTCCTAGTTGTCGGCATTTTACCCGACAGCCTCCGTCCTGGCCTTCCTGCCTCCACAGTCAAATACCTCAGTCCCTTTTCAACACTGAGTCCCAGAGTATAGTCTTACCACAATACTGCAAAATCGGGTCCAGCATTTTTTTTTCATTCTTCTTTGGCCTTTGTCAGCTACTTTTACCCACCTGTCCACCTGCTCATTACCTGTGTACCCTCGACCTCAACCCTATCTCATTTTCTCCATGCATGTCCTCCTCATCACTCCTCACAGACTTGCTTCTCTCTTTTGTCCTCTACCTCTCCTCATATTTTCTGCTGTATGAACCTGAATCTGAGCATGTCACTCCAACTCTCCACCCTCCATTTCCTCCTCTTCTCATTGGGAGCATGGGATTGTTAAGAGGGTTAAACGGACAATGCACAGAAAGCATGTAATACAGTACGTGGCAAATGCTCTGTGTTGGTACAATGAGAGAGATGGCAATAATACCGCATTGGGCTCGGCTGCGTCTTTGTTTCTTTAGTAATGCTTAGGTCCTTTTTTACAGATTATGAGATCCTCAGGATAGGGATGTGACTTTTTATGAACTTGCAGCCTCCACTTGTGACTCAGGGCCTAGCCAGCAGGTGCAGTGCTCTGCGGTGCTCTGACCAGATAGCAACACTTTTATTCACAAAACCTGTGAACAGTGATCAAGGAGTCGTCCAGTGACTAGACGGTAGTCCCAGTCCTCGCCACCATTGTGTCCATCTTTCCTTGCTCTCCCGATGTTTTCTTTAGTGCATTCTGGCTCTAAGGCACCCCGTGACAGCTTCTGTCTCCCCAGGAAACATGATACATTGGTTCCTTGCTGATTTTCTTCCTTATTTTTCTGAGACACTGGCTGCTGGCTGTCTGGTTTGAGAGTTTGTTTCATAGGTAGTTCCTGTCTGCTAGGACTTTGAAATCTGGTTGAGCTCTTCTGATCTCTTCACCCTGTACTTTTTTGCCCTTCCCGAAAGCCCCAGGGACTCTGCCTCTGCAGTGCTGACGTCTTGATTAAATCTGTTAACACAGCCCGGTGAAGAGAGACACGCTCAGACCAGCACCCTGAGAGAGGAGCAGAGAGCCTTCATCTGAGACAGTCAGGGTCCAGCAGGTGGCCAAGAGCTCAGAATCTTTGTCTTGGGGCCTCTCAAAAGTAACAGCTGTGACTCAGAGAAGTGTTTTCTGGCTCTTGTTTCTAAAGATTTCCTGATTGCTTGACTCCTTTTTTGTTCCTGGCATTTTGTAGTCCTTGTGCCTCTGCCTCTAACACATGAACTTCACTGTAGCACCTTGCTGCAGGTAGATTTCTGACTCTATCCGTGACAGTCTAATTGGTCAGGTACCAAAAGGACCCCTCTCCTCCTTGTTAAGGTCATGCAGTGTCATGAACCTTAGACCACTGTCCACACCCAGTGATTGTGACCTTGAACTTGAATGTTTTCATGCTGCTTGTCTTCTTGTCATAAACTCTTCCTTATTTGTGATTGAGTATTTTTTAGAGAAACCAGTATAGAGAAGCTAAGCCATTTGCCTATATATGGTCTTAAACTAGAGCCAAGATTAAAATTCATCATGAAAAAAATCTAGTGTTGCATGAACTGCCTAATTACCAAGTAGATATTGAGACCCTGTGAAGTTACATATAAAGAGCCCGTAACCTGGACACCTACAGGCGTGCTTTTGTCCCTTGTCTTCTGAAATAATCTAGAGCATAGCTATAGGCTCTGAATAAAGAGTTTGAAAAATAAGTGTAAATTAGAGCCACTGTCATGATGTTTAAAGCCAAAGTGAGTCAAAATAGTTCATCTGATTTCCAGAGCTGATTTTGAATCATTTTGTAGTATGTACTAAATCTTTCTCCAAAAGAGTTGATGCTATTGAGGTCACACTAAGTGAAAACACAGAACATCCTAAAATACATTGGAGATTTTTTGCAGGAGAATGATTGGCCGTGGAACCATTGGTCAGAAAATGTAGTGTTTTCAAAGAAGATCTTCTGATTCAGAATACAAAAAGATGTCACAGGAAAAGGAGCTAAATGTATTTATTTCTACAATGATCTGTCTTGCTACCTAAAATTCTATTGAAAAAAGATTTAGGGTTTTGTTTTTTTATACTTTGTTCATAGAATTTTCGAATGATTTCTAAAAATAACCTCCACCCAAGAGGTTTATTATGAAAGGAAGAGACTATTTTTTAGACCAAACATGATGGTGATGTTGACTGTCTTTGGTCGGATTAATGGTAACCCATCATTCACATGCGTAGTGGTTACGAATTGGGCTGTGAGCCTTCGGGTCAGCAGTTCGAAACTACCAGCTGCTCCACGGGAGAAAGATGAGGCTTTCTGCTCCTGTAAAGATTTTTAGCCTCGGATATCCTGTGCAGGGTCGTCGCTATGAGTCGGAACCGACTCCACAGCACATAACAACAACAGCAACATCATTCATACAATATTACCAAGAAAAGCCCTGAGCAAAGAGACAGCAGCCTGTGAGATCTCAGGTACAGGTGCTCATTGCAGCAGCCCCAGAATCTTCCACTTGGCTTTGGAAAGTCATCTTTTAACGACATACGTTGTTGAGTGCCATGAAATTGGTTCTGACTCATAGTGTTTCCAAGGAGCGGCTGGTGAGTTTGAACTGCTGACTTAGTAGTTCAAACCGACCTTGCTACCAAGAGCTTTATCTCACAGTGCTATTGCAGGACTCCAGTATATAAAATGTTTGTTGTTGTTGTCATGTGCCATCGAGTCAGTTCTAACTCATAGCGACCTTATGCACAGCAGAATGAAACACTGCCTGATCCTGGGCCAACCTCACTACTGTTGCCACGCTTGAGTCCATCAATGTATAAAATGTAGTCATTGTTATAAATTACAAGAGTGCCACAGAAGGAAGTTGCCTCCTGACCTAAGATATACCCAAAAGTTAGGTGTTTGGGACCAGGAAGGAGAGAGAAGACAAAGCCAGAAGTCTCTCCTCTAGCTTGCTGAATTGAGGAAGAAATGTTCCCAAGTACTTTTCCTGATGACCTAGAGCTGATCATGTCCCATCTCTATAAGGACCAAATCAAACTTGCTTCTCTTCAAGAGAGTTCTTTGCAGGAGATTGTGTGGGGTATGATGCAGCAGCTAAAAGCTTGATTTCCTGCCAGAATCAAAAAGAAGCTAGATTAACATGGGCACTGCAGTCCTTGGTTTAGAGGGGCATGCTCTGCACACAGGCCTAATGTGGATTTGTGCTCCCCAGCGATCTTCTTTAGACAAAGAAAACCTGAACTGCACTAGAAAACCTGTTTCCCATCAGTGCATTTTTTCCCCAAATAATGGATAAAAATGTAAGCCCAAAAGCCAACTGTCCACGAGCTTATCTGTTTTGCCAAGTACTGTCCAAAAACACTGAAGTCATAGCCTCACTTAAGCCAAGATTGTGCAGTCATGGCCAAGTTCTGGCAGCTCCTGTACTTCCCAAACGCTTCACCACAACAGTAGAACCATTCATTTCAATGATCACATTTCCCTGTAATTAGTAGAATGGACAGTTCTCCAAGGTTTGGAGCTTAAGCCACTATGAAGTAGCTGTTTGGGTCAAGATCCTTTAGCCTGTGGCTCCAGCTCTCCGTTGCTGGCAGTCAGACTGCTTTCTCTGGTACCCGCCTCCCCCCCTCCCCAGCCCCACCTACCCCTTATCCCCAGCCCCAAATAGTTCATGAAATGTCTGTTATATTGATGAATTCAAATTTTTTTTGTTTTAAAAATCTGCTGTCCAACACAATCCAGGGCCCATCCCTAGTCATTTTCTATTCCCTGTCTATAGTGTAGAGAAAGTGTTCTGGAAAATTGGTGGTGCCTGGCCAGCTTCTGGTGACTTATTTTTTTGATGAATCGTCACATGCTAACTTAATAAGGCCATCATGGCCAACCAAGAAGCTCTTAGTAGTTCTTTCAAGGGTGTACTTTCAAAAGAACCAGCCGCTGGTTCATGCCTTTCTGGCAAGGTGAGGTTTTCCTTGCCTGCCCCTGGAGCCCCTGGTTAATGCTATGTTCTCTGAGTCCTGGGGTTGTATGCCAAGCATCTTATGATGCTCAGAGCACAAATGTTCAGCTAAAGAGATGTCCAAGTGAGGAGGGTAGTGTCCTGAAGAGCTGTGGGGCCATTACATTCCCAGAATGCTCATTTCTTCAGAAAACATGCACGACCTCTTAATGTTGTTGTTAAGTGCTGCCCAGTCAGTTCAGACTCACAGCAACCCTGCATAGGGTTTCTAAGGAGCAGTGGTGGACTTGAACTGCCGACCTTATGGTTCACAGCCCAGTGCTGATCCTACAGTGCCACACCTAGGCGCATGAATTACTCTCCCAGCTTCAGTCTCTTCATCATTGTAAGAAGGAACTTAACAGATGAATTTTGGACTGCCTGCATGACATTCAGGGCTGACATTAAGGTCTGGGCCTATTCCCCAGACCCCCATCTGAGCCCCCACTGAGCTCTTTCTCAGGAACTTGCTCTGCACTCCTAGATCTTCTGCAGAAATTTGCAGATCCCCCAACAGGCAGCCCCTCCTGTTATAAAATCCTCAGCCCAAACAGTCTTACTCTGGCTATAAATAAAAATTCTTGCTGCAGAGAATGCAGCAACTCATCAGAAGCAAAGCCAGGCACCAGCCAGATCCTAAAATAAACTCCACGCTGTGGTTAAGTGGTGTTTCTGTTGAATGGCCAGCCCTGCCTTTCTCCTTGCCCATAAGAATAAATACAGCCTTAAAGGGCTGGAAATATTTCTTTGGGGAATCGGTTGAGATGGGTACTTGTTGACAATTATATGATAATGTGCCCCTGAGAGGGCATCATATGCACTTTAGGGTGATTAGAGAGCTTTCCCTCCCACTTTCTCAAGCCCAGAAGGTACTCTAAAGGCTTGGCTAAATTGGCTAATGTCCCAGCATGACTGCATAACTTGAATACCAGAGCTGCTCCATAGCATTGTAACTGCTAAGAGAGGGAAGGAGGGGAAGGGCAGGGCCAGAACTCTTTGTCCAGGAGAGATGCTGTATCTGGACCCCTTTCTGTCATTCCATTCCCCAGTGGAAGCCATCCCTCTACTCAGCAGTTCACACCCCTGTGGGTATCCCTGAGCCTGTCTCTCTAGTCTCCCACCACACTGTGAACCTGGGCAGTGGGTAAAGCTTGTCTGTTACCCTTTCACACTCATTAGTTAAAACACTCCTCTGTCCCAGACAGTAGTCTAGGCACTTTAATAATAATAAGAGAATTAATTCCTAAGAATAACTGTCCACTCAGCACGTATGTATTGGGCTTCTATTAAGTGCCCAGCACTGTGTGGAGCTAAACTCTGTTCACTAGACTGGTACTTTGGGTGTATTTCAGGACAAACAAGAATCGCGGCCAATGAGTATATGCCCCTCATCAGCACTGCCATAAGGATTCACACAGCATTGTCTCCTGGAATCAACACATAGACTATAAGAGGAAGTGCTGTTACTTTCATCCCTATTTTAAAGATGAAGAATCTGAGCTCAGAGAACTTACCCAAAGTCACATAAGTAGAAAGAGGTAGCACCAGATCCTAGCCCATGTCTGTCTGAGAATGTGCATTCTTAGCCACCCCAGAAAAGACACCTGTGGTGTGGGAGTCTCCTTCGCTGAGTTTGTCAAATCAAAACCTCGTACAGATACCATGTGACCAGTTAGGAAGATAGCTCTCAAACTTGGTATGTTTTATGATTATACCTGAACTGTTTGTGTATATGTACAAATCAGTGCTGAATTATTGCAGAGCCTGCTTTAAGTGTCCTGGTGGGGCACTGTAGGTTAAGCATTCATTTGCAAGGTCAGTTTGAACTGCAAGGTGGACAATTCAAACTTCACCAGCTGCTCCTTGGGTCACTATGGGTTGGAACCACTCGAGGGCACTTAACAACAACAACAACATGCTTAAGTGCTATGTGAGTTCACAGTGGGTGGGTGGGAGGTGTTGGAAATAAGTCCTGATGTTGCAAACAGACACTCGGTGAAACCAAAAGTATCTCAGCAAGGCAAAATTTTACTTCTGCAGAAGGGTGCGTAGTGGCACAACAGGAACAAACCAGCAAGCACACAGGCCGGGTGAAACGACAGGCTTTTTATCCCTGACTCTGGTCTAAGGCTGTGTCTCACCCTAATGGTTAGGGTTTTGAGCGCACAATCTTGTCCTTTTCCGGTTGGCTAATTCATATTACCAGGAAATTGAAAAAAGTCTCACTTTTATTCCAGGAAGCAGTAACAGCCAGGAACGTAGTATTTGTGTCACTAGGGAGTGCAAGGAGGTTGGAAAGTCTTTGTTTCAGGAAGACGTAATAACCTAAAATTGTTTAATTCTAACGTGGGGTCAGAATAGAAGGGAGGCACAGTACATTTGTTTGAAAGAAAAGACATATATTACTTCAGAGGAGAGATGGTTTTCAGTGAAGGATAGTATCAAGACTTCAGAAAGAGTTGACACTTAATGTAAATCTTAAGCACTGAGTAGGTGGATTCCTGGGCAAAGAGGAATAACTGTTAGCAAATCTCATGGCAGACTGAAAGTTGGGAGTGAGCATCTAAGAGAACTGAGAATCGAGGCTCCTACTTGAGACTGAACCACTACCTGAAGCAGGGTAAGGTGGAATTCTCTGAAAGTTGCCTCAGAGGACCACACAGTCCCTCCTAGGCCAGTGCATTCTACTTACTGTGCTCCCTGTGAGCCTGCCCAGCCCATGAGAAAGGCTTACCATGGGGTGAGCATCCTCCCGAGGTAAAATGAAGAACCCCAAAAGCCAAATCAGTGTCCTTTCTAGTCGCTAGTAAGGCTAGAGCCTGTCAGTGGAGGGCACCGGTGACAGGCTCTGTCACCACATGGCGACATGGGGGTGAGACAGTGCTGAGCCACCAGTCTGCTTGGTGAGATTTTCTGAGAAAAGGAATGTGAACGGAACTGATTTCTAGCAGGTATCAAAGGAGCTCTGGTAGCGTAGTGGTTACGAATCAGGCTGCGAACCTTAAAGTCAGCAGTTTGAAACTACCAGCTGCTCCGTGGGAGAAAGATGAGGCTTTCTACTCCCGTAAAGATTTACACCCTCGGAAACCCTGTACAGCGTCGCTATACGTCGGAACCAACTCAACGGCACTTAACAACAACAATCAAAGCACTTGGTGTTAATTGGTCAGCAACACGTGGTACGTTCACTAATTCATTTAACCAAGTACAGGGTTTGGCCTTGAGGATTTTGTGAGGTGGTATAAAAATAAGAACAAGTAGGTGTCTAGGGTAAAAGACATAGGTATGATAGAGCAACAGCCACTGGAACTCAGAATGATAGGTCCTTGGCATCATCAAGGAGGGACCTTAGAGCTTTGGGCCCCATTGTCAGCTCCTTGAGCTGTGGCAGCTCTCGCTTAAAAGGTATCTTTGCAAAACTCTAAAGGATGTGAGCAGTTTCTTCTGCCTCCTTTACTTTGTTTCCATGGATTCTAAAACTCCTGTTCAACAGCAGGTGTGAAGACATTTGAGTGAGCACTTGTGCACATTGTTTTGGGTTTGTCTCTTACGGAGTTCCAGTGTCTCCACATTTCCCTGTAACAGTTAGCAGTGTGGTGGCAGGCTCTTTGCAAAGCACAGTGCTCCATCAGATTCCCAGCCTTGAGGCCAGAGATCCCAAAACTACTCTGTCACCGTCCAGCAGGCGAGCAAGCCCAGCCCTGAAGATCCCCTGCATCTAAGAAGCCATGGGTGGTTCACTGTCACTCCTCTAGCCTCACACTTTTCTCTCTGGTGAGAATTTGGGAAATTCGAGTCTTGTGGCTCCTCAGTAGCATCCAAGGTGTTTGTAAAATCATTAGGTAAGATAAAAGGTTTAATAGGAAGGGACATGCCCTTGTAGAAGATATTATATTAGTGTTTTGGATAGCACAGTTCTTCCAACCATTTTTTTAGAAGACTGTTTTCTTCCCTTCCAAAAGGTTTTGAGGTAATTATAATATTTAAAGTTACAATATGAAGCAGTGTTTAACTTTGAAGGGATGAAGCCAAAGCTTCATCCAAAAGATTCAAAATGAGTAAATAATGACCATGTATCTAGCCACATACTTTTAATTTAGCCTTAAGGTTCCTGAGTGAAAGGGTTGTATAGGTTGAATTTTCTGACAAAAAAAATTACGTATGTGTTCACCTATGTAATTTATGGGACCTGATTTGGTGGGTTGGGGGTGAGCATCAGGGAGTCACTCTCCACATCCTAGTATTTTGAGGAGGTAGTGGGACACCACTGGCTAGTCTTAGGCCCTCTCCTAAGGGAAGAAGCATCAGGTTCTGGTGGGAAAGGGCCTAGGAGACCATGGGGAAGGGGCGGGGGTATGGTAAGCCGGATCTTTTGTTTGAGTCACTGTCAGAATGTCACTGCTCAGTCAGAGCGAATCTAATCACTTCTTCTTTTGTTTGTCTTTTTTTTCTTCCCATCTTGTTTCTGTGTTTGTTTTTTCACTTTGATTCTGTAGTATAAATCTGTGTTTAGGTCCTACTCCCAGGATTTCGTGCCTCACAACCAAGCTTCCGTTCAACCTTTCCTTCCGTCTACCTCCTCTTCCTCTCCACATTTCCCGCCTGTCCACCAGTCTCAGAGCTCTGACTTAGTGGTGCCAGCTGTAGCCAGCCCGCCTTCCAACACCGTGGACGGGCCTCTTTCATCCTCTCAGGAGAGCAGCTTTCATGGGAACACTGTCTGCCTTCCTCCCGAAACCTCTTTCACTGACTCGCCCCAGACGCCTTTGGTGAGAACTCAAAAAGCACACCTTCAACATGGAGCACACATTTGTTGAAAGCAGTATTACTGTTCTGGAAAGACATCCCTCCTCTCCCCTTCATCGCAGCCAGGTGTGTCGCGAACATGCACACATTTCAGCATGATTAGAATGGCTGGAAACCATGAGGAAGGTAGTATAGCCTGACTCCTTTCAGAACAGAAAATGAGCCATCAAACTAGGACAAATGAATTAGTAACCATTTGTTGTTGTTGTTAAGTCCCGTTGTGTCGGTACCGACTCATAAGCGACCCTGTATAGGGTTTCTGAGGAATGGCTGGTGAGCTTGAACTGCCGACCTTGCAGTCCAGCTTATTAACCCATAGTGCCACACCAGGACTCCAGTAACCATCTGGTGTTGGTGGTGTTAAGTGCTGTCAATGGTTTTCCAAGCCATGGCGACCCTGTATAGGGTTTCCGAGGAGCAGCTGGTGAGTTTGAACTGTTTAGGGGTAGTTTTAAGGAGCTCTGGTAGCATAGTGGTTGCGAATCTGGCTGCTAACCTCAAGGTTGGCAGTTCTAAAGTACCAGCTGTTCCGCGGGAGAAAGATGAGGCTTCATGCTCCCATAAAGATTTGCAGCCTTGGAAACCTTATACAGGTCACTATGAGTCGGAACCGACTCTACGGTACTGAACAACAACAACATAATCATATGATAGAAAATGCTACACTCTTCTGAGTTGGTTTGCATTTAGAGAAATGTGTAAAGGCATTTGAAAGTGTGGAAGTGACAAAGATCAAAGGAAATGCTGCATATTGAGTTTCATGTAGTACTGAGGATCAAAGGCCTGTTTCCTCTCTTACTAAGTTGCTAGTAGGTCATTTTGGGACACGGGAAACTGTCACTTGCAGGTTGATGTGGACAACTAGAGACACATAGGCACGTGGGATCTAGCCTGGCAGATTGTAGAGTGGTCTTGATGTGCTGCTTCCTTCCATGCCTTTGTCTCATCTCGACATTGTTGGGCAGGCCCAGTTAGGGTCGAAGATGTTTTCCCAGAACAGTTTAACGTTTGGGGACAGAACCAGCAGGAAACTTTAGGTCCCCTCAAACATAGAGATAGGAGGTGGTAAGAGCAGCTTTGTTCTGTGCACCTGAGGACTAACTTCCCAGGGGAGCAGAGCACATTCTGTACATGGTGTGGAGACACACTATAAAAAGAGCGTCTTGATTAGGACTAGCCCTTTGGCTGCCTTCTCTGAGCCTTGAGGACTGAGAAGAGGGCCTGTCACATGTGTATTTCCTCTCATCCCATCTCCCCTAGAGTGAAAACACCAGTGAGGACGCTGGTGAGAGAGAATACGTCAGTCTGTATTCCTCTGACCAAAGCATCGAGGCGCTCCCTCTCTCTCTAGGAGTAAGTAACCCTCGGCAGGAGGACGAGGATGCAGTCCTAGTCCAAGCACTGGCTGCGTCATGCATGTGGCCTGGCTGCACATGGGCCTCTGCTTTCCTGAGGCCACTTCCCTTGCCCCTGCTTCTGTTTGGCTGAGTACCCAGCCACTAACAGAGTAGCCTCCTGCAGCCTTTAGGAAGCCGGCTTGGTTCAGCAGGGAGAGAACATAGCTTCCTTGTGATGGTCTTCCCTTTGCTTCTGCTTTAGTGTGTGTGTGAGGCACCTCCTCGGAGCCTGACAGATGGGGTCTTCTGGAAATCAACAAGGAGGAGCCATTGTGTTGGCCCTGGCCATATACCCAGCGCTCTCTGTAGGATTTCTTTCTATCCCATCCTCTAATGTTTCACATGTCATGTTCCTCCCCAGGACGCTCCATCGCTCCTATGTGATTGCTTCCAAGGAAGCTGGGCGAACCTGGAAGGTTAGCTCCTGCCGTGTTTAGGTGCATGTCTCTGTGAGACAGTGAAGAATTATTTGACATCCTCGTCCTCAATATGTTGTTATCCCAGCTCCTGACAGTCAAGATACAACAATTCTATTGAGCAGTTCACTTGCTAGGTCTTGCTGCAGTAAAACATGAGCAAGTTCTATAGCTTCAAAAATAAATCTCCACCGCCAGCCTGAATGGAACAAGTTGCTTGAAGGGGAGCTGTCATGGGGACTTAAGTCCTCCATAATTAGCAATTCAAAGGTCCCTGTCCCTTAAGAACTCAGTTGCTCCCGTTATGATTGTCCACAGTAGGGTTCCCAGAGGTTCTTTGATGTGTACACAGCAGGCCCAACTTCAGACCTTGCTAGTCATGGAATACTGAGGCATTCTGACTGCAGTGGGGTTTCACCTCTCCACTTTGCCCATTCCCCCTGGGGCCCTCGGACCCAGCACCATCCTGCCCAGCCTCAGTGTGATAGAGCCCAACTAGGCTCACTTCCTGTGGCTCCCCCTCAACCAGAGACTCATTTCCGAGCTGCCTTTTTCTTTGCCTTGAAGTGCTCTCCACCGACAAAGTTCCAGGTATTCCTGCTGCCCCATTCTCCATCTTTGCCTTGGGGACAGAGTAAGGGTGTTGACGGGCCAGTTATTACTGAGTGGGGTCATACAGCCCAGAGGTGGAGGAGAGGGAGTTAGCACTCCTGCACTAGACCTGGGGGACTCTTAAAGTGGGAGCTGACAAAGGAGACCTGAGTTTGTATTGTTCTGCACCGCAGGACTGGAGACTTCTGTTACTTTGAAAGTAAGCAAAGTTTGACTACAGGACAGCAGGGCACAGTGCTTATGATAGGCTCTGGAGGGAGACAACTCAGGTTCACGTCCAGGCTCTACTTAACTAGCTGTGTGGTCCTGGTCAGTGCCCTTGACTGCTCCAAGCCTCTGCTTCCTTGTGTGAAGCAGGGAGGATGATGTTAGTGTGAACTCATAGAGTCTTTGTAAGCGATAATTGGGAAGATGTGTGAAGAGCCTGGCTGAGTTTCCGGTAGGCAGTAGCTATTGTGAGAGTCCTCTTTCTCCCTGGAGATAGTGAGATGGCTCCATCTAGGTTGAAAGCTTACAAGATGTTATAAATAGTAGTACCCTTTCATTCTCTCCAAAGACAAGATGTTAGTCTGGAGAGGTCTTTGTGTTTCCTGTGTAATTAACCACATTCATCATTAACTTGTTCACATCTCAGATTGCTCCGTAGGAACTTGCACTCAAAAGCCATTTACAGGCAGGATTGCTGGGAAGACAGATCAACCCCAGCATGGGCACCTGTCAAAATGCAAACACTCTCTTTTCAGGAATCACCAGCTATGAAAGACGGCCATCCCAAAGATTCCTCCTCAGTGGGCAGTGCACCTGGAAAGGAAAAGAGAGAAGGCGGTGAAAGGTAGGAGTGAACTACATAGAGCCATGTTTCTTTCACCTGCTCCTCCTGCCCCGTTGTGCCCCTAAGGGCAACATGCCCACCAGCTAGACTGCCTGCGCGGTCCTCTGCCCACCAAGGTGCCAGGCAGGCCTGGATTCTTCAAAGAATGCACGCCTCGGGCAGAAAATGTGGGAAGAGCAGAAAGCGTCAAGAAATCAGGAACAAGCACTAATAATTCCACCCCTCAAGGGGCTTCATTCTTAATTCTCATACATAATCTGCCATTACTCTTGATTATCTGTACTATACACTTAACACGTCATCCCACCTTACAAACCACCCACAACAGACTTTGCTCTACCAAATCCCAAGCCAACCTTCCTCAGTCTCCTCCAAGTTAAAGTGCAGTAAAAGAATGTAAAAGCCTCCTGCCCCAATTTTTTAGATAACGTGTATGTTTTATTGCTAAACCATTTGAAAGTAAATTGCAGATACCGTCACACTTTGCCGCCAAATATTTCAGCATGCCTCTTTCAAAAATATTTTTTAATCCTACCCAATTACAAAATTGCAATGCCATGATCAAATCTAAGGAAATGAACAGTAAATTTCCTCTTGTCATATGATGTGTACACCATTTTCTAGTTTCCCAACTCTCGCCAACGTGTCTTGCATGGATGGCTTATTTTTTTCAAACGAAGAGCAGTCAATCAAGAGTTGTGTGTTGCATAGTTACATCTCTTTCATCTCTGGTAACATTTTTAACATTAGCAGAAGCCACACTTAACCAGGTTTAGAAATGGGTAATAATTGTTCCCAATATCTGCTTACAAAATAGTGTATGTGGGATCTCCAAATCTGCACCTCTACGTGCAGCTTCTCGTGAACCTCACCTCCATTGTGAAATATTCCACATATTCAAGCTTTTCCCCCCCTCTTTAGGCCAAGGTTTGGCTTCCCCTGTAGTCCTGGCTGCTCTTGGCAGAGCTAAGCACTGTCTGCTTACACTGCCAGACCTAAGCAGGAACAGTTGAGAAGAGGGTCAGAGTAGCAAGAGAAAGAAGGGGAAAAAAAGGAGAAATCATTTCCAAGCGCCTTTTGGAGAGGACACACACCCCACTTGCATGTTTGCTTGTTTTGGGTGCCATCCACGTGAATCTTCCCCAGCCCAGGGTTTTCCCTAGTGTGAAGCCAGAGTTGGTGGGCCTTGGGTGTCTGACACCTACTTACAAATGGCATGTGTACCAGAAAGAGCAACTAGCCTATCCTGTCTCCAGCTTCATTGGACCCAAAAATGTCATTTTCAGAGTTCGAGCTAGTCCTTGGGATATAACCCACTAAAACCAAACTCCCTACCATCAAATCGATTCCCACTCTCAGCAATCTTGTAAGCAGAAGATCATCCCTATAACCCTGCTTCATAGGGTTTCTGAGATGGTAAATTTTAATGGGAACAGACGGCTTCATCTTTCTGGCATGGAGCAGTTGATGGGTTTGAACCACCGACCTTGTGATTAGCACAGTGCTTACCACACTGTCACCAGGGCTCGGGTAAGCACATTGTCCCTTTAGGAAAATTACTAGAAGCACGTCTTCTCTCCAAGAAGGCCAAGCTGCAGAGTCATGTTGACAAGACATGTAGCACAGTGGTTCCTCCCTGGACTGCAGATTACTCTGCACTGGCCCATCTGTGTTCTCTTACTAAAGGCATACATCTATAGTGTCAAATACTCCTGGTTAAAAATATGGCCTCTTCCACAGAGCTGCCATGGAGTCCCAAGAATAAAACGGGAATGTAGCAGAAAAAACAAGGTATCTTCAGCCTGAACTCCTTTCTACTCCCTGTAATGCCCCAAGCTGGAAGACTTGTCTTAGCTACCTCCCAGCTTTCTCACATTTCCTTTGAGGAAGTGTTCTCTCTTCACTTGGCAAGCCCCGATTTAGTGCTTCTAGTCTCAGCTTGTTTGCCGCATCCGCAGGGGGCCTTCCCTAGCCTGCTCCAGTACACTAGGTCCCCTGCTTATACTTCTTGTAGCATTCTGCACCTCCTCTTTCATCACACCATAAATGTCTGTCTCTCCTGCTAGATTGAGGACCGGGGCCACATCTGCTTTGTCACCGATGCTTCTCAGTGCTAGGCAAGGGTCTGATGGAAAGCAGGCCTCAGAAAGACGAGGAATTGCAGAGATTGATGCTAACTTGGCTCCCTCTTTTCCTCCCATCCTGCTTGCCTTTTGCTATTCATCTCCTCAAATACTATATATTTGAGGAGGCTTCAAAAAAAATTCATGGAAAAATGCCATTATCTTTTTTTTTTTTTTAACTTTTTATTTTGAATTGAGTGCGGGTTTACAGAGCAGATCATCAATTTTACATTCAACAAATCATAGACTTTGTTCATGTCAGTGATTGCAATCCCCTCCCTGCAACAACAGGTATCCCACTTCCTCCCTGTGGTTCCTATTACTATTCCACCCTCTTTCCCATCCCTTTTTAACTTTGACTGTAGGTAAATGTTGCCCTTTTGATCTTGAGTGATTGACCATTTCATGGTGAGCATACCTTACTAGTGTTGATGTCCCTCGTATGCACCTAACTGCCACTTGACTGAAAATTGGGCCACAAAGATGAGTTCTATTCCAGACCTGAAGGGTGGTTGAGGGCCATAGTCTCAGGTTCCTCCCTCCTCTTTGTGACCAGTAAGCCCAGTCTTTTTGATAGTTTTGAGTTTTATTCCACATTTTCTGCCACTCTGTCTGGGACCTTCTAATGTGAATCCTTTCAGAGCAGTTGATCGTGGTAGCTGGGCACCTTCTAGTTCTCTTCTTAACTCAGAGACATGGTCAAGTTCACCTGCTCCATTTGTCCGTTGGACTAGTTGATTCCAAGCATCTTCAGTTTTTATTATTCTTCTTTCTTCCGCACCTGGAGAGATCAATAGTTGCACCTTAGATGGCTGCTTATGAGCCTTTAAGATCCTAGTCACTCTCACCAAAGTAGGCTGTAGATCGTTGTCTTTGAGGACTATGTTATACCAATTGACCATGGTGTCCTCTGACACTGTGGTCCTGAGCGCCCATGCCCAGGAACTCATTACCTAGAAAGTTTTCATCATTTTGCCTACTGTATGCTCCACCACATTCAAAGGTAAATACCCATGTACAAATATCCTCTTTCAAACCCTTATAGAATTATGGAAATACCTCCACTTTCCCTTCCATACCCATTCCATGTGTTTGCCCACAGAACACTTTGTTCCAAGATTGTGTACATAGCACTATTTACTTCTGTCCCCTTTAACCTTTGCATACCTTCCTGTGTCTTCACCTATCTTCATCAATCATCTGCTAGCTTCCCTCTTACATATTGCCTTACCCTTCACCCATGCTAACCTGTTCCTACTCTGTAGCCGGTAAGTTATGCTCCCTTCCCTTCCATCCCTGGTGACCATGAAAACAAATTTTTTTTAGCATGGAAACGTTTTATTGAGTTTTTACTATACTGGTCTCATACACTATTTTTCCTTTTATAACTGACTGATTTCACTTAGCATAATGTCTTCAAGTTCATCGATGTTATGCGATATTTTGCAGATTCATCATTGTTCTTAAATATTTCCTAGTAAACCACTGTGTATATGTACTAGAGTTTGTTTATCCATTCTTCCATTGATGGGCATTTAGGCTGTCTCTGTCTTTTTGCTATTGTGAGTCGTGTTGCGATGAGCATATGTGTGTCATGGCTGTTATTTTTTGTGACTGTATATACCAAGTAGAGGGACTGCTGGGTCATATGATGTTTCTATTGCCAACTTTCTGAGGATACACCATACTGTTTTCCACAGTGGTTGTATCATTGTACAGTCCCGCCAGCAGTGTAAGAAAGTCCCAGCCTCTCCATACCCTCACCAGCATTTGTTGTTTCCTGTGGAAAAATTCCATTATCTTTTCATTTCCTTTTTCCATAAACTTTTTTAAGCCACCTCATACAGTGGCAAAGAATGACTGACACCATCACTTTTTAAAGTAACTCACTCAATGGAGCCTTCTTCATCTCCTGCTTAAATCTCCTCCTTTGACAGATGGCACCTCCAGAGAGAGGGAACAGGCAATGGCCCTAGGTCACAGAGCTCATTAGCAGCCACACTAGTTGTCCAGTTCGTAAGCTGGCTGTGTCCACGGCTGTGCCCTGCTATGGTGGCTTGTGAAGCATGTTTTAGCTGCTGTTCAGGGGAGCTGAATAAGCTTCCATAGATCTCATACAGTGTTCACTCTGTAGCATCCATGCTCCTGCTGCCCTCAGGACTTCGTGAGTCCAAGAGGGCCCAGTTTCACAATTGCAACACAAACCACTTCTCCTTCCAGGACACCAAAGTCACCAGATGCTCTGGATGTAACTCAGTCAGAAGAGGAAGTAGACGAGCTGTCCCTGATTGACCACAGTGAAATTATGGCAAGGTTGACACTCAAGCAAGAGGTAAGTACTTTACTGACCTTAATTTTCTAGAATCTGGCCTCATGAAGAGGGAGCAAGGGGAGCTCTGAAGAGACTAGAACATTGAGTCTCACACAGAATAAGCCCTTGCTGGGTATTGCAGCCAGAGCCGGCCAGTGCTCTCAGGGGTACCCAGACCGTGGCTACTGGAGGTTGGACTCTGTGGCCTCATTTATGCTGGTCCCTTGCCAGAGACATAGTGGGTGCTAAGAGATAATGGGGCAAATGGATGAAGTCAAGGAGAAAGTGTACTGCCTTCTCTTGATCTTCTCAAGAGTAATATTGGACAAGTTACATAACACATATCCAAAGCCTCAAATGATGGCAGTGCTGGGGTCATTATAAGAATGTATGTGTGTGAGGTGCTCAGTTCAGAGCCTGCACGTGCTACACCCTTTTTATGTTACCAAGATAACCCTACTATAGTTAAACAGGGGAGAGACAAACTAAGAAAAGCCAGGCTTGAACACAGTTTTGTCAATACTGAGCCTTGTTGAGAAAAATGATCCCCAGACCTGTCACAATAAAGAGGAGGCTATCTGCTCTGTGATTCTGGAAACACAGAAACGGCTTCATAAAATACCTTGGTCCACCCCTGGGCATGTGGCGTGTCTCTGGACTCCAGATCCATGACACACAGGCACATGGTCCTTTACTTTACACATTGTACGAAGAGGAGAGCACAGCACACAAGGAGGGCTGGCAGGCTGTTTCTCACCATGCTGACAGGGGCACTTGGGCAACTAGGCGACTCTCCAGAGACGTAATGTTTCATGACCCTCAGAAATGTTTGCTGAAAAATTAGGTCATAGGCACAGCTACCCCGACCCCCACTGGAAATCCAAGACACTTTCAGGACCTTGGAAAGTCAGGGAATAAAATCACCCACATGTCTAAAGAGGCAGGTGTGTGCTGCAAACATGAAGAGGCCTGCAGATGTTTGATTACAAATTAGCAAACAAGGCCAGGCTTGGCGGTGTGAGACCTGTGGTTCCATTTCTAGCCTCTGAAGACCTGCTCCTTTCTTGGTGGGCAGCGGCCAGTGGCCACACAAGGACTTATCAGGTGTAGTTGGATGCCTTTGTAACTCTGTAGTCCTCTATGCACGAGTTCCATGGAAGAAGTGACTTCTTCCCCCTGGGACAAAGGGCCTTCCGCAGTTTTAAAGACGGGAGCACATGTAGCAATGGTGGCATTGTCTCTGTAGCTATCCTGGAGGTGCTGATGCATCGTCCCCGGGGGCTCCCACATCCCAGTGTGTGAGAACATCCCACCTCTCCTCTCTGCCCCTGGCTGAATGGCACCATTTCCCGTGACTCATGTATTCAAAGGAGTGATGTGTGTCCCAGTGCCCATGTTTCCTGGGCAGCTCTCGGGCCCATTCACTTCCTGGATTAGGTTCCACTCTGCTCTGGGGTGGGGAAGACCAGAAGGAAGGGAATTTGGGGTCTCTTCACAATCTGCTGTCTCATCTCTGCCTGTTACCTCCACGCTGACCTGTCTCACACCCTCCACTGATTTCATTGCAGGGTGACGATGGACCAGACGTCCGTGGAGGGTCTGGGGACATCTTACTGGTCCATGCTACTGAGACAGACAGGAAAGGTAAGGCAGCCCCATTACGGTGGTTATAGAGCTCACTGGGTCAAGGGCTGGTGCTGCCAAAACCAAGGCAGGTCTACTGGGTGGTGCTCAGTGGTGTCCTGGTCCTGTCCAGGAACCTCCAGTTTACTAGCAGTGCCATCAACGTTCACAGGACTAGAGCTACCCAAGACTCACCACACCTCGGAGCACCCAGAGAGTGTGAGTGCCTTGGAAACTCCAGGGCCGTCCTTTCAACCTTGGAGAGTAGCCTTGTGCTAGCACACTAGTTATCATTCCAAGAAATGTTCTTGAAGGAATGGGCCAGAGTAGGGCGAGCCACCTTAGCAGACATGTTCAAAGCTAGGTTCCTCTACTGAGGACCCACTCCAAATCCGCTGCCCCCTCTCCTGGGTCCTGCGTGTGTGCCCCACAGAATTGTCAGGAGATGAATGTTGGCTGCAAAGTGTGCTCACAGTGAGTGCTCGATAAATGGTAGTTTGAATTAACATGTTGACTGATAAGGCTAAAATTAAAATAAGTGAGTCCCTTTTTATATTTTTTCCTGAAGGCCCCTTATATTATTCCATCCCTGCTAGATTGGATTCAAGTTATGTAATTCCACTAAGAGAAAACCTCAAGGAAAGTTTGCTCTTTCCAGTGAGTATGGAAAAGATTTTGAGAACTAGAGAAAAACAATGATTTCCATGCACTCCAGCAGCCAGTGTTCGGCCCTGAGAGTCTCTTCACACCTTCGATGCACTCTGGGTGAGCTCAGTCCTGGAGTTCTGATCCCAGCCATCCCATTCATAGACTTGAGCGACCACTCGGCTTCAATGTGGAGATTCACTGAGCTAAAATGAAACATGCCCAGCATGTAGGAAGTGCTCAGGAATTCTCCTTGTCATCTTCAAGAACAAATCTCGGCAGTAAATCCTACTTCATACCTGGTAAATCATAGCTCAGTCTTCAGTTGATCTTAAGAAATACTCTTCGTTTTCATTTTTTGTCAAAAAGTGAAAGTTAAATATGATAAGGGAGCCTTCAGAATCAAAAGCAGCTTTCCAGCAGAGTACCCGTTCAGACCACTGAAGATCCCATATAAAACAAAGACTTATCGACCTAAACATCAATGAGAAGGTTCAGGTCTCCCTGCCACTAATTAGTGCTGAAAACTAGAGACCAGCACCCAAAACTGACCAAGTAACCAGTCCCTCAAAGCACTGGTCAACACCCCCAGCCCAAACAACTGCTCTGGGATCAGCTAGATGAAGAATACTGTAAGGACCAGAAAAAATTATGTAAGAACGCTGAAGAGTTGACCAAAAAAATATGGGGGAAAGCGAACTGTGGACTAAAAATCTGCTGTGAACGATTCCAGCAAGTATGAGCAGAGACCCCAGCAGTGCATTCAGATCCCCCCCGCAAAGCAGGACTCTGGAGAATTACCACGTGCTGCTGCCTGGCGTTTGCTTGTGACCGTTACTTTCTACAGCTTTCTGAATCAAAAGTGGTCTGTTGTTGTTGTTGTGTGCCGTGGAGTCGATTCCGACTCATAACAACCCTGTACAGGGTTTCTGAGGCTGGAAATCTTTACAGGAACAGAAAGCCTCATCTTTCTACTGCGGTACAGCTGGGTAATTTCAAACTACTGACCGTGAGTTTAACAGCCTGATTCATAACCACTACGCTACCAGAGCTCCTTAAAAGTCGTCTGTTGTTAAGTGCCATGGAGTCGGTTCCAACCCATAGCGACCCTGTAGAGGGTTTCCAAGGAGTGACTGGTGAGCTTGAACCACCAACCTTGCAAATTAAACCAACTTTGCAGTCTAACGCATTAACCCACAGCACCACACCAGGACTCAAAGTGGTCTTAGGCAACCTTTAAAGAAAGGATTAAAAATTTACAATGTAGTTCCACTGTCTTTGTTTTAAAAATCACTGCTTTAACCCATTTCCAAAGAATGGTGTTTCCTTCTCCAAATGTATCCATAATCTCCACCTGACATTCACTAGCCCATATGGTTGTGTTTTTTCCAAGTTGGGAAGAAAAATGGTGGTGACTCACCTTCTTGCCCCGGCCCTCACAACTTCCAACTTTTCTTGCTTTCAGTTCATAGTTTCTACTTGTTCACTTCCCCAGACCCAGGGCTTCTCTGCAAAAGAGACGCCATTGGCATTTGGGTTGGCTCTTCTCTCTGCCTGGTGTAGGTCTTGGTCCCAGTTCTTCTGACTTCAGTATATATAAATAGCTTCCTTTTCTTTAAAAAGTTGGAAACAAGCAAATAAAGACACACTTAACTTTAAAAAAAAAAAAAAAAAGTTGAAAAAAGGGAAGCCCCGCTCGTATGTAAAAGATGGCGCTAATGTTACTACAATAATGTTGATTAAATGGACAAACCCCACTGTGGTGGTTGACCTGCAACACCCACTCCACCCCCAGTTTTGGCACTAGCCTATTGAGGGAAGCCCACAGTAACAGGTCTATGATACCTGAGGGGTGGGCCCAACAGCTAGAAGACCTGATCTGACCAGAAAGGCTTCTCAGACCCTAGGTCAGCCCTCCTCGCCTTAGACCTTTTTGAAAGACCAGCTGGTCATTACAGATGGAGCTAAAGCCAGAACATCCATGTGAAACCCAACGCTCAACTGTCACCGAGCTTCGTGTAAATGCTCAGCAGCCCCACCACGACCCACCATTCCTTTACCCCCTTGACACAGCTCCGTCCTTTGTGGGCTCGGAACTGGCGGGACCTGGCTTTAGACAGCATTGGTCTGGAGTTGGCAGTGTGTCTGCAGACCTCTTAGAAGCTGGCCAGCCCTGGAGTAAGATGGCTTTCCCTCTCCCACTTTAGACTCAACGGCTTTTGCAGAAATCCACTGTCTACCTGAAGCCCACTCAGTGATACATTTTCAATGTGGCTTATATTGTTGTGACTGCCTTTTTTTTTTAAAGAACTAAAAATTGACCTTAGACTTTATTATTTAAAAAAAAAAAAAAAAGTGAAAGGTTGATTTGGGAGCTTCGCCAGACCCTCAGCTGAAGCATGAACTCTATCATCCTGCCGGCCGAGACCAAGTCCTGCGCGCAGCCCAGCCCCAGAGCCCACAGTCGGCACCAAGAGGAGGCTCTGCTGCCAGCGAACTTCCACTTGATTTTATCAGTAGAAAGATGGGAACTCCATAAGGCTCGGGGTATTGTACTTGAGGAGTATTGCTGAGACAGAGAACCTGGAGTAGACTGAAGGACACAGGTAACAAACCAGCTCCCTGAGCGGATGGCTTCCTGCTGCCCAGGATCACACACCAGTGGCATTCACTCCTGGGAGGCCTCCAGGCTCAGAAACATTGAAACCCACATGAGCCCTAGGTGGATGGTTAGTGCTTTGTTGTCTGGAAAGCTCTGCACTCACATTATCGGAGCAGAGTGGTGGAGGGTAAAACTGAATTTGATCTTCTCAGAGTTCAGTTCCGATCTAGCTCCATTCCATATAAACTGTGTGTGCTAGGGTTGTCACTTAAAGATGTTCCCCTTCCAAGGTTTTCTGATTATCATGTGCCAAGGTAACAAAGTGCTTTGGGGCTGCAACGAGCTATGTGAACACTAGAAAGTGTGTTGATGTATCACCGGTCTCATAAAAAATCAGATGGTACCACATTAACCATCACCTGGGGCACAGCAGATTTGGTTAAGAGCTTTAACCTGGGCACAAACCATGACACCACTACTTTCACACTATGAGACCTTGGGCATCATGATGCTGCCTTGCTCTGGGCCTAGAACTTTTTGTCTCTGAAGTGGGAGGAACGGTAGTCTCTGGCCCTCCTGGGGCTGCTGTGAGCATGCTGGACAGAGCATGGCCAGGTGCTCCACTAGCAACAATGACGACAGCCCCCCACAAAGATGTGCAGACTGGGCTCCATTCTTACAGAAACAGCCCTTGGTCCGTCTTGGTTCCCTCTCTGCTTCATTGTCCAACACTTCTCTGAACGAGACAGATCCCAAATTTGACAGACAGCCAGGTGGGATTGCCGGTCCAGAATGAGCCTGAGCTCTCAGTGTTGAACTCTACTGTAAATCCTGCCTGCAAGCCTCCCTCACACCAGCTGTTTGTGCATCTGTGCCATGCCAGGGGCTCCTCACTGGAGAAGTGGGGTTCCTCTAGCTCTCTGCTACTGCCTGGCATGAAGTAGACATCCCACATATGAGAGGATGAAGACGATACAAGATGACCTATGCCCAAAAAGGGATATTTTAATTGGGTGCATGAGTGTGTGCTCTGCCCCATGGTTAAGAGCACAGGCTTTGAAGTTAAACCTGGACTTGGATTGCAGCTTTGCCAACGCGTAACTCTGGGACTAATAAGTCTGGCCAGGTCGTTTGTCTCCAGAGTGTCCTGCCATTTAAAAATTCCAGTACTTTTTTCTTAAATGTCAAAGATAGCATGGTTAGGAGGCTGAGTCACAATAGCAAATAAACAAGGGGTGTCATGATACAAAAAGGTTGGGAGCTCCTGACTAGAACCAGCCCCTCTAAAGGGAAAATGAAAGTAGGTAGGAGCTGGCAGCCCATGGCCACCCATGCAATAGCCTGCCTTCTTGTTCGTCCTTACCCCCAACTGCTGGAGCCATGCTCCTAGAAGTTGACCTCCTTCCTCCTGCTGCTTGAGGGTGGTGTGCATTCTAGCAGCAGTCCAGGCTGTGCTGCTTTAGCCTTTCCATAGGACTTGCAATAATTGGAATTTCCCAAAGTATTTGTACTACTGGACTTTGCCATCTGAAAATACTATCTATGATACAGCTTCAGAACTCATATAAGTCTGAATTTTCTCTGAGTATAATGATTATTACCCTTCAAGTAATCAACACAGGAGGGATTTCTAATGCAGGGAAAGTGAATACCCAGCGCAGACATCCTGCAAGTCTTTATCCCTTGCTGATGTCGGACGTTACTAACCAACTGCAGTTCTTTTCCTACCGGGGCCAGCCCTGACCTCAGAACCCATTGAAGCTGCATTCTCAAGGCAGTTTCAAGTCAGTATTGTACATGCAATATGAAACTCATTTGCTTTTTCCAGCTCTGATCACCCTCCTATTTGAGAGCTGGATCCTGAAAAGATTCATGAATCTCTAGGAAGGCCTTGTCTAGGAGGATTGCCCAGCTCTTCTCTGGCCCAGCTTTGCCCACCCCCAGTCCTCTGCATCTTGGTTAATTGGCTCCTTTTGTTCTTCCACTGTAGACTTGGTGTTGTACTGTGAAGCCTTCCTGACGACCTACCGGACCTTCATCACCCCTGAGGAGCTCATAAAGAAGCTGCAGTACAGATATCCTTTCTGGAGTTCTGCAGTGTCCGGCCCTCTGCCCCAGGACCAACCACCCTGGCTTAGCCCTGCTGCAAGGGGACCAGATGGTCAGCAGTGTGATACAGGAACATTGGAGTCCAACAGGTCAGGGTTTGCAGCCCTACTCTGCCACATCCCACCTTTGGGGTCTTCGGCAAAGCTTCCTCTTGCTTCATCTCAAAGGATTGAGTGAAGTTATGTCTGTGCCTGGTGGCCCTTTTTATCACTGAGTGCCATCCTGGAGAGGGAGGGGTGTGTGGGCTGCTGCCGAGACCAGCCTGGGACTTTGCACAGCACATGCCTGTCCCCATAGATATCCAGCCTTAAAAGATCTGTAATCTAGGGTGTTGGGGTGATGAGTATCAAAGTGTGTGAGACTTGAGGGAATCACCGTTCAGATGGACAGTCTCAAGACAGGCACAGTCCCTTCACCTAGCCGCAGACGCAGCAGCGGGCCCAACTACAATTCACCTGCCCCTCCACCACATCTGCCCTACAGCCTCGCACTTTGGTAAAATAGCACTTTCTGCCATAGTTACCCAAGGGAGCCCCTGGGAGCTTGGATGGACCCACTTGTGTTGTCTCTTCCTGGCGTTCAAACTTATCCTATCTACCTGGAGCTACTGCTTGGCTGCTTCCCAGCACCATAGTCCACCATTGCCCCCTGCTGGCCAGCTACTGTCACCTTGACAGGAATCCTGGGTTGGCCCCAGCTCAGTGCCTGCCTGTCCAGCATGAGTGCTTCTCCATCCAGACCTTTCTGCTTCCCCTTCTCGCCTTTCCCCGCCCCCCTTACACTTCCTGGTTGATCAAGGCTGAAGTGGGAAGTTCCCCTCTACAGAGACTCAGACTTCCTTCCACTTCACATGCTGCACCAGGTCATGTGGCTCAGTGGGTAACAGAAGTTGGCATTTAGAACATACTAGCTTCAGGCGCACTGCTGAGCACCTGCACATGTGATCTTGGTACCTTTCTATGATTGCCTGTTAGGTAACTGAGGAGACTCGAGCTCACGGATCTGACCCAGGGGGCTGCTAGGTGTCCTGGGGGTCACATCCCCTGAGCTCTGATTCCAGTGCTTTTAGGTTCTTGACCTCTGCTCTGCCTGGCTGCTTCACAGCTAGCTCCCGGGCACACTGGCTAGCGGTGCTGTGTCCACTGCCTTCCATCCTGAATACTACTCAGAAAGTAGAGAGTGGTCCCAATGCCATCTGCAGGGGGGCCCCAGAAGAGTTAGGGTCTCCAGGAGGGTGGAGGGCTGCTGTGGAGAAGAGGGTCCATGTGAGTTCTGGGAGGCATTAGGGGATGAGCGCTCCTTCTCCCTAGGAGAGTCCCCAAGCCAAGACTGGCCACAGGGTCCTGCAGAGGTTGGGTCCATGCAGCTATGTGTAGCACACCCTAGGGAAGGAGTCTGGAGGCATCTCTGGTTTACACATATGTCTGTTGAGGTGTCTTATTTTAGATCACATCTCTCTTAACTAAGGCACACAGGAAACTGGGTTAAAGTGGGTAGGAAGTGCAGGAGACACGCTCTGAGGGCAGTGTGGGTGCAGCCCCACCCCTCCGCACAGCCTTCAGCATCTCTGTGCCTCCATCTCCAGACAAGGAAGCCTTACTCCAGGGCTCCCGAAAGTGGGCAGCACTCAGTAAATGCAGCTGGAGGCTGGCCCTTCTTTCTCTCCCCCGCCACACAAGGACCAGCTGTTTCTTTAACCCGTGCTCCACGTATGAGAAGTTTTCTCCCTTCGCCGACACGTTCAAGAAGCGCGTTAGCAAGAACACATTCTTCGTGCTGGTGCGTGTAGTGGATGAGCTGTGGTGAGTGATCATTAGCTGGAGCCTGGGGCAGACATACTCAGGCTATGGGGCTGGGCTTCTTCCCGGCTTCCCCCAGGGCTTGTGCCAGAGCTGGCTCAGACCTGCTCCAACACCAGCTCAAACCCCGTCCAGCCCTGTGAGAAAATGAACAGTGCCCCCAACAGTAAAGTGAGGAATCCTACCTGCCCCAGCCTGGGTCCTGGATTTCCTTGTGGGGTGGCCCAGGGTGAGGCTGGAAACTGCCCTGTGGCCATCCCCCTAGCTTGGCTGAAGGCCCCTCCACAGAAGGGTGGTGCCATGGCCATTAACCCTGTTGTAGGTCCAGTGGAATCTAGGTTGGGGTGGGGGCAGCCCCTTTACCCTCCCTCCACATTTCCATAGCGACCTCAGACCTGTGGCCTGGCATTTGTTCTTTCCTGTAACAAATATATTGGGAGCCTTCCCCTTTATTAGGTCTGGAGAGGTAGTGTGAACCAAACAGGTCCTGCCTTCAAAGCAGGAGTGGGAACTCAGTGAGTGTACTGGGGACACTGTCACATGTGGTGAGTGTGGCAGAGAAAGGTGTGCCCCAGGCAAGCAGCCATTCCAGCGCCTTTTCTCTTGCTCTCTCCCCACCTGTAGTTTCCCAACTGGGTGTTGTTGATCATGGCCCTTTGGAATTTGAGTTGGGTCCCTCCCACACTCATTGGCTGGCCATACCTTTCCTGGGTCTTGTGTTCCTGCCTTCACCTTACGGCCTTTTGACCCTTTAGCCTAGTGGAGTTGACCGAAGAAATTTTGAAGCTGCTGATGGAACTGGTCTTTCGCTTGGTGTGCAATGGGGAGCTTAGCCTGGCCCGTGTGCTCCGAAAGAACATCCTCGACAAGGTGGACCAGAAGAAGTTGCTAAGGTGTGCCAACTCCGACCAGCCCCTGGCCGCCAGGGGAGTAGCAGCCAGGTGAGGAGCCAGCTGCGTGGTTGTGAGTTCTGCCCCGAGGCTGAGCCATCCAAAGCTGGGTGGGCTCCAGGCCTAGGTTTTGGCCTACTTCTCTAGCCCCTGCCTCCTCTGAGGAGTCATCCTCACTAGCAGTCCTTTAGTCCTTCTTTACTCAGCTTACCCCCCCTCCCTCCATTCCTCCCAGCCTCACCTCCTAGCTCCACCCAGACTTTTGGGACAGCTCCTAGGATTTCTGCCCTGAGCTATATGTTGTGTGATGATCACCTTCCTACCAGGGAACGGTGCAGCAGGGCCAGTACAGGGTGTTGTGGGACGGGAGAGAAATGAGTATGTTCCTAGCTACAGGCAGCTCTTGATTATCTTCATGGCGCTAATGAACACAGCAACTGTTAGTCTAGCCCCGCCTCCCTGTGCCGTCCAGAAAAGTCCTATGAATCTGTATGAAAGTTCAAATCTGTTTCCTGCTCCTTCTGGCCCACTACTAAGTTGAGTTTTGATTCCAAATATAAATGTATATTGACTGAGCAGCTCCTTAACTCTTCGATATGGCACTGCCCAGAGTAGGGTTCGTCTGTGAGCAAAAGTCCTTGGGCACCTAAACTCTCACACAGGAGTCCATGTGCTCACTAGGGAAGCTATCAGTGTCCCTGCCTCCTGTGTCCCTGACACACAGCAGAGGGAGGAGAGACAGGTGGACAGCACTGATTCAGGAGAAGCACCAGGACTGAGGGACTGAGGGGGAGAATCTGCTCTGGTCCTGTTCGCTGCTAAGCAAGCCACTGTGGGACCTCTGAGACTGTGACGTAGCCTGTGGGGAAGCGAGCCTTGGGGCCTGCCTCCCTCGATGGTCTGAGAGTGTGCTGCTGGTTCGCCTACCCTGACCATTCTTCTCACACCTTCTCTTTCAGGCCAGGGACCTTGCATGACTTCCACAGCCATGAAATAGCAGAGCAGTTGACACTCCTAGATGCTGAGCTCTTTTATAAAATAGAGGTATGGCGGTCAGTGGTACAGGGCATGGGGGCAGTAGGCTTGTGCAAACTATGGGGCCATCCCATCTCCCTTGTTATTAAGTACTGTGGAGTCGGTTCTGACTCGTAGTGACCCTGCACAGGGTTTCCAAGGCTGTAAATCTTTGCTGGTAGTTTCAAACTGCTGACCACTATGCTACCAGAGCTCCTTCCCATCCCCGTAGGCATCTCCAGATGAGAGAAACTACCCATCAGGAAAGAGCAGAGGGCTCCAGCTATATATATCCAATGTATTTCCTTCCTCAGATCCCTGAGGTTTTGCTTTGGGCCAAAGAGCAAAACGAGGAGAAGAGCCCCAACCTGACGCAGTTCACTGAACACTTCAACAACATGTCCTATTGGTAAGAAGGGGCCTTAGAGCCCTCGGTGTCTGGTTACAGCACATCTCAGAGGCATCCACATGTTCCTTCCCCGAGAACTTTCTATTCTTCTGAGGCCCTGTGGGCATTAACTGTGAACTGGAGGCAGCAAAGAACAAGGGCAGAGACACGATGGGCTCACCCTGCATGTCAGTTCCTACAGTGGGAAGTGACTACCTGGAGAGCTGAGTGAGGAATTTGAAGCTCAGCAAGGAAGGGAATACCAGGATTGATTTTGTAATGTCTGCTCTGGATTGCAGGGGCCAGGGGGATTGTTTGCCGTTCTGTACTAGTCGTTGCTAATCTCTTCATTAGTAGGGTAAACCCTCACAGTCATTCTGCCCGAAGGAGAAGACATAAGGTTTTATTAATACTTTTATTATATTAATACTTTTATTATTTAGTCTTTAGTTCTTAAGACAAATTGAAGCCAAAAACTGTGCTTATAATTCAGAAAGCTTAGCTCTTCAAGATGTAAATGAAAAGTGTGTCCAGCCTCATGGCATTCACTAGAGGATGGCAGCCCTGCCACCTGGGGAAAGAAAGGAATCCCAGAACAGCACTTTCCCTGCTTTGTTCCCACCATAGGTAGCTCTTCACACTACGTGTGCTCAGCAGTAGCCACCCTTCCTACAGTCTGGGGTTTCGCCCAATAGGTTGTGGTGATTTCTGGGGCAGACTGCAACTGTACCCCCAGCCACTGAGTTTGACCTCCAACTACATCCAGCCCCTGAGTTGAGTAAAGGGAGCTCTGGCTGCACCCCTCCATTGCTAGATGGAGTCTTTCCAGAACTGTGGTTAAGGGGTCCTCCAGGCAGGTACCCTTTTACAGGGCTGACCAGGCAAAGTGAGTCTGGGGCTGGACTCCATGAGATGAAGTCCTCACTGCATACTTGGCCCAGACCAGACTGGCCTTGGGAACTGGGGGTCCTCCAGGCAGGTACCCTTTTACAGGGCTGACCAGGCAAAGTGAGTCTGGGGCTGGACTCCATGAGATGAAGTCCTCACTGCACACTTGGCCCAGACAAGACTGGCTCTGTTTTGGTTGCTGTTTTCTCCTGGGTCATTGATGAAGATGTGCCCATCCCTAACCACATGCCAGTTCATCCCCCCCCCCACCCGCCAACCCCACCATTTATCTGCTTTGACCCTTCACAGCCTCAGGGGGCCCTGGGGGGTGAGGGGTTGAAGCAGGGGGTTAGGTCTGAGCAGGAGTCCCACCAGCTTCAGGATCACCTATCATTGAGACTGTCTTTTCTCACCCCCTTGACCCATTCAGGGTTCGCTCAATCATCATGTTACAAGAAAAGGCCCAGGACAGAGAACGGCTGCTTTTAAAGTTCATCAAGATTATGAAGGTAACTGGGCCTACCTGTCCCCTGCCTCTTCCCTTACCTGCTCCCTCACACCGCCTCACAAGCACTCCCTTTCTCGGCAGCACTTACGGAAGCTAAATAACTTCAACTCCTATCTGGCCATTCTCTCTGCTCTGGACTCGGCACCTATCCGCAGGCTAGAGTGGCAGAAGCAAACCTCAGAGGTGAGCTGGGACTGGGCTCCTCGTGTCCGTCCACCTGGCACTCGGGAGAGTTGGGGCTGGGTGCTAAGAGCATATGACAAGGTGGTCTGACCAGGGGCCCGAGAAGTGAAGTGTTTCCTGGAAGGGGACAGAAGGCCACATATACCAGTAACAGATGGTACGAGGTCCACGTGGCCATGTCACTGTGGGTCCTGGTGAGAAGATGTTCCTTGAGGAGAGATGTCAAGTGGCTGGGCCTCTAGAGTTATATCGCTATACATACACAAAGGATCAATTATAAAACTTTGTCCTACAGAGGCAAGAAGGCTTTTGAGAGGAGAACCAAGCAGCAGGTGGATCTACTTTGTCTCATAGGCAAGGGCCCAGTTCAGTTAGCTTTTGAGAGGTTGCTTGAGCCAGAGCTTCCCCAGGAAGCTCTTCTTCCTGTACTTGCCTACATGGTAGGTACAGTGACTCCAAGGTAACTCTGACCAAGAACAAGGAACCCTGGGGAAGACCCTGTACCCATGTGTAGCCAACACCCAATAAAAAGAGCTCCAGTCCCTGCTGGCACATGGCAGCACAGTCTGCCATGGTGGGCGCTCATAACTGTGTACTGTCCTGACCAGGGTTTGGCGGAGTACTGCACGTTGATTGACAGCTCATCCTCCTTTCGAGCCTACCGGGCAGCCCTCTCAGAGGTGGAGCCTCCTTGTATCCCATACCTGTGAGTAGTACCTTCACTGCCTCCATCCGGATTTCCTCTCTGTTATCTGCCAGAAAACATGTTCAGGTTGTTAAGTGCTGTCGAGTTGGTTCCAACCCCTAGCGACCCTGTATGGGGTTTTTGAGTCTGTAAGTCTTTATGGGAGCAGAGAGCCACATCTTTCTCCCACGGAACCCCTGCCTCTTCCCTTACGCCGCCTTGAGATTAGCAGCCCAACCGGTTCCGACCCATAGCGACTCTGAACAGGGTTTCCGAGGCTGTAAATCTTTCTCCCAGGAGCAGTTGGTAGTTTCGAACTACCAACCTTGCAGTTCACAGCCCGGTTCGTAACCACTACACTACCAGAGTTAGAAGTATCCAGAATATGGGCTGGCTAAACTGATTTCTCCCTTCCTGGACTTAGAGATTCACATGTCTTCTAGGGTGAGTGCTTGAGGGAACTGGCTCGGAGATCTTCACACTTGTAGCCATTGCTCCTCCTGACTCGATTAGGGAGCACTCTCAGTGCAAGAACTGATCCATTTTAAAATAAAACACCCTCCCTGTGAATGAAGCCCAGTTTGGGGTTTTTTTACTCTTGATGCATTATTCACATACACTGTAGCACCTGGGGCCTTAGCATCAACTCCCAGGCCTTCTTCACAAGAGAAGAAATATGTGGTCAGTTCCCAGACTAGCTGCTTGGGTTTGGCATTGGGCCAGCTCTCTGAGCAGTCACAAAGCTTCCTCCATCCTTTCAGGGGGCTAATCCTACAGGACCTCACCTTTGTTCACCTGGGTAACCCAGACTATATTGACGGGAAAGTGAACTTCTCCAAGCGGTGGCAGCAATTCAACATCCTGGACAGTATGCGGTGCTTCCAGCAGGCGTGAGTGTAACTGCCCTGTTTGTTATCCCCATTTCCCAGAGCAGGGAACATACCCGTCTCATCTTAAGGGGAGGCCAGTCAGTACACACTGACCTGTTTGGCTGTGGAGGGAGGCTGCTGTAGACCAGGTCGGGCTCTCACTACCTGCCTCCCCTCCCCAGGCATTACGACATCCGGAGAAATGATGACATTGTAAACTTCTTCAATGACTTCAGTGACCACCTGGCTGAGGAGGCCCTATGGGAACTCTCGCTGAAAATCAAACCCCGGAATATAACAAGGAGAAAAACAGACCGGGAAGAGAAAACCTAGGAACAGGTGCGTGAGCGAGGAGAATGCTCAAGAGCGGCACAGCTGGCAGCTCCGACAAGACTTTGGACCTGGAGCTGCTGCTCCCTGAGCAGGTGGAGAGTGGCTCGGCCTCTGGTGGGATGGACGGGGCAGCTTCCCCTCCTCCCCAGGAGCAGACCCTATGGCCACAGAGAAGCCCACCGTGCAGGGTTTAGGACTGCTTGGTGAACTGGTGGTTGCAGGATTTTAACATTGTGTCAGCTTTCACTTCTCTCTTCCCTTGCCCCCTCCCGCCCAGGATCAGTGGGATAAGCTGAGGGAGATGTAGGCGCCCCCGCTCCCAGAGGATAGCCCATCCTACTTTCTGAAATGGAGGGTGGAGTGGCAAGGAGTGTCCTGCAGCTCCCTCCTCACAGTACCGGTCTTCAGTCTTCTGCTGTGCCTGTAAAGAGCCCTGGTGAGACTGTAGGATAAGCACTGGACTACTAACCTCAAGGTGGCAGGAAAGAGAGGAGTGTGTCAGCTCGGGTAAAGATTTACAGTCTGGGGGTGGGGGGGGTGGAGTTCTGCCCTTTTGGTGCACCCTCGCCTCCTCCAGCCTCAGATACTTGTCCCTCCGCTGCTTTCCAGAGTGGGAAGAGGAGGCTGAAGTAGAGAGGACCTTACCCTCACACACTTCTTGACTGCTCGAGTCCTTTTAGCTCTCAGATGTGTTCATCCAGAGAGGAGCATGGGCAAATGTTTGTCCTGGGGCAAGGCCCGCGGGTCTCATGTTTGTTGCTTGCTGTGTGCCTTAAACTCTACCTGTGCCCCTACCCCCCGAAGGCTTCCCTCTGAGCATACCAGGACAATGTTTCCTTGGGAAAGAGAGGTGTCCCTGAGAGGCTGAAACTAGCCCCTCACCTCTCTGATTCCAAAAGCAGGCCTCTACGTTCACTTTAAATCTGGCTTTCACCTCGGAGAGATGGGCGATCCAAGGCAAGGTGGGGTGGGGGCGCCACATCTCTTTGCAGGGCTTTTGCCTCCTCTTTCTCACCCCTCTCCCCCCCAAGGCCCACTTTAGCATGAACAAGGAAGTACTCACAGCTCCTGGGTCAGGGGCCGGCCAGGATCCATCTGTGATGTGATATGCCATCCAGTCGATTCCGACAAATAGTGACCCTGTATATATAGGGTTTCCAAGGAGCAGCTGGTGAGCTTCAACCGCCTAACCCACTAGCTGTGATTAGCACAATTTAAACAGAACAAAGGAAGAGAGTAGAGGCAACCTCTGTGGGCTCCTTAGAAGATTGGGGCTGGTTTCTGTTTTTTTCCCCCTCTTTTGCTTTGTGTTCCAACTCCTACCCTATAGGACAGGGTAGAACTGCCCTTAGGGTTTCCAAGGCTATAAATCTTTACGGAAGCAGACTGCCCCATGCTTCTCCCGCAGGGCAATGGCTGGTGGGTTGCAGCCACTGTGCCACCAGGTTCCTGTACATAGAGAGGAGGAAATCTGTGAAATGTCAGCTAAACATCTCTGGTAGCAACGCTGCCAGAGCTGGGCCGGAACGTGTCACTTTATTATTTAAGGTGTGTGTGTTTGTGTGTGTGTGTGTACAGTCGCTGGTTTATTAACAGTATTGTGTGTGGGGTTGGGTTTTTCGTTTGTTTCCTCTTTTAAAGTCCTCTCATTTCAATCTTTTCCACTCCCTTCCCACCTTGCACCCCACCCTTCACCCAGCTGTTGAATGCTGCCATGTGTGTGTGCCTGTGAGGAGCTGCTCTGTACACGGAGTTGTACGAATAATTCAGAAAACCCCTAGGAGTCTCTCTCTGGAGCATAGCAAAGTGGTTTCCCATTGCTTTCCCAATCAGTGAGCTTAACTGTCTGGTTCTCAGAGGCGGGAGGAGAAGGAGACCTCTACGCCTTCCTTTAATTCTGAACAGGCCTGGAGCCGTGGTGGTGAGAGCAGGTCTGGCTGCATGAGGTATAGTGTGTGTGTATGTGTGTGAGTGACAAGCTTTCCCAACCTGTGCCTCATTAGAAGACACCCTCTTTGTTCTGGCCACTGCTCAGTGCTGCAGCCTCGGCTGTGATTTGCCGCGCGTCCTAGGGGTCTGAGCCAGAACGGGAATCAGTCTTTACAGATCATTTGGTCCCCTCTAGAAAACGTCAGCTCTCATCTGGCAGGTGTGGAAAGAAACCAAGGAAAATGCCGGCACACCGATGTCCAAACTGAATGCCAATTCTAAGAAACATCTCCTTCTCCAGCTGTCCCTTCCCTCCCTTCTTCCCCAAATGTTGCATTGTAATATATCTCCCCCCCAGTTAACCCACCCAATAGTGGCATCTTCCTGCAGACATTTCAAATGTGTAACTTTTATATGAGAGAAAATAAACACAGAGGAAAGCTCCCCACGGCCCTCTTGCTCTGTGACCTTACGTCAGGGTAGTGCTGACAAAGTGCAACAGACATTGCCACCTGCAGCTCCTCTCCCAGTTTCCTGCGCCCTACAGATGGGTTTTACACTGTGCCACCTGGTGGAATTCAGGGGGCATAGGGTCACCCTAAAAACAGCAACAAAAGTGTACAGAGCTATCTTGCAGTACTTCAGTGCATGTCTTTGAAAGTTTCCAGCTTCACAGGGTCACCTCCATGCAACTGCCCTATACCAGGCTCCCTGCAGACTGGAAGTGCCTTCTGCTGAGTTCAGCCAGGGCCAACCTAACATACCAGAAAGCAATTGAGTCCCCTATACCACATTTGACCAACAGAAGCCCACAGGAAGTGAGGTAGAAAACTTGGCCTCTCGGCCCACCCACAAAGCTATCCCAGATACCTGTCAGCCCCTTTTTCCCAGCACATTTACTAGAAGCACCTCAGTGTCTGCCACCTAAGGGTTGCTAGGGGCCAGGCCCAAAGCCCTGGTATTCTACCCAAGCATCCCAAACCTAGGCTTTTGGCACTGCAGAAGGCACAAACAGGGCAGCCAAGGAAAGTTGAGCAGCGTCATACCACAATCTGATGTGTTGGGCTCACTCATGCAAACAAGGCAGAGGTGGTTGGCAACCAAAGGTTCCAAGCTGATGGCCTCCTTAGGTGGCCTCAAAGTCTATTCCTTTAAAGGGGAGTCAAGTATTTATGGGCTGGTCACTGTTACTCATCATTAAGCCCACAGTAGCCTATAGGATACACTGGGAACCTTCTTGTTTCTCTTATTTGCTAACTGTATCCTTGGGTCAATTGTTCAACCACTTGTGTGTTTCCCAATTATCTACTCTTATCCCATTTACTGATGAGCAGACTAAGAGAGAGAGACCTGGTAGTTCCCACATGCCAATAACAGGTCAATGGAAGGCAGAATTATTGAACTTGAAGAAAAATCTTTTAATAAATCCTGCTAACTACAAGGTCAGAGCTTCAAAACCACCAGCTGCCTCTCAGAAACCCTACTCAGGGTCACTATGAATTGAAACCAACTTGATGGCATTTAACAACAGAGCAACAAAGTCTTTAGATTTATGTGGGATACTGTCAAGAGGAATAAAGAGCTCTGATAGCATAGTGATTATGAATCGGGCTGCGAACCGCAAGGTCAACAGTTCGAAACTACCAGGTGTTCCCGGGAGAAAGATGTGGCTTTCTGCTTGTGTAAAGATTTACAGCCTCGGAAACCCTGTACAGGGTCATTATGAGTCGGAACCGACTCCACGGCACATAACAACAGCAAGAGGAACAACTTGTGACTGGAATTCCAAAACAGGATGAGACAAAACAAAAACCACAGAGAATATTGTCCACGAGATGTTGGAAGAAAACTTCCCTAACATCATGGAAGATGAGTAGTCATTCAAGAAGTTAACTAACTTCAAACAGGATAGACCCCAAAAGAAAAACACCAAGACATAATAAATCAAACTTTTCAAAACCAAAGACAAGGAAATAATCCTGAATGCCGCTCAGGAAAAATGAGAAGTCACAAAGGAGAACTAGTAAGACTTAACTAATGTCTCAGCAGAAACCATACAGGCAAGACAATGGAATGACATATATATATCTCTAAAAGAAAAAAAACTGCCAACCATAATTCATATATCCAGCAAATATAATGGTAAAATTAGGTCATTTTCAGATAAACAGAAATTAAAATAATTTGTAAAAACCAGGCCAGCCTTACAAAAAAAGTACTAAAACAAGTTTTTGGACAGAGAACCAGTAACAACCTGAGACTAACATACTACATGACAGCATCACCTTAATCCAGATATAGAAATAAAAAATACCAGTAAGGCTGAAAATAGAGAACTAAAGATACAGTAGCAGCAGCAACAGAAAAAGGCAAACTAAAAAGAGGGGATAATATAGTTACAGAACTTCCAAATGAAGAAATCAAATAGGTTTATTTTACTTTTTTTTTTTCTTGATATCTAACTGTAACCCTAAAAACTAGACCAAGCCCTAGCCCAACCTCTAACCATAACACTAACTAAATGAAGTCCTAGACTTAGCCATAGTTTTTTTTTTGAACCAGGTTAGGAGGAAGAAATAAAAACTGGTATGATCTAGGCCCAGCATCTCCCCAGGGAGGTTATCACACCAGAACGAGATAAAGACCTGTGCTTTCCAACCAGGGTCACAGCTCACCCTGACTGAGGCTCAGTGACTACAGAGCTGCTCAGAAGTGGTGGCTGGAGTCAGTGCCCAGGACACAACAAGTTAGGCCTCCCAGTGAGAAGACCCAAGCTCACTACCATGTGAAGGAACAGCACTGATGGTCCCGAATGTGGCGTCCTTTCTCTGTCCCCTACTTTCCCCATCTGTAAGGGGGGGTAATAACAAACAGCTTCTACCCCACAAGTTTTTGTACAGGGTCAGTGAGATGATACTCGGAGCAGTGGCTGGTGAGCAGTTGGCCAGTAGTATTACTTTTTGCAAGCAGCTTCCCCTCATGCTGTTCTCTTCATAAAAATAACTGCACAGTGAATAGTAGACATAAGTACTACAAAGAAGTATTTGACACTAAAGAAATGAAAATCTGAGACTGAGATCCACCCACAAACATTAGACCCAGACAGGTCTAATAAGTGGTTATGCCAAATACTCAATGAACTAACGGATCATGCCAACCTCACACAAATTCCCTTTGAGAATAGAAGAGGCTAAATAACTGACTTTATGAGCTGAATATAAACTTGATATCAAAACCAGACAATGACAATATGAGAAAAACCACAGAACAGTCTTGTTTATGAATATGGATGCAAAACTTCTGTCAATCAGTCATCAAAATCAACTTGGATTTTTTTTTTTCCCACAAAGGCAAGGATGTTAGTAACTCAGTGAATGGGATTTACTCTCGGCACCCCCCCACCCCCACCCCCGTGTCTGATTCTCTTCCTGGGTACAAGGGAGGCTACACGTCACAGCCCAACACCCTTAATGGTAGATGTGTGAAACCTAAGGGTCAGAGGTATGTGTCATCTGGTCCTGGGGGTTTAAGAACTAGTGTACTACCTCAGTGCTGTTCTTTCCCTGTCCTGGCACACTCGGAACCCCAGGGATGAAGGTGGTACAGTCCCAAATGAAGAGTGTTTGGACTTTACAAATCTTCAGAGTACTAGGAATACACAAACATTGGGTGAAACATAATGAGAATTTATTACAAGGCATTGTGACCCTGTATAGAGTTTTAGAGGCAATAAATCTTTATGGACGCAGAAAACCTTACCATTCTTCCAAGAAGCAGCTGGTGGATTAGAACTGCTGACCTTATGGTTAGCCCAACACATAACACTACACTACCAGGACTCCTTTGAATGCATTAGAGAAATTTTTTAAATTGAGAAAGACCTATTGCTGAAAATGAAGAGTCACTTTCTTAAAGATGTCAGTTCTCCCCTAGATGATAAATTTAAAGCTATTAGAAAATTTTAAGAGGATTGTGTATGGTCTTTGACAAACTTATTGTAAAATGTATAATAAAGGATTTCCACTATGGTAATAGTAGACTGGGGTGGTGCTGTAGGATAAAGCACTGAACCAAAAGATCAGTTTGTACCACACGGTCGGTGGTTCAAACTCACCAGCCACTCCTTGGAAACCCTATATAGGGTCACTAAGAGTCATAAATGACTCGATGGCATTTAACAATGGTAAATCAAGTAATTCAAATCAGTTCTCCTGGTAAAAAGGTATACAAAAGGTTTTTTAATCTCTGCCTCAAGTCAGAGAACTGGCAAGAAAATGAGTAACTATTGGATCCAATCTAGTAGGAGGCAGATACCTAGGGATATAAACCTGATATTTGGGACATTTCCCCAAGGGTATCTACCAGTTCCAAATGAGGTGCCTAAGCTGCACTTCTGACAAAAGGATAATTTAAAAGGAGTACAGAACTCAACATGCTTTGAGCTGGAACCCTAAGGAGGTATCCTTGGGGAGTAAGGGTGAAGAACAATATACTGGCCTCCCAGGGACCTAGCTTCACATTATCTCCATCCTGAAAGTAGATGACAATGATCCTAATTGTTAGTACCGAGGCACCTGCCAGACAAACACAGAGTGTCACTGAAAGAAGATAACATCTTCCTGGGCCTTAAATGATTGCTGGGTTTCCACATCCGACAAACCACCACGGACTCAAGGAGACAAGAAATGTGGACAGCAAAACCAGAGAGAGGAAGAAAAGTGAAAGAAAGAAAAAAAAAAAAAAAGATACCCTGCAAACACAGCCCCCACCAAACAAACCAAAGCAGTAGCAATATTAATACCTGAAAAAGTGGACTTCAAGGCAAAAGACATCATTAGAGATTCAAAGGAACATTTGAAACCTTCCAACTCATTTAATGAGGAACATAACCCTAAATCAGAACAAGGACATAATGAGAGTGAAAATTACAGCCAATTTCACTCAAAAACAAAATGCAAAATTTCTAAGGATTATATTAGCAAACTGAATCTAGTTATTATTTTAAAGGATAATAAATGTTCAAAATGGGTTTATTCTAGGAATAAAAAGCTATTTTAACATTTTAAAATCAATAAAAGTAACCACAATTACAATAAATTATATAATGTCCTCAATGCATACATGAAAATCATTTGATTAAATTCAATATTCATTCAGGACTTTAAAAAAAAGAATACAGGAAATACAGCAGAAAAAAGGGAACATTCCAATATCATAAAAGATGTGTGTGAATACATGCGTACATAGATACACATACATGTGTGTATGTGTATCACAAGCGTAAATATTGAAAACGTTCCTTTTGAAGTTGGGAGACAGACAAGGTTGTCCAAGAGTTGAACTTCTATTCAACAGCGCACTGGGGGTTCTAGCCAGTACAATGAGAAAAACCAGGGCTGGGAATCAGTTCATTCCAATCCAACCTTTCCATTCCAGACATCCAGTACAAGTATGACTTATTCATTACCAATACCTTTTTTCAACAGTATAAATGACAACTTTACATGTAGACTTCACAGGAATCAAACTTTCTCTATTTTTTAACACAGATGTAGTAACTTCATATCGTTAGACAGAACATCAATTGCTCATATGCAAGTTCAGGCTGAAGTTAAAATAAGTCCACAAGAACCAAAATATGACCTTCCGTATATACCACCTGAACTTAGGTAACATCTCAAGAATCAGTTTGATGCAGTAGACGCTAATGACTGAAAATCAGAGCAGTTGTGGAATGACATCAACACCTTCATGAAAGAGGAAATCAGAAGGTCATTTCAAAAGACAGGAAAGAAAGAAATGACCAAAATGGGTGTCAGAAGATACTCTGAAACTTGTTCTTGAACACAGAGAAGTTAAAGCGACTAGAAGAAATGACAAAGTGTAAGAACTGAATAGAAAATTTCAAAGGGCAGCTCAAAAAGAAAGTCAAGGATTATAACGAAATGTGTAAAGACATATAGTTAGGAAACCAAAAGGTGAGAACATGATCAGCATTTCTTAAACTGAACAAACTGAAGAAAAAAATTCAAGCCTTGAGTTGTATTAGTGGCGGATTCTATGGTCTGCAAAGACCGTTTAAACCACAAGTTTGATGGTTTACTACGCTCACCATCTGCTCCTCGGAAACCCTATACAGAGTCTCAACTGATTTCACAGCACTTAGCAACAACAATAAGGAGTCCTGAGTTACAAATTGGGCTGCTAACTGCAACGTCAGCAATTCAAATCAACCAGCTGCTCCTTGAGAGAAAGATGAGGTTTTCTGCTCCCATAAAGGTTTACAGGGTCACTATGAGTCAGAATCGACTCCAAATATATTGCACCAGCAGCAACATGGGCAATATATTGAATGATCCAGGCAACATCCACAGAAGACAGAAGGAATATGCATGCAGTCACTGTACCAAAAGAATTGGTTGATACTCAACTATTTCAAGAGGTAGCATATGATTAATAACCAATAGTATATTGGCACAGTGGCATTAACAATGAGCTCGAATATAACAATTGTGAGGATGGTACAAGACTGGGCAGTGTTTTATTCCATTGTGCATAGGATATGAGTGGGAAATGACTTGAGGACTCCTAACAACAACAGTCCAGGAGTGGAATTTCTGGGTCATATGGAAGGCCTATGGTTAGCTTTTTGAGGAACTTCGGTGATAATCTTAACATGATACATTCTAGCTATATGGCCTTTCCTTTCATCCAGTGAAAATATTTTTTCCACCAATATATGTTTTAAAAAAAAAAAAAAAAGATGGTATTGAAAAAGTTGAAGCTCATCCAAAGGCACTGTCAAAAAACAAAGCTCCAGGAATTGACAGACTACAAATCGTTTTAGCAGATTCATGCAGCACTAGTGACGCTCACTTAGCTATGCGAAGACATTTGGAAGACAGCTACCTGGCCAACTGATTGGAAGAAACCCATGTTTGTGCCCATTTCAAAGAAAGGTGACCTAATGGAATGTGGAAATCAATAATACCATGTTTTTTGCTGAAGATAATTCAAAGATGGTTGCAGCAGTACATCAATAGGGAGCTGCCAGAAGTGAAACTGGTAATGTCATGGCTCATGTCTGATGGATCTTAGCTCAAAGCAGAACATACCAGAAAGATGTTTTGTTGTTGTTTAATGTCATTGAGTCAATTGTTACCCAGAGCCACCCTGAACAGGGTTTCGGAGGAACAGTTGGTGGGTTTGAACCACAGACCTTGTGGTTCACAGTCCAGTGCTGATCCTACAGCACCACACTAGAAGTCCATAGAAAGATGTTTTTTTGTTCTTTATTGACTATGTAAAGGCATTTGACTGTGTGAATCATAGCAAACTATGGATAACATTGTGAAGAATCAGAGCTCAAGAACACTTACTTGTGCCCATAAGGAACCTGTACAGTCATTTGAACAGAATAAGGGGATACTGAATGGTTTCAAATCAGGAAAGGTATGTGTCAGGGTTGTATCCTTTCACATACCTATTCAATCTCTATGCTGAGACTAATCCAAGAAACGACTATATGAAGAACATGACATCAGGATTGAAGGAAGATTGCAGATGATACAACCTTGCTTCCTGAAAGTGAAGAAGACTTAAAATACGATTATCAGCAACCACAGCCCTCAGTATGGATTACACCTCAATGCAAAAATCCTCACAACTGGACCATTAAATAACATGACAGAAAAGATAGAAATTGTCCTGGATTTCATTTTTCTTGGACCCACAATTACTGTTCATGAAAACTACTTGTTAGGTGCCATCTAGTCAGTTCCGGCTCATAACAACCTTATTATGTACAATAGAATGAAACACTGCCCGGTCCTGCTCCATCCTCACAACATCATTGGTAAGCCTGAGCCCACTGCTGCTGCCACCATACCAATCCACCTCATTGGGTGGGGGGGGTCTTCCTCTTTTTCGCTGACCCTCTACTTAGCATGATGTCCTTCTCCAGGGACTGGTCCCTCCTTATATCCAAAGTATGACAGACAAAGTCTGGCCGGCCATCCTGGCTTCTATGGAGCATTCTGGCTAAACTTCATCCAAGACAGTTATGTTTGTTCTTCTAGAAGTCCATAGTACTTTTATTTTCTTCTGCAACACCGTAACTAAAAACGTATCAATTCTTTGGGCTTTCTTATTTACTGCACAACGTTCACATACATAGGAAGCTATTGAAAATATCATGAGTTGGGTCAGGTACGCCTTAGTCCTCAAACTGACATCCTTGCTCTTGGAAACAGCTTTATCTTCAAGGTCACTAATTCAGGTTTCCACCCTCTTCTCCTTTGTTTCCTCTTAATATTTTTTTACGACTCTCTTAAGTCTCTTTCTCTTTTCATCCTGTCTCTAGTGTTTTTTTCTTCCTTTTATTTTCTCATCTTTTTCTCTTCAGCTGTTTTCCTGTCCCTCTTTTTTCTTTTTAATTAATTATTTTCTTGTTGCTGCTCATGTTTTTTCCTCCTTTATTACATTCTGCTTTTACTTTTATTTGCTTGTTTGTTCTGTTTGGTTTTCCTGTGTGTGTTTTCTCTTCTTGCCCCACCCAATGGGACACCGCAACAGTGTCTATATAGTTCAGCTACAACCATACCCTCTGCAGCTCCACCCACTGGTCAATACTAGCTCCTATACCACCTGCTCCTGATCCATGATAAACGTCAGCCAGCACCAGCCAAACCTACCCTAAACAGTGCTGCACAAATGATGAATGGAAAACGGTACACATTTCCAATCTCTAATCACATCTAACAGGAAGGAGTTAGTGACAGCATAAGAACATACCAACATAACAATCCTCAACTAAATACAAATACGTGACACCACAATGTCTCAGAAACAACAGGATTTTAACTCACACAAAGAAACAAGAGAGTGGCTCAAACAGATGACCAGGTTGTACAGTCAGAAAACATTGTTAATAAAAAAAAAAAAAGTAATGGAACTACCTAAGAAAGAATTCAAAAGAATTACATTGCTCAACAGATTAACAGAAAGATCTAGCAAAGCAAGAAAAACACAGAAAAATCTTTAGCAATTTTTAGGAAAACACTACAAGAACAAACAGACAAAATAAATGCAAATTTTGCCACAATACAAAACTTGTGATCAGAAATCCAGAAAATTAATACTAAGATCTTAGAAGTGGACAATACATTGAAAGGGCAATGAAGTCAATTTGAATCAATGGGAGCCTGAATTAGTGACCTTGAAGATAAATTTCTCAGTACTAGTAAACTAGAAAAATAACCAGAAAAAATCAGAAGAAAGCTTGAGATTTATGTAGGACACCAGGAAGAGTGTAGTTGAATGAAAATTCCAGAACAGAAGACACAATAAAAAGCATGAATAAAATTGTAGAAGAGTTTCTGGAACAAAACTTTCTTAACATCTTGAAAGATGAGTTGATAACCATTCAAGAAGCTGAAGGAAACCCAAACAGGATAGACCCCAAAAGAAAGTCACCAAGATCTATTACGGTCAAACTTTACAAAACCAAAGATAAGGAAAGAATTCTGAGAGCAGCTCAGAAAAAAATGGAAAGTTGCCTACAAAGGAAAACCACTATGATTTAGCTCTGATTTCTCAGCAGAAACCATACAGGCAAGAAGGCAATGCAATGACATATACAAAACTCAAAAAAATTGCTAGCCAAGAATCCTATACCTCATATATCTGTCCCTTAAATACAATGCAAAATTAGGACATTTTTTAGGTAAACAGAAAGTAAAGGAATTTGTAACAACCAGACTAACATTTCAAAAAGTACTAAAGGATATTGTTTGGATGGATGGCCAACAACAGCACACAACACCCAGAGTTAACACACATGACAACAACAAAGTAAAACAAACCTACAAGACTGAAAATTGGGAACTCCAAAGATACCAATTTATAATCAAAACCAACTGCAAAGCATAAAGAGGGCCTCATGTAGCTATAGAACTTCCAAATGGTGAGGGGAAAGATTTTTAATAAATTCCAGGGTAACCTCAAAGAAAATTAATATGTCTTCATATCAAGATTAAAAAAGGATAATCATATTCAGTATACAGTAAAACAACAGCAATGAGGAAAATGAAAACTCACAAACAAAATACACTGCAGAAATTTATGTGGAACACAGAAACTAGCAACACTACAAAACACACACACACAGAGCTAAATGACAGTAATCAATTCATACCTATCAATAATTATACTGAATGTATATGGATTAAATGTACCAGTCAAGACACAGTAGCAGAATGAATAAACAAACTTTGGTACATATCCACTATGGAATACTATAAAACATCAAAGAATCATGACAAATCTGCAAAACACCTCGTAGCATGGATGAACCTGGAGGACAGTGTGCTGAGTAAGATTAGCCAATCACAAAAGAACAAAGATTGCATGAGACCATGGTTCTAAAAAATTGAACAATTTTCTTAATATAAGAAACATCCTATGATGGTTACCAGTGATCAAAGGGAAGGGGAAATTATTCACTGGGCAGAGGGTAGTGGTGGTGGTGTGCCATGCATTGGGTTCCCAAGGCTGTCAATCTTTACGGGGGCAGAAAGCCTCAGCTTTCTCCCATGGAACGGCTTATTTCAAACTGCTGACCTTGAGGTTAGCAGCCCGACTTGTAACCACGACACTACACACATATTAAGTTGGGTGATGGGGAAGGCACTAGACACAGAAAAGATGAAGGTAGTGGAAGACACACAGAAGAGTTTGAGGTAATTACTGTTAACTGGTGGTACATGGAAGGGATTGCTCTCAGGCTAGAGAGTAGGCACATGCTAACTTGGGTAATGAGAAAGGCAATATACAACAAGAGGGGTATTGGTAAAATGATGAAGGGGGAGTAAAACATGGGGAAGAGTGGAAGAAAAGGGATTGAAGTGTATACTGTTATCTACACACTTCTGCAGTAACAGCGACCTGTGAGAAGCTATGTGGGTAAGACACACACACAGGCTGAGCAGGTGGGGGAGTATACCCACAAACAACTACATAAAGGTTTAGCAGAATATTTGTACATCAGTATTCCCTTTGCTGCAAGCATATCCATGAATGTGGTGAAGCATCTAGAGAGCACAATTATGAAAACATCTTAGACATTACTAAACACCTTAAAGGGAATGAGTTGCTGAGTTTGGGGATTCCGAACCATAATTTTGAGGAACGCCATGGTAAACTGGCATAACAGAGTCCACAAAAACAATGTTCCACATCTTACTTTTGTGAGTAGCAACTGGGATCTTAAACATTTGTGAGCAGTCATCTCAAGTGTAATTAATTGGTTTCCTTCTATGTGGAGGAAAGACCCAAGCTATAGTATTTTTTAATTGCCTCGTATGCATGAATAAAGAAAACCATAGTAGATTCAATGCATTTGAATTACAGTGTTGGCAAAGAAAACTTAAAGTATCATAGACTTCTAAAGAATTAACAAATCTGTTTTGGAAGAAGTATGACTGGATTGCTCCTTAGAAACCATGATGTTGAGACTTCGTCTCTCCTACTTTGAGAAGGACATGTTTGGTGAAATGGGAGGCAATGAAAAAGAGGACAAGCCCACTGAGATGGATTGACAATAATGGGCTCAAACAAAACAAGTGTGAAGAGGGTGCAGGGCTGAGCAGTGTTCCCTATGACTCAGAACCAAAGCCACAGCACCTAACAACAACACAACACCCAGATATAGTGAACCTACATTTTCACAAGATTCCAAGGCGACTGGGAATCTTGTATAGATAACTTGTTAAAATCAGTTTTATCTGAGTAGAAAATCATATTGTTAGCAGATAGTTAATAATAGAATCAGTTCAAACTGTGAGAAAAACAATTGGCGAAGAAGACAAAAAACTCAGTATGTGCAGATGATAACATGGTGTAAATTGGAAGTCCAATAGAATCTACAGATAAATCATCAGAATTAATAAGAGAATTTAGAAGGATTGCAAGATACAAAGTCAATGGAGAATCGATTGTTTAGCTGTACTAGCAGATGACTGACATATAAAAATGCTCATATTTATAATGCTATTGTGGCTGCTGCTAAGTGCTGTTCAGTCGGTTCTGATTCACAACGACCCTGTATAGGGTTTCTGAGGAGCAGCTGGTGGGTTTGAACTGCCAACTCTGAAGCTCCAACTGACCTTGCAGTCCAGCACATTATCCTCCAGCACACAAGAGGACTCAATGGCAAAGACCTAGAGATACTGACATAAGATGTACAAGGTTTCTATGCAGTAAACAAAAAAAATACATTGATAAGAAAAATTTTTAAGACCTAACTCCTGGTAGGATCAGCACTGGACTGCAAACCCATAAGGTTAGCAGTTCAGACCCACCGCTGTTCCTCGGAAACCCTGTACAGGGATGCTGTGAGGCAGAATCAACTCATTGGCACACAACAAACTCAATGAGCTTCACTGCATGTATGCATGTGTTGGAGTATTCAGCAATGTAAAGATGCCAAATGTCCCCAAATTAATCCACAGATTTAAAGCATCTGGAGTCCAAAATCACAACTTATTGTGTCAATATTTATTCTAAATATATATATAGCAAAAAATGGTGTTAGACTCTAATATCAAGACTTTCACTATGCAAAGAAGGGTGAGGCTGTCTGCTTCCATAAAGGTATCAGAAACCCTATGAGTTGGAATCAGCTCAGCAGCAGTGGGTTAGTGGATTATCAAGGCTATGATAACTAAGTATGACCGTGGTACAAGGACAGACGAGTGGACCCCTGGAATCCTTTCCAGGTGATTGGCAGATCTAAATGTGAAAATTAGTCTATAAAGCTTCTATCATCAAAAGATAATATCTTCATGACTTAAGAGTAGGGAAAGATTAAATAAGCCTTAGAAAAAGATAAATTTTGCTACATTAAAATTTAGAAGTGTTCATCCAGTGGCACCATTCCAAACTATTTGGTATAACTATGTCTAATATTCCAGGAGTCTAGTTGGAAGACTTATATTAATCAATAAGAGAAAGACAATTTAGCACATCATCACAAGATACTCAGCTAGCTAATAAACATGATAGGACTTCTGGCATGATGGTGAAGTAGGCTGATACACATGACACAGACCCTCTACAACAAAGATACAAGAGACCAAATCAAACAGACACAGATGGAAATTCTGGTACCCTGAACTGCACAAGAAAGGTTAGAGAGGTGGATGAAGTGCTTTGGAGAGGCCAAGCAGGGATGGTTTGAGAGGGAGACTGGTGAACACCTGGACAGACAGCTCAATCATCTGCGAGCAGCTTTGGCAGCAGAGGGAGGCCTGGCAGAGCAAATTCCCATGGGTGACAGCAAAGGTGCGATTTCTTCTCCCCTACACTCCCCTGGTGACCAAAAGTGTGGCTGGTTCCCACCTTCACCTACCCCCAGTAAAGACCCTGCTCTTCAGGAGTTGGAGGCATATGGTTGGGAGCCATGCCAGTGGGTGCTGGATGCCAGTTGCATCACTTTGGTGCCTAGATTCAGGTGGGCTCAACTCCAGACCTACAAAACCCGCAGAGCCAGCAGACCAGCATTTATAACAGGCAATCACTCTGCCTGTAGCTTCTCTGTGGTCCTAACAGACACTGAAACTAGTTCTTTCAAGGACCTCTACAGACTACTTCTGGATTGAGTGCTCTGAATATAGATAACACCAAGGCCAATAGGAACTCCATCTAGGGCCAGGAACTCTGCTGTCACATCCCTTCCACAACTACCTCAGGAGCTCCTTGAATTACAGGAGCACCCCAGAGATTTTTCCTCTCCAGGTCCAACAACTACACTGCTTGTTTTTACAAACATGACAACTCCACAATACCCCAGAGGCAACAGACTATTTTAGCTCATACAAAGAAACAAGAGCTAATGGCTCAAACAAATGACCAAAATTCAGAGCCAAAAACATTTCTGGAGAAGAAAAGGTAATGGAACTAACTGAAAAATAATTCAAATTAATGTTAACTAGGTACTTTTCAAAGGATTGAAAAAAAGCTCATGAAAAGCAAGAAGAACACAGAAAAAACTTTAGAAGAATTCAGGAAACACTACAAGAACAAACCTACAAAATAAATGCTAATTTTGAAAGAATATAAACCTACAATTAGAAACTCATAAGATTAATACTAAAATCTCAGAAACGGACAATACATTCAGAGGGCAAAGGAGTAAATATGAAGCAATGTAAGCCTGAATTAGTGAGCTTGAAGAGAAATCTCTTGATACTAGCATGCTAAAAGAACAATAAGGGGGAAAAATGAAAAAATTCAAAGAAAGCCTAAGAGTTATGTGGGGCATTGTGATGAGGAACAACTCACAAGGTAATCAGAATTCCAGAACAGGACAAGATAAGCACAGAGAAAATTGTTGAAGAATTGTTGGAAGAAAACTTAATTATCATGAAAGTCAAGAACATAAGAAGCTGAATGAACCCCAAACAGGACAGATCCCAAATGAAGAGCACTGAAACACATCATAATTAAACTTCCCAAAATCAAAGACAAGAAAAGAATCCTGAGAGCAGCTCAGGAAAAACTAAATGCAGGCAAAAAGGAAGTGGGATGACATATACCCAACTCTGAAAGGAAAATGTTGCCAACCAAGATTCAGACACCTAATAAAGCTGTCCCTCAAAGATGATGGTGAAATCAGAACATTTTCTGATACACAGAAATTAAGGGAATTTGTAATAACAAGATTAACTTTACAAAGAAATGCTAAAGGGTGTTCTTTGGAATGAGTGCCAACACCACCAGACACCAACCTCAGATTACCATACATGACACCACCACCCAGAACTCAATCCAGATGTAGAAAGATTTAAAGTAAAACAAACCTACAGGACTAGAAATAGGGAACCAGAAATATCAAGGTATAATGAAGTCAACTATAAAGCAAAAAGAGGGAATAGTGTAGCTACAGAACTTCCAAATGGCAAGGAAGTCAGGTAGATTTCAAGATACAACAACATGTTTTATGCAAGGGAAAAGTTAATAAATTACCGGATAACCACAAAGAAAAATAATAAACCTACACATCAAAATAAAAAAAGGAAAATCAGGGAAGATTTTGTAAACATGAACACAACACAAATGAAAATGAAAAGAAAATCCACAAAATGAACTTAAGTATAGAAAATTATCTAGAACAAAGAATCTAGGAGAACCACACACACAAAAAAAAAAATACATCAATTCATACTTACTGATAATTACGCTGAAGGAAAACAGATTAAATGTACCAGACAAAAGACATAAAGAAACAGAAGGGTTAAGAAAATAGGACTTTTCAATATGCTGTCTACAAGAGCCCACCAACAAAAGATTGGTGAAACTTTGGTACATACACACATGGAACACCACAGATTGTTAAAGCATGATGATGAAATCTATCTAACACCTCACAACATGGTTGAACCTGGAGGACAGTATGCTGAGTGAAGTTAGTCAATCACTAAAGAACAAACATTGTATGAGACCAATGTTGTAAAAAGTTTTTAAAAAAAAGTTTTTAATAAAAGAAATTATCTATGATGGTTAGGGAGAGGAAGGAAAATTATTCATGAGCCAGAGGGTAGACACATGTTAACATGGATGAAAGGACAGGCAATATACAAGAGAGAGGTTGGCAGAGGAAAGATGTAGGTAGCAGGAGACACAGGGAGAAATGCAATAGTTAAAGTGAATAGAGGTAAATGCTGTCAATTGTTCGTATATGGAGGGGATTGCAACCATGTAATGAAGTAAAGTGTAGGATTTATTGAATGTAATACTGATGATCTGCTCTGTAAACCTTCACTCAATTCACCATAAAGTTTTAAAAAAATAAACATGATTTAAGGCTCACTGTGTTTAGTCAAGGTCGGCAGTTCGAAACTACCAGCTGTTCCACAGAAGAAAGATGAGGCTTTCTGCTCCTGTAAAGATTTGCAGCCTCGGAAACCCTGTGCAGGGTCACTATGAGTGGGAACCGACTCCACGGTACATAACAACAACAGCATCTTTAGTCATGGGAGAAATGCAAATTAAAACCACACAGAAATATCACTACATAACAACCTAGGAGTTGATGAGAATTGGAATGACTGGAATGTCCATCTGTAGCAGGTGGGAATGTACAATGATGCAGCCACTTTGGAATGCAGTTTGACAGCACCTCATTGGGCCTCACAGCCTAAGTGCAGAAGTCACTTTCTCTGGAAACTTTTGCCACTCTCAAGTCAAACACATTACAGTGACTCTAAGCTATGAGAGAGAAACAATTTGAGAGAGAAACAACTTAACAGCACTTAGCAAGACACAATTTTTCATCTTGACAGACTTTTACATTTACATTTTAACAAGGATGCATCCTAGTTTAATTGCAATGTTTGTTTTCTCATCACACTCAACATTTCAGATTTTATTTGTCCCAGGTATCCTTCCTTCCCAGCACTTTGGTACAGTCTGTTACAACCCTACCTGATAAGTATCTGTCAAACTATGTCTGTCTTCATGACTGTGAATCCTACAACTGGGGTTGCTGTAACATTTTCTCCATTTATTTTAAATAATATATGAATGCATCCATATTTTAAGATTTAATGTATCGCACAAATCCTCCTAGTCCCATTCACTGTCCCACAGGAGCCACTATCAACAGCTTGGAATGTATCCTTCCAAACCCTGTTCTTTGCACTTTCATGCACATTAACATGTGGTGTGTACATTATTAATAGACACCATTAGTCTGTTTCCACAAAGATGTGGCAATACATACCTCAGCTGTGATAAATGAGAGAATCACTGCCCTCAATGATAGAATCCCTCATCCACGTGAATAAAATAGCTGCTTGCCGCGCTTTCTCTCTCACTACCGGAACTTCCTCTCTCCCTAATCAACCTATCACCTACCTCCACTAATCTCAACCCCTCCCTCCTCCTCGACCTGTATAAAAATCCTACCCCCAGCAATCTCTCTCTCTCTCTCTCTCTCTCTCTTTCTGACCTGCAATAAAGCCTTACACGTGGGTGTTGTGTTCTGGCTCATTCCATCTCACATTTATGTTATCGAAACCAGGGGTGGGGGGACACTTTGCTGGGACCCGCAACAATCCCCAGCTCTCAGGTTGATCTGCCTCCCGGCTATCCCTCCTGAACCTGCCGACCAACCAAACAGCCACCCAAGGGCCCTCATCCATTGCTGACTTTTACAGCCACACACTGGTCAACAATCCCAAGGTGTGTGTTTGGGCATGCCTCCCTCTCTCAGGTCCTCTTTGCTGTCAAATTATATAGTCCTAGCGCTAGACCAGACAGACTCTTCTTGGCCCGTGGCCCAGGATTGCTGCTCTCTGGGGAAGCCCCATCAGCTCAATTCCTTTCTGTTCTTTCAGGGGTCTGGCAATAGAGATGAGGACACTCCTCTCTTCGCCCTTCTCAGCAGCTTCTTGATCCTCACCCTAACTCTCCGGCCTGCAATTATCATGGGAACGTCACCATCTAAACCGCCTCACTCCACACCCTTAGGCTGCCTCCTGTGCAATCTTAAGGCACTAGGGCTACAACCTGATATCAACACATGACACTTACTCTTTTTCTGTACTCAAGAGTGGCCTCAATACGAACTTGATAGTGGTTCAAATGGCTGGAGAATGGCACCTTCAATTTCAACATCCTTCACGACTTGATAACTTCTGTCAATGCAGCAGCAAATGGCCTGAGGTCCCCTACGTACAGACTTACTTTTCTCTCTGTTCTCATCCTTCTCTCAGTCTGACTTGCACCCATTCTCAAATCCTGCTAGCCCATGAGAAACCATTCTCCACTCAAGACCCAAGCTCCCTCTCAAACACTTCCTCTTTTGACCCATCAGACCATGCCCATCCCCTACTTGCACTCCTCCTTCCATACAACCCTTCCTCCCCCTCCGAGCCGCCAGAGCCGGAGCCGCCCACCTCCTCTTTCTGCTCTCCTCCACCATCTGGCCTCACCTACTCTGTAGCACACACCTTCCCGCTCTCCACCACATACTCAGTCCCAAGACCACTCTCATGGATCCCAATACCCGCCATTGCCTGCACCCCTGATGCTGTTACACCAAACATTGCCCATGTCCATGTTCCCTTTTCCCTATCTGACCTCGAAAATTGAAAAGAGGCTAAAAAATGTCTCCTCTGATCCAGACACCTACATCAAAGAATTCAAATACCTCACTCAATCCTATGATCTCACCTGGCATGACCTCTACATCACCCTCACTTCTGCACTCTCTCCTGATGAAAGGGAAAGGGTCTGGATGGCAGCTCAGGCTTTTGCTGACGAGGTAAATGCTACGAGCAACGATAAGCCAGTGGGAGCTCAGGCAGATCCCCAGAGAAGATCCCTTTTGGGATTATCAACCAGGTCACACCCACTGTGGATTTAGAGATCATATGATTCTTTGCCTTGCAGAAGGCTTAAAGAAAACTGCTCATAAAGCAGTCAATTTTGACAAGATTAGAGATATCACCCAAAATTCAGACGAAAATTCGTCCCAATTTCTATCACGTCTAACAGAAGCCCTACAAAAGTACACCAAACCAGATCCAACATCCCCAGTTATTAACACTCATTTCATCTGTCAGTTGGCCCTGGACATAGATAAGGCGAAATACCTGTTACTGGCCAATGTTCTACAGGGTTCCAGGCCAAAGAAGGGGTATAATACCCTCTGGGGCACCGCCCGGGCCCTGCTTCAAGTGTAACTGAGAGGGTCATTGGGCAAAAAACTGCCCTAGCACTTGTCCTCCCCCTGGCCCATGCACTGCCTGCAAACAGGAGGGACATTGGAAGGTTGATTGCCTTTCTCCAGAGAAGGAAGGGATCAATAGCCCCCTAGTCCCACCAAACGAAGGGAATTGCTCTACCAGAGCTTCTAGGACTGGCCGCAGAGCACTGAAGGTGCCCAGGATTGCCGGCCCCCACAGATATAACTCACAGCGAACCCAGGTTAACAGTCCATGTTTCAGGTAAGCCAGTCTCTTCTTTTAGACACCAAGGCCACTTACTCAGCTCTACCAGAATACTCAGGGTGGACACATCCTACCCCTACATTAATGGTTGGGGTTGATGGAGTCCCTACTCAGTCCGTCATCACAGAACCCCTAATATGCTCACTTCAGGACACCCCATTCTCACACACCTTTCTAGTCCTACTCAAGTGCCCTACACCAATCCTAGAACGAGGTATTCTAGCCAAGTTCAAAGCTACCCTTATATTATACCCTATTAAAACTGCCACATCTACCTCACCGGCTGGCTTGTTCTTGCTGTATGTAGCACCAGGTTCTAAGCACTGGCTTAAGACCTCGCAAACCTCAATCTCTCACCCAGGACCCTCCTTCAATATGTGGATAACCTACTTCTATTAGGTCTCCACACCACCTCCAACATCTACTCACCCATAAAGCAGTCTCAAACCTCTCCTCTTCATGCCTTCAATTATTCCATATGATTTTCATTGAAAATCCCAACTTTAAATTAAAATCCTGCCCCCTCTCAACCCTGCCTCCCTCCTCCCTATAACCACAAGGGAGCTCTCTCACTCATGTACGGAAGCTCTAGATCATCTCCCTACTCTACCCCACATCTCCTCCATCCTGCTGCCTCACCCAGATCATCAATGGCAGTTCCATCACCTCACCTACAGGCCAACGCCAGGCCGGCTATGCCATTGTATCTTCAGATAGGGTAATTGAAGCCATGTCTCTTCCCTTTAACACAACCTCCCAAAAGGCTGAACTCATTGCCCTCACTCAGGCATTAACCCTAGCAGCCTCCAAAACTGCTCATATATACACGGACTCCAAATATGCCTTTCACATTTTACACTCACATGCAGCCATATGGCAAGAAAGATGATTCATGTCCACAAAAGACTCCCCTATAACCAATGGTCCCCTAATCTTACAACTATTTCAAGCAGCCAAACTCCCAACACAAGCAGGAGTCATACACGGTAGGAGTCATCAATCCACCAATGACCCCATCTCACAGGGAAACAATAAGGCGGACTGTGAAGCAAAATGAGTAGCCATGCTCCCACCTCCATTCACACAAATGCTTGCTGTTTCCCCTATAACCCTCTTGAAACACAAGAAGGGCTTCAACAGGGTGCCACATTATCTGGGGACTGGCTTCTTTTCAAGGGACTATACATTCTCCCCAGGTCACAGGCCATACACATCCTCACAGACACACACAATACCCTTCACATAGGGCATGAACCCCTACTCCACATCTTACGACCCATATTTTATTGTCCCAAAATACCCTCACTACTCCAATAAATAATTCAAACATGCCCCACTTGTTCAGTTACATCCCCACAGGGAGCATTGCACCCCAAATCATTTCCCACCCATCAAGCCCACGGCTGTCTACCAGGAGAAAACTGGCACACAGTTTCATCCACTCCCAAATTGGATATTAATCCAGGTGCACCCCGCTATACTTCCTCTTCCGCAGGAAGCTCAAACCCACCCGCACCCCAGAGGAATAAATGCTTGATTCCTGCCTAGTCAACCGCTTTTCCTGCTTCCCCTTGACCAGGTGGGCCAGGACCTCTAGTGGTTCTTTCTAAAGGCTAACACTCCTGATGCTATCCCTATTCTGAATCAAAGACCTAGTTCTCCAGGGCATTCTCCCTCTGATTTCTCACCAGACGAAATCTCTGCTGACAGTCTTTCTCCTCTGCTGGTTAGCCGTACCTCCACATACTCCCTTAGACATACCTCCATGTCAACTTGCCACCCGACCTTCCTTGCCCTCTTCGGGGCATTATCTATCGTCCTTACAATAGGCCTCTTCGCTGTCTCACCCCGAGTGGCCTTGCCATTCTCGAATAATCTTTGCCTTACTCTTTCTCCTCATAGTGGGACTTATCATCATCCCAGTATGCTCTCTGTACTCTTTATCTCAACCTTGATGATCAGATTGTGCCATAGCCAAAATGGCAAACATGCTCAACCCCTCATACAGCCACAGATTGCTCCAGTGTCTTAACCTTTATGCACTCTGCTTGCTATCTGGGACAAACAGCTGTCATCAAGCAGTTTTGTGGAATCAGAGTATGGTACTAGTACCAAACTCTCTAACTGCATGGCTTCCCAATCCACAGCTTGCAAAAGGTGGTGCAACAAGCCTGTCTGCTGGATATATCAAACCCAAATAGGGATGTCAGATGGGGCGGGGAGAGGGGGAGGAGCGGCATATGCAGCAAGGAAAAAGATCAGTGTAGAAGCCGCAAAGAACCTCATACAATGGCTGAACCCAGGATATAAAGCATTATGAACATGGCTAGAGCCTGACAGCATCCACCAAACCCCATCACATGCTAATCACTGATATAGGAACCATATTCAATAAAACCTCATGCTGGGTTTGTTTGCCCTATAGGGACCTTGGGTACTCAGCCATTCCTGCTGACCCAGTCCCTAAATCATATCCTAATACAACCACCATAAGGTACACAGGACCTCTCCTCATGGAAATTGGCCTCAGTAATTCTACCAGCCTCACCTACATTCATAACTACAACAACATCTCTTACCTTTCCGCCCTCTCCCTTCCAAACTCCTGGTGCACTGACAGAACAAAGGTAAGCAACCCAACATGTGGGCTGAAAGGAATATTTTTCTTATGTGGAAAAGAAATTTTCAAATGCCTACCCTCACAACGCCTGTGTGAGGTCACATATTTAATCCCCTGCAGCCCAAACCTTAACCCCATCCGATATGGATACCATATTCCTCCCTTCTCACTGCACTCGCCGAGCAATAGGGGTAGCCATAGGAATAGGGATTAGTAGCCTGCTGGGAGTGGGGATGGGAGTTGGGGGAATAGGAACATCCATACATCTATTCCAAAGATTATCAGAAGCCCTGAATGGGGACATGGAAAGGGTAGCATACACCCTCCTTGCTTTACAAAATCAAGTTAAACAAACCATGGTTGGACCCTAATGTCCTCCTGGTGGCCTTGGCTCCTCCCCTTCCTAGGGCCATTAACTATAATCCTCCTGATACTGTTATTTGGCCCCTGCCTATTTCACTGTCTTCAAAATTTTCTTCAGGAACACATGAGGGCCTTCACAAACCAGATGGTGGATGAATTCCTCATGGCCAGAAGAACACGCCAGATACATACATAGTTCCCTCCTCTTCACCCACTTCCAGCAGGAAGCAGCTCCAGAAGAAGTGACCCCTGCCTCTGTACCCATAACAACAAATGACTGGAATGATAGAATCCGTAATCCACATGAATAAAATGGCTGCTTGCCGTGCTTTCTCTCTCCCTACGGGAACTTCCTCTCTCCCTACTGGCATGTCATCCCTAGTCGACCTATCACCTACCTCCACTAATCTTAACCCCTCCCTTCTCCTTGACCAATATAAAAATCCTCCCCCGACCCCGCAATCTCTCTCTCTTTCCTTCCAATCTCCAATAAAGCCTTACATGTGGGTGTTTGTGTTCCAGCTCATTCCATCTCACACTCAGTCCTTTTTTTCCAATCTAATGAGTAAAAATCTGATCTGATAGCTTAACCTGTACTTTACTGATTGTAGGGACACATTCCAAAATGACCGTGACAAGGTCATCTCAAAATCATATCTCCTTGAAATACTGCATAGGACCACTACTATAAAAGACTAAGAAAAAGA
>NW_006408532.1:11291368-11306549 GCF_000296735.1 Chrysochloris asiatica | reverse complement strand
AGGAAGGTAGTATCTCCACTGAGTAATATTCAATCTGTCTGGGCAGGGCTGATGAAAGGAGATGGGGATAGGACTCTTGTGGTGCAATAGTGAATAACTTATCAGGACTGACTGTGAGGGTTGGAAATGTAAAGGTAGAGGTTATGTAGCAAAATGAGGGGAGTGATTGACTTTGCAGTCCAGGAGCAAAGTCCCTGGGACCATCACAGGAGAGGCATGGAGTTCGGGATCCTACCCAGAGAAGCAGTGTGGCCAGAGATTGGAGACAGAGATGATGACGTGGAGAGATGGCGCACTGGAGACTTTAGACCCAGAGAGGGAGAGGCACTGTGTGCTTTCAACTGGGGGGCAGGGCTTTCAGGGTATATCCTTTGGTTATTTGATGATTCATGGAGGGGATGGTAATGATGGCAATGAAATGATATATGATAGGATATCATATATATACATATATACATATATACACACACACACACATATATATACACATGTATACACACATGTATATACACGTATATATACATATATATACATATATATATACACATATATATGCATATATATACATATAAATATATAAAATCTCCTATCGCTTCCCCCTGCTCCAGCCACCTTGTTCTGCTTTAACTACCCATATGCTAGGAAGGATCCACAGCCCATCCTCCCAAAACTGCTCTCTAGGAGGGGGCAATGAGGCACCTTTGACTCTCCAACCTCTCCATATACCACCACCTTTAACTGCTCTTATGCCTTAATGTGGGCATGATATGAAAAGACCCTAGCTCCCACCCCTCATGTATTAAAACTTCATGATCCAGCTGACCACCGCTGGACATAGCTGTATTTCATTGTTTTAGGTCAATTTCCTTGTCGGTAAACCACCTCTTTTATTCTCTTTTCTGTAATAAACTAATGTCTCTTTGGATAATTTCTGGTTGTTTCTTTGGGCGCTCAGTAATCAGAAGACTTTTTCCTTCTAGGCCTGAAATCCAACACTTATATTTGGGACTCAAATCTAATAGTTTTTCTTTTTATGCTTTCCAGAATTTCCAAACTGCCTCAGCACCCCAAAGTGTACAAATATTCTCCTAGGGTTTCTTCTATTTTTGACTTTTTAATCCACCTGGAATTGTAATTTGCATATAACACTGAAAAAGATGGAGACAGACTAAGTGGCCATCAATGGAACATACACACAAGGGAATACTATGCAATGCTGAAATATAACAATGAGTCTGTGAAATACCTTATAACATGGATGAAACTTCATTATGTTATGTGAAATTAGTTAATCACAAAAGGAGAAATGTTGTATGAGACCATTATTGTAAAAACTTAATAAAAGGTTTTCCTACTAAAAGAAACAGTCTTTGACCAGGGGTGGGAGGGAAGAGAGAGTAATTCACTGGCTAGAGGGTTGACATATATTAGCTCCGGTGACGGGAGAACAATATAGAAGAAGAGGGAGGGTGGCAGAAGAATGAAGATAGGTGAAGACAAAGGGATGCAAGGGCTAAAAGGGATAGAGGTAAATAGTGATATATACACAACCTTGGAACAACAGTGTTCTGTGCACACATACGTGGATTAAGACATGGGCTGAATGGGTAAGGAAGGAAGCATGGGATACATATATTTATCTCTCTCACAAATATGAGAGTTTGAAAGTGGGTATTTGTACATGAATATTTAGTTTTCCTGAAGACACAATTAGGAATGTGGTGGGACACACAGTGGGCAAAATGATGTAAATTTCCTAGATGTAATTAAACATCTTAAGTCAATGAGTTGCTGGACCCCAGGGCTCAAGACCATAGTCTCAGGAGACACCTTGATCAACTGGCATAACATAGTCTATGAAGACAATGTTCTAGATCCTATTTGGGTTAGTAGTACCTGGGATCTTGAAAACTCATGAGTAGCCATCTAAGGTGGAGCTACTGGTCTCGTGTGTGGAAGAAAGGAGAGTGATAAGAACTAAAGATGTTTGGAATCGAATAGTCCAAAGGATTAATAGAACACGTGGACATCAGTCATCATGACTCTGTGACCAGAACTAGACAGTGCCCAGCTACCACTAACAACTGCTCTGAAAGAGATCACAATAGAGGGTTCTGGATAGAGGGGGAGAAAATGTGGACCAAAACTCAAAATTCAATTAAAAAAACAAGAAGACCAGGTTTACTGGTCAGAAGAGACTGGAGGAACCTGAGACTATGGCCCTCGGCCACCCTTTCACGTCTGGAAAGGAACTCATCCTCGTGGCCCAATTTTCAGCCAAGCAGTAGATAGGTTTATACTGAATGATGCAGGAAACACCAAAAGAAGATGGAAGGAATACACAGAGTCACTGTACCAAAAAGAAATGGTCAATGTTCAACCATTTTAAGAGGTAGCATATGATTCTAAGAGCCAATGACACTAAAGGAAGAAGTCCAAGGTACACTGAGGCATTGGCAAAGAACAAGGCCCCAGGACTTGATGGAATACAAATTGAAATCTTTCAACCAACTGTTGCAGTACTAGAGGCACTCACTCATCTATGCCAAGAAATTTGGAAGACAACTATCTGGCCAATGACAGGAAGTGATCCATATTTGTGCTCATTCCAAAGAGAGGTGACCCAACAGAATGCAGAAACCATTGGACAATATCATTAACATCTCATGCAAGTAAAGCTTTGCTAAAGATAATTCAAAATGGCTGCAAATGTACATTGAGAGAGAGCAATCAGATGTTCAATCTGGATTCAGACGAGGATGTGAATTGAGAGATTATCATTGCTGGCATTAGTTGGATCTTGGCTTAAATATTTACCTGTGCTTTACTGACTACACAAAGGCTTTCAATTATGTGGATCAAGACAAACTATGGACAATATTGTAGAGAATTAGTATTCTGGATTAATTGTGCTCATGAGGAACCTATTATACACAGACCTCTAGGTTTGAGCAGAACAAGGGAACACGGTTTAAACTAAGGAAAGGTGTGTGCCAGAGTTATTCTTTCACCATACTTATTCAATCTGTATGCTGAACAAATAATCCGAGAAACTGGATTAGATGAAGAAGAACTGGGCATCAGGATTGGAGAAGATTAACAACCTGCGATATGCGGATGATACAACCTGACTTGCTGAAAATGCAGAGGACTAACTAACTGATGAAGATCAAAGACCACAACAAAAATCCTCACCACTGAATCAATAACAACATCACGATAAATGGAGAACAGATTGAAGTTGTCAAAGATTTCATTTTGCTCAGATCATCCATCAACACTCATGGAAGCAGCAATCAAGAATTCAAACAATGTATCACATTAGGCAAATCTGCACGAGACCTATATAAAGTGCTCAAGAGCAAAGATGTCATTTTGAGGACTAAGGTGCGCCTGACCCAAGTCATAGTCTTTTCAATAACCTCACATGCACGTGAAAGTTAGACAGTGAATAAGGAAGACTAGAAAATTTGATGCAGTTATGTTGGAGAATATTGAAAAGTACCATGGATTGCTTGAAGACCAAACCGATCTTTGTTGGAAGAAGTACAGCCAGAGGTGCTCCTTAGAAGCAAGGATGGGCAGACTTCATCTCTCATACTTCAGACATATTGTCAGGAGGGACCAGTTCATGGAGAAGGATATCATGTTTGGGAAAGTGGAGGGTCACAGAAAAAGAGGAACATAATTTTAACTGGTTTTCACTAATTTTTTCCAATGATGCTTGGATCTTATCTCTTCTGATTTTTACACTGCATTTATGTTTTTTATGTTAGCTAGCTAAAATCTCAAAACAATGTTGACCAATAGAGACATTAGCAGGGATAGCAAACCTTTTTTCTGCCCAAATTCATGGGGCATACAAAATTATCAACTTAAAACTTAGCCTGCTACAGTTGGTCAAATATTTAAATTGATTCACCCCCAATGTGATGGCTGAAGTTTTTTTATTGCTTTAGCAGGGCCAGACCAAATTATAACGTAGCTCTAGTAACATAGTGGTTATGAATCGGGCTGCTAATCTCAAGGTCAGCAGTTCAAATTCAAATAAGGCTTTCTGCTCCCGTAAAGATTTACAGCCTCAGAAAGCCTATGCAGGGCTGCTATGAGTCGGGACCGACTCCACCACACGTAACCACCACCACCACATGACTCGCAGGCTGGACATTCCCCACCCCTGCACTAGGGGCATCCATAGTTTGATCCTAGTTTTAATTGCTTTTAATGGCATCAGTAGGAAAGGAGTAGGGGGTATGGAACATACCAAGTGACTGTCAGATGGGGAGACACCAAAATGATGACATATTTGTGCCATGTTTCAGCAGAAACTACTTTATAAAAATACCCGTGATTAGTTACAACAAAAACATTTTTTCATAAGCCCAGTTTACACATATCAATACACCTACAAGACAAACTCAATGCAATTTGCTTTTTGAGCCTTTTACGCACTCTGGTCAGAGCTGTCAATATTACCCAATTACAATCACTTCAAATCACATGGTTTCACATGCGCACACTACAAGCATGATACTGGTATTTTTGTATTTGCTGATTTTGTCAATTTTTCTTGTGTTTTAGCGACAACATTGTGTTAAGTAGTATTTGTGAACCTATACCAAAACATTTTAAGACTAAAAGGAAAAGAAAGAATTCTCAAAAAAGGATTCCACTCAGTTACTTATAATGTTATAATTCATTGCAGGAAGATTTTATACAACAATTGTGCTTTCATATAATCTAAGAAATACTACATCTAGACAATTTATAACTGTATTTATCCCATATTACCCCATGACTACAATTGATAACAAACATGACTAATTCTGTATGACAGGCAGACCAGCCTGGAGCAGCTAGAAGAACAGAAGATACCTCTTGAAAGGATTCTGTATGATTAGGTAGGAGAGGGGGTCCATGAGGCAGGGAGGGTGGGACACCATGAGTTACCAAACTGGGTGAAACCAACTAACACTTCTGCCATGGGCTATTGGTGCCTGGACACTTTTCAGCATCATCTGGGAGCTGTTTGGAAATGCAGAATCTCTCATCTTACTTACTGGCAGAAATCAGTGCCAGAATCTGCATTCTAACAAGATTCCCAGGTGATCATATACACTTTAAAGGAGTACTGGTCTAGATGATTTCCTTTCATTATGATTTTACTTAAGAGCTTATGAAGAATGGCTGTTGACTGTTGAATTTGTATCAAATTTTCAGTGGCATCCTATTCAGACACTGAAAAACAGTTTCCTTCTGTTTGTAGCTGGCATGCATGTTGGAATTCAGTTTCCTAATTCTGGATCAACCCTGTGTCCAGGCACACAAAACCACCTCATCATCTCCAAGCATTGTTGTTCTTCATTTCCTCATTCCTGCCTCCCTGCTCCTCTGGAGGGGGCTAGTGAGGGATGTCCTCGGGCTCGATTAAATAGTGTCAGGACTGTGAGCAGCAGGTTCCAAGAACACACCTGACTGCACTTTTACATCTACGCCAGACCCCTTTTTCCCTGTAAGTTGCTGTTAAGTGCCATTGAGTCAGTTCCGACTCACAGTGACCCTGTATAGGATTTCTGCAGAGCAGCTGGTGGGGTTGAACCACTGACCTTGCACTTCAAATGACTTTGTGGTCTAGTGCTTATCCTACAGTGCCACACCAAGAAGCTCTAGATCGGCTCCCAGGAAAGGCCCATTAACTGAATCGCCTCTCTGCTGGTTGGAGGCCAGAGTCAAACTTTACTCTACTGTCCCATCATCTTTGAATGTCCACAGGAGTAATCTCCACGAATCTGCCCTGTAACTCCAGGGGGAAAGTTGTGTTACTGCCCCATTTTACAGATGAGGAAAACTAATTTCTTTGGGAAATGGAATACTCCTTCAAAGGACAAGAGACTGGATAAACTGAGGAGGTTGTTGGCCAATCACAGAGCCCCCTGCTGGGAAGCTGCAGCATTCACCATGACCAGAGGATCAGGGGATCCCCTTTTCTCTCTGCTAATGGCTTTGAATCTTGTTTTAAAAATGGAGGCTGTTCTCACAACCACAGCTGACTGACCCAGGCTCCAGGCATCTGTGAAAGGGCCCCAGTCTATAGTCCTCTAGGCTGGCCAGCAGCCTCAGGGGTGATCTGGGGAGAGAACACTCTCCAGTCAGGGTATCTCTATCCAAACAGGGACCCAGATGATCCTCCATCTGTACACAATAAAATTAGGGCCTCAGGAAATTAGCAGAGAGATCAGATGGGGTAGGGCAGAAGCCAAAGATCTGCAGAGAAGGATGATGAGCAGAAACCAGTGGGCAATGAGGAAGGGAGAGAGAAGTTTCTGGAAAAGCAGCCCCAGGAAAAGTGTGATCCAGGGAGCTGAGGTGTTCTGTGTTGGTAGAACTGCAAATGTGAGCCAACAAACAGTCCTGTCTGGGGCTGCTTACATCTGAAAGGCAACGCCAAGAGTGCATGGGCCCCTGGAGATCCAGCTGTGGGGCAGTTGTTGCCTCCTGGCTAAAAGTGAGCCAGGAAGTAGCAAAGTCCCCAGAAGCAGCCACATGAAGCTCTAGCCAGGGTACTGCTTATGTGTACTGAACAGATATAGTGGCTTTGGTTTCAGCATCAAAGACCCTGTGCCTCCTGGGAAGGGGGGGGGGTGGGTTGATGGAGAACCAATCAGCCAGGAGCTACCGTAAAGAGAAGGACCAAGTTACAGCAGACAGGACTCCTCAACTCTTCTACAGGGAAAAATACTGAAAGCTATGCCCGGGGTCATCCCCAAAGCTGGGCCAGGGAGAGGAAGAGGAAGAGGAGTCTGCAATGTCCTTCCCAGAAAGCTCTCAGGACCCTGGGGCTTGGGTCTATCAGGTCTCCCTCAGAGGTAAAGGTGAAAGAAGGTGATGGGCCTTTCAAAGACAGACCCAGAATTGCTTAGGAGGAAGAATCTAGGAAGCTAGCTCCAGTGATTACCATCTCACTATTGGACCTGGGACCCTGGGCAACCTCGGGAGTTTAGACCCAACTACACAGCTGTTGAGGGCTTCAGAGCCCACCCTCTTCCTGCCCCTGGTCCTTCTTGTAGGTGACAGCTGGCCAATGGCAAGGACCAGAGTCCACAGAAAGAGTTTGACCAAGCTGGGTATCCTTGGGTATCAAGGCAGAAGCCACCAGCCCTCAGGGGAGGTAGAGAGCCACCACCACGTAGATGACCCAGCTAGTGGACACGAAGACCCCGAAGAGCAGGCTGAAGAGTACGAGCGAGCGGGCCTTCCGTGAGGCCTCCTCGGCCTGGGCCAGGTCACCCCTGCTCAGGGCTGCACGGGTCTGCAATGAGACAAGGAAGGACAAAGGGTGAGTGGGTCAGGGCCCTCACTCCCTTCACTGTGACACCATCCAGACAGGAAGGCAGGAAATTATGAGGCCCATACCAAGTGGACAACTGACTCCCTGAGAAGACCAGGGACCTGCCTAGACCTCAAAGCTAGTGCAAGATGAAGAGGAGGCAAAAGGAAGGTGTGGCTACTGCCAGCTCACGGGCACTTACTGTGTGCCAGCGCTAGTTATTACCTTCCATCTCACCAGACTCACACAACGCCGACGGTGGCATCTTTGTTGCCCCCACTTTGCAGATGAGGAAACAAAGATCAGGGAGGTTATAAATGACCCGCCCAGGGCCGCACAGCTAGTGACGGAGCCACAATTACAGGCGGCTAGTCTGCCTACAGAGACGAGTCCATACTCACACTAAGCTGTCCTGAGAGCTGCCTTCTCCCCTCAGTCCTGGACTCCTTATGGCCAGGGAGTGGGACTGGCAGAGGGAGATCAGGGCTGTGACCGCCCTGACCAGGTCAGCCTTGAAGCAAGGCCCCCAGAGGTTTGCTTATGTCTGTGTCTATGAGAATGTCATTACATTGTCATCACTGAATCCCCCAGACTTGACACTGTGCCCAGCAGACATAGTCAGTAACAGAAGGAAGGAAAGATGGATGGATGGGTGAAGACTAGGGAGCTGGTGAGTAGATGGATAGATGAGTGGGAGGTGAATAAATTAAGGATGAGTACATAGGTGAGTAAACAATGAGAAGAAGAATGGGTGACTATATGGATAAATGAGTAGATGAGGTGCTAGATGAATGGATATATGTAAGTGGGTGGATGAAGAGATGAGTGGATGGATGGATGGGCAGAATTTTATTCATTAAAACACAAACCCTTTACCTCAACAACAAATCAGCAAACAACCCAGCTTTTTTAAAAAAAAGGTGAAGGATATAAACAGATTCTTCACCAAAGATGACATTCGGGCAGTCAATAAATCCATGAGTGCACATGCTTATGATCATTATCCACTTTTGTTAAGTACTGTCGAGTCAGTTCTGACTCATAGTGATCCTGAATAGGGTTTCTGAGGTGCAGCTGGTGGGTTTGAACTGCCATCCTTGCAGTTAGCAGTCCAATACTTATCTTACAGCACCACACCTGGACTCCACCAGAGAAATGCTAATCAAAAACATGAGATAGTAATGAAAATTGGAAAAAAAAAAAAAAAAAAGGGGGGGGGACAGAGATTGGAACTCTCATACACTGCAGATAGGGTCTGTAAAAAGGTTGTAAAAAGGTACAAGGGGTCTTCAAAAAGTTTGTGGATGGGGAAAAAATGTAACTAAAAGATAATGAAATTTTCCCACAAACTTTTTGAAGCCCCCTCATAAAACCACTGTACCAAATGATATGTTGTTTCCTTAGAGTTACAAATACAGTTACCGTATGATCCAGCAATCCCACTACCAGATCTATATATCGTAGAGAAACAAGAGTCATGATACGATGCATATGCATATCCATGTTTGTTGCAGCATGCATTATTTACAATAGCAAAAAAGATGTAAGCCACCTAAACACTCATCAACAACAGATGAATGAAGAAACAAACTATAAAATACACTAGACTGAGATCCACAAAGTTGGCAATTGAAGCCTACCAGCCACTCCACCAGGGGAGAAAGATATGGCTTTCTGCCCCCGCAAAGACTTAGAAACCCTATACAGGGTCACTGTGAGTCAGACAGAACCAACTTGAACGCACTTAACAAGTACATACTCACAATGGAATAATGCACAGTGTTTCAGAGTAACAACGAATCCAGGAAACATCTTACAACATGGATAAACTTGGAGGACATTATGCTAAGGGATATAAGTCAATCCCAAAAGCAAATATTTTACGAGACTGTTACTATAAAAAGGTCAAGAATTGGCTTATGAACGAAGAGAAATATGTTTTGATGGTTACCAGGAATGAGAGGGGGAGGGAAGGAAAAATCACTCAACAACAACAAGAAATACATTGTGTTGAGTCAATTCAGCATCATATGATCCTGTTAAGGCAAGGCAAAACTATCCCATAGGGTTTCCACAGCTGTAAATCGTCACAGAAGCAGACTGTCACGTCTTCCACCCATGGTTGGTAAGCCACCTTTCCATTAGCAGCTGAGCACTCTAATCACTCTGCCAGCAAAGCTCCTAACTAGATAGTAGACATGTATTAACTTGAATGAAGGGGAAGGCACAATTAAGCGGGAGGTCAGCACAACATGATCACCATAAAGGAAGACAATATAAAGTATGAAGAATAAAAGATATGAAACAGTACAAACTATTACATACACAATCCCACAATAACAAACCATTCTTTATGAGTGGATTCATACGTAAGCTGAACAGGTTTTAGATGGTGTATGGGAGTATACCCATGAGCCTTGTAATATGGGTTTGGCAGAGGCTCTTTTACATGCATGTTTGTATGAGCTGTAAATACATGCAGATACACAGAGAATACAGGCAGGCAAAGTTGTGAAAACTTCTTAGCCATAGCCAAACACCTTGAGGGAATGAGTCACTGGGCTTAAAGATTTAGGACCACAGTCTTGGGGAGCATCTTGGTGTGATGCTGCGGGTTAATACATTGGACTGCAAAGTCAGTTTGAACCACAAGGTTGGCAGTTCAAGCTTACCAGCCGCTCCTCAAAAACCCTATACAGGGACACTATGAGTCAGGACCAACTAGACGGCACTTAATAACAACAAAGTCCATAAAGACAATGCTCTACATCCTACATTGGTGAGTAGTGGCTGGGGGTCTTCAAAGCTTGAGAACGAACATCTAGGAGGCAACTATTGGTCTCTTTCCATCCAGAGCAAAAACGAGTCAAGAAATCAAATACTCGAGGAAATAATTAGTCCAAAAGGACCAATGAACCACAGGAACCTCAGCCTCCACTAGCCTGAGATCAGAAGAGCGAGATGATGCCTGGCTACACTATAGACTGCTCTGATCGGAATCCCAACAGAAGGTCCTAGATGGAGTGGGAGGAAAATGTAGAAGAAAATTCAAAATCATAAAAAAGGTCAGACTTACTTGTCTGATAGAGACTGGTGGAAACCCTGAGACTGGCCCTTAGATATCCTTCAAACCTGGAACTGAGCCCACCCCTGGTGATCACCTTTCAGCCAAACAATAGACAGGCAGAGTTCTTGAAATGGAACCTTTAACTTACAGTAGGCTTGAGTGGGTCTCTCAAGTCAAATGATGAGCTAAGAGAGTTTAAAACTTTCCAAAGTTGGAAAGGGAAAAGAGAGTTGTGTCTCCAGATACCACTTTAATTATCTGGAGGGTGTGAATTTATTTCTCTCCCTTTTACCAACCCCAGTCAGTATTGGTAGCAAAGGTCATACCAAGCCTGCACTTCATAAGCCTGTATAGCTTCCCAGAAGTCTTATTCTAAATGAGGTTATTTCAGTCTGGAAAAGCCTCCCTTAGCAACCAACCTCCTTAGCTGGATATATCTACAGCTCATGTTTAGACTCTTGTCTTGCTGGTCATGGCCCTGCCATGTCTACCCAGCCTTCCTACACTTGGGTAAAAACTCGTGGCAAACTACAATTGCATTTTGTAAGTCCACCCTGTGAGTATTAACAAGATCAATCTCATCCCGTTTCAGAAAGCCTCTGGGATGTGGAGCTTTCACTAGTGTGGCATAAACAGGTGGAAGGCAAACCAGGAATCCTTAGCCATTGTCTCAGTTAAAGTTAGGTTTCCCAAATTTTCTTTTCCTCATCCCACATGCCATGACCATCTTAAGTAAACTCTACTTTGCTTGGATCAGTATCTTTACTGCTCTCCCATGTGAGAGGATTCTAGATGCACCAAGAGAAGAATCATAAACAGGGTTTACACACTAAAGGTTTTGGGGGTCACATATCACAGAATGGAGTTTAACTGCTTCTTCACCTCCCCCTTAGACGGGCAATTTCAAAGAGCAAATATAGGTTTCAGCAGAGTGTCAATCAACATTTTCATAGCTTACACTGTGACCCACACCCTAGCAGTCTTTGTCTACCCTGTAAGCACCTTATGGCTACTGGCGCAATCAAAAATTTGTCCTATTTTGTCCTTAAGTAGGCTCCTAAAGGTGCCCTGGTGGCGTAGTTATATAACCGCAAGATCAGAGGTTCAAATCAACTAGTCACTCCCAAGAGAAAGATGAGGCTTTCTGCTCCCGTAAAGACTTATGGCCTCAGAACCCCTATACTGCATGGCTATGGTTCAGCACCAACTCAACGGCACACAACCACTAAGCACCATAAAGGAAACAACAATGCTTTTCAGTCTCCTCCGAACAATCAACCTTAGGAAACGAAAAGGACAGTGTTTGCCCAAAAACAAAGTTCAGAAGTTTGGAAGGAGTAGGAAAGCTGGGTGAACGGAAATGAGGAGCCCAGGAAGGAAGTGGGAAGAATGTTGTTAGATTGAGGAGATTGATTGTAACCAATGCCATGAAACAAAATGTGTATACATTGTTTGATGGGAAAGTAATTTACTTTAAAAACTGCCACCCAAACCTAAATGTTAAACACTCACACAAGCCCCTACACTACTGGAATGGGTAGTACCTGGACTGTCAATCATTCACACCTGGCTGTCAACAGTTTTAGCAGAGCTTACCAGAATAGACCTTCAGGGGCAGCAGGGCAGAGACAAGAGGAAAGGAAGTAGCCATACAAGAGGGGCTAGGACCCACAGGCAACTAACTGGGCACTGATTTCCCAATTCCTATCCTTTTCTGAAGGGGAGACACCAGAATCCCTGTAGCTGGGACTCTACAGGTCACCACTGGCTGCTTGGTAGACAGGGTCGTACCCAGGGCCTGCCCCCACCTCCACTTACCTCATGCGAGTAGACAATGGCGATGACCCCAGTAAGGAGGCAGCAGAAGAGGGTCACCAGCACTGACTCCATCATATAATCCTTGGGCAGGGGCCTGTGCTCCACTGTGGTGGGGGCTGGCATGCCTGTCACGGGGCTGCTATACTGTGGAAGCAAAGGCCACACCATGGTGAGGGAGTTGCCTGAGTCTCCAACATTACTGGCCTGAGAAATAGGTCCATGGAGGACAGGACTGTCTAGGGCCACAGAAGGGTAACACTGTCCACCCCACCCTGAACCCTCTGTCACCCCACTCAGCTCCCAGCCACCCCAGTTCTGTCCTCTATGAGTTGCTCAGTCCATCAGTCATGGTCCTCACTGGGTTTCCTGCCTTCCATCTCTCCTCTACTGGCAGCCCGCGGATTACTAGTTTGTCTTGCTTTTTATGAAAATTTGATCAGGTAACCCCCACAACCAAAGCCCTTGGCACCTCACAATGGATCCCACCTTCCCTGACCCTCCCTGATAAACTGAACAAACCCATCCTTCTAAGAACAGACGACTGGGCTGACCACTCTGCCTGGAGGGTCTGTCTTCTCTTCCTAGCCAGCGTCCCACCTGTGCATCCTGCAGAAGCCAGCTCCAGTGCTGCACCTCTGGGAGGCCCCCAGGCTCACCATTGCCACTAGGCAGAGGTAGCTTTTTTACTTCCAAGCACACAAGAGTCTCTGCACCAGTTAACAGTGACCTCTTGTATGTACCTCAGTCTCTCCCACCTGACAGCTCACTATACGCCCAGAGCTGGCCCTGGTCACCGCTGATTGACAGGTGAGAGATGGAGGGACGTAGGGACATTTAAAGGATGGCACACACACACTGGTAGGACCGGGAGCCCCACTCACCATGGGGAAGGGGAAGGTGCCTCCTCCAGCGGGCGAAGAGAAGAGGGACAAAGGTGGTGAGGGCCCCCCGGAGTACAGGGACGTGCCGACGGGTGGCGGTGGATACAGAGGCTGTGGCGAAGGCCCAGGCTGGAACAGCACTGGCACCTGCGGGAAGGGCGGGTAGAGCAGCTGTACCGCCTTAGGGTCAGGCGGGGCGTAGGGCGGGGGCTCGCCCACAAAGCCGATGTTGGACACTCCTCCGGGCACCAATTTGGGCTCCTGCCTGGCCTCGCCTGTGGCCTGGGAGCCGGTGGTGGCATCGGCCTGTGTGGAGGGTGCTGCAGAAGCTTCGGTGGAAGAATCATCCATGGCGTCTTTCCGGATCTGCTCGCCCCGTACAGCACAACCAGGGCGGCTGCTCCCCTCCACAGGCCCTGTGGCTCCGTCCTCGCTGGCACCTCCATCCTCATCCAGAAGCTGAGGACTACGTGGCAGCTGTGGGAGCACCGGCTGCTTGGAGTTCCGGGTGCCCTCAGAATCTGTGGGGATGCCACCTCCTCTCGTGTCCCGATCTGAGAAGAAATGGCAGGCACTGTGAACCCCAAGAGGCAACTGGGACTGCTATCCCTACAGCTGCAAAACACAACCCCAAGGACAAAGTCCTAATGACAAGCTGGTCTTGATCTCCTCTAAGCACAAAATGCTCAGCACCCTCCCACTGTCCCAGCCCTCAGAGAGCTCTCTCCCAAAGTCAACAATAAGAAAACTGAGACTCAGAGAGGTTAAGTGCCTTGTCCAGGTCACACAGCCAGTGGTTGGGAGCCCAGGTTGTTACCACTACCCTGCCCAGCTTTTGGTTCAAATTACCTCTATTGGGAGAGAATGCCCACCCCCAGGCCCTGCTGACACAGCAGATTGGACCATGGAAGAAGTAATGACTCAGGGCAGCCCTCTGATAGGCTAGCCCAGATTTAGGTCCTACGGGCCTTGTCTGAGATGAACTGAACCAATCAGATTCTTGGCTTGGGAGTCTGGCTAGTTGTAGGGAAGGAGTGGGATGCTCAGAAGCTGCCAGATCATGGCTGATGGGTGACATGAAAGAAGTCAAGAGGTCACCAAAGCTTAGATGGAATAGAGCCCTGAATGTTCAGAGGGCCAGAGACAGGAGTGGTTGGTAAGAAGCCAGGCCAGCAATGTGAAGCCAGAACTCAGAAGCACCTCTGTGCTTGACCTCAGGTATCACACAATAAACTCTGCAGACACCTGAGCATCCTGACCAAGCACTTCCAGAAGTCAGGCAGTTGTCTGTACAAGAGACTGAAAGAGTGCTGCATCATGCCTGCTGTATTAAAGGCTTGCAAGGAGCCATCTGAGACACAACAGTCTCCATTTGCCTGGAGCAACCGAGAAAGAACAGCAGGAATGGGAAGAGGAAATGGAAGATGTGGCTAATTATCTCCATGAACAAGAACTGGGCAACGGTACTCAGCTAGCATTACTGAACAGTTTTATCCAAGATTCTCTAAAAGAATCCTGATCTAAAGAGGGGAAATGCAAAACAGAATTTCAAATGCTCAGACTCCAGACTTATTAGAACCATGGAGACCAAATAAACCCCCAAATTATTGCCCTAAAATAATCTTTCTTTAAATTGTAAACCAAAAATACTCCCCTCAGGTCTTCTTAACACCGAACAACAGTTTAAGCTTCACCAGTAGAGAAGCTCTGCCTTGAGCATTCTGTGTGTTCCTTTAAGACGTGTCTACATGGCATTAAAACAACAACAGGGGAAATGAGTGTATGTTAATGAAGGAGGTACACCTCTGAAAAGAATGTGATCAGTGTCGCAGAATTCTAGATTGTTGGTAAGTGCCATAGAGCCGCTTCTGACTCATAGTGACCCTGTATAATAGGGTTTCCAAGGAGTGGCTGGTGGGTTTGAACTGCCGACCTTGTGATTCAAACTAACCCTTCACTCTCGTGCTTATCCTACCAGCACCACATTGTACATAAACAAACTTGAATCGGCAAATGTTTTTGCTGTGTATGTTTTGAATGATAAAATAAATAAAAGAAAGAGAATGTGGGAAAGACACTACTCCCCCC
>NW_006408532.1:11274806-11291268 GCF_000296735.1 Chrysochloris asiatica | reverse complement strand
CACACACCCTGGGCATTCTAGGCCCCACAGTAGGTGGGTAGCCCAGGGGCAAGAGCATGGTTGTTGTCATTGTTTACTATTAAGTCAATTCTGACTCCTGGAATCCCCATGTGTGTCAGAGCAGAACTACGTGCCATAGGTGCTCCAATCGTTGCTATTTCAGGCCTTTCTTATGAGGTAAACTACCAACTATTTAGTTAACAGTGAATTGTCTTAACCTCTTGGGATCCCCGGCAAGGCAGAGTGATGAGTGAAACAACTCATTAACACTGGATATCTCTGGTGAAGATGGGTAGAGTAGAGCCTTTCTGAAATCCTGAGGTTGGGCTGGTGAGTAGAGTCAGAGTTCAGTGAGCATTGGAATCGGGAACCCAAATGGCAGGGCTGATTCCTTAAGAGCTCCCTGTACCCCAACACCTGAGGCCTCACTCAGGGCCCCTCTTCCTCACAGACCTGCTATGGCATCTATGCCTTCACAACTTTGCCCATGTTGTACCTCTGCCTGCTGTTGCTGCTATGTGCCATCGAATGGGTTCGGACTCATAGTGACCCTGTATGGGTTTCTGAGGCTGTAAATCTTCATAGGAGCAGAAGTCTCATCTTTCTCCCATGGAGCAGCTGGGAGACTTGAACTGCTGACTTTCAGATTAGCAGCCCAATGCATAAAGCACTACGCTGCCACAGCTCCATGGTTGCTGCTGTTGTGAAGTGCTGTTGAGTCGGTTCTGACTCATAGCAACCCTGCATAGGTTTTCAATGAGTTTGAATCATGGACCTTGTGGTTCACAGTCCAGTGCTGATCCTGTCAGGGACAAGTTAGGAGCCCTGGCCTCTCTTACCTCTTCATATCCACCTCTTTGCCCTGAGTCCTCTCTTACTAGACAGGGATCAAGAAAGGGCGGAGGACATCTGTAGTCCAACAAGAATGATAACATTGAGAAGAACAGAGTGGAGACAGAGATAAGGGTATCAGGACCTGAAACCTAACAGAGGCAGTTGGTTGCAGGCAGAAGACCCATGAAGATAGTGCCTAGAGCTGACAACTCCATTTCCAAGAAGCCTGTGCCCCTTTACTAAGAATCAACAAATATTCAACATGTTCTCCTCCGAATCAATACGTATTAGCCCACTCTTGGAGTAGGAGACCCCTTACCTTTATAAGCCAGTGCACCTCAACCCACTCACAAGAGACTTCTCTCTCTCTGTATGAAGTATACTTTTGCTTTGATGTCATCTATGCTCCCAAATTCTATCAGGTCTTCTCCACATGGGGACAGACCCGGTTCTCTCTCTGAAGTGTACTTTCACTTTGCAATAAGGAGCTAAGTGAATGCTTATTGTCTGTTTATGACTGAGAAGCAGTGGCTCAGTGGAACTAATTCTTTAGACCCTTCGAGAGTAAGAGGGACCAGGGAAAAACAGAAGAAGCCTACAGCACCACACCAGAAGTCCAAGCGTCACATTAATCAGCAAATTCGGGGAATTCGTTCTTCCCTACAGTCATGTCAGTCTTGTCCTCCCATTTGTTCTGTTATTGGGCACACACACTGCTGCAAAAGGCTGTGTAAGTGATGGTCAATTGGCATAAATAGTCCACAAAGACAATGTTCTACCTCCTGCTCTGGTGAGTAGTGACTGGGATTTTAAAAGCTCATGAGCAGTCATCTAAGATGCAGCTATCAGTTGAAGACCCATGGAAACAGTGAGTACAATGGACTAAGGGACCATAGCAACCTCACTCTCCACAACCCTGAGATCAGAAGATCTAAATGGTGCCCAGCTACTAACTGCTCCAAAAGGGATCACGTTAGAAGTTCCCAGATAGGGTGGGAGAGAATTTGGAACAAAACTCAGACTCCTAAAAAAGACATACTGGTCAGATAGAGACTGGTAGAACCCTGCGACTTGGTCATCCTTCATGTCAAGACTGAACTCACCACCATGGCTCAATCCTGAGCCAAGTAATAAACAGTGATGTAGGCACACCATTGAATGGTCAACCATTGGAGATCAAAAGGGTAGCATTTTCCTTAAGGATAAAGTTCAGAAGGGTTGGGAAAGGAGAGGAATGAGAACAAGAAACATAAGTGGAACAGGTGATGCTATATTGAGGGACTGTAATCAATGAGATGAAACCTCGTGTGTTTGATTTGTTGAATATAAAATTGATTATCTATGTAAACCTTCACTGAATTCACAACACAAAATAACAACAATCCCTACATAACCTTAAAATTTTTAAGTGCCATCGAGTCAGTTCTGACCCATAGTGACCCTGTATAGAGTTTCCAAGGAGTGACTGGTGAACTTGAACTACTGACCTTGCAGTTTAAACAGCTTTATAGTCTGGCACATTAACCCACAGCACCACACCAGGACTCCATGTAGGGATAGGGCTACAATATAAGACTTGGCCATCTTGGATCACTTACAAAATGATAAGTAACAGATATATGAAAAGGAACCATGGTGGCCCAGAGTGACCAGGATTGTGCCAGGGAAGCCTAGGGAGATGGGAACACACGTGTCACGTAATCTGACATGAAGGTTGTAATGTCCTGAAGCATAGGGAAGTAGTAAGTGGGCAGAGTGTTGTGGGCAGAGGAAACAGCAGGTTTGAGTTGTATATCCTAGAAATTATGAGTGGTTTCATATGGCTGGAACATAGTTTGAGGCAAGGAGAAGGTAAGGGCCAGGGCCAGGACATGAGGACCTTTTGCACCATGTAATGGCGTTAAAATCCTACCCTTAGAACAATGACAAGTCTTGAAAGGATATGAAGTCGACTTTGGGGTTGGAAAGGGTGTAAAATGCAAAAATAGGCACAAGTTGCCCATATGCCCCTTTGCAATGTAACTTAGCACCTTCTTCTATCAAGAACAACCCCAACAGTCTCCAGTGAGTAGTATCCAACCTGTTTAGGAAGGTCTGAAGAAAAGAAATGCAGGTGGGTCTCCTGTGATGCAACAGTGAATAATTGTTATCAGGACTGATTGTGAGGGTTGGAAATGTAAAGGTGAACATTTTGTAGCAAGGAGGGGAGTGAGTAACCTTTCAGTCTAGGAGTGGAGGTCCCTGGGAACATCACTGGAGAAGAGAGGAGAGCGGGACCCTACCCAGAGAAGCAGTGAGGCCTGAGATGGAGGCAGAGAAGATGATGTGAAGAGATGGAGTGGCTGGGGACTTGAGATCCAGAGAGGGAAAGGGGCTGTGTGCTAAGGACTATTGGGGGGGTGGGGGGTGGAGACAGGCTTGCAGGGTATACCCTTTGGTTGGGTGATGATGTATGGACAGGATGGTAACTATGGCAATGATAGAATGAATGTAAAACTAATGTTCCCCCATGTAAACTATCACACAATTCACAATAAAATATTTATTTAGTAATAATAATAAAAAAGAACAACCCAAACCAAACCCAATGCCATCCAACCGATTCTGACTCATAGCAACCACATGCATCACAGAGAATTGCTCACAAGGCTTCCTTGGCTGCAATCTCTACAGAAGCAGCTTGCCAGGCTTTCTATGGCAACACGGGCTGGGTTTGAACCATCCAACTATTAAGATAATTGTAGAGCGCAAACCACTTACACCATCCAGGGACCTTCTTTCTATCAACCAGTGGCTCTATTTCTCTACCTCTTGCAGTCTGGGCTTCGGCATGTGACTTGCTTTGACCAATGGAACATTGACAAATACCTTGCAAACAGAGTCTTTTAAAAATCTCTCTCTTCTGCTGATTACAATGGAAAACTCTAGACAAAATACAAAAAGTTGATTACCTGGGGACATTGAAAAGTGAACAAAAGCAGACTAATGGTGTGGAAACCTGGAGAAGTAATCTTCCTGGGGTGAATTTCCTTTTTCTTTCTTTCTCTGGTTATCTAGCATATCTGCCTCCAGGGCAAGGCCCATCCCAGAGCCACATGCTGGAACAGGTGGAATTTATAGCATTAAAGGGGAACACAGACAAATCCACAATGGTAGTAGAAGAGTTTAAAACTTCCACAATTGATACAACAGATTTTTTAAAAATCAGTAGGAACACAAATATATAAGATCTGAAAAGTATTATCCACCACCTTCATCTTATGGTGTTGATTGACTCCTATACCCTATAACTGCAGAATATACATTCTTTTCAAGGACATAGGGTGCATTCACCAAAGTAGACCACAAACCAGACCCTAAGACAAGCCTCAGTAAACTTATGAGGACTGAAATCATGTAAAGTGTATTCTCTCAGCACAACAGAATAAAATTTGTAAATCAACAAGATACCTAGAAAGATATCAAATATCTGGAAATTGAACAACACACTTTTAAATAATTCATGGATCAAAAATGACCAGAGTGAGGGCAGAGAGAATGGGAAGAGAAGTTACTGTAGAAAGGAGACATGATCAGGGTTTGAGCCAGAATGGAGGTAGGGGGCCTGAAGAGAGGTGGACAAACCTACGCAAAGCTGGGATGGTGCAAATGATTAAATGCTGAGCTTACTAGCTGAAAGGTTGGTGATTTGAACCTACCCAGAGGTACCTTGAAAAACAGTCTTGACCATCTGCTTCCGAAAAGGTCACAGCCTTGAAAACCTTATGGAGCAGTTCTACTCTGCCTATCTAGGGTGTCTTGAGTCCAAATTCACTGGAAGGCAACTGACAACAACAGTAGGAACCTGATAGATGATATGGAGGGAGGTAAGGAAATCAAAAGTCACAGTTGACTTGCAGGTCTGACTGGTGGGGGCCTGGGATGAGGTTCTGTGGTCTGGTTAGAACCTGGAATTCAGAGGCCAGATGTCCTAGACTGCTCTGTCTCCCTGTGCCTCTTCAGTTTTGTCATTCTTAAAATGGGGATAACGATTAAATAATTAAGTGCTTGCTTGGTGGTGGTGGTGGTGGTGATTATGTACCATGGAGTTCATCCTGACCCATATAGGTGTTTCTGAGGCTGTAAATCCTTACAGGAGCAGAACGCCTCATCTTTCTCTCACGGAACCACTGTAGTTTCGAACTGCTGACCGTGAGATTAGCAGCCCGACTCGTAACCAGTGTGCTACCAGAGCTCGGTTGGCTACTATTACCACAGAGTCCCTGGCTGGCCCAACTACTAGCTGGAAAGGCTCATGGTGTGAACCCATCTAGAGACACCTTGGAAGATAGGACTAGCAATCTGGCAATCTGCTCCCCAAAGCGCACAGCCTGAAACCACTTAGGGAACACTGTTCTACTCAACAACACGTGGGATCACTGAAAACAAAACCAATCACCTGACGTCACAAGAGATTGGATGGTGAGAAAATGGAAGTGGGAGAAATCAAAACTGAGAAATGAGGTTCACACTTAAAGTCAGAAGAGTCTGTGACTTTGGCCCTGAGAGCTGGGGTCTTCTGAGACGACCCTCCCAGGGCTGTTATTCTGCTGGAGGTTCCGCTTAAGATGAAAAAGGTGGCTTAAGTACCCCTGGGGAGGCGTCAGCCAGACTCCCACTCCTGTAGAGATCTTGTTAAATGCTCTTCAGGACAGCTTCCCAAACTCACTCACCCAGGCCCCTCACCACTGCCCAGCTAACACAACAACAACAAAAAAAACAACACTGAAAAACTGAGAAGGTGTGTTTGCTACCAAAATCAGAGGCAGTCTCCCTCAGCACTAGTAACATTGGCTGATTTAGTCACACTCTCAGCCCAGACCCACCACCATTGGGACATAAAGCCCCAACCTCCCTTGGCACAAACCCAAGCAGGCCAGCTATCCAACCTCACAGTATTTATTGAGCATCTACTTTGGCAGCCGGGGCATTGGTGGGTCACTGGTAGAACCCTCAAGCTCCCATGAGGATTCCCAGTCAACGCCCTTCTTGTTCAGCCACCACTCATCTGTCAGTGATGGTTTTCGTGTGGTTGTGATGCTGTGCAAAGTCCCCAGGCGGTTTGTTTTTGACTAAACTCAAAGATCGGTGGTCGAAACCGACCCAGCAGCATGGAGGAAGAAAGACCTAGAATCTCCTCTATCAAGATGGTTGCTGTTGTTGTTAAGCGTCGTTAAATTGGTTCTGACACATTGGGACCTTGTATAGTGTTTCTAAGGAGCAGCTGGTGAATATAAACTGCTGACCTTGCAGTTCAAATTGACCTTGCAGTTCAGTGCTTATCCTACAGCACCACACCAGATTGCAGTAAAAAAAAAAAAAAAAAAAAATCTTGTGGAGCTTCCTTCTACTCTGTAATACATGGGGTCGCCATGAGTCAGAATCAACTTGTTATAATGCTGAACAGGAAGAAAGGGTTGGGAAGCAAGTCCTGGTTATCTATTTCCAAAATCAGCCAATAAAACCTCTATGGGCTCCCTTTCTGCCACCATCTTGGTTCCGCAGTCTCTGCACAAAATGCCCAGTGAAGCCACAGAAACTGTCCCTGCTACAGAGCAGGAGTTGCCACAGCCCCAGGCTGAGACAGGGTCTGGAACAGAATTGGACAGTGATGAATCAGTACCAGAACTTGAGGAACAGGATTCCACATAGGCAACCACATAAGCCCAGCTAGTGGCAGCAGCTGAAACTAATGAAGAACCAACCAGCAGTGGTTCTTCACAACCAAGTTGAAGTGAAAAGAAGGCAGGGAAGGCTATGTCCAAACTGAGTCTCTGACAAGTCATAGGAGTTACTAAAGTCAGTATATGGAAATCTAAGACTACCCTTTTTGTCTTCACAAAGCCAGATGTCTACAAGAGCCCAGCTTCAGATACTTATATCGTTTTTGGAGAAGTCAAAATCGAGGATTTACCTCAGCAAGCACAGCTAGCAGCTGCTGAAAAATTCAAAGTTCAAGGTGAAGCTGTCTGTCTCTAACATTCAGGAAAACACACAAACTCCAACTATAAAGAGGACAGTGAAGAGGAAGAGGTTGCTGAAACAGGTGTGGAAGTTAAGGACATCGAATCGGTCATGTCACAAGCAAATATATCAAGAGCACAGGCAGTTGAGCCGGGAAGAACAGTAATGATATTGTAAATGCCATTATAGAATTAACAATGTAACTATCTGAAAACAAGGACTTTTTTTGGTGTTTTAGAAGAGTAGCTGAGGTTTCGTTTGAAATTTGTACTGTTTCCATCATTAATAAAGTTATGACTTCTTTTTGGATAAAATAACCTACAAAACTCTGTGGATCACAACAGTCCTATCAGAAAGTAATCATGAGTATGACCCAGGATTGGAATGATTCCTTCCATTGTTTATGAAGTCACCAGGAGTCAGGGGACCTACTCAGTGACAGCTAACAACATGAACCAGGCTACTAGTTTTCTAGGTTCAGAATACAAAGCCTTACACGAATGCTACAAAAATACCTGATTTCAGCACGTTCTAGTTACTAAGAGGCAGGTGAGTCCATGAAGTTTAGTGGGTAAGATGTCCAAGTGAGTAGTAATAACAATGCTACGAAGAACATTGTCATTAAGCATTTAGTAGGTGATTCCGCATATCTGCATTAACATGAATGAAACTCTCCTAACAACTGCACTCTGGCTGTGTAAACTTGTAGGCAAGTGATTTAACCTCTCTGTGCCTGGACACTAGCTGTGATCATTTAAAAAAATAACTCATGAGTGGCCCAGGATCCGTTCAGTGAGCTTTGCTCTGATAACATCCTTAGATTCGCCTTTATTTTTTATTTTCCCCACTTAAAGGATGAGGGACCTGAGGCTCCTGAATCACGGGAGGGAGCCCACACCAGAGTCCCAGAACACCAACGCCAGAGGGGACTCATTGAGCCCCAGAGCCAGTTATCATAACAAAAACCACAGCTTCCCTGGGTCTCGCCAGGGCAAATACCTGGCCAATCGCAAGGAGATAGAGTCACAGAGTAAATAAATTTGCTGGCCGACTATGGCCTTGGGATCTCCAGTTCTCGACACCTGAGCCTCGGTCGGACATTCCATCTGGGAAGGGAGGGGGCCAGGGCTGCTCCCAGGGGAGGAAGATGCTAGGGACTCTGGGGGTAGGGGACCATGGAAGCCCAGGGGGCAGGCAGAACCAGTCTGGGCCTTGCCCCTCTTGGCCTCCCCCCCACCCCCGCATCCTTTGGGATCTGAGTGCCCCACGCAATTTTTCATAGACAGAGGGGGTCGGGGGTCGGCTGACCCATGGTGCCTGAATCCCTCAGCGGCCATCCCTTTCACCATCCCACCCCCGCGTGGAATTCCCTAGGACAGGGACAGGATCTAGGTTCACCGTCCATCACACCCACTCCCGCCCCAAGTCCTGGCAGCGCCTGGTTCCAGCGGGACTGGGGCCGTAGGACTGATTGAATGAGCAGTCTGCGGTCCCACCCAGTCTGTCCACCTCTTCCTCTTCTCTGGGTGCCTAACTTCGGTCTCTGATTCAACTTGCGGGGTCTCTGTGTCCCTCCCCCGACTCTAGCTCTGCCTCTTCAGCCTGGCCACGAGGGAAGGGACTGGTGGAGGCAGTGGAAAATGCCAGAAGCATTGACACCTCTCTGGAAGGCTAGTTGCAGGGGCCCCCGAGGCCACGCCCAAGGCAACCCCCACCCAGCTCACCCGCTGGGACGCCCATGGTGTGTGTGTGTGTGTGTAGGTGTGGGTGGCTAACTAAAGTTGCCAGAACTTTCCACAGCAGTCTCCGCTCTTTGAAGGGGGAATTGTAGCAGGGTTAGGGCTAGGGTTGGGCCCCCGCGGAATGAGCGCCCTCCTAACCCCCCTCTCCTCGCCACACACACCACACACACCACACACACACCACACACACACCACACACACACCACACACACACACCCCACACCACCATCCCTGCTCCCGCACCTAGCCATCCTTCCTCAGCCCGTAGCCCCAGTACTGGGACCCGGGGGTCCTAGATCTGGATGGGGAGGGGGCACGCCGTTCGCATCACGCCCCAGCCTTACCTGCCTCCATGGTGGGTACCGGCGGACTGCGCGAGTGGCGCTGTCTCGGCTCCCAGCGTCGCCCGCCACCACCCGGCTGGCTCCCCTTTCGCCGCCGGCTCGGGTTTCCTGGTGCCGGCTGCGCGGTCGGTTAATAATTGACTGCCTTGTTTGCAGACGGCTGTGTCAACAGGTCGCTCCCCTTAGCACCCTGGTGCTCCGAGCCCGAACTTGCGTCCTCACCGCCTTGGCCAGGACCTCGCGGATCTCCACTCAGACAAGTCTGGGGTCCTGGAGCAAATGGCGCTGGCCCAAGTGAGAGTGGGGGGCTATCGCCTTCCTCCCCGGACCCAGTGGATGCCCCGTGTTCAGAACCTGTGGCCTGCACGCCACGGCTGCGCCCAAAACAAAGCCTGGTCGAGAGCCTGTCCTTTGCGTGGAGAAAAGTCTTGATAGAGATTTTAAGCATTGCTTTAATTGAGCGGGGGTGGGATGGAGGAGCAAATCAAGCATAATTGGAAAGAGCTGGCATAGCAAATTAAATTGCCCACACGGGCCAGAAAAGTCAGCGGTGAGCAATAAAGAGTAGTAGAGACTCAGGCAAATAGGATGTAGTGGCCAACATGGTGTGAGGGGTACTCATAGTGGACAAATCTTACCTTCTTTTTTTGCCTTCAAAAGAAGTCAGAAATGCAGATTATGTGAAATCTGCAGATTTTAAAATACTTTTTTTGTGGCAGATTTATACATTTATTTGATCATGAACTGTTAGTTTTCATCCACATTGTAGGTTTTTGAAAGTTGCGACAGACACATAGCTCACTAGTGTGTAGAGCTTGTTTGGTGAATCTTCATCCTCTACGTTTTCTGGACAACCACACCCGGATACAGTACAGGACGTTCCTGATTCCTTTGGCCCAGACAGCTTTGTTGAGCCTGGTATCAATACCCACGTCTGGTGTTCCCTTCTCCTTCATGGCAAATTTCTGAATCTCTTTGAGTGCTCAAGGGGCAGCTTCTTGAAGCCTACTCCATGCATGCGCTTGTGAACATTGATGGTGTACTCTCCAGTCACCACTTCGTCTCGTCACCCTTCTTTGCGGGAGCCTTAGCGATGGGACCAAATTGGAAAGGAAGAGCTCAAAGGATTGTGGAAAGAGCTAAAAAACTTTTTATTGTGAACTGAGTGAAGGTTTACTGAGCATACTATCAGTTTTGCACTGAACACATTGAACCAATTATGCTTCATTTCATCTTGATTGCAGTTTCCTAAATGTAACGTCACTTTTCCCACTTCCTTCCTGTTTCTTGTTTCCATTCCTCCATCTTTCCCCAACCTTCTGAATTTTGTCCATAGGTAAAGGCTGCCCTTTTGATTGAAATCTGCAGGTTTTAAAAACCATGTGTGTGGGGCTTCTAGTCCCTGTAATTTGCCAGACTGGAAATAACCTCGTGTAAGTCTCAATACAAGCACCTAGAAATACAGCATAAACTCTGTCTGCAAGCCAAACATCCCTTTCAATTAATAGCTAAGCTCCCAAGATAGTAAGGAAATGCCCCTGGACCAAAAATGTAGAAAAAGGACCACGTACAGCAAGCTGAGGTGCAGATGTGGGGATATTGGTCTTAGTATCCAGGGTTTCAATTTTACACACAGATGGGGATGGGAAATGAAGCGTTTGGTCAGTGAAACTGGGAGTTGGGATGAAAAGAGGTGGATAGAACACACAGTCAGCCCAAGGATCGTAGAGATGATAAGAAAGTTGGTGTGACCCAACCTAGACTGTGAGTGAGGAAATGAAATTCCCTGGGGCTATAACCACAATCTTGTTACTTCTGGAGGCATAGGGCTCAGATTTCAACCCATCCAGATGATCCAGAAACCCTTACACTAAAAATTGACTTTAAAAATGTCATAGAAGGAAAAGAGGCCTGGAATTTACCCAAAGCAAACATTAAAATACTCTGTGGGGACACAACCCTCATGCAAGCTGATAGGATAGAAAAAGCACCCCCTGAAGAGGAACTCACAAATCCCCAGTAGCAAAACACACAGGGAAACCAATACACCATGAGGCAGAGAGTGCAAAACAATAGTAACATTTAACACTGGATCAACCAGGATCTAACAAGGAAAACAGAACTCACTAAGAGTATTTAAATAGAGGATTTTAGCTCAGGAAGGAAGCTGGTGTTAGAGTTAATAGAAGTAGCAGAAGTTAACCAGAAAGGAGTTAAAATAACTCAGAGCTTAGGAAGAACAAGAAGGTGTTATTGCGGGAAATGAATTTAAAAACAGCAAAACTGATGCCTGTCAAGATGGCGGACTAGGCAGACATATTACATGGACCCTCTATAACAAAGATGATGATGTGTGCTTCATCAAGGTGGTGACTCATAGTGATCTGTGTCGGGTTTCCAAGGACCAGCTGGTGGGTTTGAGCCGCCAACATGGCAACTGACAGTCCAGAGAGATCAAATAAACAGACACAGATGAAAATCCTAGAGCCCTGAATTCTGGAGGAAAGATTAGAGAAGGAGAAGCTGAGCAGGGAAGGAGATTGACTGGTGAACAGCCAGTCAGAAGTGGCACAACCACCTTGAACTTTTGTGAGCAGCTTTGGCACAGAAGGTGGCCTGTCAGAGCCAATTCACACAGGTAAAGGGAAAGATGCTATTCCTTGTTTTTTCCATGCTTTTCAGGTGACCAGAGGTATGGCCTACTCCCACCCTTTTCCACCCCCCAGTGTAGACTCTGATCTCTGGGAATTCAGAGACAGTAGTTGTGAGCCACACATGTGTGAGGTAGGCCTGCGGTGCTGCTTTGGTGCCTGGATTCAGGTGGGTTCAGCTCTAGACCTACAGGACCCACAGAGCCACCAGACCAGCATTAGATTAGCAGAAACCCTCAGAACCAGCCTCCCTGCCCCCAGCTTCCCTGTGGTCCTAACAGACACTGAAACCAGCTCCATCAAGGGCCTCCATGAGCTACTTCTGGATTCAGTGTCCTGAACATAGACCACACCTAGACCGATAGGAACTCCATCTAGGGCCAGGACCCCTGCTGTCACACACATCTCTCCTGCACTCACCTAGGAGCCTCCCACAAAGACTGTACTGTTTTTGGTTTTTTCTTTTGTTGTTTCTGCTTGTTTTCCTCTTCCTGGTTTTTCTAAGTGCTCCCCATCCCCCTTAGTTTCTCTCTTTATTTTTCTCTTCTCTAGCTCCATTTTCCTGTTCCTTTTTTTCTTTTTAATTATTGTGGGGGTTTTTTTCTGGTTGCTGCCTGTTTTTATTTCTTTTTTTCTCCTTTATCATTCTCTCTCTTCTTTGATGGTGGCTTGTTTGTTTATTAAGTTTTGTTTTCTTGTGTATGTGTATGTGTATCCTCTTTCCTGCATGACAGGAGAATCTAACATGCCCATACAGCCCAACCACAAGTATACCCTCTGCATTTCCACCCAGTGAGCAAGAGCCAATTACCAGCTCTCATATCACCTAATCAAAATAGACCGCAGCCAATACCAGCCAAACCCACCCTAAACTGAGGTGCATGAATGACAAATGGGGAACAGTGCACATGCTTCCAACACCCACAGGAAAGAGTTGGTGAGAGCCTAAAACACATCAACAACATATAATCATCAATTAAATACAAATGTGACAACGCCACAATGTTCAGGAGACAACTGGCAATTTTAGTTCATATGAAAAAACAAGAGAGAAGAGAGAATGGCTCAAATCAATGACCAAGATGCAGAATCAGAAAACATTTCTGAGGAAGAAAAAGTAATGGAACTAACTGGAAAGGAATTAAAAAGAATGAAATTTAGGTACCATCAAAGGACTGACAGAAAAACAAAGGAAAGCAAGCGGGACACAGAAAAAACTTTAGAAGAATTCAGAAAAACACTACAAGAACAAATAGACAAAATAAGTGAAAATTTTAAAACAACACAAAACCTGCAATTAGAAATCCAGAATATTAATACTAGGATTTCAAAAATGGACAATATATTGAAGGGCAAATAATTAAATAATTAAATTAAATGCAATAGAACCCCAAATTAGTGAACTTGAAGGTAAATTTCTCAAAACTAGTATTATGCTATTATATCTGAAAAAATACAAAGAAAGCCTAAGAGTTATGTGGGGAACCATGAATAGGAATAACTTATGAGTGATCAGAATTCCAGAACAGGGAGATACAATAAACAGCACAGGGACAATTGTTGAAGAGTTGTGGAAGAAAAACTTCCCTAACATCATGAAAGGTGAAAAGATAAACATACAAGAATCTGAATGAACCCCAAACAGGATAGATCCCAAAAGAAAATCACTGAGACATATCGTAATCTAACTTTCCAAAATCAAAGGGAAGGAAACAATCCTGAGAGCAGTTCAGGAAAAACAAAAAGTTGCGTACAAAGGAGAAGCAATAAGACTTCTCAGCAGAAACTGTACAGGCAAGAAGACAACGGGATGCCATATACAAAACTCTGAGAGAAAAAAAATTGCCAACCAAGAATCCCATACCCAGCAAAGCTGTCCCTCAAATATGATGACAAAATTAGGACATTTCCAGATACACAGAAATTAAAGGAATTTGTAACAATCAGACCAATTTCATAAAAAAAAACACTACAGGGTGTTCTTTGGACTGAGAACCAATAATAGCAGACAACAACCTGAGATTAACAGACATGACAACACCCCCAGAACTCAGTCCAGGTATGTCGTTGTAGTGGTTGTTAGACACCATCCAGTCAGTTCTGACTCAGAGCAACCCTCCATAGGGTTTCCAAGGAACCGCTGACCTTTTGGTTAGCAGTCCAGTGCTTATTTTACAGCACCAAAATAAAACCAACCTACAAGCCTGAAAATAGGGAACCAGCGATACGAATTTATAATGAAGTCAACTGCAAAGCAAAAAGAGTGAATTGTGTAGATACAGAACTTGCAAATGGTGAGGAAGTCAAGTAGATTTTAAGATAAAGCCGACTGTTTTAAGTGAGGGGAAAGTAATAAATTACAGGGTAACCTCAAAATTAATACACTTTCACATCAAAATAAAAAAGAGGAAAATCAGAAAGATTCAGTAAACATTAACACAACCAAAATGAAAAGAAATCTCACACACAAAATGAACTCAGTGCAGAAAATTATGGGATAAAATGTGGGCTAAAAAAAAAAAACCCCAGCAGCTCCCCCTCCACAAACACACACATGGTAAAATTAAAGAAATCAGTTCACTGATTAATCAGTAATTACACTGAATGTAGATGGATTAAATGTACTAGTCAAGAGACAGAGCAGCAGAATGGATAAGAAAATGGGAACCATCAATATTCTGCCTGTAAGAGACACATTAAAAAGATGGAGACAGTCTAAATGCCTATCAACAGAAGAACAGGTTAAACACACTTTGGTACATACACATAATGAAATACTAAGCAATGTTGAAAAATAACAATGAATCTGCAAAAGCCCTCACCACCTAAATGAACCTGGAGGCCATTTTGCCGAGTAAAATCAGTAATCACAAAAGGATAAATATTGTATGAGATCAATGTTTCAAAAAGTTAAGAATAGGTTTTCTTGAAAAAAGCAACATTCTATGATGCTTACAGGGGAGGAAGAAAGGGAAAATTATTCAGGGGCTAGATAGAGGGTAACAGATGAGGCTTTCAGCTCCTGCAAAGATTTACAGCCTCGGAAACTCTATATTGGGTTGATATGAGTCCGAACCAATTTGATGGCACTTAACAACAACAAAAAGAAGAAGGTAGACACATGTTATCAAGGGTGACGGGACAGATAATATACAACAAGAGGGAGGATGGCGGAGGAAAGATGAAGGCGGTTGGAGACAGTGAAGGATGCAAGAATTACAGTGAATAGAGGTAAATACTGTTAACTGATGGCACATGAAGGGGATTGCAGTCATTATAACAAAACAAAGTATATGATTTGTTGAATGTAAAACTGATGATCTGCTTTGTAAACTTTGGCTCAATTCACAATAAGAAATTAAAAACAAAACACCAGCAAAACTGACTAAAAGTCTGCTTTGAATTATCGTGTGCCAGTCCTTCTAGGAGACCTGCTGGTGCAGTAGATAAGAGCTCAGCTGCTTACACAAAGGGGGGATGGTTGAAACCCACCAACCAGCCTCCTCTTCAGGAGAAAGATGTGTCAGGCAGTTAAAGATTATAATCTTGGAAACCCAATGGGTTCAGTCCTACAGAGTCTCTATGAACTGGGATTGACTTGACAGTTATAGACCAGTTAAGTGTCAGTGATAAAACATTCTCCCCTGAAAAACAAACAAACAAAAACAACTTTTGTCTAAACTCTAAATAATTGCTCTGGTTACTGTGGACATTTTTTCCCCTTTTAATATTTTATTGTGTTTTAGGTGAAATTTTACACAGAAAACCATTGGTTACAAATTTTACTGTGTGTGAGCATTCTCATGATTTCCATTCTGTTTGTTCTGTTTCCATTGATCTAGTTTCCCTTCCCCTCCTTGCCTCCTCACCTTTGCTTTTGGTTAAATGTTGACTGTTTAAGGATGCACATTATTTTATAAGCCAATCTACTATTTGCTGAAATGTAACCTGCAGTAATAGCTTCGATTCTATGTTCAAATGTTATCTAAAGTTCCTCTAGTCTTTATGTGTCCAGTTGTTGTTGCTGTTATGTGCCATCGAGTTGGTTCTGACCCATAGCAACCCAGTATAGGGTTTCCCAGCATTTTAATAGGCATTTAAGTTTTGTTTTATATTTGTCTTCCTTTTGATCCAGGACCTTCTATTGTGTCCCTGGTTACTGTAGACTTTTAATAATAAACAAAAACTCAATTTTATCTTTTTGTAGACATCTTATTCTAAGTAGAAGTTAATCTGGTGAAGTCCCAGTTAAACAATGAGCCCCCAACACACTGGGACTAGGACTCAGGTTCAGCCACAAGCACTCCTTTTTGTTTCTTTTTTGTACTCTATCCAGTACCCTCTGTTGTGACCCCTTTCAAAGCAGTCAGCAGTGGTAGCTAGGCACCATCTAGATCTTCTGGTCTCAGGGTTGTGGAAACTGACACTTGTTTGGTTCATTAGTCCTTTGTACTAATTATTCCCAATATGTCTTTGATTTTCTTCACTCTTCTTTGCTCCAAATGAGGAGAGACCAATAGTTGCACCTTAGATGGCTGCTTGAGATTTTTCACACCCATTCCTTTTTTTTTTTTTTAATGTTTTATAGTAAATTATGTGACAGTTTACATGGGAGAACATTAGTTTTACATTCATCCTATCGTATATCGTTTCATTGCCATAGTTATAATCCCCTCCATGCATAATCAACCAACCAAAGGGTATACACTGCAAGCCTGCCCCCGGTTGTCAGCACACAGCCCCTCTTCCTCTCTGGGTCTAAATTCCCCAGCCGCTCCATCTCTCCACGTCATTGTCTCTGCCTCCATCTTTAGCATCACTGCTTCTGTGGGTAGGGTCCAGCTCTCCACTCTTTCCCTTGATGGTCCCAGGGACCTCAGCTCCTAGA
>NW_006408532.1:11202265-11274126 GCF_000296735.1 Chrysochloris asiatica | reverse complement strand
TGCTGTTTTTCCCTTACTTCCCCTTATCAGTGACGAATGTGGTCACCAATCAGAGCGTGTTTTCCCACTGAGTCTTAGTCTTGGAAAGGGGCTTACCCTGAGGGGACCAGACCACTTGCCTTGATGTCTCCTTGGCAAGCAACTTGCTTGTTCTTGTAGTAATCAGTCAGACTGCCTATATTGTTTTATATTTTTCCTGTAGGTCTTTCTTTCAAGAAGTCTCTTCTCATATTCTAGCCACTCCAGGCTGCTCTGCTTGACCTTTCAAGTGGAAATTTTCCACCTCAGAAGATTCTGGAGGGGCTTCAGGAGTCCCCCTATGGTCTTATGTAATGCAGAGGGAGGTTCTTCAGGAAGTCTCCTTCACTGGGCATGTTTTATCTCCATTTAGGTATTCCAATCACACCCATTCCTTTTGAGGCTAATTTTGCAATGGCTCAGAATCTTTCAAACTCGCTTCAGGCAGTTTTGTTGTCTCTAATTACTGCAGTACTGTGCATTCCTGCATTCAAAGATTGTTGTAAAGATACAGAAACAGATCATGAGTTACTTTAATTTTATCATTTTAGGTGACCAATTGGGAGTTTTTTACTTGTGTTGAAAATATAAAATAGTGGAGTGTGAAACGCAAGGTGTAATGTCCATGTTTTGTTGTAAATTTGAGTTCATACGTGAACTTTCTAACTGAATTTGAGGAGTAACTTAAAAGTTAAAATGTATTTTTTTAATTGCTGCTCATATTTAATAAAGAATTACAGACCAATTGTTGTTGTTACGTGCCATCAAGACAGTTCTGACTCATAGGGAGTCTCCGAGGAGCGGCTGGTGACTTTGAACTATTGACTTTGCAATTCAAACCAATCTTGCAGTCGACTGCTTATTCTACAGTGCCACACCAAAATGTAGGTGTAATATTTTACCTTTAAAAAAAAAAAAAATTTAAGTATTATCCATTACTTTTTAAGGCACTCTTTGAACCTGGCATTCTACTCCAAGTTCCAGTCCACATACGAAGAATCACTAGAGACTTGACCTTTTTTGTGTATAAATTAGTCAGCTAAAACACAAACATAAATAAGCTATTTTAATTAGAAAAAAAAAAAGACAGCAAAAAGAAAAAAAAGAAAAAAATATTGACTGCTTCAGAAATCCTAGGGGGCAGTGTGAATCTGTCCTAGAGGGTTGCTATGAGTCGGAATAGATGACAGGTTTGATTTGGAGTTATTACATTTTTTCCAAGTGACTCAATAATGCCCTTTTTAGCACTTTTATTTTCTTCCTCCAGTACAGAGTCAGGTCTTCCGTCTTGTGTCACATTTTGTTGTCATAGCTTCAAACACATTCACAGATTGATTTTCTAATCCTTTCCAAATGATTGTAATCTCTAGCTTTTCAATGTGAGTATGCCTGTTTGCTGTTCCTTGGTTCTCCACTGACTATTTTCCGAGGTGACAGATTTCCTTATAGCCTCTTTGTGAGTTTATCTTCAGCGAGAGCTGCCTTCTTAGGGCATCCTGTGTGTGCCATGTATGTGCCCTGGGATATAAGACAGTTAAACATTTGTGTCTATGAATCCCTGTTAATTCATTTCTCAGCTTGGGGTTTCTGTCCCAGGTGAGTGGCCTATGCAAGGGCAGTGCAGACCTAGGATTCCAGTTTCTTGGAGGTAGCTCTCTTTCTACCCCATAGCTTGACTGATGTCATGGTTTTCTTCCATTCCACTAAAGGGCAGTTTCTTTCTGTCTTCAGCTGCATATAGCAGGCTACCTCTAAGGCCCTGTTTCTCTGTTTGGGACTTTCCCTATTGATTCCCATCTCTAGGGCACACATATCCAGTTCTGGTCCCTTAATGGCAACTTGAGTTCAACACCACTTGCTCTGTTGTTGCTGGTGTTACGTGCCTTCAAGTCGGTTCTGACTCTAGCGACCCTGTATAGGGTTTCCAATGAGCAGCTGGTGAGCTTGAACTGCTGACCTTGAGGTTCAAACAGACCTTGCAGCCCAACACTGAGTTGTTCAAGGTCATTCCCTTGTCAGAATACATTCTAAAGGTAGACTTTGCATAAGAAATAAATTTTGAATTACTATGCGTTTTATTACTGTCTGCAGCAAGTTATTATAAAGAAATTGCAAAAGATAGAGGCAGGGCCCCAAACTCTACTCTCATGACTGATTGAGGAACCCTTGAGATTTTTAACAACAGGTATCTGGCATCCAAAATCTAATAAAAGGCCCAATTATGGGCTGTGACACTCCAAGGCCCACTTTGTGTTAACCCTACAGGACTGAATGGGGGTTTTTTCACCAGCCAGTGAGCAGTGAGCCAGCTAAATATTAAACCAGGAAAGTGGAGCCTCCTAGGCATCCTAAAGCAGGGCACCCAATTGACTTCCTCCTGAGGTTAGCACAAAAAGGCCCAGAGATCCACTCAACTCCCAGTCAGAAAACCATTGCTATATCCACAGTACAGTCTCTGGTTACTCAAGACTTGGGAGGTAAGGAAACTGGATTTTTATTAGGTATGGGAGCTGTGGTCTCTGTTTTTACCACAAATTCAGGCCTACTCTCCAGTTATGACTGTCCATAGGAAGTCCAGAGATGCTCAGTCTGAGGAGGACACACTTATTGAAAGGCATCGTTATACCTGCGAGCCTGAGGAAGGTCGAAATGATCAGTGTTTCATAGGGCTTATCAGAGGAGGAACAATCCTGAGCAGTCTCTTCGTTGCCAATCTCTGCTATTCTGAGCCCAAATTCCCTATTGAGAAGCAATTATTTTGTCCCTGCTGAGTATGGGTTCTAACCAGCCAACACACAGTTTAAGATGGTCAAGCCCTTTAGTATCCTATTCCCTGGCTAATATGGTTATGGGCCGAAATAGCATTAGATTATTTGCTGACAGAACAGGGTAGCGTTCTGTCAACAAAGGCCTAACACTTGTTGCTCTATGTTAACACCACAAGTCAAGTTGAGATTAGGATAGTACACCTCCTATACAGCAGGTGTGGTGCTGTGGGCTAATGCGTCAGACTTGTGGTCCAGTGTTTTATCCCACAGCGCCACACCAGAAGATGAGGCTTCCTGTTTCTAGTACCATAAAGATTTACAACCTCACTATGAGTCGGAACCGACTCCATGGCTCATAACCACCACCATATATATGTTGTTGTTATTAAGTACCGTGGAACCGATTCTGACTCATAGTCACCCTGCACAGGGTTTCTGAGGCTGTAAAGTCTTTACTGGAGCAGAACACCTCATCTTTCTCCCACGGAACCACTGATAGTTTCAAACTGCTGACCTTGAGGTTGGCAGCCCAACTCATAACCATTATGCTACCAGAGCTCCTTACTCTCTCTCTATATGTTATGTGCGTGGAGTTGGTTCCGACTCAAAGCGACCCTGTACAGGGTTTCCGAGGCTGTAAATCTTTATGGGAGCAGAAAGCCTCATCTTTCTCCCTCGGAACAGCTGGTAGTTTAGAACTGCTGACCTTGAGTTTCACAGCCCAATTCATAACCACTACGCTATCAGAGCTCCTGTACATATACATATAAAGATATATACAAGGAGCTCTGGTAGCGTAGTGGTAGTGGTTATGAATCTGGCTGCTAACCTCATGGTCAGCAGTTCAAAACTACCAGCAGGAGAAAGATGAGGCATTCTCCTCCCGTAAAGATTTATAACATCGGAAACCCTGTATAGGGTTGCTATGAGCCGGAACTGACTCCATGGCACATAACAACAACAACAACAACAACAACAACATACATATATACACTTGACCACTTTGAAAGATTGGCAGTTTGAACCCAGCCAGAGGTGCCTCAAAAGACAGGCCTACAATCTTCTCCTGAAAGGTCAATCTTGAAAACTCAATGGAGCACCTGGTCTCTACTCTGCACACATGGGGAGCGGACTACAAAGCAAGTAACAACACAGCTGTGTCAGGCCACGGAGATGGATATGAGATTGGCCTGGTCTTTCTGGGGAGGGACCAGAGCTTCCCTTGGTAAAGGATGCTTGAGAAAGACTCTACTTGGCAAAGGGTTGGGGTAGGAAGGGCTGAGGAGGAACGGTGTTCCAGGCCTGAGGCTTGGTGGAGCCTGAGGAGAAAGGAGTGAGCTGTGTTGCTGAGGCAGGAGCAGCCTCCTTGGTTCTTACATATGTTGTTGAAAAAAATCATTGAACAAATCAAGAATTCCTTCCCTCCTTTCCTGCCTGGCCAGGTTCATACCTCATCTTTTCCCTCAGCCCACAGAATGGGGCTGAGCTGGGGCCAGCTGGAGATGTGGGGTTGGCCTTCTGCTTGGTAGTGGTATTGGTGGTGGTGGTAGCAGTGAAGGTCTATGAGGGCCCAGGACTTGTTTCCTGCGCTCTTGAGTGCTTGGCCTATCTATGTACAGATATTACCTCCACCCACATTGTCCATCTCCCCTGGGAACAGCATCAAATTGCAACCTGGCTGCTGGCACTGAGAGCAGTGGCTAGTCTTCCAGGAGGAGAGGGAGGGGCTGGCAAGCACAAAAAAGAAAAAATCATGGCGGAAGGTTGTCTTCTGAGATACAAACTGTCAGACTGGCCATCACAGATCGGCCAATTATCAGTGGACAGTTTCTGGTCAGACTTCACTAGGTCCATTTCCCTGCCTGTCCCTCTCTGACTTTCTGAGTGGCCAGAGGTCAGAGGAAGAAAAAGCAAGCAATCTGGTGTCTAGTTTTTAATTGCAACCAATTAGAAACTGGCTTTGGGACCCAACGGCTTCTTGGGCACACACTTGTTATTGGCTGGCTGCCGACCCTGGGCCAGGCCCTGGGCCAAATCTTTGTGGGCCTTATAGAAGGTGCCTGAGTTATCTAGTGCTGCTATAACAGAAATACCATGATGGCTTTGACAAAGAAGAAATGTATTCTCTCACGCTTTAGGAGGCTGGAGTCTGAATTTAGAGCACTGGTTCTGAACAGTGGTTCTTGTCTCCTTTCAGTATCTGTAAGCCCCACATGCCTTTGAAATGTACATGTGTCTTTCCCTGAATCTAGGAGCTTCACAGTGCAGAGACCCCAAAGGATGCACTCCCCTCCCAGCTATTCTTTCCTGCTGGTAATAAATAGGTCCCTCTCTCTCTGCTCACTTCTCTCTCCTTTCTTTTATTTCTTGTAAGATAAAACGTGTTGTAGGCCACACCTCTGAGAAAACTTCCTTTCAGTTGATTAGCTGCTCATAGCAGATCTCATCATGGAGGTTGTTGTTGTGCAGTGCAGTTGAGTTGGTTTCAACTCAGAGCGTCCCTGGATAGGGATTCTGAGGCTTGACATCTGTGCGGGACAGAAAGCTCATCTTTCTCCTGTGGAACTGGTGGGCTCCAGCTGCTGACCCTGTGGTTCGCAGTCCAGTGCTAACTGTATGGAGCCACCATTTTAACTGCTAAATCACTGAGAATCCAGATCCAGCCAAATTGACACAAACCCTTAACTGTCACAGAAGGAAAGACTCAGTGTTTGTTATGGACTGAATCGTGGACCCTCAAAATATGAAGCGTAAATCCTAACCTCTAGGTTGGCATTTCAAACTCACCAGCTGCTTCTCGGAAACCCTATACAGAGTCGTTGAGTCACAACCAACTCATTGACAATAACAACAACATATCTGTGTTTGGAGTCCTGGTGATGCCGTGGGTTAAGCAATGGGCTGCAAACTGCAAGGTTGGCAGCTCAAACCCACCAGGTGCTCCTCATGAATACGGTGAAGCTGTCTGTAAGAAGCAATTCTACTGAGAATTGCTATGAGGCTAAATGGACTGGATAGCAGGGGGTTTGGTTTTGGGTTTCTACCTGTAGTTTCTACCTTTGAGAAAGGGTTTTCTATTATGTTAAAGCAGCAGTACATGTATAGGGTGTGTCTTAAGTCAAACTTTTGAGATATGTTGTTGTTGTTATGTGCCATGGAGTCGGTTCCGACTCATAGCGACCCTGTACAGGGTTTCCGAGGCTGCAAATCTTTACAGGAGCAGAAAGCCTCATCTTTCTCCTGCAGAACAGCTGGTAGTTTTGAACTGCCTGACCTTGAGGTTCACAGCCCAATTCGTAACCACTGTGCCACCAGAGCTCCTTGAGATATAAAAAAAGTATATTAACCAAGCCACCAAGCAAGTAAGCAGAGATGGGGGGGATACAGATAACATGTCACATGGAGACACCACAAGGAGCCAAGGAATATAAGCTGAAAATCAACAAGAACTGTTTCCCCTGGAGCAGATAAAAGTTTTCCCCTAGAGCTGGGGCCTGAATTCGGACTTCCAGCCTCCTAAACTGTGAGAAAATAAATTTGTGAAAGCCATTCACTTGTGGTATTTCTGGTAGTGCAACACTAAGACATCCTAGAAACGAGGAAACAGCGACACAATGGTCATAGCACGTAATCGAGGTAACCTAGGAGAAGCAGGATTTGAACCCAATCCTCACCCCAGATCTGCCATAGGTTATCAGCTCATCCACAAGTGCCTTTCAGTGTTGGGGATGGGTTTTCAGGTCCGCCTATGGGCAAAGCCAACCCACCAGTCTGTTCATGGAGTCTTAGCTGTGTCTGCAGGACTCAGACGGTCAAAGTTCCCTTCCACCTCCTCCCAAGGAACATCAAATTCGCCTGTAGCCCCTCCCTGAGATACGGTTTTACCTCTGAAATGAAATAAACTGGGAACACTCCTCAAGTCTGCACGTTTTGCTCCTCTCTCACGCATTGTATTTCAACATCATCAAATATTTATGGAATGTTAATGATACATTAGGTCTAGAGATGCAAACAGAGTCTTGATGCCTCGGGGAATGTTATCATTTGACTCCATCAGTATTTGCACTGGGGATACAAGCTGAAGGAATGACCTGGGCTCTTGCCTTCAATTCACTTAGCGCTAGTAAAAAGTCATCCGGTGATTATCTGCTCACCACGATATTCTCCGTGAAGGGTGAGGGAGCCACGCTCTTGTTTCAGGGGCAACTCACACGGGCTGACGGCACAGAAGGCATCAAGGCCAGTAGCGGTTTAGAACCCGAGCCAGGGAGCTACCCGTAGCTCATCAGGGCACCTCGTCCCCTCCAGAGTCATTCCGACGCATTCAGACACAGAAGGTGCAGATGGAGGGAAGCTACTGGGGAGACCGCCTAGAGTCTGGAGATTTCAGTTACTTATAATACTGTACGGCACTTGAACTTTGCAGCAAACTTTCCGTCTGGGGTTCACTGACCATACAACGTAAGCGGATTCTAAGTATTTGGGTCCCCCGACCTCCGTCCACGTCCACGTCTTGCGCATGCGCAACACTCTGGCCTATAATTCCCGGCCAGCACCGCGCGTTGGAAGTCCCCCGGAAGTAGTATTTGCTGGGGTCGTCTCCGACCTTTGCGCGGGGGGGCCTCAGGCTCTCAGGTTTGAGGAAGGGGTGGTGAGCCAGAACTCCATGCGAAGAAGTGCATTCGGACATGGCTTCCGCTGGAGGAGCTGGTGACTGCGTGGCCGCTGTGCCGGAGACTGATCGCCCTCACCATCGGCCCTTCTTGATCGGGGTGAGTGGAGGCACTGCGAGCGGCAAGGTAAGGAGCTTGACTTCTGAACCCCTTTTGATCCGGAGAAGGAGATTCTATCCCCTAATTACAGAGTTGCTTTCTCCTCGGCTTGGGCTGATCGGAGGAGTGAAGGGCTACGGGCCACTATGAAGCAGGACCAATCTGTGGGGTGCAGGCAGGAAGCGGGGTGCTTGGCCTCCGGGCTCCTTGTAAGCCGGGCCCCATCAGATCCTTTGTTCTTGCTGCCACGTGCTCCGCGGCCCTCCCGCCAATCACAGCGCCATCTGCGACATTGGCGCCCAGGTTTCTGGAGCTCTTAGGTCAGCATCCCCAAAAGCCTGTGCAGAATGCGCGGGAAGGGTCGTGGGCTGGTGACGGGCCCAGAGCTTCCGAAGGGCTAGACCTATTGTTCTTTCTTCAGTCGACCGTGTGTGAGAAGATCATGGAGTTGCTGGGACAGAGCAAAGTGGATCAGCAGCAGCGGAAGCTGGTCATCTTGAGCCAAGACCGCTTCTATAAGGTCCTGACGGCCGAACAGAAGGCAAAGGCCTTGAAGGGACAATACAATTTCGACCACCCAGGTAGGTGAAGAGGCCCTGATAGTGGGGAGAGTGGGGGTGACGGCGGGCAGCCCCCGGGTTGGAAGAGAGCTGCAGTGAAATTGCCCAGATAGCCTGCAGGGAGCCCCTGCTGTGGATTCTGAGGACTTGACCGAGCTCCCGGGGCCCTAGGTGGCCCGACTGTGAATCCATCAGAAGTCCTGCACAGCCGAGGGGCCTCAGGACCTCAGTGCTGCCAACATTGTAAAACCTGACAATTTCAATCCATTGACATAAGCTTGATTCCTACTTGCAGATGACCCCCTAGGACAAACTCAAACTGCCCCAAGACTAAATATGAATGGAAGCAGACTGCCACATCTTTTCCCTAGTGGGTTCGAACACTTAACCACTATGCCACCAGGGCTGTTTTTACACTGGTCTTGAAAAACTTCACTCTCCTTCACTTTACCCCACCTTAGTGTTTGGAGCTTCAGGATAAGCACTGGATAGCAAACCTCAGGTCAGCAGTTCAAACTCATTAGTGGGTCCTCGGGAGAAAGATGAGGCTCTCTGTTTCCATGAAGATTTACAGCTCTAGAAACCCTGTAAAGGGTTGCTACCACTTGGAATCAACTAGATGGCAGTAGGTTTGGGTTTTTGCACACATCACTATCCTCAGTGGCCTTTTGTCTCCCATCTGTCCTGGGGCAAAGTCCTCAGAGAGGCCAGTTTTGGGTAGCAAGTGGGTAAACTAGAGCTGGTGGAATGCAGCCCCATTTCCTGGTCTGGGCACGAGGCCAAGTGAACAGGGGGAGACTGGGTGTTGAGAAAGAACAGCGAGACTGCCCCAGGCAGTACCAGAAGATTTACTCAGTAGATGGTTCCTTTGGTGCTTTCCAGAAGCGTCCAAGTGAAGAAGGCCTGGGAAATCTCAGTTATAGCGTGGTTATTTCCCAGAAAAGAGGGAAGCTAAGGCTTAGGCCTATTTCCCTGTCACTCTGGCCGATTAGAAATTCCTCGTATACAAAATGGGAAGCTGCTCAGAGGTTCCCCTCCTCACCAAACACACACAACTTGGACAGCAACTCCTGCCTGAGGGCAGCAAGAATAGGATCGTCCACGGCTGGCAGGGCTACAGAGGTCCTTGTTACTACCAAATATACACTGTAGGATCACTACCACTAACTGCAGCTCACCCCACAGCGGCAGGAAATGCATCCCCGTCGCTTGCACATGGGTAGCTATGTTGTCTTGCTTCTGTCTTGTCTGCAGATGCTTTTGATAATGACTTGATGCGCAAGACTCTGAAAAACATTGTGGAGGGCAAAACTGTTGAAGTCCCCATCTATGACTGTGTGACCCACTCAAGGTAAGTATGATTTCTGTGAGAGCTGGGGAAAGGGGCCTGGTGTGGGGCTCGGTTAGGACACTTCCAGAAAGCTGCCCCTGCCCTGCTTTCTGAGGGCTCTGATCTACCCTTACTGAAGAGTTAGCGTTCCCGTACTGTGGCTGACTATGCAGTCTGCTCAAAATCTTGTCTTTGCAGCAGAGCCCATTTCCTTGTCTCTGCCCCTGTAGGTTACTGGAGACAACAGTGGTCAACTCTGCAGATGTGGTTCTCTTCGAGGGCATTTTGGTGTTCTATAGCCAGGACATCCGAGACATGTTCCACCTCCGTCTCTTTGTGGACACTGACTCTGACGTCAGGCTGTCACGTAGAGGTAAGGTGAACCCAGACGTTTTTGACCCCCGGCTAAGGTTGCCCACTGGCCCTAAAACCTGGATGTCATCTTGCTTCTATCTCATCAGTTCTCCGTGACGTGCACCGAGGGAGGGAACTGGAGCAGATCCTAACACAGTACACCACCTTCGTGAAGCCAGCCTTTGAGGAGTTCTGCCTGCCGGTACTCACCTTTCACTCACTTGCCCAGTGCCTTGGGACTAGTTCTCCACCCTAAAAAGCTTCCTGTGCTTGCTATTCTTTCTGGTTCTAAAACTACCCTTTCTCCTTCCCCTTCTTGTGTCTACACTGGCTGCTTCAGGCCTTTACCCAAATGTCCTGTTCTTCAATGTCTCAGCTTGACAGTGAGAGCCTTCTGTTCTCCCTCCTCTCCCCTCCTAGCCTCTGCCTGCGTTCTTTTTGTCCAAAGCGGTTTCTTTGCTTATCCCAAGTGCTTTCCCCTGTTTAGGATGGTACACTCTGTGAGCGCAGGGACTTTTGTCTCTTCACTAACAGAAACAATGTCACATGTTGTTGGGTGCTGTTGAGTTGATTCTGACTCACTGCCAACCTACACAGCAGAACAGCACTGCCCATAGGGTTTCTGAAGCTACCAATATTTACCAGAGCAGATGGCCTCATCTTTCTCCTGTGGAGTGGCTGGTAGTCAATATGCAACTCAGTTTAACCACTATGCCACCAGGGTTGTTTGTTGGGCACATAGTTGTTGTTGCATGTCCTGGAGTTGGTTCCGACTCAGCAACCCCTTGTATAGGGTTTCCAAGGAGTGACTGATAGGTTTAAATCACCAACCTTGTGGCTAGTAGTCCAGTGCTTATCCTGTGGCACCACACCAGGCACATAATCAGCACTTTAGTAACTGTTGGAGGACCTTGATTCTCTGTGCTGCCTTTGGCCTCGCCCTCAGAGGGGCCAGCTGGCCTGGAGAGGTGTGAGCTGTGCAGCCCACTTGCTTTGCCTCTATCCTATGCTTTATCTTGCTGGAACTTGTGGCTCCACTCACTGGGGTGTTTTAAAGAGCGACTCAAGTTTTGCTTAAAGATAAAACTACTGTTATATTTTGAATCAGAGGAACCAGAACCAGGAAAAAAAAGTTATGAAAAATGAGTTATTTTTGAATTTTTTTAACTTAAGAATTCTTGGGACTTTACATTCATATTCCTTGAAGTTTCTGGAAAATGACTTCGATAAAAGGAAAGTAACTGTTACAGCCTCTTTCTTACTCCAAGAAAGACATCTGGCAAGTAGGTGGCTGAGAGTCAAACTTTGGACCCCAAATCTGAGTGGGTGACCCAAGGGAAGTATAGTTGTCTGTCCAGTGCTCCAGCCAGAGCCATGAGACTTAGTTACAGATGCCCGTTCCCACCTTTCACATTAAGCCACTCACTGAGTTCCCCTAACCTAGTCTCTTAATATTTCTTGACTGTAGCCCTTCTTCTATCCCTGCCAGCAGTTAAGGCCCTAATCAGCTCTCTTCTGGATGGGGAGGACGTCCTGCCTCTCCTCTGTCTCTCTCCAACCCATCACCTACACTGTCCATTAGTCCCCAGCCGAAAATGGAGACTGACCATGGCCCCTCTGCTCATCTTTTTCATGGACCACAACTGCCTGCATTCACAACTGTCTTCAGGGCTTGTTCCCTGCTTACCTCTACAGCTCATCTCTTATGACCTTTCTTTGACCCCAGTTCACATGTCAGCAACACTGAATGGCTGTGTCTGTCCCTCAGCCCAGACAGTGTCCCCAGTTGTAATGCCTTCTGATTCAGGTGTGTCCTCTCCTCCCGCTATCTGGTTGGGTCCCTCCCTCAGTAGCCCGTTACATAGCAGAGTAGCTGACAGGACTTAGGTCATTATCAGCATTAGAATGAATGCGTGAGCAAGTGAATGAATGGGAGCAGGTAGCACAGGTTGTCTTTATGTGCAGTGTAATGCTGTTAGAGGATGGAGCATGGCTGCATCCTGCCGTGCTCCCTTAACTTCCTCCAGGGTCTCTGCGAGGTTAAGCACTCCCCCAGGAAGAGCATTATTGTGGAAAGGTGCCACGTGCAACTTGGCCTGTTGAACCAAGTTGAGAGGCCACAGAGCTGCCCCTTAAGAGTGGTGCCTATAGAGACAAGAGCAGTGAGCATGCAAGGTAGATGCAAGGGCAGAAAGGCAACTTTGCATGGGACTTGCTTCCTGGATCACCATCTTAATACCGTCACTCCCTGTCCCCATCTGCCAACTAGCCAGGCACATCACTAGCACCCTGGGGCATAATTCCCTTCCTGATCTGCTAGCCTGGAGTAACTGTGGTGGAGTTGGGAGAACCTATGCTTACAGGAGCTTCCTTTTTGCCTTACAGACAAAGAAGTATGCTGATGTGATCATCCCTCGAGGGGTTGACAATATGGGTAAGAAGTTGGCTGGGACTGTAGCTTCTGGCCCTCCCAGGACCCACTAAGCAGGGAAGTTACACATGCAGTTACTGAGAACTCCTGATCACAGTGTGTCTGTGGCACAGCAAGTAGATTGACTGTAAGAATGTGTGTAAAGTTGACAAGGATTGCTGTTTGTCAGCAGAAAGTATTTCAGCCAGATCCTTGTTGTTTAACATAAAGCTGTAGGTTTTACATGCATGTGTCCTGCTGTGCCCACCTCTGTCCTGAGGTCTGACACCACAAGGGTAGCTGAGTATAAAGAGCTGCTTGGGGGCTTAGCTGTTGGGTTTTTAGGGAGCAGGTAGTGCTGAGACCCAGGAAGTGGGTGGCACCCCTCTGCCTGGTTCGGGACGTGCTGGAGCAGGACTAACCCTGCCTCCTACTTGTTTTTGCCGCAGTTGCCATCAAACTGATTGTGCAGCACATCCAGGACATCCTGAGTGGTGACATCTGCAAATGGCAACGCGGAGTGGTCAATGGAAGGAGCAACAAGAGGACCTTGTCTGAGCCTGGAGAGCATCCTGGGGTGCTTAGCTCTGGCAAACGGTCCCACTTGGAGTCCAGCAGCAGACCCCACTGAGGCCTCCTGGGCAGGTCCCCCCAATAGATGTGCCCACCCGCCCCTAGAACACGGCCACCACTTCTTTCCACATACAGTACAGGGTGACATTATTCCAACGAGGTTTGTCAGGATAGGGGTTTCCTCCTGCTTCCTCATGCTCAAGGAGGGTCTCTGAGAAATGCCATAAAATGCCCGGTAAACCTGTTACACTTGTTTCCACAAGGAGTACAAGTCGTTTTTCTGAACACTGGAGGAAACAGCCAGGACACTGGAGGCTTTCCGACAGTGAACTCACAGTAAGGCAGGCATTCTGCAGCATGATTCAGTTCATGCACAAACACGCATCATGGAAGCCAGAGTTTCAGGAGAGAACTACATTCCCGCTATTCTCTAACACCATACTGGTTGTAATTCCTGACCCACTCATGGGCTGTGGTCCAGTTTGATGAGCACAGATCCGAGAAGCCCTAGAGCCCTGTAACCCTGGGTCTCTGTTCACCTGGGGCCTGTTCACCTGCCTAGCCACTGTGTGGCATGGCAGAGGCAGCTTGGCAGTCTTACCTAGTCCTGGCTGCAATGTGCAGTGTCTGCAGCAGACAGTCCTGCCTGGGCTGGGGGCCCCCTGCCCACCCCTGCAGACCCAGACCACCTGAGCACAAGGGACCTGTTGGATTGTAGAGGTTCGAGTGGGTGTTGCCACACGTCAGTCAGTCTCCCCTCTGCTCACGGTTATGGTGACCTTGGCTCTATGATGTCCATCTTTCCTCCCACATAACACTGTCAAAGCCGTCATGAGCTGAGTGCATGGGCACTCACCGTAGTCACACGACATGACATTAGGCTGGTCAATAGCTCTGTAGGAGTTTTGTCAAACTCATTGTGCCCTTCTGGAGCAAGAATCAAATAAACTTCAAATTCATGCTAATTTGTCCCTTTTTTAATTAAACAACAAAAAGACAAACTCAGAACAAGGAAACGTGTGGGTGATATCAATGGTGCCTGTTGAAGTTGGAGCTGTTACTCATGTGTGATGTGGCTCAGGAAAATCACAAAAGAGTTTTAAAATAATGGCAGTGGTGACTTTACAGTGATCACAGGATTCCATTTGTGCCTCCTAAAGGGTTACTGTTCAAACAGCTTATTCTGATATTGGCAAGGCCTCACTGACAGCAGGGAGGAGCTATGTCACTGCTCCAGCAGGTTCAACAGGCTTCACCGAGAAGTTCATCAAAGAATATCAAACTAACAGCTGTTAAGAGACTTGGTTAGCTCACTGTACCACTGACCTACTGAGCTCTTGCTTTTTTTCATCAGTGATTCCTGTTAGACACTGGAGTACTTTACATCTTGGTGTAGTGGGTCTCTAGGAGGAGTTACTAGACATGTAGGGCCTGTTCTTTATTATCTGGAGTCCATAAACTGCATAGCAGAGGGTTTCAAAAATGAAACCATAATAAATGCCAGTAGAATCCACACCAAGCCCTGGCCAGCCTCCAGGCTGACAGACACTACATGTTAAAAAGCCAGTTTCTAGCAGGGATGAACTCTGTTCTGTTAGTACTTTCGGATCAAGATGTCCCAGCTGTCTTTCCAACGAAGGGCCCTGAGTTCACTTGGGGAGAGAGACGTGTCCCCGTATGTGAGTGGGCGCAGGGTGTTGAACACGTGACAGGCGGAGGAATACCATGCCACCACCAGGGCACTGAAGATGTTCCTCTGCAGCTGAGACCTGTGGGCATCAGGGCCAGCATTTGAGTAAGGCACTTCCTGCTGCCTACCCAGCTGTCCTCTGCATCCTTACTGTCCCGTCACCTATCAAGTGCTGTACGTTTTACTTCTAGTCTCTCACTATCCTTTGCAGTCCTGCTTCCCGCCCAGGCTTTCTGCCCCTGTCCTTTCCTGCTTGGTCACTCACCTACCATAGGGCTGTGGCCAACCTGACAGAAGATGCCACAGTATTGCCCCCAAACCCAGCTTAGCCACTTACAGACCTCCTGAAGTACCTCAAAGTCCATGCCTTCCAGAATTCATTCGAGCTGAAAAACTCTCAAAGCTCAGCTCTACCTATACACAAGACCTGGCCAACAGGGACCACAGCGCCAGCATGTGCCCCACCCACATGGTCCAACTTTCATCTGAGTCAGCGGTCACTTCCTGAATTCCCACAGTGCCTTGTTCCAGGCTCTTCTGTGAACTTAGTGTACGTGGCGCTGACTCCCACCCTCCTCATCCTGTCGTACATGGAGTTTCAGTAAAGGTTCCTGACTGACTGAGGAGACCTAGGAGGTCCTCTTAACTGACACCTGCCTTCTGCTCATGACAGTAACAGCTTCAAGTGCACATGATACTTAGAAGAGGCCCAACTGGAAAGATCCCGTACCTGCACAGGTGGTCGCTCACGTGCTGCAAGACCACAGGGAGCAGGATGATCTGGAAAGTGAGCGCCGGCAGGTAGTGATAGAGGAAGAGTGTCTTCTCCATCAGGAAGAAGGGGAGGTAGTTCACTGCCCAGCCCCCACAGCACAGGGTCCCAGCCAGCACCCAGCGTAGCCAGCAATCTGGAGGGAAAGGTCCTTGGGTTAGCTCTATGGGAGCTCTCCACTGACTGAGTGGGCTGACTCGCCTCTTGTATGACACACGTTCTTTGTCTGATCTGTCTTTACCTCCTCTCCTTGCCTCTCTGGAGACAAGAATGGCCTGTCATAGAAGCCTTTCTCCCAGGCCCCCACCTTAGCATGTTTACATAGGCTCTCCATTGGCCTGGACCACATGGACCCATCTCGTCTTGCCTGGGAATGCTGAGACTAAGACTCCGGTGGGATCTGTGAAGGAGTAATGTTTGTCCCCCTATACAGTGGAGGAGGGAGGATCTGTTGAGAAGATGGACTGGGCCTAGAGATGAACAAAGTGTGAAAGACCAGCATCAGTCTGATGGCCTCTGGTCTAGCTCAGGCTCTCATGGAACCTGTCCATTAGGGGTTTTCTCCTTTCTGCTTTAAGATGGGTTTAAGTGGGTTTCTGTTACTTGCACCACAACAAGCAGTGACTAACGGTGACTGCTGGTTCCTTTTTCCAGCTTTGTTTTCAGAGGGATCAGGAAACAATGCCTTCAGCCAGGGCTCCTGCTCCATCAGAGAGTTCTTTCTCCCTGCCGGGCAGCCATGCACTATACCAGGAATCCTCTAATGCAAAGGGAGAACCTAGCTGCAGAGTGGCCCTCAGGAAGACCAACATGATTTACGCTCCCTCATTGCAGAGAAAGGAGTCCTGGGGGTGCTATAGGGTAGGCACTGGTCTGTTAACTGCAAGATTGGCAGTTCAAACCCACAGGAGAAAGGAGAGGCTGTCTGCTCCTGTAAAGATTTCTAGTCTTGGAAACGCTAGGGAGAAGTTCTACTCTGCCCTACAGGGTGACTATGAGTTAGAACTAACTTGATAGCAGAGAGTCATTGCATGTGCCTTACAGTGTACAGTGGGCTTGTTTGTCTGACTTGGGCTGTTATGGAGCATGCCAATACACCATGCTCTCAGGGGAACGACAAGCAAGAGACGTCCAAACGAGACAAGTACAAGCTGTGCTGACCCTCTGGGAGGTCGCAGGTGTTCCTTCGCCGTCGGAGCAGGTACCACAAGAAGAGTAGAGCGTAGGTCACCATGGCGAGGCTGGCCGAAGCCCAGATCACGATGTTCCCCAGTAGGTGAATCTGCGCCTATAGACACATAGGAGACCCTGTGAACCACATCCCTTCTGTGCAGAGGAAAGACTATGAGAGATTCCAATGTGCGTGGCCCTTCAGTGAGAAGTTAACCAGAGGTGTACATCTTAGCATCTGTGAGCCCTATTACCGATATGGGCATATACCCTGCCCCGCGTGACCCACAGAGTAAGCACTGGACTACGAACCACAGGGTCAGCAGTTGGAGCCCAGCAGCCGTTCCACAGGAGAAAGATGAGGCTTTCTGTCCCACACAGATGTCAAGCCTCAGAAGCCCTATCCAGGGGTGCTCTGAGTTGGAACCAACTCAACTGCACTGCACAACAACAACCTCCATGATGAGATCTGCTATGAGCAGCTAATCAACTGAAAGGAAGTTTTCTCAGAGGTGTGGCCTGCAATGTGTTTTATCTTACAAGAAATAAAAGAAAGGAGAGAGAAGTGAGCAGAGAGGGACCTATTTATTACCAGCAGGAAAGAATAGCTGGGAGGGGAGTGCATCCTTTGGGGTCTCTGCACTGTGAAGCTCCTAGATTCAGGGAAAGATTCCTGTCAAGACACATGTACATTTCAAAGGACTAAGGTTCTCAATTTTGTACAACTGAAAACAGGGAGAAGGTAGGCTTCATTTGAATGACTCAGCCACTCAGAAGAGTCTCAACATCACTCCAAGGCTACCCCAGTATTCAAACTATGAACTCCCGGTACTGGCTCTGTGTGCTTTCATTTCAGATGCTGTTCTGCAGTCTTCAGCCTCTCTCGCCCACTGCCAAGTATGACTATTGACTCAGCACCAATTCTGTGCCAGCCCCAACGAAGCTTTCATTCTGTTAGCTTAAGAGAGCTATGTGCATAAACAAAGCACTTATCGCTGTACAGACAACAAACAAGGAATACTTTAACAGCCTCTTTGCCAGAAGGAGGCGCCCCATTGGAGCAGTGTGTTAAGTGTTGGACTGCTAACCACAAGGTTGGTGGTTCAAACCCACCAGCCTCTCTATGGGGAAAAAGTGAGGCTATTGGTTTCCATTAAGATTTACAGTCTGAGAAACCCAAAGGAGCAGTTCTACTCTGTCCTATGGGGTCACTCTGCGTTGGAAATGACTGGATGGCTGTGAGTTTTTCTTTTGCCTGAGGGCAACTCTGCACTCTCACAAAGCAATAAAGCAGGGATTTCCTTCGACAAGCCGACATGTTTGGGCTGCAGTTCTCAGTGTTTGGCAAAGCACTGACCTATAATGCTAAAATGCTTACAGAAAAGCAAGTCACAGGGTAAGTTAGGTTCTGAAGACCTCTGGGATTTTGTAGGATGCCGTGGCTGATCTTAATGTGAGACGGAATGCTCATGGCATGAGACGAGCCTAGGGCCACTGGCTGTTAAGAAATTCCCACTCACACTGGTCTTAGGGTGCATCCAGTAGGCAATGTTGGTGTCCAGGGTGACCCACTCCAGTGGGGTGGAGCTGTACTTGTGCTCCGAGTCGTCGGCCCTCAATGTCAGCATTCGCCACTGGAAGAAAAACAGAGGCCTCTTAGACTCAGCATGATGGTCAGACACCTTCACTCGAGCAGGGCTTTGGCAGAGAAGTCATACTGCACTGCATCGGGGACCAACCCCACCCCTTCTGGGACATGTCCAACTCAAGCTCATTTGGGCCAGCGAGCGAGGTTGCTTCTCAGAGACCTGACTTCTAGTCCTGGCCAGTCTGTACACTACGTGACTGGACTCTATGCTCTCTGAGGCCCTTTCGGATACAGGGCTCTCCAGTTTTATGACTCTTATGTGGCTCATTCTGACCTGACCAGAGGCACCCTGCCAATGTTGCCCCGTTACACTGATGTCGAATCTCCTCAGTTCCAGACTAAGACTATTTCTGGCTGCAAGGCACAGGGTTACCAGTGCCATCCTCGCCACTTATAATTACGAGAGGGGAAGTCTCTGGAGACCCGCATTTAACTAGTGAGTCAGGTTCCAGCTAAGAGACTGGATGTGTGCGGTGAGGAACTCCAGAGATGACAGTGCTTTGTTAACAGAGCCAGTTTCCAACGTTCGCCCTCCCTCTGACTGAGTGGTGGAGTCACCTGTAGTTCGGAGAACCTGGCCATGAAGCTGAGGTTTCTGCTGACATCAACCTGCGTAGGTGAGTGCAGTTCCAGCTCCCTCTCCTTCTGCTCCTGGCCTGACAGCGCCATGGAGCACAAGAACAAGAAGAGAATAAGGATGGCAGCTCACAACAGAAGCTGTTCCCCTGATTTTCAAACAACCCACAAGTACTCTTCACCCAAACGCAGCCTTCCCTTCTGTTTTCCATACCAACTGCCACCCCATGGAAGTAAGATACTTTGGCCCTTAGGGCGTCCAGCTTGCAGTGGGATAAATTAGCTGCCTTGCAAGGGTAAATAAAGGTAGTAATGTGCTTGTTTCAGCAAAGTACAGGAAGGACAGTGAGTGTCCCGGGAAACATGCTTGGTGCCCACCAGAGGGGCTGGCATCTTATTAAAGTGCCACGTCCATCCCCGTCCACTGACATCAGGCCAGGACTTACTTTTCCCATACCGGTGCTCTTCCACGTTCCACACCATGCTCTCATGGAACATGCCCCTGAATAGCTTCTCCCCAACCACCTCTAGCTGCCGGAAGCCCCAGTCAGGAAGGTGCGCCCCGCTCAGCTGGCAGAATGTGGAAGCAAAAAGAAGTATTATGGGACCGTCCAAGCTTCTCTGGGGCCAGGCACGTCCCCACGACCCTAGTCACTTTGTCGTTCTTGTCAGCAGCCAAGGAGGACAATCTGCATTTCCCCAATGGGATCTGCATGTTAGGATTCATACAGATGGTGTGAAATACATGTGACCATTGAGTAACCAAGACTAAAGAACTGAGGAAACAGATTTCGTGAGCTCACTACCTTTAAGATGGCAGACGTGTTCACATGCACCAGCCGAACCTCGGACATTATTGTCTTCCAGATATCTGCATCTGATTCTCGGTTGACAATCTCCTATAAAACAAGAGACCGTCTGCGACTTCATTTGTCCCCAAAGCCTTTAAATGTAAAATCAAAGACTAATGGCAAACTATGAAATTCACTTAAATCGAACAGAAAGAGACACGCTCCCAAGGGGAAATGACAGGGATCATTCTGGATGCCCCCGCGGATACGCTTCAGGATACATGTGGTCCCAGCCAGAAGCCGTGAAGATGCTCAATGCTCCTGCTTCAGGCAGCACCGAGAACATCAGGAGAGGCCTGAAGAGACGGGTGACCCTCATGGCTTTTCTGTAGTGAGCCACTAGACAGGGCTCAGGACTTGGGTCAAAATGATTTTCAGCCCTTAATCTGCACACAGACGATGACTCCAGTGAAGTTAGAAAATGAACCTCAAAGAGGGGCTCACAAATGAGGGAGTGACTGTTAGGTCTGTCGGTTCCAACTCAGCAAGGCCATGTGAAGGAGCGGAGCTGTCCTACAGGGTTTTCTTGGCTGTCGGCTTTCTAGAAGCAGATTGCTAGGACTTTCTCCCTTGGAGCTACTGGGGGCGGTTCAAACCACTAACTTCTAGGTTAGTAGCTGAATGTTTAACTGTCATGCCACCAGAGCACCCCAAACCAAAAAAAAAAAAACCCATTGCCATCAAGTGGATTCCAATTCATAGCGACCCTACAGGACAGCACAGAACGGCCCCCTAGGGCTTCCAAGGCCGGAATCCTAACCGAAGCAAACAGTCTCATTTTTCTCCCATGGAACAGCTAGTGAGTTCAGACTGCCAACTTTTCAGTTAGCAGCTGAGCACCGTGCCACCAGGGCCCCTCTGCTATGGGACAGTAACAAAAACAAGCAGTATCAGTCCAGCACTTTCCACCCATCTGGTTTGATCTCACCGCCATGCCCACAGTGGGAAGTTACAGAGAGGTCAGTCAGACTCAGGGGGGCAGACAGGAGCTGCCTGTGGCCTGAACTTCAGTGTTTAGGAATGTGGGCATGCAATGCCTCAAGAGGGACTGAGAAGCCAGTAGAATAATAGATAGGTAGGGGGTGGGGGGGCAACTGTACTATGCATACCATAGAATGCTCAACCATCTGAAATCAAAAGGGCAACATTTACTTAAGGGCAACATTCAGAAGGGTGGGGAAAGGAGGAGGAATGGAAACAGGAACACAGGGAGGAAGTAGGATGGGGTGATGTTACATTGGGGGGGGGTGTTGTGCAATCATTGAGATGAAACAAAATACATGATTTATTGAATGTAAAACTGAGGATATGCTCTGTAAACCTTCACTCAATTCACAACAAAAACGGTTCAAGGAGGAGAAAAGGGATCAGTGGTGGAACCATCAGTAGCAGAGAGCAGAAAGTGGGACCTGGCGCAAGTGGGGGCAAGAAAAGACTTTACACAGAAATTCCAGTGGAGGAATCCCCACGAGAGACTCCCCTCAAAGACGGGAACACCAGAGGAGCGAATGGAGACACAAAACACACACGAATACTTGCAGCACAGTGAGAGGAAGGGGTAACGGTGCTGGCCCTGCACAACCCATGTACCCAGGGGAGCAGTAGCCTGCCCAAATTCATGTCTATCTGAAACCTCAAAATGGGCCCTTATTTGGAAACCGGGTCCATGCAAATGTAATCAAGTTCTGGTGCCCTTACAAGGAGAGGACATGGAGACACATGCTGAGAAAATGGCAATGTGAAAATGGAGGCAGAAATTGGAGTGGTATGTCTATAAACCAAGTAACAACCAGGATTGTAGTAACACTATAAACCCAGAGAAAAGCACAGGACAGTTTTCTCTCCCTCAGATCTGATAGAAGGAACCAACTCTGAAGAGTTCAGACTTCCAGCCTCCAGAATGGTGAGAGAACCCACGTCTACTGTCTTAAGATGCCAGTTTGTGTAAGTGTGCTAAGGCAGCCACAGGGAACTCCCAGAGCTTTGTGGAGAAGGCCAGTGAGCAGGCACTGGATCAAGCTGGATGTAATAATTCACTGTGTCCAGACCAAAATGGCGTGGGTGAGTCAAAGTGTGGAACTGCTGCAGTCAACTGGGGGTGGACAGCAAGTGCCACACACCACAGAGATCATTTGGGTGTGGGCATAGTCACTATCAGACTAGCTGTACCAGAGGGCTTCACAAAGGTTGTGGGGAAATGGAATGAAAAGATAGCAGAATTTTTCTAATAACTTTTTGAAGCCCCTTTGTACAAGGATGAATCAAAAAGTATTCCCACTTTAGTTACATTAAAATACCTGTCAACATCCACGGCTGATGACAATACTGATCATGCATATGAAATTAATCTGTCAACTAGATTGTGACCATGGATTATGTGGTAAATCATTTGCAAATCAACCACGGCTCTACCTACAAAACAGTCCACGACAGACTTGGGTTTTGAAAAGTTTGTCTGAGATGGGTACCAAAACAACACATGCGAAAGCAGAAGCAGAAGCAGTTGGACATCTGCAAACAAAATTTAGACTGATACTCAAAAGAATGTAAAAGTTTTTTTTTTTAATTGTTACTGGTGACAAGACATGGATTCATCACTGCGAGCCTGAGAGGAAATGGCAGAATATGGAATGGAAACTTCCTCAATCGCCAAAGAACAAGTTCAAAACGCAACCACCAGCTGGAAAACTGATGCTCACAGTTTTCTGGGAGTTGCAAGGGTCAGTATTAGAACGCTATCAGGAAAAAGGTTCAACAATCAATGGTGCTCATTACAGTGAGATGCTCACTGAAGACCTGAAGTCTATAAATTCAGATTAAACACAGAGGACTGTTTCTCAAGGGCATTGTGATCTTGCATGACAATACATGTCCCACACCTCTGCAAAAACTTGTTTTTGAGGTGTTATAGCATCCTTCCTATAGTCTTAATCTTGCTCCATCAGACTTTCACCTGTTTGGTCCCCTGAAAACAGCCCTTTGAGGACGAAGATTCACCTCTGATGAAGAAGTGAAGATAGTGGTGCATTCATGGCATGCTACTCATCCTAAAACATTTTTAAATAAAGGAATATGAAAGCTTGTGATAGGTGGGCAAAGTGTATTGAAAAGCAAGGTGATGTTGAAAAATGATGTATTGACCTTTTCTAAAAGTTGAATGCAGATCATTTCTGAGTCACTCTCATATTTACCTCACTTCCTTGAACTCCAAGATGATGAGATGCCCAGTAATTTCTTCTGGTCACCTTTCCCCGGAGACTCATGTGCAGTCCCAGACAGTGACAGCTATCAGGTCCCCTGGACCCCCTGGAGAGGCAGCCACAGGGCCCTGCAGCCTCAGGACAGGGACTCAATGGTCAGGCCTCTCCCCAGGAAATGGTTAATTTCAGAAAAGGATTCATAGGAGAGGCTCCGTGGTTGCAGGAGCGTGGCTGGAGCCCACCCCATCTCCTTCAGTGAGACTGAGCAAGTGCCCCAGTCAGGCAGAGCTGCCTGTGACCCACATGGAGCCCGACACTAAACAAGCCAGGAACAGCTTAAAAATCTTGCTGTAATCTTCTGATATAGGATACAACTCGAATCCCAGTTTCCTTGTGAAAACATCTATAATCTTTGTATTTTTGAAATGCTAATATTATTATTTTTTTCTTTTTAAACTTTCTATTGTGAATTAAGTGAGGGCTTTCAGAGTAGATCTCTATGACCCCTTCTATGTGTGAGCGTCACATAGCCAACTTGACATGAATCAGAATTAGTCTGTGTGCAGTTGCACAGCTCACTGTGGGCAAGTGTGCGGGAGCTCACCAGTCTCCAGAGGTTCTGAGCAGGCATGGAGATGTTGTAGTCAATGTAACAGGAGACCTCCTGGGAGTGAGGGCTCAGAGGGGCTGCGACATCATGCCTGGAAAACCAAAACAGAGTTTCCAGAAGGAAGTCTTCACACTACCTTTCAACACTCCTCTGAACGCCGTTCACTGTGTTTGCAATAAAGCTAGCTTGACCCTAAAGGACAGCCTGCTCCTGGTCAGTGGCCATAGCCTGAGAATGCCATGCCTCAGAGCTTGGAGGTACCACCACGCCACTTCTCAGCCGAGTATGCCAAGTTTCAGAGGGAGGTCACCAACCACACGAGAGCTGGGAAATTCCCATGTCTGTACCCCAGCGCAGGCCAGAAGCACCTTGCCACTCTGAACAAAGAGAAGCAAGGATGCAAACCTCAAACAGGAATACTCACGTGTTGAGGAGGCGGGTGGTCATGCCATGTACCAGTTGCACGATGTCTCCATGCCGTACTGGCCTCGGAGGGTTGTTCACCACCAGCTGGTGTCTGGAAAGGCAGAGGAAAAACTGGCATGGGTTTGACCTCACGGGCCCAGGGCCCTCTCCAAGTGACAGTACTTTCCAGGAGTGCCAGCAGCTACACTTCCCATACCAGAGACAGGTGGAAAGTTGTAGCTTTGTACCTCACATTAAGTGAGTATAAAACAAAACACATAAATTGTATTGAACTCTTTCTGAAAATGACTCAATGTGATTCCAAACACACTGCATTGGCTGTGAGCACATTTCAGCTGCTCTATAGTGTCTATAAGGAGCTCTGGTAGCACAGTGCTTACGAATCGGGCTGCGAAACTTAAGGTCAGCAGTTCGAAACTACCAGCTGTTCTGCGGGAGAAAGATGAGGCTTTCTGCTCCTGTAAAGATTTACAGCCTCGGAAACTCTGTACAGGGTGGCTATGAGTCGATTCCAACTCCACGACACATAACCACCACCACCATATTGTCTATGAATGCCACAGTGACAAATACATCGTGGCTGCCAAGAAATCCTTCAGACAGACTCTCGTGCTCAACATCTATTCAATACACATGTACAAAATGCCTATTCAGGAGAAAGACAAGGCTGTCTGCTCCTGTAAAGATTCAGCCCTGGAAGCCCTATACAGGGTTGCTGTGAGTGGGAATCAGCTTGACAGCAGTGGGGAAGTGCTCACTGTACTCCAGACCCTGGGTTGGGTGGTGAGTACACAGTGTCAAAAATGACACAGATGGTCCATGGCGTTCACATTATTGCAAAACCAAAAAAGTAAACCCACTGTCAACGAGTTGATTCCAACTCACAGTCACTGTATAGGACAGAATAGACTTGATCCATAGGGTTTCCCAGGATGTACATCCTTGAGAAAGTAAACTTTCCCCCACACAGTAGCTGGTGGGTTCCAACTGCTGGAATTTTGGTTAACAAAAAGTCAACCAAAGTCAACCAGACAACAAAGTAAAAAAAAAAGTCAACCAGACAACAAACACATTGAAGTACTGTACCACCAGGGCATTGCTGTAGTGAGCGGTGGGGGAAAACCAGACATCAAAACAAGTGAACAAGAAAAGAGCAGCAACCAATGACAATGGACATAGGAAGCCAACGGGGACAGTGATAGAGAACGGTGGTCAAGGATGTGCCGTCAAGCATTAAGAGGGAGCCGGCGGCTCCACTATCAGCCGCTCTGAAAGGAATCACGTTAGAAGGTCCCAGCTAAAGCAGGAGAAAATGTGGGACAAAACTCAAAATCATAAAAAAAAAAAAACCTGGGCTGACTGGTCAGAAAGAGACAGGAGGAACCTGAAACTATGGCGTTCAGCCATGTTTCAGGTCTGGAGAGGAACTCACTCTCATGGCCCAACTTTCAGCTAAGCAGTAGGTAAGTATATAGTGGGGACAATAGCGCTAGTTAGGCGTACTCACCATGGAATGGTCAATCATTCAAAATCAAAAGGGCAACATTTATTTAAAGATGAAGTTGACAAGGATGGACAGGTGGGTGGAATGGAACTAGGAACCACAGGGAGGAAGTGGGATAACTGCTGTTACAGGGAGGGGATTGCAGTCATTGAGATGAAACCAAGTCCATGATTCGTTGAATGAAAAACTGATGATCTGCTCTGTAAACCTTTACTCAACTCCCAATAAAAAGTTAAAAAAGGAGGAGGAGGAAGAATCAGCCAGGTAGAAGCACTGCAGACAGAGGAAGCAGGCTACACAGAGCCCTGTAGCAATGGTTTGTCTTGTTCTAGAAACCCAGAGAGTCGGTGGATGGGTCCTATAGCAGGGGCAGGACAGACTGGAGGCTGGAGGCTTCAGCAGGAGCAGATGGCGTAGGGCCTGGATTCGATTCTAAGTGCACTGAAGCTCAGAGAGGGATCTGAGCAGAAGAAGGAATTTACATTGTAACAGACCACTCTGTGCCTACTGAATGCTGGGGACTGGTGGGGACAATCAGTCAGTCACGGACAGGGAAAAAGGGAAGATATGAATAGTTCAAGATCTTGTTTGGAAGCAGGATCACCAGGGCTTGCTTATGGGTTGGCATGTGGGGATGGTCCTCATCTCTGAGGTCTAAGCAAGGGAGCCCTCTGGATGAGGAAAAGGTCAAGAGGAAGGAGCCCCTATTTTTGTGTGGAAGTGAGACTGGCGGTGGGAGAGGGGAATTTTATGTAAAACACCCAAGAGGAGATACTGAGCAACTGGTTCCCATCTGAGTGTGGCCCAACGGGAAATAAGCTGACCTTGGTGGACCCTGGAATTACCAACACTGCGAAGGTAAATGAGATTACTCACTGAGCAAGTGGAGACAGAGGACTGAGCCCCAAGGAGCTGGTCTGATCAAGAGGCGAGGTAAGCTCTGGACTCACCTCCCAGGATCCTTTATAATCCACCAGTTGTTGACATCTTTGAAGGGGTAACAAGTCACCTGCTGCTGATGGGAGCTTCCCCGGCCATTCTCATATCTGTATGAAGAAGATGACAATGACATGTGTCTAGAAAGGGCCAGAGATGGGCCAATAGGCCTTCCTCCCCAGGCAGGGCTCAGCAAGACATCAAAGGTTACCCAGCAAGGTGTGGAGGACAGACTAAAGAGAAAACAGAGAAGGAACTGAAACCTCACAGGGGTGGAACACATGAACCCAATGGTGCTAGAGTCTGGTAGAAACGACCCATGCATGGGAGGTGTGGAGCTGGTGCAGTGGAGGGCAGTGGGGCCCTCTGCCTACAAGGCTTCCTCCTCTTCACACAGAAATAGCCAGACAAATGTCTTCATGTGAAGTGTAAGTTGATAAAACAAGCAACGTGGCGTAAACACATATGTAACCTTTGTACTAACGTGGCCACTTCCCTTACATCATGGGGTAGGTGTTCTGGTGGGAGTGAAGCCAGCAGGGCACGGGCTTGCCAAAGACGTTCTTCAGAGTGACCTGGGAGCCGTAGGCCACCTCCAGGGGCTGGCCCCGTGTGATTCGGGCCAGTCCTCCCTAAGAAAAAGCACAAAGGCCAACAAGTCAGAGAGAGAAACAAACTCAAACTCATTTTCTGGGGTGGGTCTACCTCTGGGGGACAACAGGGTGCTGGCAATGATGCCTGCAAGTCTGTGATTATCTGTAACAGCACACCATCACAGTTCTGTCACTGGCTGAAGGCTGCCTTGGGGCTAGCACTCAGTAACACCTGCCACAGTGCCTCCTCATTTAGCCTCACTGTGAGATAAGAGCAATTGTATGTTCCTTTGAGAGATAAGAAAACAGACTCTTGGTTAAGAAAATGTGGCCATCAGCAGAGCAGGGATTTAAAAGCAAGTCTGTCAGACTCCAGAGTCCACACTCCAACTGCTCCACTGGAACATTAGCGATTTGCACTGAGTGAAGGCAGTACTGAATATAGAGTTAGGTGTGTCCTTTACGGCACGTGGAAATGTCCAGACTTTACAGGACTTGACTTTAAGACGTTCTCAAGCAGATCACCCTGAACACCTGAGAAAACCATGCTGTTCGCTCCTTCCAGACCATCCATGTACTCAAATTTAGTTTAGAAATACTGACACAGAGTCCTGACTTGTTACTTGTTTTTCCCTTTCAGGCTCACTTGATGAAGTTTCTATGAGACCAACTTAGAAACGACCACATTCTTTCTAAAGTGGCCATGACTTTCCATGGCTTACCTCCAAGCTGGCCTGGAATGCACTCGACATGATTTGATCATGGGGCCCAGAGCGGTAGAGTAGAATCAAGTGGACGTAGAAGAAAAGTAAGTACATGAGGGATGGGATGACCAATAAAGCCACTGCTCTGGCCAGCAGGTGACAGAATACACACACCTGCCAGAGATTAAAGAAAGAATCACCTTCCACGACACGTACAGACACCACATGCTTAACAGGAGTTAGTGACAGAGATCCCACCCCTCACCCTCAGCGCTCCCCTGAGCTCTGGTCTCTACACCTACGTTCGATAAGGTCTGCTCTCCAATCAGGTGCCAAGTGTGGACAGCAGCAATACAGAGCACAAGCAAGTATGTAAACAGACCCATGTATTTTATGCTGAAAAGACATAACGCAAAGTAAAATTTTCAATGAGACGTTAAAAATAAGGAGGTGGAAGAGAACATGTCTAAAACAAGTGGATCAAACTCACCCAACTGTGCAGGAACAAGCAACTCCCGTCAGCACTAACCAAAACCACCAGCTGCCAGAGAAAGGACTGGAATAAACCAGAAAAACAAAAATATTCCTGGAAGGCCAGGGAAGGTATATGTTTCTCAGAGAAATCTGTGTACTGAGCACCATGTACCAAAAAAAAAAAGAAAGAATCCCAGTCTTGCAGAGTATCAGTCCTGGCAGAATTTCCTTTGTTAAATCCAGAGAATGTTTCTTAGTTTAAGTTACTAGAAAATGAGGGTGTCTTTTTTAGTCAGGAGCTCAGGACCAATCTAAGTGCAGAAAGGCATTTAGCAAGCAGCCACACACACAAAAAAAGTAGCACAGCTCAGGTATAAATAAACCACCCATACCCTTCCCCCGTTTCCAAAACAGGAGACACCTCATCTTCCTCACCTGTGTTTTTGGAGGTTGGAAAACTTCAGGTAGGACAACACTGACAACAGGTTAAAAAATATAAGCACGGATTCCAGGAGGATCAGTCTTGACTGAGTGATGAGCGCATTCTCTGTGAGGAAGAGAAGGAAAACACAAGGCATGTAGGAGAAGGCGTGCGAAGTGGGGCACTCAGAAAGGAGTGATGGGGTGGGAGCTGCGGAGGTGAGTTCTTAGCTTTGAATCAGCCAGGAGCCTGAGTCATCCCACAATTGATTGTGGATGTCCAGGGTATGCATCTGTCCTCTGAGCAGAAGATGCCCACTAGCCCCACAAACTCTCCTAGCACTAACAGCAAAGAGCAGCCCAGCCTAGGGCATGGTTCTGTCCTTTAGCACCAAGAGGAAGAAGGCAGAGGTCCAGGTCTTACCTATCAGCATCAAGAGAGCAGCTCCCATGGCGGTGCAGTGAGAAAAGTTGAGTTCTAACACTATCTGGTAGGTCATGGGGACCGAGAAGGCCCCTGCGAGAGCTGGCAGCAAGCGCAAGGACCAGACAGGCACGTTGCTGCTATATTCTGGAAAAGCAACCACACGGGGGCGCTGAGAACACTATGTACTCAGCCCCTCCACACTCACAGGCATACCTTTAAACACAGCATCCTTGAGTCCTAACATCTAAACTGCACATGTGCAAAGTTGGGCACCAGCTCAGCAAACAAGTATAAACTCTGGGTGAGGATTTTACCATATTCAAGAAGCCAGTTCTCACTAACCCTAGCAATGCTGACTAAGAATTCTGAAATTAGTTGCTTTTCACTTTTTAAAATTTCCCTCCACTTGCTTTTCAAAAACAATGGCAACATGCAGAAGATGAATGAGCTCAGATGCCATGTAAAGAAAGAGTTGGATAAGTGTACCAAAAGTGAGAGAGAATGTAATCACTATAACAAAACACTAAGGTATTTACTAGACTTTTCGTTTAAAAAACTTTAGACCCAAATAACTGATCATACCTTGGACTCAAGACTACTAAGCTATACTTTCAAACCCCTAAAAAAGCCACTATTTTCTCCATTTTGGTTAAGCATAAATTAATATGGAAGAGAAATGAATGGGACACGTTACCTGCTCCAATTCTGTTCCACAAAAAGTTACCATCAAATCCTCCTAAATAACCTAAAACAAAAGTGTCATCAGTTAACAATTCATTCAGCTAATATTTCTGGAGTACCAAACTGTGGCAGGCCATAGAAAAACAATGATACATAAATTGTAAGATGTGGTTTCTGCCCTCAAGAAATTTGTAAAGGTTCTAGAGGCCCGAGTCAATGACTGTTTCTCCCCCAACCTGCCTACCTCCCAAGGCCAGCAGCATGTGGCCCAAAGGTGGTCCGCTGCCATCTAAGAAGAAGATCCGTTTCATGTAGAAAGAGATGTACTGTCCATAATATACTTCATCAAAACTGCAAACAAAACCAAAGAAAACCCACATTACATTCTATGCCAAATCCTAACCACAAAGGAAAGGTGTGAGAATAGCATACAAGTGTGTTTCTAAACCACAGTGGGTGAACAATCAGCAAATGTTGGATCTTTTGCTCCAACAGTGGCATCCCATTCCCAAATACTGAGACATACACGGTTGAACAACATGGGAGTTGGGGCGCTGATCTGAAAATCTGAATATAATTTACAGCTGACCCTTGAACAGCACTGGCTTGACCTTTGTGACCCCATTTATACATGGATTTTTTTCCCCCACACTGCTATTGAGGAGAGAGATCTCAAGTGTTGTGAGTAGCTGCTGGAAATGTCATGTGATACTGATCATCTCCACTTGAACAATTCGTCTCTTCAGTTAAAAGGATGCTCATAACACTTGAACTCTCTGCAATAGTAGCAGGATGAGAAATCCACGAATAAGTGGGCCTGCGCTGTTGGAACCCATGTTATTCAATAGTCAACTGTACATACAATCCATCCATGGCACAGAGTGGAAAATTCAGGAACTCAGGACACACGCCCAATACACACTCTACTTCTCCCTGGTGTTTGTTTGATTTAGGTGTGCACTATCAGCTGCTCTGTTGATAAGCCTCAGGGACCCAAGGCTAGTCCCCCTGGTCCATCAGCACAGACTGTGACCAGGAGTCAGAATCCGACCTGGTGACCCAATGAAACAGACCCAGGAATAAAAGTGAGAGAGGGAAGTGCCAAGTTCAACCAGACATACAGGGACATTTGATGAAACTAAGGAATTACTGTCCATTTCTTGTGGTTATGTGATTTTCTTATTTAAGAACACTTACCTTTTAGAGGTATACACTGAATATTTTATGAATCAAATATAATGTCTAGGATTTGACTCAAAATACTACATTGCAGGGAGGGGTTTCCTATGACTTGATCATCTGTGAAGCTGGGTAGTGAGGCTCTGGGTCAGAGGAGGTCATTATACTTTTCTTCCTACTTTTGCATACATTGGCTATTTCCCACAACTTCACAAAAAAAGAGTAGATTCGTGTTTAATAATGACAGCAGTCATTCACATTTGACAAAAATCATAATCTAAGGTGGTTCAAGATCACCAACCCTTCTTACGAAACCCTATTCAGGGTCAGAATCGACTCAGCGGCACTTAACAACAAGGTCAACGAAGGCTCACTGCCAAATCCATCCATCTTCCACCGTTTCAGGGCTTGGCTGTTAATTACAGCCAGGAGCAGATTCTTCAACAGCCCGAACAGTCCTCCCCTCTACTGCCCCTGTTGAATGTGTCAAGTGTCACCTACTGCAGACTTGTGGGGCAAGATAAAAAATGTACTTTCTGTGGGGACTGTCTCAGGAACAAACTGGCCTCTCCTTTTATTGCCTAAACCACACATCACAAAGAGCCCGGCATTTCATCCTCTCACGTATCCCAAGTATACAACACATCCCAGTGCTTGTTGAATACCCAGGGGAATGGAAGACATGAGTTGTTTAACTTACACCACAGCCCGCGGGGAGGTGAGTCGCCACAGTCTACTCAGCAATCCCACTCCAGTAAGAGCTACGATGTTCAGGTTGATGTCCGCTGTCACCACTAGTGGCTGCCTCAAAAATCCCAACATCTCGTAGAAAAGTGGGAAGACACCCTGAAAAAGAAGGGACAAGCTCTCAGGGAGAACCAGAGGCTATAAAAAAGATCTCAAGCCACCCTGATTCCCAGAGGCACACGGGATATGCCGGAAGTCAGGAGGAACTTAAAGTACATCACTATGGTGGTTACTCTTATGCTGTCTAAAGAAGGTATTTGAAATGAACAAATCATTGATTTTGCAGAATTCTATCATGCGATTTCCAGCATAATTTCTATCACGAAGGCCATATTTTCCAACTACTGATACTTCCTCTTTACTCCCACATGGACCTTACCAGACAGAATACATAGAAATCAAATTGACTACATCTGCAGAAAGAGACTATGGAAAAGCTCCATATCATCAGTCAAAACAAGGCCAGGGGCAGCCTGTGGAATAGACCATCAACTGCTCATATGCAAATTCAAACTAAATCTGAAGAAAATGAAAACAAGTCCAAGAGAGCCAAAATATGACCTTGAATATATACCACCTGAATTTAGAGATCATTTGAAGAACAGATTTGATACATTAAACACTAAATACTGAAGACCAAAAGAGTTGGGGGATGACATCAAGAACATCAAACATGAAGACAGCAAAAAGTCATTGAGGAGACAAGACAGAAGGAAAAGGTCAAAATGGATGTCAGAAGAGACACTGAAACTTGCTCTCCAGTGTAGAGATGCTAAAGCAAATGGAAGAAATGAGGAGGTCCAAGAACTGAGCAGAAAATTTCAAAGATCAGCTTGAGAAGATAATGCCAAACATTACAACAAAATGTACAAAGATCTGGAGTCAGAAAACCAAAAAGGAAGAACACGCTAAACATTTCTCAAGCTGGGGGAACTGAAGAAAAAATTCAAGCCTCGACTTTCATTATTGAAAGATTCTCCAGGTAAATTATTTGATGATGCAGAAAGCATCAAGAGAAGATGGAAGGAATACACAGAGTCACTGTACCAAAAGGAAATGGTTCATGTTCAACTGTTTCAAGAGGTAGCATATGATCAAGAGCCAATGATACCGAAGGAAAAAATCCAAGGTGCACTGAAGGAATTGGCAAAGAACAAGGGACCAGGAATTGATGGAATAAAAATTAAAAATTTTCAAGAAAGTGATACAGCACAGGAGGCACTCACTCATCTATGCCAAGAAATTTAGAAGACAATTATCTGGCCGACTGATTGGAAGAGATCCATCTTTGTGGGCCATTCCAAAGAGAGGTGACCCAACAGAATACACAAATCATCGGACTGTCTCTTTGATATCCCATGAGAGTAAAGTTTTACTAAAGGTAATACAGAAACAGCTACAAGCATAACAGAGAACTTCCAGAGGTTCAAGCCAGATTCAGAAGAGGCCGTGGAACGAGGGATATCATTGCTGATGTCTGATGGATCTTGGCTGAAAACAGAAAATATCAGAAAGATGTTTACCTGTGCTTTATTGACTATGCAAAGGCTTTCGATGGTGTGGATCATGACAAGCTATGGACAATATTGCGAAGTATGAATATTCCGGAACACTTAATTGTGCTCATGAGGAATCTGTACATGGACCAAGAGGCAGTTGTTCGAACAGAACATGGGAACACTAGATGGTTTAAATTTAAGAAAGGTGTGCGACAGGGTTGTATTCTCTCACCATACTTAGTCAACCTGTATGCTGAACAAATAATCCAAGAAGCTGGGTTATATGAAGAAAAACATGGCATCAGGATTGGAGGAAGACTCATTAACCACGTGCGATATGCAGATGATACAACCTTGCTTGCTGAAAGTGAAGAGGACTTAAAATACTTACTGATGAAGATCAAAGAGCACACAGCCTTCGGTATGGACTGCATCTCAATGTGAAGAAAGCAAAAATCCTCACCACTGGACCAATAAACAACACTTTATCAACGGAGAAAAGACTGAAGTTGTCAAGGACTTCATTCTTCTTGGATCAACTATCAACACTCACAGAAGCAGCAGTCAAAAAATAAAACCTCGTATTGCATTAGGAAAACCTGCTTCACAAGACCTTTTTAAAGTGTTGAAAAGCAAAGATGTCAGCTTGAGGACTAAGGGTGCCTGACCCAAGTCATGGTATTTTCAATAACCTCATATGCATGTGAAAGTTGGACAGTAAATAAGGAAGACTGTAGAAGAATTAATGTTTTTGAGTTATGGTGTTGGAGGAGAATATTGAAAGTGCCATGGGCTGCCAAAAGAACCAACAGATCTGTGCTGGAAAAAGTGCAGCCAAAGTGCTCTTTGGAGGCCATGATGGCTAAACTTTGTCTCTCATACTTTGGACATATTGTCAGGAGGGACCAGTTGCTGGAGAAGGATATCAAGCTTGATAAGGTGGAGGGTCAGAGAAAAAGAGGAAGACCCCCAGCGAGATGGATTGGCAAAGTGGCAGCATCAATGGGCTCAAACGTGGTAACAGTAGTGAGGTTGGCCCAGGATCAGGCAGTGTTTCATTCTGCTGTGCATTAGGTCACACTATGAATTGGCACCAACTCAATGGCACCTAACAGCAACAACATTGTGCTTACTGCAAGTTCTACCAGCGTTTCCAAGCCAAGAAACAATACAAAACCAATGTTACTGTAAAGGCATTGGAGAAGAGGGGGCGGAGTAAGGCAATGAGCAAAAGGACAGTCAGTCAAGGCTGGAATTCAAGAATCTCAGGACTGAGCAATCACTCACTTCAACAACTCCCAAAACCTCCTGAGCACTCCCCAGGCAAACACCAGTTGCCAAGGAGTCAGCTCCAACTCAAGGTGAGACTTCACAAGGTTTGTTTTCATTTTTTAGTGTTTTATTTTTGTTGTTAGCAAGAATATACACAACAAAAAACATTATGAACTCAAGTTACTACTGGTACAATTCAATGATACTGATTTTATTCTTTGAATTGTGCAGCCATTCTCACCCGTCTCTGAGGTGTTCCTTCCTTATTCCTTATTAGCATACACTTACTGCCACCTAAGGTTCTCATTGGCGCTGTGGGTTAAGACACTGGGCTGCAAAGTTGGTTTGAACCACAAGGTTGGTGGTTCAAGCTCACCAGCTACTTCTCGGAAACCCTTGCAGAGTCGCTATGGGTTGGAACTGACTGGACAGCACTTAACGACAAGAAGATTGCGATCTAACCTTTCAAATTCCCATGGTCGGTCTGATTCCATATAGATAAGTCTTAAGCGAGCATAATACTTAGTCGGCACTCTACTAGTTTAGTTAAACGATTGTTTAGTTTTAAGAAGACTTCAGAGAGTATTTTTCCTTTAGGGTTTAAAGATTATTTTAGGGCGTTAGTTTCAGGGTTCATCCATTACTCCAGATAGGCTGCATTCCACGAATATTTGAATTTCTGTTCTGCATTTCCCCCCTCTTTGATCCATATTCTTCCAATAAAGACTTGGATCAAAATGTTCAGTAATGGTGTGGTTCAGCTGGACACTACACAGTTCTGCTTTCATGGCAAAGGAGCCTCCAAAGGATTTTCAATCACTGGTTTTCCAGATGTAAATCACCAGGTTTTTCTTCTGAAGTGTTTTTGGGTACACTTGAACTGTCTACCTTTCCAATTGCCAAGTTCCTTAACTGTATCACCTAGGGTTTCCTTCTGTTAATGAAGGAGATGACCACTGTCCCTCCAGAAAGCCAGGCAGCATGACCACAAGTGACCCCGACTTGAGCAGGCACTTACAGCTAGGTGACTTTGACCTTCCTCAGCCTAAGGGCCTCCCCATCGGCCCCAAACACCCTACTTTGCTTCCAGTGGCAGCAGCATGCCATGGGTATCCCCACTATCACCTGAAGAGTACTTATACCTCCTTTCTGTTTTGATTTCATGATGTAAGGGTGCATCTGCCTGCCGCTTCACCTTTCTCCCCTCATGGTCGAATCTGACTTACTCCCTCCATCCAAAGCTTTCCTTACCAAGTGTGTCCCACTTTCCTGTTACCTACCCAGAGCAATGTGTTCCTCTTTGTTTTCTAGGGACTGAAAAAGCACTCCCTCTCTCAGCCACTCCCTTCCCCTCCCATAGGTTGCATCTATTGCCGGCCACCTTTCTTCTCAAAGACTTCACCTGTCCCCAGTGCTGCCTCGGGATGCCCCAATCTACTTACTCCAAGGCTACGTCGAGCTTCTGCTTCTGGGGCTCCCTCCTTCGCCAAAGCTTCTTTTATTCCTGGCCACTTGCTTCTCTTCCGGAGGCTTTATCTGTCCTCTCGGAGGATGCACCAGTTCCCTCCCGCCCAACTATATGTGATCCTGGGCTCCCGCCCCGAGACTTCATCTTCCCAGGCATCGTCTTCTTCTTTCTCCCTCACCTCCTAGAAGCTGCATTCTAGCTACTTCTAGGATACCTGCTGGAAGCACCCTTCGTACTTGTCCAGGGTTCCATCAGTTCCGGGCTTTTTTTTCTCTCCTTGAGGCTGCATCTGCGCAGACCGTTACTGCCTCACGACTGCATCTTACCCTGAGGGCCTCCAATAGCCAGCAGAGGTTGTACCTGCCCGGGGCGCCCCCTTTAGGGCCCCTAGGCTGCACCTGCCCCAGGTCCCGCCCCCTACTCGGGCAGGACTGGGAAATTCCCGGGCCCCACCCCCACCCCGCGCCTCCGTAAGCCGCGCACGCGCGTACCGCACCGACTTTCCCGAGCCCCAACTGGGCTCTCGTCCACGGCGCCCCCAAACATACTTGCTTGACTCCAAGTCCCGATAGAGCCACATCCCACGCCGGGCTACGCCTACGAATGGCCTGCGGAGGCCGGCCGTTGCGGGCTTTCGCAGTACCGTCCTGCTCGATGTTCGATTCGTCGGGTCTACTGAGTGGAAAGGTTACGGCGCGCTTGCGCACTAGGTTCACAATTGAAACGGGATTCAGGGGAGTGAAAACGAGACTTCCCTCTCTCTAATTTATCGTTGCTCATTGCTTCAGAGTACAAGACTTTTCTAGGAACAACTTTAAAAAAAAAGAATCATATACATATTTTATGACTTTTTCACTTCATTTGGCACAGACATCTCTGCTCAACAGTCTTAAACTTGGATGAGCCCAGCGGCGTACTGTGGAAATTCCTGTCCCTGTCCACAAACATCTCCAGTGGCGCAATCGGTTAGCGCGCGGTACTTAAATGACACTCATTTTTTAGGTAACAACCGTACTGTTAGCCCCAAAGTACAAGTCAAACTCGTTAATCTTTTATTTAACACGTTATGGCACTACATAAAAATGACAACTGCGCCTTCCTGGCTTTCACTGGTGAAAATTGGTACATAATATGCTCATTTCTTTTCAGTTTCTTTATGCACTCAGTAGAGTAAGATCACATTTGTTGTTGTTGTTGTTAAGTGCCATCGAGTCGGGTCCGACCCATAGCGACCCTGTAACAGGGTTTCCGAAGGTGTAAATCTTTACGGGAGTAGAAAGCCTCATCTTTCTCCCGCGGAACGGCTGGTAGTTTCGAACCACTGACCTTAAGGTTTGCAGCCCGATTCGTAACCACTACGCTACCAGTGCACATAGTCTGTCTTAATCCTTGGAGGGTCAATTTAACTTGCCAAATGATCTCCCTGAGCTGGAGATAACAAACTACTATGGTTAACAATTTCTCAGTGGCGCCCCCTTGAGCTGGCCATACCTTAGAAATATCTCTGATGAACTAGATTGTTTTTAATCTCTTGACTAACAAACGTCGCTGCAATGTTCACTTGCACATAATTCCCTAGCTGAGGCAGGGTCACCAGATACAGGCATTTTAAACGGATGTGGGGCGTGCACTGCTCACCATACCGAGTGGACCATACCGGTCGCGGACGGTGAGGAGAGAGAGAGGAGGGCCACTCTTGAGCAGTGTTCTCATTCACGTGCAGCCAAACTGAACCTTGACCGTCTCATGGACCTTGACCGTCTCATGAACCGGTCACATTTGGCAGAATCATCACTCCCTCCTCCCTGCAGAGCGGATTCGTCTTCCTGGTGTGCATCAAACTCATCAGCTGCTTAAGAGACAGATAAAAGACTTCTCTTTGTGTTTGGGGTTTTTTTTGGTGGTGTTTTTTGCGAGAATAGTTGGAACCTGAGGCCATTAGTTGACAGGAACGTAATCCAGTTGATGGATCACCCTTCTCCCTAAACCTCACCCTTACTGATTCCTTAGTGTGTATATTGTTGTTGCTGTTAAGTGCTGTTGAATCGGTTCCGACTCAAAGCGAGCCTGTGTAGCGTTTCTGAGGAACTGCTGATGAGCTTGAACCACCGACCTTGCAGTTCATACCGACTTTGCAGTCCAAAGCATTAACCCACAGCGCCACACCAGGACTCCATATTTGTGTATCATACACATTAATAAGAAGGTTACTATTTGCAAAGCAAGGTGCCCTGATGGCACTGTGGCCTAAGCACTGGGCTGTTAATTGTAAAGTTGCCGATCCAAACCCACCATCCGCTTCAAGGGAAAAAGATGATGCTGTCTGCTCTTGTAAAGGTTTTTTTCTCGGTAACCCTGAGGAGCAATTCTACTCTGTCCTATATATAGGGTCAATGAGAGCTGGAATCCCTCTATGGCAGTAGGTGGCCCCCTTCCCCTCCCATACCAGTACAAACATTGGATGCCATCTACGACCTTTTAAGGTTGAAGTGAAGGTTACTTCTGACTGAGCCATGGTCACTCATGACTCACCCCAGGTTATACAGTGAGAAGCCAGAGGCTCGGGGTTACAATTGAGATCACCAGTGGCAAGAGGGGGCTCCTGGAACCCCAGGAAGCATGTGTTGTTGCTGCGTCTAGTATGCTTTTTGTAGAAAGCTGTGGTCTCTCAGTCTTTTTTTTTTTTTTTTTAATTAATTTACTTTTAATCATTCCTTTTCTTTTTTTCATATTTTATTGTGAATTATATTTTACTTGGGAGAACTTTAGTTTTACATTCCACCGTACATCGTTTCATTGCCACGGTTCCAATCCCCTCCATGCATCATCAACCCACCAAAGGGGTATACCATATAAACCCGCCCCCTTCACTCCCCACTCCCCCCAATTCTTCAGCACACAGTCCCTCTCCCTCTCTGGATCCAAAGTCCCCAGCCACTTCATCACTCCACGTCGTCGTCTCTGCCTCCATCTCGGGCCTCGCCTCGCTGCTTCTCTGGGTAGGGACCCGCTCTCAACTCTTCTCCGTTGATGGTCCTAGAGACCTCTGCTCCTCGACTGGAGTTATTCACTCCCTTCCTTGCTACAAAACGTCTACCTTTATATTTCCAACCCTCACAATCAGTCCTGGTAACAATCATTCACTATTGTATCACAAGTGTCTCAGTCTCTTTCTTAAAACATGGAAGTCAGTTCATCTGTAGAATGGGCATGACCATCACAGGGGAGAGCTGTGCATGCCAAATACAAGTTTACCTAACAGCTTGAAGTATTCAGGGGGAAGCTGCGGGACAAGGGCTCCTCACAGAACAGTGATGATACTACCTTTTGGAATCCTCACTGTATTTATGGTTAAGGAAGTCTTCCCCAGTCATAAGGCTAGGAGACAGAACTGAGTGCTATTTTGACCCCAAACAGACGCTCTTGATGCAACACCTCCTACCCCATGTCGGGCTTACCTCTTTTCCCTGCCCCAGAGTGCAGCGTAGTTGTTCTTATGGAAGATACACTAGAAACAGCTGCAACACATGTCAAACTAAGCGCTTCTCCTTTTCCAGGAAGTAGGTGCTAGGTGAGTCCTAATAAATGCTATGGTAATTGGTGCTTTAATGCCATCTTAACTCCGTGAAAACTGCAAATGTATTTTATGAGAAATGAGTCAAGGTCTTCCTTGTAACCACATCACTAAAACTTCTCCCTGCTCCCTAGCAGAATGTGTTAACTGGATGAATGCTGAGTGTTACGTGCCATTGAGTCAATTTCAACCTATAGCGATCCTGTATAAGACTTCCAAGAACAGCTGGTGAGCTTGAACCACCAACCTTACAGTCCAATCAGACTTTGCAGTCCAGTGGGTGGTAGATAAATAAGCACTGTAAAGATCTGCTCCATAGGGCTTTCTTAGCAGCAATCTTTACTGAAGCAGATAGCCAGGTCTTTCTTCCATGGCACTACTCACTGGGAGGCTTTTAACTTTTTTAATAGTTTTTACTGTGAACTAATAGTTTACATGGGAGAGCATCAGTTTTAACACTCATCGTTTCATTGCAATGATTACAATCCCCTCCGTGCATCGTCATTCAACAGTATTTGCTTCTATTCCGTTTTGATGTACACAAAAACACTCAAGAATATATAATAAACAACCCAAGGGCACATTCTGCAAGCCTGCCTCCTGGCTGCCAGCATATAGCCTTTCTCTTTCTGTGAATCTAGAGTCTCAGCTGCTCCCTCTCTCTACGTCATGGCTTCCTCCATCTCTGGTGTCACTGCTTCTCTGTATAGGGTCCCACATTCTGCTTGTGCTCTTCTCCCAATGGTCATAGGGGTCCCCTGTTCCTGGACTGTAAGATTAAATACTCCCTCCTTTTTGTTACAAAACTTCTACCTTTATTTGAATTAACCTTAAGGTTAGTGACAAGTCAAGTCACTCCTAATTTCCACGGACACGGTCTGCAAAACTACAACTCTTCTGTCAGTCTCTCTAGTCAAATAACTGAGAAGCAAGGTACACACACACAACCTGAGAAAGCATGTTCAGTTTTATTTTTTTTTTAACTTTTTTTTTTATTTAAATAAGGAGAATTCTTTCATATGGAAAGAGCTAGTACAATCACATATTTGAAAGGAGAAACAATAGGTACTGAACCTGGGCAAAAGGGCAAAGGGTGAGTGCCACTACTGGCCTGGAAAACCCATGATTCCATTTCCCAAAAATAATGTATAAACAAGTTGCACATGACACTTTCAGCCATCGTCTGCCCTTTCAAATATCTGGTCTACATGAAAAGACAAAGAGAGGAAAGGCCAAAATAAACATAACAAAAGGAAACGAACAAAACAACCCTCTCAAGAACAAAACAAAAAGCCCCCAAACCCTTTTTACTATGCAAGGCATGAGGTTCAAAGTTTTGAGTACTGATCCCCTTTAAACGATGGAAGAAAGTTATCCAGGGAGCCTTCATAGAACTTTCCACTCCAAGGCGTTGTAACATGCTGAAGATGGGACACTGGGGACACTGCTACCATCTTTGTGGCCTCCAAGCTGGGGTGGAGGAAAGGGTGAGCCTAGAAGACCACTGTAGCCAAGTACATGCTGGTGGTTCTGGTGGGCAGCACGGCTGGATCACATCACAGTGGGGTTTCCAGAGAGCTTGGGCTAGGTCTCCAACATTTGCACCACTCTGTTCTGGAGGATCTATTTGTCTTGGACCCACCTCACAGTTGGAAAGCTAGTTTTCTGGAAGTTTATTTCCCATTCATCACAAAACACAATAAAGCACAAACACTCTAGTGTCCTTGGTTGTCAAAGGTCATTTCCAAGGGACCCTTTAACCCAGGCTTGCTCTGCAAGAAGTAAAAAGGGACAAAACAGACTGGAGAGGCCACATGCAACTATTTGGTGGAGGGGAATCACAATAGGGAATGGAGGGTGGGATGGGAGGGAAGAGAGGCTCTGTTGCCACACACTGCCTCAGCAGGTTGATTGACAGTCCTTGACTCTGAACATCAGTCACAAATTCTATCATTAACCACCCAGAAGGCAGATCCAGAAGCACAGGCGGCATGGCTGGTGAGGACTGATGCCTACATTTAATGACAAGATATCCCTAGAAGTGGCTGCCATTAATAATTACCACAGTTGGGTAAGAACCCCCCTTTTCTCAATGTGTACTAAAGTCACCCTTCTTTTTCCCCTTAAGGAACTTATAGTCAGAAACTTATCAATTCTAAGTTTTAGAACAATAACCATGTGAATAGAAAAGGGGAAGTAACAGTAAAGAAAATCCCATCAAAAGCAGCTAGCACAAGTCTTCCATGGATGGGCAGCATCCTTTAGACACACAGCCCCACACTCTGGAATTTCGCTGGACTGAGTAGTTAATGGCATGCACACTGCTGCAGGGTCACTGTTGCCCGACAGCAGACAACAGCCTCAGTGGCCCCGGCAAAGCTGCCAGCATCAGAAAGATGATAAGAGCAAACAAAGGTGCACTCTGCATCCATCCCTTTTAGCAGCAGAATAGCTAAGTGCTGGTTGTTACCTGTTCCTCCAAGGGCCCATGACAGAAGCCTGTGCAGTATTCACACCCTGAGGATGGGGGCTTGAAACCAAAATTAGACCCTCAGTCCTATTATGTTGAGCTTAGCTCTAAAACCACATGAAAAGATATTGCACCTTAAAACATCTCCGCACTAAAAACTGCTTGAGTCAGACCAAGGTAGGGGTTGGGGTGTCAGGGAAGTTGGCAGGCCCACCCCCTGCTCCTTTACAAAGTCTCTCTTAAAATTGTATCTTAGCGGGGAGGAGACCGCAGCTTAAGTCACATGGAGGTGGTGAACGCACTGAACTTCACATGCAAATCTTAGCCTTTCCTGCACAAAAGAATTCAGACATTATATATAAATAGCAGTGAAACATTTACTTTTTTTTCCACCTAGACCTACAACATCAATACATATAAATAAATTCTAGTGTGTGTTTCTTTCTTTGTTTATTTGGGGACAAGAGGAAGGAGAGAATTATAGGACAAGAGAAAAGGGCTGGAGAACAGGTGACTGTTTTATTTTCTTTTCTCACACAGTAGTACTGTCATTCTGGTGGCCGGTGAACCTGCCGTGTATATCTCGAGTCTATAACAGCTTGCAGGATTGTTCTCTTGAACTTCCAATGAGAAGAAAATTGTTTTTCGTTGGAAAAATAATGTGCACCGGAATCAGGTGTGAAGGGGTCTGGGCGTATTTTAAAGTGTACAGGCAGAGATGAATCTGTGTGGCTTCAGCAGACCCAGACTCATCCAGGGGGAGATTGGCACTGCTGTCACAGTAGGGGGCAGCTCACCGCACAGGGACAGGGAGAGAAGGAAGAGCAGGTGAGAGACAGTGGGCAGGTGAATGCTGGTAATGCCAAGTGAGCAGTCCTCTGATACGAATTCATGAGTAAACTTTTGGGAGGTAAAGAAAGAAAAAAACCCAAAAAAGTTAAGATAGTATAAAGAAAGGTCTGAAGGTGAAGGCAAGAAGGGGAGTCATCAAAAGCTATAGATCAAGCAGTAAAATATTTTTCAATAAAACTGCCCCTTCCCCAGATGGAACAAACCCAGGATGAGACACTGGCACCCTATGCTAGGAGGTTATTCATGTCCCAACTTCTTTAAAACAGTCAAAAAAACATTAAAGTGCCCTTTCCAGTTCCCAAGAAGCATTTTTCCCTGTCTCCACGGGAGCTAGAAGTGGAGCTTTGCAACCAGAGGCAGAGCGGCTGTCACGCACCCAGGGACACAGAGCTGCTCTCCACTCCCCAGCCCTCCTCCCACAGGAACCACCAACAGATAGGATGCGGCTGCTTCTGCAGGTACATGGCTGGTCAGTTACTCTAAAGAGCAGCTGGGCAACTGGAACCCCACCCCTCCCTTTCCTTAAGATAACAGAATTGGGGAACATTTCCTTCTATTTCTTTGAAGAAAAAAACACAAAAACAGAATCAAAACGCATCCAATGGTTCACACACACACTTTGCTAGAGGCAACTCTGCAGACTTCACAAGCTGTCTTTGTGTGGAGGTTGCCCTGACTGATTCTGAATTCCAGCCAGTTCTGTGACTACTAACCTGGGACCTGAGACTGACATCTGCTGCCCAGCCCAGTCCCAATAATCTGGGTCTGCTGCTGGGTGCGTAAGTCCCACACGTCCAGGCTCTCCTGTTGGTATGCAGCTGAGTCTTGCTTTTAGTGACAGAGGGGACACAGAGGTGAAACAGGCAAACTCAGGAAGCAGGAAAGTGACATGCCGACAGAAGGCAACAAGGACAGTAAGTGAACATGGAAACACAGCAGCCCCCAAAGGACTGGGTGGTGGGGAGACCCAAAAGCAGAGCATGCTGATGGGGGTTCTGTGTGCACTGTCAGGTCTCATCAGTCTGGCAAAATGGGGAAACCATCAGGAGTTCGAGATTTCATGATTCATTTCTGGTGCCAGTGTTATCAACTGGCTTTAAAAGAAGTCCAGGGCAAAAATGCAGTGTAATTTTTATGTTAAAATCATCATCAGCTTCACTGAGCTGCCCATAAACCCTCTGGGGTCATCAGACTAGGGGTGGGACCTAACAGACCGTCCACTTTGTACATACATCTGCTTCTAAAGTAACTGAGTATCAAAAAATGTCCATGATTGATGCCGTAACTAACCTCCACTTCTTTTTGCAAACCACCTTAAAAGTGAACTAACGAAAGGCTAACCAAGTTCGGAGGGGACTCATTCTTGTGTCAACCTTTAAGGTATCTCAGTGATACATTTAACAGGATAAACAGACTAAAGGAATCATGGGAGACAGTTGTGATGAGAGAGAAGATGAAAGTCCAGCTATACAGACATAACAACTTGTGTTTGTTTTCTTTGCCTTTCCCTTCCCTCAAAACCGCAGCTGCTTTTAAAAACAGAAAAGCCTCGCATGAAGATGACTCTGCTGCTAAACCCCTGTGCCTGATGGGGGAGGGGAGTTGGGAGGGGTGGGAGCCCAGGGAGGGAGGGGTAATCTGCACTCCACAGTCATGGTAGAAAGCAGATGAGAAGGATGGAGTCGTTTGCTTTTTTTTGTTGTTGTTGGTTTCGTACTAAAGCAAGCAGGTCAATGCCATATATCCATGGGTGCAAGCTGGTTGGACAATGGAGCTTCCAGGAGTGGAGAAGAGAAGGGAGATTTCTCTCAGTCTGGGCCAGGTGGTTGGATGGTGGATCTGGTGAGACTCCCAAGTATCTGACTGTCGATACTAGGCTGATACTGTCAAAGCCAAGTGGCAGCACTGTCCTCATTGGGAGGCTAGGCGGTGGTGGCAGCCAATCGCTGTCAGGCCTTGCTCTCTTCCACTTTCACAGCCCGAGGCTTGATTGCTCCAGTTCGCTTCATCTGGGAAGCAGCTGAGGAGGCCTCTTGCAGCTTCACAGATCCCAGGCTGGGTTTTTCATCCACTCGCTGCTTTGCCTTTGGACAGACAAATAGGTGGGGAAAAAGTTAACCTGACCCAGCAACATTCTACTGGATACAAAGCTCCCACCACCTCCTTCCTGTTCCACAGGGAAAAAAGCTACCCTATAAATGCATCCTTTGGCCTAGGAACCGGATGTGGGAGAACTCGCCTAGTAAGTAAAACTGGTACATGACTGCTCTGAGGGATCAGAGGAGGTGGGAAGTGCTCAGGGATGCTCACAGGCCTCTCTCAGCACGAGGAGCAGCAGCTAACAAGGACAAAGCATTTCTGGTTCCAAGGCCAACAGAAAAACCCTCTGCAAATCAGTGCACACCATGTCCCCACAGGCAAAAAAGCAGTTCTCCAAGCATCCTGCAAGTCTTAGAGACCACAAAAATGTGCTGAGGGGACTGGGGTGGGGTGGAATTGGGTGGGGTGTGCCTCAGGACAGACTTCTCTCTCCCAGACCCTTGATCATTATCCGGTCAACCCTTATGACATCTATACTTTGTAGAAACTGTTCTCCTGGACTATGTTTGACCTTCTAGCTTCCCACTCAGAGTTCTGCATTCCTGCACAGGGCAGTGTGTTAAGGAAATAACCATGGCCTTGCCCCTCATGAAATTCAAGGAACATCCTCCAGGGAACCCACTATAGAGGAGTGAAATAAGACCAGTCAGTCTTCCACCTCTCCAAGCACTAATGTCATTTTATTAAAACCTCCGCCTGAGGGATCTGAGAGCTGGAACCTCAGTTATGTTTTAGGGTACAGTGAAGCGAATAGTGCCTGACAGAAGAGATGTTGAAATATTCTTTTTATTTTAAAATATTTTACCCCGCCCAGCCAAGACAAAGACGAGACATGCCATTACACGTGTGCGCACACGCACACACATACACATAACACAACACCCCGATTTCTACAACTAACCCACATAGCTAACCAAGTCTCCCAGAGCGCCTTTTCAGCCCCACTTTGCTATGGGCATTACACTTTCTGACGTCACCTCCTCAGAGGAATCAGTATCCTCCCTTCTCTGAAGGACAAGGAAGGATCCGGACACCCGTCAAGAGAAGAAATGCCTTTACCAGGAGGGACTCGGGCTGTCCGAGTCCTGGTTCCATGATCTAACCACTAGGGCATGTCTCTCTTTACAAAGGGAACTTTCAAATAGGTTGGACAGCCCCTTCTCTTTTGGCGCTTGGAGACAGGCCTAAGTGCCCCAGGCTGGAGGATCTGGAAAGCCATCTTCTACCTGTTGAACGTAGTGTCCCTGCACAGAGCCCATGTTAACTGCTGATCCAGAGGGCTTCCCACTGGGGCTAGCAGAGCTAGGCCTGAAAAAACCAAAGGCAGGGGTGAGAATACACAGTGTGTCACCACAGAAATGGAATCAAAGCCTAGCAACTGGAGGAGGCATGAGGCAGGATGGACCCCTGGGGCTGAGACACTCACTCTGGGCAGGTGGTAGACTCTTGGATGGAAAAACAAAGACCTAAGAATGTAGAAGGAGGGGAGAGAGGCAGTAGACACTGTCCTCCTTGGCCATCTTAAACACAGAGTTTAAGGTAAGTACCAAAGGGAGAGGAGAGGCCGAAGCACTCTATCTGAATGGTTGCACAGCCACTGACCATCTTGACCTGAACTTCTAACTCAGGGTTTTTGAAGGTTGGAACCAACATTATGTTGTGTTATAGACTATGTTATAGACTAAGGTCTATAAATGATACTAAAGCAAAATTGTGTTGGGTGTTTTTCTGATTTTCACTTTTAGAATAGGGTGGATAGGAGAGCAAAGTGAACAAAGATCTATAACTTCCTGCTACATGTACTCTACCTGAGCTCTAGTTCCCAGAATGCTAATGAGGTACTACATGAAACAAAGGTTCAAAACGGTCAAAAATTTGGACAGTAAGGGCTATTTACACGAAGTCAAAACAGGACTGCTACTCTCCAACCAGTCACACTGGAGAAGAACTTGACCAGAAAATGCTTGTTTTGGTAATCCTGCTTCTAGAAATTCTGGAGAAAATGGCTCTATAAAAATTCCCAAGCCTGCTCCACCACAAAATAAAACAAAGGCTCATATTTTCTAAGTATTCTCCAGGAACTAAAGCCTGTTTGACACGAGGGGAGCACAGTGCACGCTCACTTGTCTAGACTTTGTCTCTGGGGAGGACTCTACAGTCAGATGCTGTTAGTCCGCTGCTGGCAGTCGAGGAGCCACAGCATCTGTTCACACTTGAAGCACAAGGAGAATCCTTTCCTCCAAATTACACTCACTGTCCTGGCTAAATGCTCCCCACCCCTCCACGGATAATTACATGTTTGTCCTATGTAAAAAATATGGTTGGAAAACAACAAAAATAAATATATGATGCCAAGAGAGTGAAAACAGGACCAGAACAGAAGATGAAGGGGTGGTGTGGAGGTGGGAAGGCGGGGGGATGGTGTCACAAAAACCCTGTTTCTCTGAAAATGAAGTTGGAGGTGTGGAGTGCAAGTGGACTCAGCCTTGACATTCAAAGAGCAGTGGGGCAAAGCAGCCCCAGCAAGACAGCTCTCCACGGCGAAGGAGAGTGGATTTGGAAGTTCTCCTAGTGTGACGAAGCAGCCCTGGCTCCTGCTCACAAGGTACTGTGGGTCTTCTATGCGTTTTACTCATTTGCAAATCAGAAGGTGGTTTCCAGGAACCTCCCTCCCATGCATAACAAGAATCAACTATATGAAAACTTGGGGGCCCAAATCCAGAGCACACTGCTTTCCCATCACAACACATTCCTATTAATGTAAAAACCATCAGAACAAGGGATTCTCTGCCATTGGTCAACACAGCCACTTCTGAATCATACTAAAGGAACCTAGAATAGTCACAGGAGCCAGAGATAGCCACAAAAAAGCATGCCACGGGGGCTGTTTAAGGTATCACCAAGCCATCAGTAACAAGTTCCCTAGCAGGGGTTGGGATTTCTGGTGTGGTGCTGCAGGTTAATGCACTGGTCGGTGGTTCAAGCCCACCAGCCATTCCTTGGAAATCTGGGTCACTATGAGTTGGAATTGACTTGATGGCACTTAACAACAACAGTAAGAATCAGGGATTAAAGAGGCCAGAACAGCTGAAGTGAGACTGATTGGAAAAGGTCATTCTTCTCCCTGGCAGGTATGAGCCTCAATGGCCAGTAAGCAAACCACCCCACCCTACCCCAAAATTAAAATTTGGTGAGAAAGCTGTTAAGTACCCAGGGTTGCAGGGTTGGTCTTGATGTCAATGAAAACATGAGTAATTCTTTTTTCTATCTTCCCCCAAAGTTCTCCCAATCCAGGGCATTTTATGATGATGATTAAAACAAAACAAAAACTACTCTCCCCATTCTAAACTTTCCCATGGTAAGTAACACACAAGGATGCCTTACCAGTCAAGTCACAGTGACTCATGTCAGCCTCAAATGGGACCAGGCATCTAGGCCATTTCACTACCAGCTGGGTCCTACCCTAATTCACCTGAGTAGCTACTGAGTCAGGCCTACAATCAATACTTAAGTTTAAGACCAAGCCCTGGGGCATTTCTTTACCTGTAGGGCTGTGGGGATGGTACGGAGCCTCCTGCAGGAACATTCTGTTTACTGTCGGCAAAGTGGAAGCCCTTCATCTCCATCTGAGAGGACTATGGGAGACCAAGAAGTTAACAGACTATCAACTGAGGCCCTGAACATAGCCTGGGCCACACTGAGCTGCACAGGATCTAGCCAATGAGGGTCCAGGAGAATTTCTAAATAAAGAATCATCTAAAGGAATCTGGACCTTCCCACATCTCAGGCCCAAAAGAGGGGTGGCTTTACTTTTTAGAAACAGGAACCATCAACTTGTTTTTGCTCTTTTTACTTTTAAAAGGGGTAAGGAAAGACCTAATGGTGCACAGCCACGAGATGCTGACAAGGCCATCATGTGAGAATTAGGTAGACTATCCTTGAAGGCACCCAGAACTGGATCACATGGGCACTACTGAAGAAGGCAGATTCCTACAACCACCTTCTTTCGGTGGTGAAACAAGACGTGGGCTTGTTTCCACTACCTTCTCACACATAAACGAAGAGCCTGTTGGGATTACAAGGATTCCACAAGTAGGAAAGGAGTGGTCTGCTGGAATTTGGCACACTAGACCACTGGTGACTGTCACCAAACAGATGATCCTACCATTTTAGAGTTGGAATGTCCTGCCGAGCTAAAAAGGACTGGTCAGGTAAGGACCCTTTCTTTCCCAGGACCATACCATGAAGGAGTTGTCTTTACCTCTCTGCTGGTGTTAAGGACTGAAGGCTGGGACCCAGGTGGAAGAACTCTTCGCGGGGCTCCAACAGAGAGGCTCGGCCCCTGGGGCAGTTGAATGGACTGCGGGAGGATCAGTGGCTGCTGACCAGACCCGTACCGAGGCAGAGGCAGCTGGGACCCAGGCAGCGGCATTGTCAACTGCTGGGTGACAGGGAGAGTCACAAGAAGGAATGGATGTTGAGAAGACAGCCACAAGCCACTGTTTACATACGCATCCAAGAGCTACAACATTTTTAAGTGGTTTCAGATTCTTCTGTTAAAAAAGATGCACTTCTCCTAGAACCCAAGATAGCTCAGCCTAGACAGTCTTGGCAGGGTCAAGTCTTACTGAGAAGCACTGCAAGGCTACCAAGCTTCCCCATACAGCATGCAGCACCCTTGAGAGTTAATAGCCTAAGTGTGCTCTCCTCTAGGAATCCACAAAGCACTGCCATGTGTCTTCAGTCCTTCCTGCCTTCATCCAACACATGTCTACTGAGCACCGTGTGCTGGGGAAGTGAGAGGGCAGCCAAACGGGATGAGGCAGTGATGATAGTGTGTTAAGTGCTACTACAGGGTGTTCACAGAGTGACAGGCATGTGTGTGTTTAAGGGAAGAAGAGTCAGAACAGGCCAGGAAGGCTTCTTAAGAAATAATGATAAAGAAAAAATTTTAAAAAGATAAAAGGTGTATAAAAAGTTTATCTTTGTATCTCTCACAGCACATAAATATGAAAAACAAAACAAAGCAAAAAACCCCCAGCCCATTACTGTTTTGCATTCAATGGTGTTAGAAAACAAGATTTTGGGTTTGAGGGTTCAAATCAAGTCTCAGGAATCCTTTTAAAGCAGGTGGGAGGTGACTTCAGGGCCATTTCTAAAGTCCAGAACATGACAGGTGAGAGAAGAGGGAGAGGTCCAGAGACTCTCAGGTCTGGGGTGGGTGGGCTTCCTCCTCTTCTCCCTACTACTGAGTCCACAGTGGAGGCTGAAAAGGATCTATTGGAATCACATCCTTGAGACATAGGCACCTCCTCCTTGATGCTCCATCAGGATGTAGGATGAAGAGCCCTGACTATGTGTGTGTGGCATGACCCATGTTTAAAGGTGCCACCCTAGCGTCTATGCAGCGGACAGAGTATGTGGGCTCAAGATCAGAGACAGAGCAGCAGCCAGAAGCTCCTGAAAAGCTCGAACAGGGTGATTAAGATGCAGGTGATGAGAAACGGTTGACTGTGGAATCATTTTCAAGTGAACCTGACAGGACTTGTTGAAATCCTGGTGGAAGTAGAGAGCCATGGATGACTCGACTGGACATCAAGAAAGGGTGGGGTAGGGGACCATCATGTTTTGGACCCACTCAGTTTGAGACATCAAAGCAGGAATATTGAGTAATCCATTAAATGAGATTCAAGTTTAGGAGACAGGTCTGGACTGAAGATACCAAAGTGGGAATAGTTGGAGCACAAATAGAACTTAAAGCCATAGAATAGATAAGATTATCCAGAAGAGGCCCAAGGACTGAGTCTGGGGTATACCAACCATTAGAGACTGAGGAGATAGCAGAGAAGACTGAGAAGGAGGGATGATATTAGGAAGGAAAAACAGGAGAAATATCTTATAAACTGTTGAAGAATAAGACTCAAGGTGGAAGGAGTGAAAGCTGTGCCAGATGTTGCTGTTAGAGCAGTAGAACAAGTATTAAGAATCAAGCATCAGATTTAGTAGCGTGGTGGTGGTTATGTGCCATGGAGTCGGTTCCAACTCATAGTGACCCTCTATAGGGTTTCCGAGGCTGTAAATCTTTTACGGGAGCAGAAAGCCTCATCTTTCTCCTGCATAAGCAGGATCACTGCTGTTGTTAAGTGCCATCAAGTCGGTTCCGACCCATAGCAACCCTGTATAGTTTCTGAGGAGCTGCTAGTTAGCTTGAACCGCTGGCCTTGCAGTTCAAACGGCTTTGCAGTCTGGCACATTAACCCACAGCGCCACACCAGGACTCCAAGCAAGATCATTAGGGTCCTTTAAAAAAAACAACCACCACCAAATGAGGAAGTGGGCAGAGAATATAGTCAAAATTGGTGCCCGTAACAAGAGACTAATAGTAGCAAGTTCACTAACAAGCAAGAAAGACAGAAGAGCTGGAGTGGGCAGAGAGGCTGGACAGGTACAGAAGCAGGGTCTGGCCAATTCATCCACAGCAGCAGGGACGCACACCTGAGCCAGAGATCTGGGGTTGGGAGCTGGCAGGCCAGTTTAGCAGAGTCAGAATTGGACTACACCAAGATTTTGTCCAGTGAATGCCTAGCTGGGCTCTGATGGATGAGCTAATGGATAAAGGAAGCAAGTCAGACCATAAAGGGGGAGAGAGAAAAAGGTAGTTTGTACGTCCCAGGGGATCACTAGAGGGAGAGAGTTACAAATGTCAGAGTTGAGACAACTACAGAAAATGTACAGCTATTGGCCACGATCAAGTCTGGACTATAGTAGGAACAGAATGAGTGTCTGCATAGACCAGAGGTTATGGATACATGGAGACAAAGACCTGAGAGGTCACCAACATGTGCATGGACTGACTGACAAAGGACTACGGCAAGAGTAGGACTATCAGGAGCCAGACGACAGCAGCCACTTTCAAAGGTGCCAACAGCACAGTGAATTACTTGACACAGTTCTTCTAACCAGTAGCCATCTGGAAGTGCTGGGATTGTGATGTAAGCACTGGATTGTGAACCACAAGGTTGATGGTTCAAGTATACCAGCCGCTCCACAGGATAAAGATGAGGCTTTCTGGTCCCATACAGAGTTACAGCCTTCAGAAACCCTGTAGGCAACTATAAATTAGACCAACTCGATGGCATCTGTCAACAACCCATAACTCTGAACAACCAACCGGTTTCTTTTCCCGATGAGACTGGGTACGAGAAGGTAAGGGAAGATGTTGAAAGGATTCTATGATTCAATTGTGAGTGATTGTTAAAAGGGCTAATTAAGATTGAAAAGCTTAGAATGCTAATGAATATAAACTGAACCATCTCAGAAGCAGGAATGGGGGACCTAATTAACATCAAGAAAGAAGAGCCATGAGTGGAGCACATCATTTGGACTCTGAAATTCCTGCATGTTGAACCTGCTTGACTCAGGAGACAGAACTGTGACACGAGAGGACGAGCAGAACCAAGAGCCAGAGCAGTGGGCTTCCTAGTCCACGGAGCCAGTAAATTGAGTGCCTTTGGGCAAGGGGGTCTGATTATGTAGTGGGATGCCTTCAGGAACTTAATTATGTCTGACTTCAACCTCATAGTAATCGGTCTTAGGAGGATGAGTTTGAATCTTCTCCTCCCTTGTGGTATCGGGAGGTCAGACACAGTCTCCATACCCATGAAAAAAACAAAAACAAACAGGAGTCAAGTATATAAATCACATTCTGAATTTAATGTTAATGACATGAAGGTCATAGCAGCATGGAGCACTAGTGGAAGCCGTAGAGAAAAGTATGGGGAGTGAGCTATATGTTCCCCTTGAGTATGCAGACAGGACATTGATGGCATCTCCAGGCCCTACAGTTCAATAGCAGAGTAAAAGAGCCTCTGTTTAAGGGGGCGTGGAAGAGAAGCAGGTGTTCTAAGGGAGTAGGAGAGGAGAGGTAAAGAGAGCATCAGAAAAGGCTGAAGATCTAATCCAGTTTTTAGCAGCTCAGAAACCAGTCCCAATGACCACAAACAGCATGATAAATTAGTAAAGAAAAAGGAGCACAAAAGAGGGAAAAACAATGTCATGAGACAAAAAGGCCTATTGTGTTTTCTGGTGAGAGACACTGACTTCCTAACCTGTGGAAGCTGGGAGTCCAACATCTGGGAAGCCCCTAGACCAGCAGCTTGGCCAAGCTGGCCCTCGTAGACCAGAGCTTGATTTCCACTCATAGGTTGGTAGGGGGAGCCCGACTGGGGCTTCACCATCTCCAAAGGCTGCATGCCAGGGAACGCTGAGTAGGGAGGCTTCAAGGCTGTGCCCCCAGAGAGGATCATGGTGCTGGGCGGTGACAGGCTGGGGTGCATGTACACCTGAGATCTGCAGAAGCCAGAGAGATGGTCAAGAGCAAGTATATGAGCACACTGGTGGATCTCAAGACTTCAGTGGGCACCAGAATTCCCCAATTGTCAGCCCCACTCCCAGAATCCTGATTTGAAAGATCAGAGTAGGGCCTGAGACTAGACTGCATTGACAAGGTTAATGGTATTGGTACCTCGCTGGTTCAGAATCACTGGATTAAACAAATGGAAACATCCAGGCTGAACACCGTATAAGAAAATCGATGCTTTTCTCAGTGTTAGGTTATTCAATAAGCAAGGTAAGCATGAACTTATTCATACTTGCTTAACTAAATCTATAGTGAACAATTTCACATTTTTCCAAATAAACAGCAGTAGCTTCTAAATATGTCTCTGTTAACCCCACAGCATCTTCTTACAGAATCAAAACATCATCTTAAATTTACAATCCTTGACAGAGAAAGAGTACCCAAGTAAGCAAGGAAAGCATGGATTTTGCTTGTGCTTAATTACTAATCTGTAGCGAACAGTTTCAAGTGTATTTCACAGATGTGGTGGGAAGGGAAGGCAGAGGAGGGAGAAGAACTTGGGAGCAACCCTTGGTTCTGAGCTGACAGGAAACCATCCTTGAACTCACCTGAAGGGCTGTAAGGAGCTGAAGATCTCCTGAGACTGGGAGACGGGAAGCCCCCCCCTCAGTCCAAGCTGAGCTTGAGCCTGCAGAGATGTGTGAAGGGAAATTGGAATCTGCTGGGCAGCGGCAGCCTGTGAACAAACACCAGGCGGGTAACTGCAATGCCTTCTGCCATCGGGGTCTCACCATCCCTCCCCTCTCAGAGTGGCAGCTGGAACACTTGTTACAAATGCCAATTTGATGGTGTGGTCCCTGTGCTTCCCTTGCCCTTGGGATAATGCCGACAGCACAAAAAGGATTAACAGCCCCAAACCGGTCTGTTCCTATACTAGAATTCTATACAGCTTCAGTCCTCCCTACACATTATCAACAGAGGTGGATCTCACAAAGACAACACTGACTAAGAAGAATACATGCAGTGTGATCTAGGAACACTTATGGGGATATATACGTCTAACAGTAGTTTTGCTGGAGGGCCCCATGAAGAGAACTGCTCCAGCACACAGTTCTATGGGGACAACAGGACCATGGCAAGCACAAAGCCTAACATGGCTTTAGAAGGGACACTTCCAAAACAAACCCTTAGCTGCACAGACAATATTGCTGACCTTGCATAAAAAGAAGCACCTGCTCATTTCTAAAACAACCTCATTCAAATGTAGCCAAGCCTGAGAGTCTAGGCCTCTTCATTAGAAGGACATCAGATCACCAAAGAGAATTCGTTTTTAGCTAATTCCCCAGCTAAAAATCATTACCTGGATACAGGAAAGAGGGTTATGAGAAAGGAAAATAGATTGGAATGCACAACATGTAATCCCACTTTTCCTCGTCATTTATTCAGTCAGTGGATAGATACTGACTGGCTGCCATGATGCGCCAGGGGCAATAAATGTGAGGGATACAAAATTCAAGGCAGGTAAAAGCAAACACCAGGGAAAAAGAGTGAACTCTATGCATCCAACCCCCTCCCTCCACCAGGTTGCCTGGTTTGCTGTCTTCACCTGTTGGTAACTCTGTTGCTGAGGTATCGTTTGAGGAACCAGCCGGGGCTGACTTGCAAATACATGGCCATCCAGATACAGAGGCGGGAGGTGGTTGCCTGGAAACAAGCCAGAGGATGGAGAAAAATATTAATTCTCTGGTTCTGAACATTCCTTAAGGGAGACATACTCTTCCACGTCCACTCCTCCTTCTGAAGTGGGGGTGGAGAGCGGATCCGTGGGGTGGTGGATGTTAGGGATATATGCAGAGCCTACTCAAGCTCCCTGTGACCTGGTCCTATGTTTCTGCATCACCAAGCCCTTGGACAACCCATGAAGGCTGGCAGTGTCATATCATGCACAGGAAGAGGGAAACAGGATCCAGTCTACCCTTTCCATTGAATCACTCACCAACTACCCCAAACACTCAGGAGGGAGTCTGATTGGATTATAAATGAGGGCAGCCTCAGTCTCTCAGTCACTTTCCTCTTCATCTCCCTGTTATTGAGTCCACAGTGGAGGGTCAGAAGGATCTATTGGAATTGCATCACGGAGACTGTGGCAGCTGGACTCCCCAAGTCCTCACACATTTCCAGGGGCATTAGTAGGAACAAAGATGGTAAGTAGGAAAGGTAAACGGTGACAGGAAAGGTAAAATGGCTCTACTGAGCAAAAGCTTTACTGACATAAAGCACTTTCTGGGTAAGACTCATGTCACCATGAAGTGACCTCATGAAATGTTATCCTCACTAGCAGGAGGACATAGCACCTGCATGAGTCCCAAACTGTTCAAGCCGAAGAACATGACAGAGCGTGGCCACAGGGAGCCAGTGATTCTGCTCCCCAGAGTAGAAACATGTGTGGGTTAGCTGTGGTACATAGGAAGCTACTCCACACCAAACCAGTGCACAATCAATTTTGATGCCTATATAAACCCTGCCTAAATAAAACCCTGTATAGGGATCCAAGGAGCAGCTGGTGGGTAAAACCACCAATTTTTTGGCCTCTTGAGTTAAGTCCACCTTGTCTACAACAGCTTTTACACCTGCCAGTCAAGGCCAGGTGCTAGTATTTCAGGGCTGCTAATCCAAGGCTTCTCTTGCTAGTGACGGGAGAAAGCTCTCCAAAGCCTGTTGTACCTGGAATGGAAGCAGAAGGTGCTACAGAGGCAACAGGCATGGGTGGCATGGAGACACCTCCGAAAGCACTATAGTTGACCCCGTTGGAGGCTCCCACAGAGGATGGTGGCTGGATGCCTGAGCCAGTGCCCCCTGGAGAGCTCTGTTCCGGTAAATTGGGAGAGTTTTCCCAAGCCTTGCGTGCAGACTCCATCTTTGAAAACAAGGGGAGGGAGGAATGGAAGTTACTTCCATGGCGGCAGAAAGCAATATACAATCTAAGACAGATGAAGGTGGGATGAAGTAGGGATGGTAAAGTAGGTGGGGTTCCCTCTTCCCAAGCAAAGGAGGGTGGCCCCTGTCTACCTTGTGTTGTGCCAAGCTGTGTTACCTTCAGAGTGAGGTCAGCAGTGGGGAAGGACATTGGAGAGAGGCCAATTGCTCTCTGGATGTGATGATCCCGCCGGAGGATAGGAATAGACTGTGTTAATCCTGCCTGAAGATGGGAGGGAAAAAAAGGAAACCATGGGACACGAACAGAGGACTATAAAAGCCTGTCAAAATGCACTTTCAGTTTTGGCCAGATATACGAAAATGAAGTCGATGACAGCCAAGATCACGATTTATTTTCTGCCAGAAAGTTGCTTTCAGCTTGCTATTTATGATAGAAGTTTATGGAGTGCCTCATTCCTACCTACAACCCATTAAGTCCTCTGGGAAAGAGCACACAACTCAGTGACATCAACACCGACACAGGTGTGCCCCAATTAGCAGTCACCTACTACCCAGTTTGGAGATTCCCAGGTCCAGAAAGGCCATCAGTCAAGCTCCCGGCAGAGAACTCTGCAAAGAGGATTCTGGTCCTGCATGTTAGGCAATGCAAATACTATACATCCCCTCCTGCTGCAGATTCCAGTGAGCAGGGACTTACCACACAGGGATTGCTTAGAACTCTTAGCAGAGATGCTCATCTAGCACAGCATTCCCAAATATATGTGACCAGAGAACCTTTCTTCCCACTTCATAGCTATCAACATTCTGTAGTACAAACACCATCACTGGGAAATGCAGCCCACATTGGTGATAGTCACTCTTTCAGTATACCTATTGAGCACCTATCCCATATGAAGCAATGAGGACAGAGGAGTGAACAGAAATGTCACAGTGACAGAACTTAAGCTGTGGCCAGAAGTGGCCCACAACTCATGTGTTTCCCTGCTGTACAGACTACGGTGGAGAATTTACAAGGTTGGCTAGATTACAGCAGACTCAGTCCAGACTTGTAAGACCCTCAGGCTATGAAGCCATGAAGTACTGAGCAGCAGGCGCTTTCCTACTTTATCCATGTCCCCTAGTCCACAACTCTCCATGGACAGACAGCATATACAAATCTGTTCAACACATGACACAAAGGGAAGATGACAGATTCAAAGAATGCCAAATAATATCATCCCTTTTTTATTTAAGGTAAAAAAAACCCGGGCCTAGATGGTAGAAACCTCCAGTTCAAAACTAACTAAAGACTGAGCCACGATTCCAACCTAGGTTGTCACAGGCACTGCCCTTGCTATTAGCTAAGGCCTGCCTATGAGACATTAAGGAGCTCTGGTAGCGTAGTGGTTACGAATCGGGCTGCTAGCCTCAAGGTCAGCACTTCGAAACTACCAGCTACTCTGCGGAACAAAGATGAGGCTTCCTGCTCCTGTGAAGATTTACAGCCTCAAAAACCCTGTACAGGGTCACTCTGAGTTGGAACCGACTCCACAGCACATAAACCACCACTGCCTATAAGAAGTGGGGTGGGTACACAGAGCTGGGGCTGCACACTTACATTACCAGCCAAGGGATCCTGCAGTTTGACAACAGGATTTCCTGCAGGACCAGAGGCAGAACCAGGTGGCAAGCTGAAATCCGAGTCCTGGAATAAAGAGGTTGTCTTGGCTCACTCTGGGCAAAGGTAAACATTAAATTTGATCCACAGTTTTAGTGATCACCAAAGGTAAATGAGAAAGATGGCTAGATGTCCCTGACAGCACTTGAGAAGAGTTGTAGTGTCCTTGTTCCCTCACCACAGGGTGGCCTGACAGAGATGGTGCATGTCACCTGCCCTGTACACAACTCCACATCAACACTTCCTCCCTTGGAATCTGTCCCTGCAGGTCCTTAGACACAGCCCTTTCTAATAAGTCCCTCTTCTACAAGTGGCAAAATGTAGGGGGGATAGGAAGTCAGGAAAGGAAGGAAGGAAATGAAAGCCTCACTTTTGGATTGACTCCAAATTCAATGGGTGGCACAGGCAGCACGGAATCCACGTGAATCTCTACCCCGTTAACAGGCGGGACAACAGCCCCAGTCAGCCGCTCAGCCCCCTCCGAGCCCTTTCTGTTTTTCAGAGAACGCTCATTGCCGATGGGTCCTGGTCTGTGCTCCTTGCTCTGTCCTGAGCCTTGTTCTGAATCCTTGATGGAAAAGCAGAGAGGCTAAGACACACAGACGGGAACCACTCCAGTCTCTAGTGTCTATGTGCCCCAAGATTTGGGAATTCCAGGTTACCTTTTGCTCAGATGGTTTCTGAGCTTGCTCCTTGTGGCTGTCGGCCTTGGGTTCTGCCAGGCCGGGCCCATTCATCTCCTCTGGTTTTAGAGTACCGTATGGGGAGCTGCGTTGTGAGGAGGTTGCAGATGACTCCCGAGACTCGGCGCTCAAGTCAACGCCACTATCTCCCTGGCTGCTCTTAAAACCCTGCTGTGCAAAGCACAAAATGGGTTAGAGCCCTGAGCCCCAAACACCAGTATAAGACACTGGGACATCTTTCTCCCAAACCACCTGCCCCAAGCAGAGCCTTGTCACACTGCCAAATGCAACCTTGCTCCTAGCTTCATAACCACGACTCCTAAGTAGTCCCTAAATTGAGATTGCCAAACTCGTTTCACTCGTGGCCACCACCACTGGTTCAGAGAAGAGGCACTCACAATCCCTTTCCCTACCCAAGTTGGTTTTCCTTTTGTCTCTCTTTTCACCCTCTACAGGTCCTATACGTGATAGGAAATCAAGACCCAAGGCTCACCTCTTGCAGCAGAAGGAGAGCTAGGGGTGGGTCACCAGGGCAAGCAGGAACTCACCTCAGCGGAGCCAGACTCGGTGCTGTTGAAGGCAGTGACAGCTTTACTCCAGGAGTCACTGGTCGAGGCCTGCACGGGGAGGGCTGCCAGAGGGAGGAAAGCAGAGTGAGGGGATCAAAAACTACCACCAGTCTTGAAAAGCATGAGCTTATGAGTTCATAATTTGTACCTGTATACAAGCATAGGTACAGCGTACAGAAATCCAGTTCCCTTGACCACTCCCCTGGTCTCCTTGGCAAAATGACCCAACAGTGTGCACAATGGATACGCAGGAGCTAATCAGATAATGTCAGCCAACTTCCTGACACCCTTGAGCAGACTGCAGTAGGTGCTCTGCTCCTGATTCCATTTACTAGCTGCTCTGGTAAATGCACTCACAATGCTTTATTCAGAGCTGCTGGGATGCTGTACCACCACACCATCTTTCTGCAGTCCTCGTGCCTGGTTTCATTTAAGCAGAGCCCAATAGTGATTTCTAAAAGCTGGCCACATCTACCAAAGTTTTTGTTAAGATGCAAGTGTGTACTTCCAGATCCCTTTGAGAAGCTGGCCGAAGTCAAAAGCTATGGGCCCACAGATCCCAAGCGGTATATGCATGCAACACTGCCACTCATGGACTCCTAGATTAAGCAACCAGACACTGTTGGGCCCTGAAAGCAAATGCCTGACAAAAGTAGTACTTTTGCACAGTGAACTATGATGCCTACCCATCACTCACATCTACTAGCAAATTTACTGGTATGAATTTTATCAAAATAGCACCATGCTTTCTTCATATTGAAATTATATAGTTTCAAATGTTATTTGGCAGTGTGTTGTAACACAGAAAAAAAATCAGGCCCAGAGTCCAGTGATTTTGATGCTTGTCCTGTGGTTCTGGGACAAGGTATACCTGGACCTGTCTTCCGGCCTTGTTTGCCTTTCCAACCCAGCGCTTAGAGAGGACTTTTACAGGAGGGCCTTACTGAACTTTCCCACACAGCATGCATGAGGAAACGTCTAAACCCATCAATGTGCTTCCACAAGAAGATATTCAGTAGGGGTCATGTTAAGCCAATTCCTCAAGGGACCCCCAGTATGGTGCAGCCATCCTTTCTAAAACCACTGGACTTACTGCACGTGTTGCTCTTCTACCAACTTCTATCATGTGCTCAAATGGCACCTGACGCTCTGGGCTGGTAGAGGAGCCTTTGACACAAGTAAAGCTCAATCTACATTCACGGCACCAAGAGCAAGATGCTCTCTGCTTTTGAGGTCTGGTCCCAACACCCTACTGCTTACCTTGGCTGCTGTTCTCCCAGATCTCAGTGCCCAGACTGTTGCCAGGCACATTTACATCACTTTGCTCTAGACACAAGTTGTTTTGCTTTTTAGCAAACCGAGGAGGGATACGGGAGGAAAGACCTCGCCCTTTAACAGGTACCTAAAAGGGAGGAAAAAATTGATGTGGCCCAGCCTAGACATCAGGAATGAATAACAGCAAATTCTCCCAATTAAAGAATCCCAAACACCACACCAAAACCACCCCAGAAATGTCTCCAGAGATGCTTGCAGAGACAACCACTCGTCTCTCGATTCCATTTACTTCGCCTTCGTCAGACCTGAAGCAGAGTCTGAACTACAGTGCAGACAAACCACCCCCTGGAAAAGCATGGCAGGCCAATGGCGCAACAGACACTTAGTTTAAAGGTCCCAGCCCCTGTGACTTCTGGGGTTATGAACCTCATCCAATCCAGCTAAAAGACAGTGGAAGGAGGACAGTTTTATAAAACTAACAGAGGTCTGAATTCTGCTCAGAAATGTTCTAGCTAGTGCACCCTGGACAAGCTACTGTTTCTTTTGTCAAACAGAGAAAACATCATCAACGTTCATGGTAAAAGTAAACATTCAGGAGGCAGCATGCACTTAACCAATACTCTCTCCCACTTTCCTACTTTATGCTCCATCAAAATTCTCTTATCCTTCTAGCTAGGGTTTCCCCTGACATTCACCTGCCCAGTTGCCCCTACTCCCAACTCTTCCCAACTGTTCTTACCTGCACAGCCTGCTCCTTCTTTCTTCTCTCTTCCTCCAGAAGGCGGCGCTGCTTCTTGGTCAGGACTTCGATGAAGCCTTCACCCACCATAGAGCCCACCTCACTCTCCTCCCCAGGACTGGACCCGCAATTTTCAATGATGGCATCTGAACCAAGATTTCATGAGAAGGGACAGTGTTTCCATTCATCAGAAACCAAGAATAACCCAACCCAACGGGCACCTGGTATCTAAGGACAGGAAAGGCTAAGGTCGGGCAGCACTTAGTTTGATATTGCCAAGTAACTATGGCATGTTCATCAGACTCTACAGAAAGCTGGCCATGATTTCTACACCTTCTGAACACCCCCTCTGCATAGTGTACATCGTTACAACACAAAATGAACTAGACAGGAGGTCTGGGTAGCTCAAGTGTTAAGACAGTAATCTTTGGAGACAGACACACTTCAATCCCAACTCTGCCACTAACCAGCTGTGTGATGTAAGGTAAATCACTAAACCTTTCTGAGCCTTCCTTTGACTCAACCTCTGTAAAACTGGAACCTGAAGTTATTATAGGAATTCAGCGAAGCCAAGTGCAACAGGGGCAGGAAGCTTGTCTGTCTTGCTCAACACTGTATACCCCCAGAAATGAACCCAGTACCTGGCCACAGCAATTTCTCAGAAGCTAACACATTTAGTGAAGGGACAAACTCAGTAAAACTGAGGAAACTGCTGTAGCCTTTGGTTTTTCTCAGGTTGTTCTTCCCCTTAAAGAAGCAAGAGCGACCAGACTCACTTCCATAGTTCAGATCAAACTGTTTCATGGTCTCGCCCTGCTCTCCTGCCCTCTGAGCAGCCAGCTTAGCCTCCTTCTCTGCCTTCTTACTGGAGGCCTCAGGAATGTCAGAGTTGGCATGGGCTGCCCGTTCCAGGACATAGGGAGAGTGGCTGCTCCCACTGCTGCAGCCACCAAGCCCTCCAGGCAAAGTCTCTTCTGGGGACCTATAAAGGAAAGAAAAACTTGTTAGCGCAGAAAGGGCTAGCGGCTGGAAAAAAGAGTAAAGAGAACAACCACATTTGCACACAGCACGCACACAAACTCAGTGCCCTGGTCTGGATCTTCTTGGCAGCCCAGTGACTTGGATCTATGTCCATCTCCCCCAGTTCATACAGTAGGAGCTGCTAACACACATACGTGGTCACCCCTGCAGGCTCTGCTTTGGCCCACGAGTAGGAAAAGCTGCTCTTTGGCCAGCCCCTGCCCAGGACTCAGTTCTTCTCTTTGTTCCCACTGCAGACCGAATTCCACGGAGCTGCAGAACTTTCTTATACATGAGGATCTGACCAGGAGGTAGCCCTGACCCCGCACAGCAGCAGGATGAGCTGGTGAGAGAGGCCCTTGGGACAGAAATCAGAAAGGAGGTCAAGCCATGGCATCTGAATCACGGAAAGCTAGGTGAGATCAATACCTGTAAACATCTGGCATTCTCCCCTCGTTCCTTCTTTGGAGGCATACATTAATTATGTAGGGGTTTCTCTGTTTTGGATTCTAAGGAGAGGGAAGAGCCACTTCAGTGGGGCCAGAGGCCTGCCATGCCCCACAAAGCTCCATGCCCAGGGTCTCTCCCTCACCTACCCAGGGATTCAAGGACACATATGGAGGGCTGCACTGTGGGGACAGGTGCTAGGAATGCAGTCACAAGGGACCACTGGGGTAGAGACTACTGCTCTGGTTTTGTTTCTCAAGCCACAACAACTACAAAAACAAAACAAAAACACCACAAGAGAAGCAGACAAGCGATGTGAGAGCAAGTAATGGAGACGTCCACACATGATGGCCCTGGTGGGAGGTCACCTTCTGGGCATAACAAGAGAAAAAGTTGGGGCACCCGACACATGGTGGGACAGTCATGCATGAAGTGCTGCTGAAACAACTGGCTTAATCACAGAACAAAAATCAATCAGTAAATAAAGGGCCTGGGTTTGATGTGGTTTTACCTTTTGGCTTTCAAAGGCGTCCCATTCTGCTGGCTTTCATAGCGGGGAGGGGTCTCACCACCACCTGGCCTAACGGACTTCTCCCCAAACCCTCCAGGCTCCAGCTTTCGGCTCTGTCTGTCAACCAGGGGTCTCTGGCTAGAGAAGCTTCTCTTGGCCAACTCTTTCTTCTCACCCAAACTGGCCCCAGCCAGACTGCTGTCCACCTGGGCATCTGGCTCAGCCCTGTGGCCGTCCCGCCGCTCCCGCCTCTCACTGAAGTCACTGCTCTCAGAGGCTGTTTCCCACTCTTCATTGGCATGATCAGAGGAATTCTGGTATGAGAGCTCAGGGGATCGGTGATCCACAGCACTGCTCTTGTCCCCAGGACAGAGTTTGGACCTGCCTGGCCACTGACCCGCCAGCAGGTGGGGGTCCTCCTCAGGCCCCCATAGGCCCAAAGATTCCCGCTCTTGTCTGAGGCGCCGAAAGCGAGGGGGCTTGTCTTGGCGTGGAGGACGCCTTCTCCGGAAGGGTCGGTTCTCTGCATTTTCAGAATCTGCTATATGGTCATCTGGGAAGAAGGACCTCTTGTCCTCCAAGCGGCTGTCTTCAAAGCTCCTGCCACCAAAGGTGTCAGAATGTCTGTATGAGTCTGGGATATAGTCTCTGTCTGTGGCTCGCCGGGGCCCACATGTGTCAGAAGAGTTGTACTCCTGCCAGGAGTTGCCTGGACTTCTGCTCTGCCAGTGGGGTGACTCCTTAGACACGAAGGTTCTCCGTCCATGTCCATACCCACAATTGCTCAGCCTGGGGGGTAGGGCTCGGCCAAAGGCCCGAGGGCCTCGATTTTTAGCATCCAAACTGCTATGCTCATCAGAATACATCTTATTAGACCGCCAAGAGTCTTTAAAGTCACCTTTCTTCAAGGTGCTCTCCTCCCTTTCCAAAAGAGAGCCTTCATTTCCATTTTCTGAGCCTCGGTGCCGACGCCGCTTGGGAAGTTCTTCGTACTCTGAGCCCTCACTGTGGGTCTCACTGGCAATTCTGCGGCGGGGCTTGGCTCTAGGGAAATCTTCAGGCTGATTAAACTCCCGCAATCCCCGGCCTCGGCTGTTTCTTTGGCTGTTATATATGCCCCGTGCCCCAAGGATCCCCCCGCCACAGATGCTGCCTCCATTTCCACTAGTAGGGCGACCGCGGAAAGTGAATTCTCTGAAACCTCGGCCTCGGTTCCGGTTCTGCCCTCTGCCCCCAAACGCCTGTTCCTCATCAATAAAGATCCAGTTATTTCTCTTTGTTGGGGGAATATCATTGGACTCTCGTGATGGTCTCATCTCCCAGGCCCTGTCGGGCTTCTCATCCTCTTCAAACTTGCTGGTGTCGTGGCCAAAATTAGCATGGGGGGAGTCCTTGTCCTCTACAACAGAGGTGGAGGAGTTGGCTAGGGTGGAGTCATTCTCTTCATCCTCATTCTTTTCTACCTTGTGAACCAACTCTTTGTCCTTGGCCAGACGGGTGGTCTCCTCCCCTAAGTCCTGCTTGAGCTTCTCTAGTTCTTTTTCCTTATCTTCTACTTTGAGGGCTTTTAGGACAGGTTTCTTGATGGGCCCAGACCTTCGGGTCCGGCCCGTCTGCTCCTGGTGCTGGTTACCGGAGCTACGGATTTCGGGAGTCCATTCAGGCTCTGAGGCCCGCTGTTTGTTAGTATTTCCTTCCTTCTCCCAGGAGGCACTAAAGGACGGCCCATCCGGGGATGCCTCCTTCTCAACACCGCTGGATGTGTCAGTGGCCTTTGGTTGGTGGCCAACGTCCCAATTGCTATACTCTGGATTTTTCTCATTCGGGACAAAGTCAGGCTCCAATGGGGAACACCTGAGGTTTGGGGGGTGACCCCCAGGAGCACTTGCTTCCTGAACATTTTCTTGGGGTGGAAACAAAAGCTCCTGGCCTATTCTTTGAGAAGAGATACAGCTGTCAAAGTCTGCTTGGGCCTTCTTGTCAAAAGCACTCAAGTACTCCTCCCCTCTCTCCTCAAAGAGATCGCGCTGGGCACTTACGCCCCCTGACCTTCCAGGTGAGGCAGAGTAAGAGCTTTCATTCCTGAAAAGGAACCAGAAAAATCAGTCAATGTGATTGGAGCCTGGTTCCTGGTTTCCATGCTGAACATAGAGCTTAGTTTTAAAAAGAGAAAAAACAAAAAACTTAAAAAAACAAAAACAAAAACAAAAAACACCGTAAGCACCAACATTTGCTCTATCTTTAAACATGTCTTGGAGCTGCTGGGCCATGGATTGGTCGGTGCCCCCTGAAGTCCGAAAGAGTGAAGAATGCAGTGGCTGCTGGGTAGACTCAGCATACCACCCTGGAGACAAAAGAGGAGCAGGGGGAGATCCTCTGGTTCAAGGAACAAGCTGGAGCCTGAGAGTCCGTGAAGAGTCTGGGGCACTGGGATGGCAAAGCCGCAGGGCCGGCAGAGCCAGCTTTCTTTACTTCCAGAGGAACGATCCATGACCTGTGCTCTCAACCCCACTTGCCCTGTGAGGCCTCTCCCGACTCGGCCTTTGGCCAAGGTTCTGCTCCTCGAGAATTGCCTTTGGTCCTGCCACCAGACAGGAGCCTGTCACACAAAAGCATTCGAGCAATCCTATCAAACTCTACTGCCCCATGGGGCGATGCAGTCCCTTCAGAAGTGCACTCCCCCCGGGCGGACACTGTCTCCTGGAACAAGTACCTCTTCCCAGTACCCAGAACCCTCTCCCCCATTTAGGACTTGGGGACTTCTCTCTGTCACAGGGAAGTAGGGCCAAGCACTTTCGCCTCCTCACCTGACACGAACGTCCATGGCCAAAGTGTCGTTCAGTTTTGGGTGGGGGAGTGAGTATCCCTTGCTCTGCAATGCCATGTAGCCCTCCGGACTCCATACAGGGGCTGGCTCAATGGTGGTTGCTTTTCTCTCTTGAAGTGAGGGTACACAATTCTCCTCAGAGCGACAGCCAGTCCCACTGAGGGAATCTTGGGGCAGCATGGGTTTCATCAATCCTGAAGAAGAAAGAACTAACCTATGTCACACCTTGTTTATTGAGCCCTCAGGGTCAACCAAAGGCTCAAGAGACAATAGTCATCCTGAATGACCATGTGAACACAGCAGCATCCCACCTGATTAGACACAACTTGGTTTTTCATCTTTCCCCACCAGAACAGGCACAGGCATACAATTTCAGATGGTAAAAGACTTGTGAAGCCCAGTCTTACTTTCAGAATAAGAGAACCCCTGTGCTGAAGGGTACCTAAAACTGACACAAGGAAACAAGAATCTTAAAACCAGGGAGAGTTCACTGATTCTCTCTAGCCAAGGAATGTACACAACTCATTTGAGCTCTTTCTCTGTATGTCTGTTTGTCTTTGGGTCATCAAATGTAAGGGAGAAAAAAAAAATCTGATTTTTCAAATATTTGGTCTATAAAACTTGTTAAGTAGACCAAACGGTTGTTGTACCACGATTTAAGAGCAGATAATTTGACCAGCATGGTGACTCTTGTAGGTTAAGCACTGGACTACAAACCACAAGGTTGGTGGGTTCAAGGTTGGCAGTTGGAACCCACCAGTTGCTCTGAGGCAGAAAGACAGACTTTCTACTCCTGTACTCTGGTAGCGTAGTAATTATGAATCAGGCTGCAAACCTTAAGGTCTGCAGTTCCAAACTACCAGCTGCTCCACAGGAGAAAGATGAAGCTTTCTGCTCCCGTTAAGATTTACCACCTTGGAAACCCTGTACAGGGTCGCTATGGGTAGGAACAGACTCGATGGCATTTAACAACAACAACATAGAGTGATAGCCTGGAACACCCTCTACACAGTTGCTATGAGTCAGAACCAACTTGATAATAAGGACAATCTAATAGTCAAATGGACTCCTGGTTTGCTGAAGGAGAAGCAGTACTGGACTGCAAACCACAAGGTCGGCGATTCAAAGCCACTACCATGGTTTGCTGCTCTTCATAAACAGGGTCGCTATAGGTGAGAACTGACTTTGACAACAAATAATAATAAATAATTCTGCATTGGGCCAATGGTCTCAAGCTTAGTTTTAGCCACTGAAAGCTCTGATCTAATGCTATTGCTACACAACTCCCAATAAAAGTCAGATTCAAGGGGGATAGAGAGCCTGTTGTGCTGGGTAAGATTATGTCTCCTTTAGTAAGCATTGACTGCGACACAACTCAATACTGAACCTGAACTTGTTTCTGGCAGTACAGAAACCCTTATAACCTGAAGTCTCCTGTGACAATTACTTTCTACCACAAAATATATTAAATATTTCCCTTGCAGAGCTGCATTAACAAGAATATGGGAGGTCTACAAAGAACCCAAAACCAATAGCTGTAGGCACTGAAGCTGGTGCTGAGGCTGACCTCATGAGGAAGGCAAAAGGTGCCTTGCCAGTTTTAATAACCTGTGGGCTTTACAGACAGGCTAAGCAGCTTTACAGATCTTCTTGCAACAGGCAGATATACAACTGAGATGTCACTAAAAACAAAGAACTTCAAAGAGGCATACCCTAAACCAAAAGGTGCATTAAAAAAAACAAACACTCTTCAGTAGAGGAAAATAACCAGGAAATTTGTCTGTTTTGGTCTAGGCCAGGATAGGAAAACAGTTGTCTTGAACCCCCATGAATTCATAATTACGTATTATTCCTGCTTTATGTAGACTAGAGGAGAGGTTACAATTTCTATCCCCAGGAAGGCCCAGACTCTCTCAAATTAGCCTAACAAGTGACTCTGGGTTGGTGACTACCCTAGGCACTGGAATAGCAAACATCAAATCACTCTGGAGAAATAGACCCTCTATCCAGGCTACAATGAATCCCCACAGATGGCTCTGTTAAAAATAAACTCACAAACCAGAATGTCTCGAGTCCAGAGACAGAATTAAATCCCACCCCAAGAACTTCTAGTATCAGAACCACCAGTTAAAAACCAAGCATTTACGTTTAAAATGATTAAAAGCAAAAAAGACTTGGAAACAACAAAATGAGAGAAAAAGTTGCAGCTGAAAAAAATTCTAGTAATAAAAGTACATAGCCATTGGAATAAAAAGTTCATTAAAAAAAAAAAGCTCACTGACTTAATAAAAGCTGACACAGTTTTAGAAAGAACTGAACAGAAAAAATGGCTCTAAGTCAATTTCCTAAATGGCAACAAAGAGATAATCTCTTCCAGATTTTCTCTATTTTAAGAGATATGGAAGACACAGTGAGATGGTAAAAAAGTAAATCTGGTAGAAAATTTTAAAAGAAAGAATGAAGAAGAGGCAATTTTTGAAGTGATGAGTAGGACTGAATTTACCTGAACTGATGACAGATAGAAAAGCTTAAATTCAAACACAGTAAATTCTAAGCCAAATAAAAGGTAGCTATTTTTATATATACACATTGAGACAAAAACAAAGAGAAGCTCTTAAAAGCAACCAGTAAGAACACTAGCTAGACTACCCAGAAAGACATTTAATCATAGCAGCAATGGGAATCAGAAAATACTAGAATACTATCTTCACAATACTGAAAGTACTGTTACCAGTCATAATACTATTCAAGAGTAAGAATGAAATAAAGGTAAATCTACTGCCAAAAACCTGTCCTTATGAACTACTGAAGAATATACTTTACAAAGGAATTGAATGCAGATGTAAAGGAAGACATGCAAGAAGGAAAACAGAGCAAACTGGTAAAGATACAAGGAAATCTGAAGAAGCGTAGACTGAGTGAGGCATAAATAATAATAATGAATTTGGAAGGCACAAAAGCAAAGAACTAAAATTCAGGCAAAAATAATATACAAGACCAAAAGATATACAAGTGTTCAAATGAAAGGTAACTTTTTGTTGAGTCAAAGGTGAACATTAGAATTTTAAAGTGAAAACTGTGGTGCTGTAGGATAAGCAATGGATTGCTAACCGGAAGGTCAGCAGTTCAAAACCAATATATGGAAACTCTATATAAGGCCTTTCAGTGTAGGAACCAACTCAATGGCACTTAACAACACAAAATGTAGACAAAAAAAGGACTAGGGAAATCCAAGAACAGGCACAAAGCAAAAGAAAAGCATAGACTAATTGGAATTAAACAGAAAGCATACAAGAAAATAATAAAAAAATATAAATACAAATATAATATCCCTAAAAACTCTAAAGGATTAGTATGACAATGAAAAGTCATAGATTTTGAGAGAGGATAAAAACACACTCTCCAAAAATAAGTGATCACTGGTGAGTTCTACCACACATTCAGGAAAGAGCTGTCACCAATTCTACTCAAATTATTCCAGAACATAGAGGAGGATGGAAAACTTCCTAATACATTTTATGAAGCAAGCATAACCCTCATACCAAAACCAGGGAAGGACATCACTAAGAAAGAAAATTATAGACCAATATCCCTCATGAACATAGATGCAAAAATTCTCAAAATTCAAGCCAACAGAATTCAGCAACACATCAAAAAGATAATACATCATGATCAAGTGGGATTCATATCAGTAATGCAAGGATGGTTCAACATTGGAAAACCGATCAACATTATCCAACATATAAATAAGAAAAAAGAAAAGAACCACATGATCCTATCAATTGATGCAGAAAAGGCATTTGACAAAATCCAACATCCATTCCTGATAAAAACACTCAACAAAATAGGATTGAAGGGAAATTCCTCAACATAATTAAGAGCATATATACAAAACTAACAGACTATATTATTCTCAATGGAGAGAAACTGAAAGCCTTCCCTCTGCAAACAGGAACCAGACAAGGATGCCCTTTGTCACCACTCCTAGTCAATATTGTGCTGGATATAAGGCAAGACACGGAAATTAAAGGCAACCAAATTGACAAAGAGGAAGTAAAACTCTCTATATGCAGATGATATGATCCTATACATAGAAAACGCTAATGACTCAGTAAAGAAGCTACAAGACCTCATTGGAAGATTCAGCAAAGTGGCAGGATTTAAGATCAACATACAAAAAATAGTTGGATTCCTCTATACCAAAAACGACAAGTGCTGAAAAGGACATCAGGACAGCAATACCATTTACAATAGCCGCCCAAAGGATGAAATATCTAGGAATAAATGTAACCAGAGAAATAAAGGACTTACACAAAGAAAACTACAAAACACTACTACAAGAAATCAAAAGAGACCTACAAAAATGGAAGAATGTATCATGCTCCTGGATAGGAAGACTTTAACACTGTGAAAACGTCAATACTGCCCAAAGCAATTTACATATATAATGCAATCTCAATTCAGATTCCATTGACATTCATCAAAGGGATGGAAAATACAATTGCAAACTTTATATGGAAAGGAAAGAGACCCAGGATAAGCAAAGCACTGCTTAAGAAGAATATGGTTGGAAACCTCTCACTCCCCGACTTCACACAGCTACAGTGTTCTAAACTGCTTGGTACTGGTACAGTGAAGAGATAACACTGATCAACAGAACAGAATCAACAATCCAGAAATTAATCCATCCATATACAGCCAACTGACTTTTGACAAAGTACATAAATATGTTGCATGGGGAGGGGATAGTTTCTTCAACAGATGGTGCTGGCAGAACTGGAAAGCAATATTCAAAAGACTGAAACAAGACCTTTACCTCACACCTTATACAAAAACCAACTCAGCATGGATTGTAGACCTAAATGTGAATCCCAGAATTATGAAAGCCATCAATGAAAAAACAGGAACAAATGTGAGGGTATTAATTCAGGGAATACACAGACTACCAAACATTTTGAAAACTACACAAACAAAACAGATTGGGACATACTAAAAATTAAAAACTTATGTGCATATCAAAAGACTTCACCAGAAGAATACAAAGGGAACCACAGAATGGGGAAAACTCTTTTGCAACGACACATCAGACAAGGGACTCATTTCTAAAATATACAGAAACTACAACACCTCTACAAGAAAAAGACAAATAACCCAATTTAAAAAATGGGCACACGACATGAAGACACTTCACCAAGGAGGAGATCTGGGCAGCCAACAAACAAATGAAGAAATGTTCACAATCACTAGCCATTAGAGAGATGCAAATCAAAATAACAATGAGCTATCACCTCACACCAGCAATAACAGCAAAGACCAAAAAAGTGGAGGACAATAAATGCTGGTGAGGATGTATGTGGCAGAGACTGGGACACTGTGCACTGCTGGTGGGATTGCAAAATGGTCCAACCTCTCTGGAAAGCAATATGGCGCTTTCTCAGAAGGCTGGAAATAGAAATACCTATTGATCCAGCAATTCCTCTACTTGGTATTTACCAACAAGAAATATGAGCCAAGAACAAACAAGATGGCGGATCAGGTGGACATGTAGCAAAGAGCTCCGCCAACAACAACACAGAATACCAGACCAAGCAGGCTCAGGGGATGGTCCCAGAACTCTGAACCACATATAAAGGAATACTTAGAAAGTTGGAAGGCTCACAGCTGAGAGAATTTGTGGCAGAAGTAAGAAATCTATTGCTTTCTAGTCCGGGATGCTCAGCTGCTCCAGGAGCCGCCATCTTGGGTGAGACCGTGTGGGGGAAGGATGAGAGCGGCCACAGACGCCTGGCTGAACCGCAGAGATAAAGGTGTGGACATTCTTTTCTTTTGGTATCTGTTCATTGGTCCCTCGCTGTCTGCGCACCTCCATTATGGTAACTATACGGGTGCCTGAGCTAGTGGGCACCCCAGCCCCACCCTCAGAGGGTTTACTACGCATGCACACAGATCTCCTTGAAATTTAAAGAGACAGTTTCCAATTAAAACCAAACGGCCACAGCCGGCCCTGAACTGCTTCCAACTAGAAAAAATGACTGAACAGAGATTGTGGAGCGGGACAAGCAGACAAAAGAGGAAATAGGCCAAAAATTAATTACGTCAAAACGACCAACAGTGGTATACTGAAACTTCTCAGGAAGAAGAGTGAAAAGGGAAGCCCATTTCCTGATCACATCTACCTGGAGGCATTCAGAAAGCATAAAAAACACCAA
>NW_006408532.1:11158001-11198959 GCF_000296735.1 Chrysochloris asiatica | reverse complement strand
GGGGGGGGAATAATATTAAGATGCTTGGCTGTTTTTTGAATATTTGTTTCCCTGGCATACCATTATAAAATAGGCACTTGAGGGGGAGAGAAAGGACAGCCAGAAATATCACAGAAAGCTTGTAAGTCTGTCTTCTGCCTATAGTTGATTGTTGTTAAGTGCCGCTGAGTCGGTTACGATCCATAGCAATCCTGTATAGGGCTTCCAAGGAGTAGCTGGTGAGCTTGAACCACTGATCTTGCAGTTCAAATGGTTTGACAGCCTGGAGCATTAACCCACAGCGCCACACCAGGATTGGAACACCTAAAATGGGGCTACAACGTGCCCAGTGAAGGAGGCTCCCTGTGGAGCCTCTGCATTACATAAGATTATACGTGGAACCCTGAACCACATCCAGCTCTTCAGAGATGGGAAATTTCCACTTGAAAGGACAAGCAGACCAGCCTTGAGCTGCTAAAAGAACAGAAAATACTTCTTGAAAGAAAGACCTACAGAAAAAATACAAAACAATAGAGGCAAACCAACTGTTACTACAAGAACAAACAAGTTGCTTGCCCAGGAAACATCAAGGCAAGTGGTTGGGTCCCCTCAGGGCAAACCCCATTCCAAGACTAAGACTCAATGGGAATATTCGCTCTGATTGGTGACTACAATCGTCACCTGATAAGGGGAAGTGAGGGGAAAACAGCAATGAAGTGGCCAGCTAAGCCCTACAATGTTCAATAGACTTCTGTGAACCCGGGTGAAGACCTGGTTGGCCAGCATTGTGGCAAGACCTGGGAACAACTGGGCCTAGAGTCAGTGACATAGCCACAGAAGACTAAAGTGAAGAGTAAATAGTGAAGCGTCCAACTGATAAGAAGAGAGGGCATATGCACAAGAACACCCACACTTACAGATAATACCTACTTCACTTGGCTTCAATGGCTGGATGATCAGAGCTCAACCCGAAGAAAAAGAAGAGTAATCTGATACAATTTGATGAACTTGACCTAAACCTATGTATGGATGCAGTTGCTCAAAAGAGGGAACAAATCTTTACAGCAAGATCATTCCCACCCCCTCCATACACAGAGTAGACAGGGATGGGCAACTTAGACATTGGCTACCCAAAATGGGGGAAGGGGGGCTACAAAGGCAAGAAGTGACTGGCTTATAAGCTTTCATGAGGGAACCTAGATTCAGAGGGCATGGATGAAGGTAGAATCTCCACTGAGTAGTATACAATCTGTCTAGGATGGACTGATGAAATGAAATGCAGATGAGTCTCTTGTGATACAATAGTGAGTAATTGTTATCAGGACTGATTGTGAGGGTTGGAAATATAAAGGTAGACTACAGTGGAGAATGAAGTGTCCAGCTGATAAGAAGAGTGGGCATATGCACAAGAATACCCACACTTACAGATAATACCCACTTGACCTGGCTTTAATGGCTGGATGATCAGGGCTCAACTAGAAGAAGAAATAAGAGGGGAAAAAATAGTAATCTGATACAACTTGATGAACTTGACCTACATCTACGGATGCAGCTCAGTAGAGAGAATAAATCTTTACAGCAAGGATCATTCCCACCCCCTTGGTACACATGGTTGACAGGGATGGGCAAGTTGGACATTGGCTACCAAACTGAGGGGGTGGGGGTGCTACAAAGGAAAGAAGTGACTGGCTTGCAAGCTTTCAACAAGGAGCCTAGATCCAGAGGGCACAGAGGAAGGCAGAATCTCCACTGAATAGTATCTAATCTGTCTGGGTGGGACTGATGAAAGGAGATGTGGATAGCACTCATGTAGTACAATAGTGAATAATTACTATCAGGACTGACTGAGGGTTGGAAACGTAAAGGTAGACATTTTGTAGCAACAGGAGAGGAGTGGTTGACTTTGCAGTCCAGGAGTGGAGGTCCCTGGGACCATCAAGGGAGAAGAGTGGAGTGCAGGACCCTACCCAGAGAAATAGTGACGCCAGAGATGGAGGCAGAGATGATGATGCGGAGAGGTGGAGTGGCTGGGGACTCTAAACCCAGAGAGGGAGAGGGGCTATGTGCTGACGACTAAGGGGTAGGCTTGCAGGGTATATAGTTTGGTTGGTGATGATGCATGGAGGGGATTGTAACCATGGCAATGAAATAATATACGATAGGTTGAAAGTAAAGCTAAATGTTCTCCCATGTAAATGATCACATAATTCACAATGAAACATTTAAAAGGAAAAAAAATAAACAAAGTTAACTTACAGAACTAAACAATAATAAAAATGTAGAATGCAGTTCAAGTGATACTTAAAAGAAGTAACAGTGTTAAATGCTTGTTAGAAAAATTCAGTTATTAACTCGTTAAACATCCAACATAATTAATTACAAAATGGAACAAGATAAATTAAAAGGAAAGAGAATAAAAGCAGAAACTAATACAAACAAACTCTAAACTGCCACACTACAGTGGGATCTATAGGCATGGACCACTAGACCACGACACATTACAATGTGTTACCTGAAGGATGTAGGGCTGAGGGGTAGAAGTCAACTGGGGTCCGAGTAGGTGTGATTCGTGGGTCCATGTAAGAAGGCATCATCATCCATCTGGGATCAAAGCCTAGCATCTGGGGATGGTGCGGGTAAAAGGTACGCTGTGGGTGGGAAGGTGGAGGGTACACCGGCTGCCAATGCTGTATCTTGTATAACTGCTCCTGGACAGGGAGGAAGAGAGGCCTGGTCAGACACCTGCTGCTGGGTTCAAAGACACTACCCTCCCAGAACAGAAGGTTATAGAAGTAAGCAATGAGCACTTATTCAAAAGGGAGACCGTAATGTGTTAAGGTTTTCAGACTGGGGTTCCTCGCCAAGCCAGGACATTATCAAAACAGGACTGACACACGCCTCTCTGCTCCATAAAATAGACCAGATTTACATTTAGATCAGATGTGACTACTGAGATCAAGTGAGGGTCCCGCAGGATCTTGGGACCTCTTTAACTACAATGCACATGACTGTCCTTCACAAAGCTCCATCTGGTAGTACCAATCTGTCTGATAGGCTCCCCCCTTTCTTCTATCTCCACAAACAAAACCCTAGCTCTGGGAAGCCTGTTATAACCCCCTGTCCTCATAATACTGGAATTCCTCCTTTGCAGCACTAACTGCTTCATATTTTTGTGTGTCAGGTTCCAAACCTTCACGAAATCCTAAATGATTGTGGCATCCTTGGCCCCTAGCACCACCCTTGGTACATAGGGAAGCACGCGTACATACACATGCTCTTTTCCCCCAGGAAATGAATGATCATAAAAAATAAATTAACAGAATGTTCAAAATTAAGGAACCTTGCTCCGAGAGTTCATTTCAGAACCTGTCCTATTTTCGTTCTATTAGCACCTCTCAGATGTGATTTCCTAAGGTGAATCTTAACTCAGCAGATCAGCGGGTCTCAAATACTGAGTCAGACTAAGGATAATCTACCCAACATGCCTTCAGCACATACCCTTTAATCTGCCAGCTGCCCCAGCCAGCCAGTCCCCGGCCGGACTCCCCCTGTAGATCCTGCTGGCACTTTCAGCACCTTCTAGGAGCACTGAATAATTGCAGCCCATCAATCACAAGATTTGCGTTACTAACTCTCCCAATCAACACAAGAAGCTGCTGACCTGTACTCTACAGCTCCTGTATAGACCCCTAAGGATCTCCAGGGAAATCTGGCCAAACACTTTCAGGCTGCCCTAGTGCTGACAGATTTCTTTCTTTTCTTAAGGAAGGACTTACTCATCGCTACCCTCCCCCAAGTCAGTACAGCTAGCTAGAGCAATTGTTACTGCTGTGTACAGCTCTGATTACTCAAAGAGAGCTTCTGAATCAGTAATTCTATACCAAGTTCACAAGCAGCTACACAGTGCTCACTTATAATTTTACACTGTAAAACACAATTCTTGTAATTTCCTGTTTCAAACACAGGACGGACCTGGAATGCTTCCTAGGAGTCCAAGGAAGAGGATCTGGGGTAAAGGTTCTAAAGGAAATTAAGACAGATGCTGGTAATTGGTAACAGACTTAAGGCCTTTGTTTTGTTTGCCTGGAGTATATTTTGAAACATTGTCAAGTTATTTAAAATGATCTTCAGGGTAAATGTTAGGTCCTTCTTAAGGTTTATGAAGTATCAATAATGATAACCATATTAATACTGATGGAATAGCCCGTGCAGAAAGATATTCATTCTTGAAAGTCAACAAACAACCTTAAGGGTTTCATTCATTCACTGGACCCTCAATCACTTAGGGAGTCCTGGAGACACAGTTGTTAAAGCTTGACAGCAAACTGAGACGTCACCAGTTCAAACCCACCAGCCATTCCCATGGGAGAAAGATGTGGCAGTCTGCTCCCATAAAGATGACAGCCCGGAAAATCAAAATGGATAGCAGTTCTGCTCTGTTCAACAGGGTCACTGTGAGTCAGAACTGACTAGTTGGCACTAGCTGGCAATGCGTTTCACTGGTTGAAAATAATGGCCAGGAATTGATCTCCCAAGGTTGCAAATTTTGAAGTGTAGCTTTCAATATCGCTGCTGGTGCTGTGCTGCTCAGTAGTTGGATCTGTTTACCTTCTCGATGCTTACCTGCTGTTGCTGCTGCTGCTGCTGCTGGCGCTGGAATCTGGGAGGAAGTGACTTTTGATACTTGCTGAACTCCTGTGCAGGGGACACAGCTTCTCTGGCTTCTTCCTCACTGCTGCTGCTCTGAGCAGCAGGAAGAACAGGTGGTGCTTCTTCTGAAAACGTGGTAGGGCCATCCTGGGCAGGGGACTCTGGGGAGCCTAGAGAACAGATCACCAGAGAAATTGCTGGGGTGGGCTCCTAAAAAAGCTGTCAAGCAAACACTTAACCAGCAATTGCTTTGTCTTTGCTGGCACACACAAACCACCGCCAGACTATTCACATCCTCAAACTTTGGCACTGTGCTAAATTATGACATGCTTGCAAATTCCCCACAACACACCAGGAGGAAGTTTCACCCCACCATCGTTTTGTTGTAATTGTTAAGTATGCCAACAAGTTCTGACTCATAGCGACTCCATGCAGTGTGGTTTCCAAGGAGCGGCTGGTGGATTTGATCCGCCAATCTTGTGGTTAGCAATTCAGCGACTATTCTTCAGTGTCACGCCAGGACTTACATCATCATTTCAGACCAGAAAACTCTGGGTCTGAGAAGTTATAGGTAAGTTGCCTAAAGTCACAGGTCAGTGGCAGAGCTGGGATATGACTGCAGGTAGAAGAGATTTTATTACAAAGGACCCAATTCAATGAAGGAGAAGGCACCAACTCAATGATGTCCACATACCCACCACCCAAACAAGCTGCTTAATCTCTCCTTGTCCATTTTTCCTAGTAAAATGAGGATCTTAACTGTTCCTACCCCACAGGACTTACATGAGATTTACAAGTGCTCATTCATATAACGTATTTAAAGTCATGCCTGATATGCAGTAATACTAGCACATGTTCCCATCATCATTCTCTCTGAAAGTCCCCTCTGGGGCCACAGTTCAGTTTTATATCCTTAATCCAACTGCAGAGAGCTAACAAACCCTGACGTAAAGACTCAGGACTTACTCTCAGGCACACTCAGAGAACCTGCATCAATAAGCCACACTTATACCAAAGCAATTCTACTTTCTGGTCTCCCCATCTCCCTATCCAAATAAATCGCTATAAAACTCACATAATTAACTAGAAAATTTCACTCGAAGTTTAATGAAAGGAGGTCAGAAGTAAAGCTGCAAATTTCCCCTGGCCAGAATAGCACTGATGACGAAGAAGTTCTCCACCTCAGGAGATTTCTGAGACTAAAACACACATTATACCACCCTGTCTTTTAACAAGCATATTGATCACAATCTTTTCAACTGCTACCAGAGATAGATATTCTCCATTCAATAGGACTGTTTAATGTCTCTGATATTTATGTGATCCATTCTTCTTAGAATTAGTTACTATAACAAGCAAGTGGGTTTTTTTCATTTTATGGATCAGAATTATTTTATAAAAGTCCTCCAGAGTTCTGGTATAGCACCGTAGGATAAGAACTCAACATCAAGGTCAGTTTTAACCACAAGGTTAGCAGTTCAAACTAAAAAACTGCTCCTCGGACACCCTCTACAGGGTCACTACATTGAGTCAGAACTGACTCAATGACTCTTAATAACAACATTTGTATATATTGATAGCAATGGTAGTAATGAAAATGATGAGTAAAATTTATATTGTCAACAAGCATTTGTATACTTTCTATATACCAGTAAACATTCAATGTGTTGGGAGGTACATACATAGATCCTTTTTATAGATGAGTACACAGGATCCACAGAGGCTGAGAAGCTTAGCCACCGAGTTTAAGATGTTTCTGAAATAGGACCTGAATCCAGGCATTTAATTCCAGAGCCTAAACGCTTAACTCAAGATGCCTCCCCCAAAATAATATAGCTGTAAGCCACAGATTCTTCTGAAAAGTAGGTAAGATGCAAATAAGAAGCCACTGAAAAGAGCCCAACGTTTCTAAGTTTGTGACCTCAGAGCCCACCTCTTACCTTTGGGGACAGCAGGACAGTTCTCCTGCAGGGGCATCTTCTCAGTGCCTGGAGATCGGGGGGTTTCCTTCTCGACCTGCTTCTGGGCCTCGCTTGCCTTCTGGGCCTGTTTACACTTTTGGTCCAACTGTTTGAGTTTGGCAGCACAGGCAGCCAACCTTTCTTCCCGAGCTCGCCGTTCCTCTTCTTCCCGGCGCTTTCGGGCTCGTTCCACGGCCTCAGACATTTCTGATTGGATAAACTTCTGCCGTGGGGGTGGCTTGTCCTCTTTATCCTCAGTGGACTGCTGCCGGAATATGCTGCCCACTGAGGACTTCTGAGAAGAGACATAAGTCCCTGATGAAGTGGCAGGTCAAAAACTCAGGCCATAAGGGCCACTAGCATTTTGGGATCAGGACCCCTTAGATCCTTGAGCACCTTTGAGGGGCAGCCCAGTGATTGCAATAGACAATCCTTCACTGAATCTGGAACATTAGGGAAACACCACTTATCTATATACTGTGGTTCCACATTTTGTAAAATGAGAATAAAGGAAGCTCTTGGAATTGTAAAGGTGCAATAAAGTAACAATCAACACAGTGAATGAAACACAGGAAATACTCAGTAAATGGATGCTGTCACCACTGCGAATGAACTGGATTAGGGCCTTCCTGGCTAATTAACAGGTGCAGGAAACCACACATTCACTGTTCCTGCCTCAAACACAAGAAATAACTTTCCTCATAAAAATCTACAAACGTCTGAGGCACAGACAGCCAGGGGGAAATGGAAATCCACTGTCTGATACATGATTTCTAAAATCATTTCTTTTGGACCCTTTGCCCATTTTTGGGTTTGTCCCTAGTTGCCAGTTACTAGACAACACCCGTGGAGCCAAAGGTGCAGTGTTAAATAAGAAAAACTATCAATGTGGGAAAATTATCTCAGTTAATTCTCTCAATGAAAGTGTGCAACAGTTACAGCAGTCAAGAATGTTTCTCTTAAAAATTAATTCCTCATAATCCAGAGACAATTACTATAATAAAACATTATAAACTCAGTTTGGAAGGATGAAAGTGCCTTCTACATTACAGAGTTGGGATCAAAGTGTGCACACTTCGTTCCCTTTACCCCAAACATGAACTTTTCTCCATGCTTTACAATGGCTGAGCTTTGTCTTGCTGCAAACATATTCCTGATTATTTCCTTTAGCTGTTCCCCAGAAATGAAACAGCAGAACCAAAGGGCATAAGAACATAGTAAAATCTTGATTAACTTTCTAAACTGCCCTATGATTATCTCACAAATAAGATAATTTCAACCAAGATAATGCCTTGTTTAGGAATTTGGTCAAAAGACTCTTTGGGATGCGTAAATTTATTATACTGACTTTATCATTATCAATTTAACTTAGTGAATTAACAACGCTATTATGAATAAATCAAAGTGAAATCTTTTCTTCCTGAATATGGTAGCAACCTCAACATAGAAATGGCAATTTCAATTGCAGGTTGATTTCCAAAAGAAATGGCACTGAGCTAATTTAGTTTTATTTTGGTGTCCCCTGTAGTTAGAGCACAGTGTCTGTCACATAATAAACACGAACCAACCCATTACCATCTCAGAGCAATCTTAAAGGACAGAGTAGAAATGACCCAATAGGGCTTCCAAGGCTGTCAACCTTTAAGCGAGCACCCGCTGACCTTTTGGTTAACAGCAAAGTGAGAAACCACTGCAGCACCAGGGCTCCTTTGGCACATAATAGGTGCTCAAGAATAATCATTACAAAACATTGACATAAAGGACAGTACTTATTTAACAAGAAAATATCGAACAGGAGCCACTCAAGTAGCAAAGTATATAGAACATGCCAGTTTTAACAAGTGCATTAAAACAATGTCGTCGTCCCCACCCCCCCACCCCCCTTCCCCATCTCTTTCCCTACTGAATAATTCAGTCCTGAAGTCATTAGTTGTGGTAAAGCAGCGTAGTGGGCGCCTGGAGTGAGTGGTCACAGACTAACCAGGGCAAAGACGACATTTATAAAGAAAAGATGGCCCACCAGGAAAGTTCAGGGCACTCATGTGGAGGTTGTTAGGGGACTGGATGGAACCATGAGAAATGCATTTGTGCAAGAAGGAGGGTGGCAGAATGGTCACATGTTAAGGAATAAATAGGTATAAATACTGGAATAATGGGAGACAGATTTATCACTGTTGGAAAAACGGAGCGTCACATACAGAAAAAGGAAAAAGAACCAAAGCTATGTGAACCGAGTTGTAACTGGAAATATTAGTGTAAACTCAGGGTTTTCAATACAGAAAGCAATAGAAATAAGATGTAAATGTGTATGTATGGCAATGGGTCTTCAAAAAGTTCATGAAAAGACTCCATCATCTTTTAGTGCCATTTCCCCAAGAATTTTCTGAAGCCCCCTTGTATGTCTACACACATATATACATTTCCTAACTCCCAACAACAGTAAACACTCCTGGTATCTAGATATTAGTTTCTAAATCCCAGTCTTCACTAATGGGAATGAGGACTTCTTGGTGAAGTGAATGATTGATTCCAGGGCCAAGAAAAAGTAAGGACAAGATTAGCCTAGGGAAATCTTATTCTGTCATAAAGCAAGGAGGTACTAAAAAATGATGTAGATGTGTAAAAAGCCACACAAAAGTCAGTCAATCTGAAGAGGTTTCTCAATGTCCAAATCAAAGACAAACTGAGTTCCAAAACAAATTATCAGAGTACCCATTAAAATGTAAATAAACAAGTGGAAAAAAAAAGGAAAGTTTGATGAGAAATGGTATAGCCTTTTCAAAGAGCACTTCCCCACAAAAATCTTATTAAGAAGTGGGAATCCTGACATACCACACCTTTATCAAATGCTCAAACACTCTAGGTCAGAGGGAAATCTTAGTCACCAAGTAGGATGCAACAAGAAAATTTGCTACTTCTAATGAGAATCCTGCCAAGGATAACTTGAACCTAAATCATGAGGAATCATCAGACAAACTCAATTTGAGGGCATTTCACAAAACAACTGACTCTTAGTCTTCAAAAGTGTCATGTCAAAGTCATGGTAGCGTAGTGGTTACAAATTGGGCTGTGAACCGCAAGGTCAGCAGTTTGAAACTACCAGCTGTTCCGCGGGAGAAAGATGAGGTTTTCTGCTCCTATAAAGATTTGCAGCCTCGGAAACCCTGTTACTGGGTTGCTATGAGTCGGAACCGACTCCACGGCACATAACAACAACAACAACAACAACTGTGGTTACCTAAAAGGAATTCCCCATTTTGAGTAGGAAATATATTCCAACGTATTCTAGGGTAAGAATATCAGGAAGCAATGCACCTTTCAAATGGTTCAGAAAAATACCGGATTTCATTTCCAACTTTTAAAAAACTATGTGACAGCCTCAAATTTTAAAATAACGAAGTATGTGTGTGTATGCATGTGTGACATCATAGCTCATCAGCCTCGTACAGTACCCCTCAAATGAGCATGGTACCTGATCATCAGGGCCTGATGCCCAGCTGTGAAGCTTCCTCCATGGTGGCTGAGGTTCTGGCATCTTTCGAACACCACGGGACATGCCCACTGCATCACTCCAGTCTTTTCCTTCCTCTTGGGTACGTTTGGCATCAGCACTGTCCGCAGAGCTCATTGACAATTGCCGCTGTCTTCTAGGGTCCCAACTGTTCCTAGGACAAACCATGCTCAGTGTTAGTTTTTCCCAGTGAGCCCAACAAGTTCGGATTTACTGGTCAGAGGTCCTGTGGATTTCTAGGATTAGCTTTCTACGTACCAATCTCTTTCATCATACTAGATGCCCTTTGGTGAGCAGACAAGCCTAGAACACCAAAAATCAACAGCAACATGTACCAATACACTAAGCTCCAGGTAGGATATTTAATTTCCTAATTTATGTAAAGAGATGCCCAATTAATAGATGAGTTGAGAGAAGAGCAAAAAGTCAGGAACAGCTACTGTGTATGGCATGAATGTATGTCTATGCACACATGAATGTGGAGGCAGAAGATGAGGCACGTAAGGGGTAGAGTAGGAGATTACAGAAGGGTAACAACTGCTAGTGACTTCTAACATTACTTTGTTCTTGATCAATCAGGAAGACCCATGCTTATAGACAATGACTAACAAACAGTATAAAAGATCGGTGAAAGGAAGGAGATGAACCAGTGAAACACTGAATGGTTCAAAAAAAAAGGAAGGATGCTGGTCTCATGTAATAAACAGGAAGGGATGGAGTCAGGGGACATTCCAGGAACTAATCATATATGAGGACATAAAATGTGTCAAAGACGACTCTGAAGCTGTGTTTTGATATCATCAACTAGCACAGAGACTACTGAAATAAAGAGCAGGTCTAGGGAGGAGGTGGTTGCACACGTTAAATCTGAGATATCCTTGGTTAGAGCCAGTTGCAAAGCTGGGTTCAAAATCCATATCCTTCTTAATCAGTTTATTCACATTAGTTGAAAGAGACAAGGAGCAAGCTGTCCTACTGCTCCGATAAATCTCTGTAATTCTGTTTTGCCTTTGATTTAATTCTTGATTGTACCTCTTTCTGAGCTTAGAGTTGCAATAAATGACCCACAGAGATTTCATAAATACATCCAAAGTCTTGGGAAAAAATAAACAAAATCAAAGTAAGTCACACAAGCCTCAATTAGTTCATTTTTTTTGGTGTAACATCAAAGGAAAAATGGCAGAAGATCATTTCAAGCTCTCTCTAAAAGAGAAGCAGTAAGTTCCAGAGAACTCTGAAGCAAAAGATGAACTCACTTAAAAAAAAGACTTGTGGACTTGACTGTATCAACATTATTCAATTACTGATAACACATTAAACAATTTGCAACAAAGTGTTAATACCGTAATAAAAAACAATAATATTTTAAAGGGAAGCTGTTTGACATACATATATTTGTTGTTGTTATGTGTCGTGGAGTTGGTTCTGACTCATAGCGACCGTGTACAAGGTTTCCGAGGCTGTAAATCTTTATGGGAGCAGAAAGGCTCATCTTTCTCCCACAGAACAGTTGGTAGTTTCGAACTGCTGACCTTGCGGTTCATAACCCGATTCATAACCACTATGCTACCAGAGCTCCTTTATACATATATAAAAATATGTATGTGAATATAAATGCAACAGGCAACTTCACACAAAGGAAAGCATTCAGATTTCCTAATATTCAAAATAAGTGCAAGTTAAAACAATTAAGGGTACTGTTTAAAAAGCAGTAGTGCTTATGCAACCGAAATTATGATAAAAACTAGAGAGTTGAAACAGTACAGCTGAGTATTATTTCAAAGGTGTCGTGAATAAAACTACTCTAATAAAATGAATTAAAAATAATTTAAAAGGTAACAATAGAAAAGTTGGGCAAATCTGACCTGCTCTAACTTCTTCTCAATACATACTACTACGTTGATTTGGTTTCCCAAACTTCCTTGGCTACAGAAACCCTTTTCGTGCGTAGCACCCTTACAAACCTATGGGACAAGTGGTTTGGTTTGACACATTGGGAAATACTGGCAACTGGGTTACAATCATTGGCTTAGGTTTATCTTAGGCCTGGCCTGGAAGCAAACCCTGGCTCCAACCCTTCACAGTTGTCTTAAAAAAAAAAAAACTAGCACTCCTCACCAGCAAAACAGAAACAATGTCTGCACTTCGAAAGTTGCTGGGGTAACTGTGAAATGCACTTGGCACCATGAGTAGCACATGGCAGCACCAATAGGCCCTGAGGCACAATGCTCAAATCAGGTGAAACTGGCATAGTGCATGAGACCAGATGAGGATCCTTACCACTTTGGTCTGCCATCTTTCATTACTTCTTCCTCCTCTTCATCGTCACTGAATTTCAATTTTTCAGAATAGTCCACTTCTTCATGAAGGCCTATGGCAGGAGGAGGACCCAAAAAGAGTAAGAAAAATGAGCATCTTAACTCTCAATACTACTAATGGGCACTCAATAGCACTATGGGCAGTTTTCTTGAGTCAGGAATTACCTCAACCTGTCTGGGGAGTTAGGTCAGACTACCGCACCAACTGTCTGTGTGTTATATTGTGGTTTGTGTGTTGCTGTGATGCTGGAAGCTAAGGCACCAGGATTTTAATACCAGCTGGGTCACTCATGGTGGGCAGGTTTCAGCCGAGCTTCCAGATGAAAACAGACTAGGAAGGAAGGGAGGCAAACCACTTCAGAATGTTTAGTCACTGAAAACCTGATGGATAGCAGTGGAAGGCCAGTGAATAAGAGGAAGACCCCCAATAGAATAGACTGGCACAGTAGCAGCAATGGGCTGAAGCATAACAATGATTGTGAGGTTGGTGCAGGTCTGGACAGTGTTTCACTCTGCAGTGCATTGGAATCGACTCAGTGGCACCTAACAACAACCCAGCAGCCACCACACAAACAAGCAATGCAGATAAGAGAGAAGGGCAACTCTGGCTACAGATCAACCCTCTCAGAGATACTTATTTCAAAATCTGGGCAAAATATTTGAAACAACAAAAAATTGTTTTGAAAGGTACAGGAGAGTGAACAAAAGCAGGCAGAAATTGGATGGGAGTCTACCCTAGCAATACACAAAGCTTTACCAGGAAGATCTGAAAAGACATTTTTCCAAAGAAGATATACAAATGGCCAAGAAGCAAATGAACGGAGGTTCAACATCATAGAAGTACAACAGGCAAGAGAGAAAAAAGGCATATAAATTGAAAAGGAAGACATAAAACTGTCCTACTTACAAACCACAAGGTCGGCAGTTCAAGCTCACCAGCTGCTCCTTGGAAACCCTATATAAGGTCACTATGGGTTGGAGGTGACTTAACGGCACTCAACAACACATTATAATCAACATTATGGTTTATATAGCAAATCATAAAGCATTAACCAAAATAACTAATGAGTAAGCCCAACAACATATCAGAAACAAGGTCAATACACAAAAATCAACCACATTTCTATATGACCGCAAACAGTGGAAAAAAGAAATTTAAAACCCAGTTCTATTTGTAAGCATATCATGAAATATAAAATGCTTAAAAACAAAGTTAATGAAAGACATTCAAGACCTCTACACTGACACTAAAAAACATGGCACCATAATCAGAGGAAGACTCATTAACAACCTGCGATATGCAGAAGATACAACCTTGCTTGTTGAAAATGTTGTTGCTGATAAATGCCATCGAGTCAATTCTGACCCACAGTGACCCTGTACAGGGTTTCCAAGGAGCAGCAGCTGAACCACCAACCTTACAGTTCAAATGACTCTGCAGTCTGACGCATTAGCCCACAGCACCACACCAGGACTACTGATGAAAGTTATGCTGTTGTTAAGTGCCGTTGAGTAGGTTCCGACTCATAGTGACCCTGTACAGGGTTTCCAAGGAGCAACTGGTAAGCTTGAACTGCCGACACTGCAGTTCAAACAGCTTTGCAATCTGGCACATTAATCCACAGTGCCACAGCTGAAAGTATAGAGGAGTTAAAATATTTACTGATAAAGATCAAAGACCACAGCCTCTGATATGGATTGCATCTCAAGGCAAAGGGGAAAAAAAAAAAATTCCTCACCACTGGACCAATAAACAACATTCTTAACAATGAAGAAAAGAATGAAGTTATCAAAGACTTCACTCTTGGATCAAGCAGCAACACTCACAGAAGCAGCAGTCAAGAAATCAAACAACATATTGCACTAGGCAAATCTGCTGCACAAGACTGTTTTAAAGTGTTGAAGAGCAAAGAAGTCAACTTGAGGACTAAGGTGCGCCTGACCCAAGCCATGCTATTTTCAATAACCTCATATGCATGCGAAAGCTCGACATTGAATAAGGAAAACCACAGAAGAATTGATGCTTTTGAGTTATGGTGTTGGAGGAGAATATTGAAAGTATCATGGGTTGCCAAAAGAACCAACATATCTGTGTTGGAAGAAGTGCAGCCAGAGTGCTCCTTGGAGGCCAGGATGGCCAAATTTCGTCTCTCATTACTTCAGACATGTTATCAGGAGGGACCAGTCACTGGAAAAGGATATCAAGTTTGATAAGGTGGAGGGTCAGAGAAAAAGAGGAAGACCGCCGGCAAGATGGACTGGCAAAGTGGCAGCATCAATGGGCTCAAGTGTGTCAACAATTGTGAGGTTGGCCCAGAACCGGGCAGTGTTTCGTTCTGTTGTGCATAGGGTCGCTATGAGGTGGTACCGACTCGATGGCACCCAACAATAATACTGAAAACTATAAAAGACAAGATACTGACTAGGAGAGTATGTTCAGAATCCATATATCTGACAAGATTATAACATAAAAAATATATATATATAATTTCGACAACTTAACAAGATACAAATCAATCACACAATGGGCAAAGGAGTTGATAGTTTACCAAAGAGGATACTCACAAGGCTGTCAAACACATTAAAATATATCCAATGAGATATTCAGAGAGCTGCAAATCAAAACCACGAGATACCATTTCATTCCCACTAGGATGATTAACTAGACTGCAAACCACCAGTTGTCGGTTTGAACCCACCGTGGGAAAAAGATGAAGCTTTCTGCTCCCGCAAAGATTTATAGCCTCGAAAAGCCTATGCAGGGTAGCTATGAGTCAGAACAGACTCAAAGGCACTTAAAATGACCAAGAGCCCTGGTGTCGCAGTGTAGGATAAGCACTGAAGTGGAATCTATAAGGCTTAGCAAATCAAATCCACCAGTTGCTCTTAGAAATGACTAGATGGGACCTGATTGGCAAGCAGTGCGAGGAGACCCGAGAACTCCTGGGCCCAGAGTCAGTGACGTGGCCACGGAGGACTCGAGTGGAGAATGGAGCTGCTGGCTGATGGGAAGAGAGGGCATGTGCACAAGAACACCTACACTTGCAGATGACACCCACGTGACTGGAACCAGATGACCGGATGATCAGAGCTCAACCAGAAGAAAGAAAAGGGGGGAGGGGGGAAAGTTTAAAAAAAGAGATGACTGAGCTGATTCAATCTGATGAACTTGACCTATGCATACAAATGTAGTGATTCAAAAAGAGGCGACAAATCCTTACAGCAGGAAACATTCCCACCCCCCTCCACACACAGAATGGACAGAGATGGGCAACTTGGACATTGGATGCCCAAATGGGTAAGGAGGGACTACAAAGGCAATAAGTAACTGGTTTACAAGCTTTCAAGAGGGAACCTAGAGCTAGGGGGCATGGAGGAAGGCAGAATCTCCAGTGAGTACTATCCAATTTGTCTAGGTGGAGCTGATGAAATGAAATATAGATGGGTTACATGCGATACTGTAGTGAATAATGGTTATCAGATGGATTGTGAGTGTTGGAAATGCAAAGGTGGACATTTTGTGGCAAGGAAGGGAGCGACTGTTTCTCCAGTCTAGGAGCGGAGGTCTCTGGGACCACCAACAGAGAAGAGCCAAGAGAGGGACCCTACCCAGAGAAGCAGGGATGCCTGAGATGGAGACAGGGACGATGACATGGAGGGATGGAACGGCTGGGGACTTTGGATCTAGAGAGGGAGAGGAACTGTAGGCCGAAGACTTGGGGGGGGGGGCGGCAGAGGACAGGCTTCCAGGATATGCCCTATGGTCGGGAGATGATGCATCCAGGGGATTGGAACCATGGCAATGTAATGATATGTGATGAAATGAATGTAAAACTAGAGTTCTCTCATGTAAACTATCATATAATTCACAATAAAACATTGAAAAAAGAAATGACTAGATGGCATTTAACAATGACAGGTTAACTAAAACAAGTAAGTGGCAATAAGAAAGTTCCCCTAGTCCCACACCACACACATAGAGAGGAAACAAATGTTGGTGAGGATGTAGGGGAATTGGAACTCTTACCCACTCTGCTAGTATATGAATGTAAAATGATACAGCCATAGCAGGAAAAAAAAGTATGTTGTTGTTAAGTGTTACTGAGTCGGTTCCAACCCATAGTGTGACCTTGTATAGGATTTCCAAGGAGTAGCTGGTGAGCTTGAACCACCCATCTTGCAGTTTAAACCAACTTTGCAGTCCAGTGCATTAACCCACAGTGGCATACCAGGACAAATAAACAAAGTATGTTGTTAAGTACCATGGAGTCAGTTCCGACTCATAGTGACCCTGCAAAGGGTTTCCAGGCTGTAAATCTTTAGGGGAGCAGAAAGCTTCATCTTTCTCCCACGGAATGGCTGGTAGTTTTGAACTGTCAACCTTGAGGTTAGCAGCCCAATTCGTAACCACTACACTACCAGAGCTCTTTAAACAAAGTATAGTAGTTTCTAACAAAAAAAATTTTAAATACAAATAGAACTTCCAAATGACCCAGCAATATCATTCCCAGATACACGCTTGACACTTGAAAGCAGACTCAAATAGATTTGCAAACCAATGTTCACAATAGGCAAAAAGTAGAAACATTAAATGCCCATCAAGAGATGAATGGATAAACAAAATGTGGTACATACAATAGAAAGCAGCCCTGGTAGCATAGTTGGTTACAAGTTGGACTACTAACTGCAAGGTCAGCAGTTTGAATCTACCAGCTGCTCCATGGAGAAGATGACACTTTCTGCTTCTGTACAGAATTATAGCCTCAAAACTCTGTAAGGTCACTATGAGTCAGAACCGACTCAATGGTACACAACCACCACCACTATACACAATAAACAGAGTAATTAATAGTCAGGAGAAATGCAGTCTTGACACAGCTAAAATATGAAATGGAAGACATTATACTGAGTAAAATAAGTCAATCATAAAAGGACAAATATATAATTATCATTTAAAAATAGGACAAGTAAATGCAGATGTATAGTGACCAAGGTTAATTACTAGTTACCAGGGCCAAGAGGGAGAGCGGGAGCAGAGGTTACACTAGTGATGGGGCAAAAAATCACATTGATTATTATACGAGGGTGAGTCAAAAATTATCCACACTTTGGCTGTAGAATTGATTTTAATCAACTTTCAGAAGAGAAATACATTACTTTTCGACACAATTGCCTCACTTTTCAATATACTTTGTCCATCTGCCAAAAAATTTTCGTAATCCTTAAAAATATTTTAGGCTCAGCTGCAAGCCACAAATGCACCATTGTATTCACTTCTTCATCAGAGGTGAATCTTTGTCCTCAAAGTGCTGTTTTTAGGGGACTACACAGGTGAAAGTCCGATGGAAGAAAATTAGGACTATAGGGAGGATGCTCTCAAAATGAAGTTTTTCAGAGTGTCAACAGCATGTGCAGAGCTGTGTGGGCGTGCACTGTCATACAAAATCACAATGCTCTTGGATAGCAACCCTCTCTACATTGAATCCAAAGTGTAGGCTTCAGCTTCTTCAGTAAGCATCTCACTGTAATGAGCACTGTTGATTGTGCTTGTAGTAATGAATCCATGTCTTGTTACCAGTAACAATTTATTTTTAAGAAAATGTACCTTCCTTTGAATATAGGTCCAAATTTTATTTCCATATGTCCGAATGCTTCTCTTTATGTTCTTCTGTGAGTTGCTTCAGTACTCAGTTTGCACAAAGTTTTTAAAACTCAAGTCTGTTGAGGACTATTTCATAGGCAGAGCCATGGCTGATTTGCAAGTGATTTGCTATATTATCCACTGTCACGCGTCTATTTGACATAATCATTTCACCTGCATGTTCAATGTTGTCATCAGCCGTGGATATGGATGTGCATTTTAATATAACTGCTGCGGATAATTTTTGACTCACCTCCATAATTGCTGTCAATTAAGTTGCACGTTTGCAAATGGTGAATTGGCAAAGTTGTATAATAGTTATACCTTCTACGGCAAGAGAGAGAGTAGCTGTTGAGGCTGTTTACGTATACTGGATTGACTCATTGGGTTCCTTAGTTTGAGAGTTTAGGGTCAATGGTTTCATGGGACATCCCAATGAACTGCATTAATAATGAGTTTAGTGCTTCTGTTCTACTTCGTAGTTTGGTGCAGTGTCTGGGGTCTTAAAGTCTTACTAGCGGCCATCTGAGGCATAACAATCTAACTGGAGCAGAAGGATATACAACGTGTGGGCTAATCATCTCTGTGAATATATGCCTGACTTGCCATGAGACCAGAACTAGTTGGTGTCTGGCTATCATTAGCAACCATTTTGATAAAAGATTCTATAGATAAACTCTGGTCAAAAGGGGAATATAGAACAAGACATCAAATTCTCATGGACTCCAGACTTTCTGGAGCCATGGTAGGTAGATGAAAACCAATAAACTATTGCCTTGGGATAATCTTTAAACCTTAAGCTAAAAATATCTGCTAGAGTCTTGTTACAAACATTAGTTTTGCTGAACAAGTTTTTGTTTGTTTGTTTTTTTTAAGTTAACAGCAAAATCTCGGATATCCTAAGATCAAGACCAAAGACCAAAAGAGGTACTTACTTTCTCCAGCCCACTATGTCCTCATTTACATTTTGCCAAGGGAAAATATACTATGATACCAAAGAGCTTGGGTTCTTGGTAAGCAGAGATGGACTTTAGTCCTGCTTTTTCTAAACTATTGGTTTTAAGTTTACCACAACCCACCTGCCCAGCCATCATCAGCATCAGTGTCCAAATCATCAAGGCCCTTCAGGTTTTCCGCATTGATGATGGTAGGCCGTGGTGCTCGTTCTACTAGCTGCCTTAGTGGACGAACTGGACGGGTCATTCCCAGCCTGTTTTCTTTTCTGATGAGAAAGATAAGAGTTAAGTATACAGATGGAACCAAAACCAAGTGTCTTTAAAAACATAAGTCCTACATTACAAAGATTCATGTTTGCATTTTGTACTCAAATCATTTCCTTTTAAAAGAAATATACATGAACAAATACATCCCAGAGAGGATTTGCCTTCATGTTGCCTTTTTATATGCTCAGTGCTAATTCCTAAGCTAGCACCAGTAGCATAAAGCAGAGGCCAAAACATCAACTCTCTCAGGAACTTGAAATCATAACTCAATCTCTGGTACAGTACCAAATGGCAGTCACCCCACAAACTCTGAAGCTTTGGGTTGGTTCAGTATAGTCTCTAGAAGACAAAGCACTTTCATACACTAGCTCATTTTATCTTGTGGATAATCACTACAACATGTAATATCTACATACATGATTACAATGTAAAGCCTTACCCATCTTGGTCATTCATCTGGAACTGTCTAAATGGAACACGGGGTTCAAGGCGGAGCTGAGGAAGGGGAAAAGATCCTCGTTCCACTGTACCCTGGTTCTCTGATGATTGTGGTGAACACATCTGAAACATAACATCAATGAACAGGATTTTCTGGTAATGACCCAAGTTCTAAGGTTCACTTGACTCAGAAATTTATTTTAAAAAATGGAAAGTGTGAGAAAGAAAACAGAGAAGTCTTAGGGTTTCCTACAACCATATCCCCCATTTATTTCCTGCTGTCAGTAGATCACTTGGAGACTTGTTGTCTAGGGAATGCCTGCCTCTCTTTTTCCTAAAGAACCAAGGCTAAAATAATGTCCATATCACCGGAGAGAGAAGCCAAAGGCCCTTAAGATTTGAAAAGGGAGAGAGAAAACAAAACTAATGGAAACCTCCAAAGTAAGTTATCAGAGCAAAGAATGAAATTAAGAGGGAGAACTGAAAGTGGACATTCAACCACTTGAATTAGGTTCTGCTGGACATGAATTATCCAACTCCTTGGGATAAAAAATGTACACTCTGAAGACTTACAAAAGCAGGAAGCATGTCATGGTATGTAGGTGGGTGGTATACATTTCCCATGAACTGTGAAGCCCCTTTTCGGACAGGCTGAGCCAGGCGGAGAGAGGGGTCCTTAGAATCGCTGGTACATGCCGAGGAGGGGGCTCCGTCTCCCGTACTCGAGTTCCTGCTGCCCAGCTCAGTTGGGGAGGCGCTCAGAGACGTGGCAGTAATTATGTTTCGCCCACCGCCCTCCCTCCAGCTTGTCACATCTGGAAATTGAAAGGGGCAAAAGGGGAGAGGAAAGAGGAGGGGGAAGGAGGGATTTATGAGGTTCTGAAGGTCAAGGGACCCCCCTCATTTACCAAAAAAAAACAAAAAACACAAAACAATGAAGAGAAAAAAAAAAAAAACTAAAAAGTACAATTAAAAAAATATGCCTAAAGAACGAATCAAGTTAACTGATCAAATTTGTCAGGGAAAACTAATGGGCAGACACACCTGGCCAATAATCATGAATTTTCTGAGGGAAGAGTCTGATTGTAAGAGAAATATAAAAAAGAAGGTCTACTTAGAGCGGAGGGGAGGAAAGGCATATGCTCATAGATCCAATACCGCAAGGAAATTATGAGAACGCTGATGAAAACAGCTTTGAGTCATTCCTTCAGCAAATATTGAGGGTCAGCACTGTGCCCAGTACTGAGCTTTACATTACATTAAAACTATGGTGAGTTCTTGAAACAATGTTTTCAACCTTTGTCTAAGTGTCTTTTACAAAGACATCCCTCAGTTCATAAGACAAATACAGCAGAACTGCTCTCCTTCCAGTGGGGATGCAGGAGGGCCTTGTCCCCCCCACCTGTTCCTGTGGCAGCCTGTGTGGCACTTCTCTGATCACAGATGGAAATCTGCAAATCTATCCGGCTATCTTCTTAAAGTGACGCTCTCCACTGCCAAATGTAGCAAATCTGATGAAAACTATTATAGACCTATGAGAAGCTAGATGAAATCAAAGACCCCTCTTTTCAGTCAATTATTAATTAAGTGTTGTCGAGTCAGTTTCAACTCACAGCGACTCTACATAGAGTTTCCAAGGAGAGGATGGTTGAATTTGAATTGCCGAAGGAGTTTTAAAATGAAAGCTATGTAAGCCCTAAGAGAAAGAATCAGGACAGGCACCATCGTTCAATTTGTCCTGTAATCTTAGGCAAGCCTCCTTTCTGGCCATCTAATTTGTCTTTTCAAATGACAATAAGCAAGCATATCCAAAAGCTTCTAGTTAATATACTTCAATAGTCCTACAAAACAGTCCTTCCATCTTAAATAATCCCTGAAAGATACACTTATTAGCCTAAAGAATTTGATTATTTGGGGTGTGTACACAATGACTGTGTAGGTCACTGAAAGGGCAGTCATGTTTAAATACAGAATTACATAATGATCATATCATTTACATGATATCAGTTCTGACTTTGGGATACTATACCATAAGCAGAAGAGGCCTTGGGGATTGACCACTACAAGCAAACAAAAGCCACCCATATTTTAAGACCTGATCAAGCCACAAAATACAAGTACCAATTTAGAATCCCTGCCTAAAACAGATAGAAAATCTCTCTCCTAAACAACACGTTACTAGTTAGTATTACTACGCAACCCTGCTGACTCCTTGGCCAGAAAATAAAAGGGAGGTAGTAGAAACCAGTGCTGGGCAGGGTATCCAGCAATCTCAAGGGAACATGTTACAAATACAGATATGAATTTGCCTGCGGGTAAGAAAGGAGGACCTTAGAGACCAGTCTTCGTAACCAATGCCCTAAGTGATTTTGATAGGATTCAGCTAGGTTTAAGAACCACTGGTTTAGAAAACAAGTACCTGAATCAGGACTCAAAGTTAACTGGTCCTTTGCCTGTCACTGCCATGACCAGCCAAGTATAGTACACCTAACATCTGGATAATAGATGGGAAGGAACAGACCTAGCCCAGCCCAAAGGACACAAAACGCAGGTGTGACCCCAGAACAGCCTAGGGAATGCATCTACCAGATTCACAGACCAGGTAGAAGATCAAGAGACCCACTTCCCAATTATGTATCCTGAGAGCCCAGGACCTTTTATGCTATATGAGAACTAGCACACATCTAATAGGATGGAAAGACAAGAAAGGGGAAATACTGCTGGTCTCATGTATGTGCCCAGACAGGGGCTGCTGTTCACTTACTCTGAGGGCGGAGGCTTGGTCCTGGCCCATACGACAGATCTAAGACGCCCTTTTCTTTGCCAGCCTTGTCCTGCCCGCCAGCTGCTTTCAGCGTCGGAAATTCCTCGGGAGAGAAGGATAACAGTCGGCTTGAGCCCCTTAAACCTGTCAAGAAACCCAGAAAAACTTGATGGAGCAAGTAAAATCAGCACCAACAGTTCTCAGCTTTACAAATTTCACAGCATGTTTAAAGCCAGGAGTGAACTCTGTGTAAGGTCTCTGTCCTAAATTTACACACAGGCATTTGTGTAAAGTGACACTCTTAGCTTGTCAATAAAGTTCCTCAAGCCTCTAGACCATTCCTTCCCCAACATTAAATATATTTTCTTTAAAGAACTTTTCCCCCCTGTGTTTTTCCTATCACACGTAGCACTTAGCACAGAACATCTGGGTTTTGGCGGTGGGGGAAGATGGGGACTGAATGGATAATAAATGATACATTTTAGGAGTGGGATTCAGTTCTTTTATCTGGACTATGTAAGTACATGACAAGTGTTAAGTAAACTTTAGAAGTGCAGTAATGTAATACACCACAATGTCTGATTGAGGTAGACCCTCTTCCCCATACAATTAAACACCCCCCAACTCCCCATTAGGTGTACTTCTTAGCATCACTGATGCATGGCTCTGTTAACTAAGGTATTACAGCAGATGCACAAGGAAGCCATTCATTTGCCATCTTCCTTAGTAAAAAGGTCAAATAAACCTTCCAAGATGATAACTGGACACATCAGTCACCAACTATAAACCTGAGAGAAATCTTCCAAGTATCACAAACGACTTCTACTACTCTACTCAAGGGGTACTTTTACTCACATAATCACGTCATTTTGTTACAAGGTCAACGGCAAGAATAAATTAGAAGGGGGAAGGGGTGGAAAAACAAGGTAGATAGGGGAACACTGAGACAGGTTTGCATGGACTAAATGGGACAGAGGTAAATAACAATGTAAGCACAACCTTGGAACAACAGGGCTCTGGGATACAAGGATTGAGGCATAGTTTGAATAGGTAAAAGTGGGGAAATAATGTTAAGATGCTTGACTGTCTTTTTAATCTTGGTTTCCCTTACTCAGGAATTCCCACTGGTTGGGTGGCCAGCAGTATGACAAGATCTGGGGACTCCTGGGCCCAGAGACAGGGACATGCCCCAGAGGACTAGAGAGGGGAGTGTGAAGCATCCAGCTGATATGAAGTGAGGGGAGATGCACAAGAACACCACACTTGCAGATAGTACCCATGACCTGGCTTCAATAGCTGGATGATCAGAACAAGACTAGAAGATGAAAGAAGAAAAAAAGAGTATCCACTACAATTTGAACTTGACATATGCTTGTGGATGCAGTAGGGCAAACAAGAACAAATCTTTACATGAGGATCATTCCCACTCCCTTGGTACACAGGGTCGACAAGGATGGCTCCCCAAAATGGGGGCACTACAAAGGCACAAAGTGACTGGCTTATAAGTTTTCAATAGGGAACCTAGTTCCAGAGGGTACGGAGAAGGGCAGAATCTCCACTGAGTGGTTTCCAGCCTGTCTGGACAGGGCTGGTGAAGAGTGATGGGGATGGGACTCTTATGGTTCAGTGGTGAACAACTGCTATCAAGACTGACTGTGAGTGCTGGCAAGGTAAGGGTAGATGTTTTGTGACAAACGGAGGGGAGTGGTTGATTTTGCAGTTCAGGAGCGGAGGTCCCTGGAACCATCAAGGGAGAAAAGCAAAGTGCGGGACCTATCCAGAGAGGTGGTGACGCCAGGGATGGAGGCAGAGTTGATGATGAGGAGAGATAGGGCAGCTGGGGACTCTGGACTCAGGGCGGGGGACGGACTGTGTGCTGGTGGCCGGGGTAAGGCGTGTGGGGTGTACCCTTTGGTTGTTTGATGATGCATTCATTTCAAAGAAGCGAAGTACGATTGGATGACTGTAAAGATAATGTTCTCCCATGTGAACTGTCACATGGCTCACAATGAAAACTTGGAAAAAAGAAAAAAAAATATTCACAAGGCACTGTACCCTATAGTGAAAATTGAAACACTAGAAAACTCCAGTGTATATTATTGGGTAGTATGTGAACAATGTAACATTAGACTCTCACAGCAAGGTTTAAAGGCATTACATAGAATCATGTGTCAAAATTGCCAATTCGAAAACTGTATTTTGATTCCAAAATGTGTGATTTCTTGGAACACTCGTTAAAAGGATTTGTATAAAGTACACCATGAATATTTAAAATTAATTAATTAATTAATTAACCCTTTAATTATTCTTCCTGGAGTGTTTTTAATCCCAAAACAGTATTTGGGAGCAGAGAAAGATGAGGCTTTCTACTCCCGTAAAGATTTACACCCTCGGAAACCCTGTACAGGGTCGCTATGGGCCGGAACCGACTCGACGGCACTTAACAACAACATTTGGGACTCTAGATTCATGGGAAGAGAGGGACTGAGAGTTAGTTGGTGGCCAGGAGGCAAACTTGCAGAATGTGCCCTTTGGTGATGTAAATTATTATATATATCAGAGTGTTGTTTTTTGAAAGAGTTAAAGTGAATAGAGATTTACTGCTAACTGATAGGTATATGAAATTTGTTGAATGTAAAACTGATGATCTACCCTGTAAACATTCACTCAATCCACAATAAAAACCTTAAAAAAGAATAAATTAGAAAAAGACATAGTTAAAAAATTATGGTAGATTTGAAATTCAGGAACAAACAGCAAATTTCAATACTGCTGTTTGTAATTTTTTTTCTGCCTCAACAATCATGAAGGAATTGTTATAAATATGAACTAAATGTATCCTGTACAGACAAATACGATAAAGGACAGAACTCAAAATTGCAAAACAAAGTAGTATTCCTAAGGTTTCGTTTCAATGTTTTATATGTTCACCCATCACTTCTTCAAATGTGAGGAGCCCCCACATCATCTGTTCTCCACCATGAGAAACTCAGGTAGCAAAGTCAAGTGACTTCTCCCAAAGTCACAATTTAAGGTGCTGGCAGAGCTCCTGACACCAGAACCTATCAGCCTTGGGTATCTGATGTCTGTCGAAATTATACAATCAGGTCTCCTGGTCTGCTTCAAGCAAATTCCCAGGTAAGATAGACCAAACACTACTCAGGGCATGTGTTTTTTAATTTCAGAGTCATGAAAATGTCTTTAGACTGATGCCCCTTCTCCTCTTCTGCTGGCCATACAGACTTGTAACATCAACACAAGAGGAGAACTAGGAGCCCGATTCTCACCCAGCCTGACTGGACCCTGAAACCACCAACTCTCTCCTCTCCAGCTACTGGGTCTGCTAGTTTCCCCGAGGTATTCTCAAATGTTTGCAGAGTATTGTACTGTACAATTATTATTATTACTTTTTTAATTAAATGTTTTTATTTTGGATTGAGTGAAAGTTTACAGGGCACCATCATCAGCTTCACATTCCACCATTCATATAGCTTGTTTCATTACATTGATTATTATCCCCTCCATATATCATCAGTTAACAGTGTTTCTCTCTCTATCCTCTTTAGCTTTTTTTTTTTTGGATGGGGGGGACTTGCTTTTTTGGAATTTACAGTCTCGGCTTTTAGGGAAGGTTTTTACATTTGTCTGTGGATATCCAGGGCTCATGTATGAGATTACTAACAAGCATTACTGAATAATCAGATGAGGGACAGTTTGCTATGTCTACTAGGTAGCTAAAGTCTGATCCTCAGAGCCTATGGTTTGGACAGTCAACAACGCTTGGGCCCACAGGGGCTTGGCCTCCTGACCGGGTCTGCACGGTCTACATCCGAATCCTCCTTATTTATTGTTTGTTTAAGGGACGCTGCCTGTCTTAGGCGGTCAGTGCGAATTCCTCAGTCTTACCAGTCATTGAAACTCATTGCAGCATTTATTGGCTCTGTCTTAAGTTGCCGAGGTTCCACGTGATCCTTACCCGTCTTTGGCCACATGTCCAGCATAAACAGCCGCCATCCGAGGAAGGCGATCGGCTGGGGACCTCATGCGCCAGACGTTGCCGGCCCACTACCTGCTCTAAGGTGACCAAGCAGGATCACTATGCTGAGGTTCAATCAAGTTCTTAGGGGATCTTACTCTCTAGCAGGGGTAGCAAATTAGTAGCCACTCAGTGCTCACTTTGAGAATTACTTATATCATAAATTTGAGCATGTAGCTGATGAATATCCACAGACAAGTGTATATTGTTCCACAACCTCCTAAAATGCTGTTGGATTAAGTTCCAATCAATTTCTGGGTTACTGAAAGATAACACAAATCTACTTATACCATGAGTAACCTTATCTGGGAGTGTAATCTGGATATATTGGGTCTTATTTCCCTTAAGCGATCTTCCTTTCTCTAAAGCACTTAGTCTGTTTTGTGAACCTTTGTCTATTTACTCTTGGATCATATGAGCGAGACTAATATTCCTAGACATTTGATTTACATGGTGGGCAGGGCAAAAAAAGGTAACAATTCCTATTTGCGTAGTGATTCTTGACCTGAGAGCAAAGGCCCATGGCACGTTTAAGGGCCAGGCACCGCAATGATTTGCCTAGCTTCTGAAAACTTTAACAGGAAATAAAACCTATGATGGTTGATGGACGATTACAAAATCAGTAACATCTATTAACTCCCCATTCCCCATGCCCGACAAGCAAAGCAGCAGAATGTCTCTGGGGTTTAATCCAGTTCCCTAAGGGTTAAACAGTTCTTAAAAGTCTTCTCTGCTGTGGCTGGCTCCTTGGTGCTCTTGCCGGGAGGGGGGGCCTCAATGTAGATGCAGATGACATCCCTCTTTCAGGTGGGTCTTCAGTGAATGCTGGCTCCCTCTGTACAATTATTTTTAAATTTTGTTTTTGATGTTACTAAGTGCCATTGAATCAGTTTCAACTCATAGCAACCCTGTACAGGATTTCCAAGGAGCAGCTGATACGTTTAAACCAAACCTTGTGATTAGCAGACCACTGCTTATCCTATAGCACCACACCAGACTCCTTTGTTTTTGATAGGCAATAGTAATAACAGCTCAAAGCAAAATAGTATAAATTGAGATCTTCCTCCTTCCCTTGTGCCTCATCTGTCTGCTTGTAACTCCCTCAAAAGACAGGTCATTTTCAGCTTCCTTCCAGAAATTTTTCAAAAAAACACATACAACAGTTTTTTTTAAGTGTATTTTTCCCTCACCACCATAGTCTGTACAAATAGTACCATACTATATATGCTATTGGAGCCCTGGTGTGGCGCTGTGGGTTAATATGCTGGACAGTAAAGGTAGTTTGAACTGCAAAGTCGGTGGGGTTCAAGCTCACCAGCCACTCACTGGAAACCCTATACAGGGTCACTATGGGTTGAACTGACTTGGCGGCACTTAACAACATATATAATATTCTGTACTTCTGACAGTGAAGAATGTTTCTCAGAAGCAGACACCAGAAATGGAGAGCTGAGGACTACAGAGTCATGGAAAGAAAGGGACTGAGTGCTGGAGGCCAGGAGGCAGGCTTACAGAATGTGTCCTTTGGTAGTTTAAATTATTATATATTCCTAAGTATTTTTGTGTACAACCCCTACACTGCCCGCCCACACCCCCCCCCCAAAAAAACCCCAGAGAGAATGGAAGCTTGTTGTTAAGTGCTGTTGAGTTGGTTCCAACTCACAGTGACTCTGTATAGGGTTTCCAAGGAGCAGCTGGTGAGTTTGAAGCGCCGACCTTGTAGTTCAAACTGACTTTGCAGTCTAGCACATTAACCCACAGTGCCACAAAGAAACTCAAAGAACTACACTGTTAAAAGTTTAATGTTGTTGTTGGTTTCAATTGAGTTCGTACCAACTCATAGCAATCCTATGCACAACATAACGAAACACTGTCTAGTCCTGGGCCAACCTCATGATTGTTGCTACAGCTGAACCCATCACTGCTGCCACTGTGCCAATCCATCTCACTGGGGGCCCTCTTCTTTTTCTTCTCCACTTTACTTAACATGATATCCTTCTCCAGGGACTGGTCCTTCTGATAATATGTCTGGCCATCCTGGCTTCCAGGGAGCATTCTGGTTGTATTTCTTCCAACACAGATCTAAAGTCTAATGAGTGTTCTCCGCAATGTATCTTTAACAACTCCAAAACGACTGAGATGCTTATCTAGTCCAACCCCTGCTCCCCACATGCCCATTCCCAGATCCTACTTTTTCCACCTCACCCACCAGTCAGGAAAATGAGCAACCCTAAGAGGTGAGGCTGCCTGTCTCCTGCCCTGTACAGAGTCAGAAGCATTTGGACTCAGTCCCTCTGGAGAAGCTGAGGAACAGTCGCTTACTCATTTGCCATTTCCCATTCAAAACTGAGGAAAGGCATGTCCTCTTAAACAAAGGAGTCTAGTTTTGAGAGGGTGGCACTAGAGCTGCTTTTCTAATAAGCGCCAAGGGTGGCAGGGATCTGTGAAGACGGAGGACAATACCACTATAGGAGGCAATGCGTTCAAAAGGCCACCTGTGCTGCTTAAGAGAAGAAATAGCAATTGTAAATTCTCATTACTTTTGTGTGTGGTACTGTAGGATCAGTACTGGACTGCAAACCAAAAGGCCAGCAGTTCTAACCCACCAGCTGGTCCTCAGAAAGCCTACACAAGGAACACTATGAGTTGGAAAAGACTCAATGGCATATAACAACAATCCAGCTTGGTGGCTTTGCTAGAAATGCTGAAACTGACCTTAAAAATCAGAAGAGTTCATGTAAAAGATAGGGATTTTGTGGGGTAGGGGCCTCTCTCAGAAACACACCCTGACTTGGGCCTGCATTCTCAGATAGTACCAAATTGGAGGGGGGGGGGGGGGGAAGCATCAGGTGGGAGAGTGGAAAGACGTTCTATTCAAGACACAATGTGGTCTACACCCTCTTTTGTAATACCTAAACCCTTCTATACCCTGTTCCCAGCGTGGTCTTAAAAGGCCAGTTTGAACTTGTAATCCCCATTCTAAGCAGTTGTCCAGTATTTATCTTTGAAAACTTTTTAAAACAGAGGACACATTCTCCTTCTCCCCCATATTCCTTCTACTGAACTACTCTGTAGTAGAAGCAGCCAGCAGGATGTTAATGGATAAGAAATGCCACACAACTCAGATTGTTTCTGTGTAAATGTCCAAAACCAAACAGCTCAATCCCCAAGGCTGGATTATTTATAGACCTAGACCTGAAGCTACCACCATGCAACTTAACACCTTCTTGCACTCCTAAGAGAGAGGAAGTAGATGCATCTTGGCAACACTACTGAGCAGGTATTAATTCCATCAGCAGCAGAGCTGAGTTAAAGATCGGCAGGGCCAACCACTTAAGTCTCAAGAGAAATGCCTTTAGCAATCATCATCAATGGTATCAAAGAGCCAACATCAGGTGCAGAATCAGCACTTCTACCGCGGTGGCTAAGGCAAGGGTTCCAGAGAGCATTAACTTTTTAAGGTAAGAGATTCCACAAAACATCCATGCCCAAAACTGTCTAGACTCAACCAGAGGTCCAGCAAATGTGTACACCTCTCCTACCCACCCCAACCCCATACACATACACTTACCACCTTCGTGTCCTGCTGGCTTTCCATTCAGCTGTGCCCATGACTTTGGTCCACCTGGCACTGAATTTGTATTCTGAAAGAAGGAATAAAATTAGAAGCCAGCCAACTAGTCCAATAAATCAACTGTCTGTTAACTATGCATGTGAGAGCTGCAAGGAGCTAAAGGGACCAAAGCTTGGTTTAAACACTAGATTGATGTAACAATGACCACTTGCTAAGCAGTAGCTACCAATAGCAACACTGCAGGCATCATCTCATTCTGCAGTAAGTTACCAATCCACTTTATAGATGAGCTACTTTGTCCTATGTCCAGAGGCAAAATCCAAGTCTCAAATATGTCTCAAAAAAAAAAAAATATGTGCCAATGCTAACAGAGGAATGCAAACACTGGAAATCCAATCCGCCTGATCTTTTGCTGAACAAGCCAATTGCATCACCTTCTGTAATTGTTATACTACAAGCCCAAGTGAGAGGCTTCCTCCTCCACTAATCTGGACTTCTGCCATCTTGGACTCTGAAGCTCACTATAGGCCAGACATTATACTAGGCACATCCTACTTTGCTTAATTCTTACCACGCCCTGGGAAAAATAAGGTTCTAATTGATGCTGACGGAGGCTCAGAAAGGAGTGATTTTACTCTTAGACACCCAGCTAGAGTGGTGGGACCAGGACCTATGCCCATCCTGATTGTGTCCAAAGCCCCTCAAGTCCTCAACCATTGAACTTGTTTGTCTGCCTTTCCAACAAAATCCAACTTTAACAACCGTCCTCTTCCAACAAAAGGTAAAGATACAAAACAAAGTGTAGATGACGTTCCATCACTTACTAGGTTATGGACTGAGTTATATATATGCTCTTCCTATCACCACCCTTTTCCAATCCACCAGCCATCATCTCCATAAGTACACAAGGCTAACAGTTGTCTCTCTTGCCTTCAATGTAGAGCTGATATCAATCCACTTATGTATCAAGCATTCTCTGAATGCACTGTATGTGGATGGTGTGATATCCCTACAGGTCTTCGCTACACAAACCATAAAAGAGATGTGCAAGCAGAATAACTGGGCACTAAAGCTGGGGTTGGACACAATCCCTAAATGAACTGGGGGAGCCTTAAAGTCCAGCAGGAAGCAGAGAAGAGAGGACAGACACTGGAGCCAGTCTTGGCTCTCCTCCTTCACAATACTCCCTTGCCCTTGCCTAGCAGGGCTAAGGAGGGGTTACTAACGGTGTGAGTGAAATTCATCCAAGAGCAGAAACTGCTGTAAGTACCTCTGAAGTAATGTTTTCAAAGTCACAAAATCTTGGGAGTCACTTCTTCCTCTTACCTGTCTCCAAAAATGAGAGAAAATCAGATAGCAGCTAAGAGGAGCTAAGCGCTGGATGAAGCAGTTTATGTGCCAACTTCAAAACTTGAGCTTCTCAACTCTGGCTGTAGTAAAGCCCTCTTGGCAATTTTTTTCTTTTTTTCCTCCCATTTGTCTGAATTTTCTATAACTTTGCTCTAAAGATGGTGTAGAGCAAGGTCTCAAGCCATTTCAAAATTGTTCTTGCAAAGCACTGTAGGAATGCACTGGGTCACTCCAGACCCAAGCATGCTGGAGGCTTGCAGGACAATCACTTTTTAATAGAACCTTATTCAAGCCCCAATCCAACAAGCATCTCCAGTGGTGAGGGGTTCAAGTACATCTATTTTTCAACAAGTTCCAAAGGTAATTCTGACATGAAGACAGGGCTGAAAGCTCAGGATTCCATAATCTCACTTAGTTTTGATTTTGGGGGCAAAAGATTAACTCAGCTCTAAGTACTCTGGTCAATAGGACCCAGTAAACAGCGAGTCTCACAAAAATCGGGATTATCCCATCTTTAATTTCAAAAGCACAGTTCAGAACAGGGAAAAAAAATAAGGGAGAGTGTCCTTCTGGCAAAGCCATACAATTTTTAAATGAGGGGGGGGCTTCAAAAAAATTCATGGAAAATTTAAATGAAATTTTCCAATAAACTTTTTGATCAAATTAGGTATTTCTACGTCTAGATTTCTCTGTGTCTTCTAAAATATTCCCAGATTTCTCAACTAGATTTCTAGAAGTGTATCCTCTTGCTTATCTCGGTAATCCACACTTACAAGAGACAGACTTTACTGAACAAGTCTATTATGAGTTCTTGCTTGGTATTGTTTAGAAAAAACTTTGAAAAGATAATAGCTGGATATGTCCCAAAGTGTATTTTGAGACACTAGTCCCTAGAGATACTCTGGGAAAAAAAACGGTTCCTAGGACAAATACATTTGGGAAATGCTATCCAATGTTCTCTTCTTAGAGACAGATAGCATGCACTCATATATGAAAGGCACTGAAGCGTACTGCAGAAGAGGAACATGGCACATTTTGTGTTTCAAACTCATCTGCTCATGGGCCTTTTCTGTAGCCTAACACTTTTTGTCTTACTATGACTCTAGTTTCCATGAAGCACATTTGGGGAAACCCTGTAATCTAGTGTGAGCTTACAGGAACAAATTCAGCCATTGTATTCTGTTCTGTATAAAGGGTTATTTTTCAAAAGTTGCAAATTAAATTTCATATTAAATGATCATGACAATCTTTCATCCTCATTTTCCGAAGTCTGCTCCTAGAATAAAAAGGTTATACAAAACCACACTGTTCAGAAATAGCATCTACCAACTCCCAACAGCAGAGACCTTCAGGGGGCTACCAGGTCTGAGAAACAATCAGAATGTGGTCCCCAGAACCTACCTCCGGACTGATTGACTGTGTCGGTTTCTGTAAATTGGAGACAGATTTCTGTAAACCCGGCTGCGGCAGCGACTCCGGCGGCAGAGAGGCCGCTGCACTGGAACTAGACAAAGGTAGGACAAAGAGCTCAGGGTTAGACACTTAATAGGACGAGCTGGTAAGCCTCCAAATCTCACAAAGCAACAGCTGCTCACTGGAGAAGTAGGACCTAGCCTAGCCAGTGAAAATAACACCTTCCCCAATAGACTGTTAGGCAGCAAAGGTAAGAGTGACCCATGTTTGTGGTCTATTTAGACATTTTACACAACAGAGCAGTCCTTGGCCTTCCAGTAGTCGTCTGTCTGCATAACCTGAATGCTCACTGAAAATAATGAAAACAATATAGAGGATTTGCCAATGGAGAAACTGAATAACTGGAAGGAAGGGGTTCTGAATCCTTCACTCCTAACAGTGAGCTGTCTTGGAATATGAGCAGGTTTTTAATCAACTTTTCTTCATTAAAGAAAATATGATGAAAATAAATTTATAAAATATGTAACAAAGAATTCCTCATAATTTCATCTGAGGAAAAACTCCAAGCAAAGTTTCCAATGCATATGTCAATGTAGAATTAAAATACAAGCACACACACATGGGATAACCCAAACATTCAATTCTGCAAGTTACTTTTTTACTTAATGTATCTTGAACCTTTTTTCATGACAACAGGGGATCTATTTATTTCTTTTAATGATGATACAGTATGACACTCATTAAACAGAACCTCATTTAACCAATCCCCCTAATTATTTTTCTATTACAGATAAAACTGTAACAAACATTTGTATACTAATATGTATGCACACTTGTAAGTAATTCAGTAATATGTTGTTAAGTACCACAGAGTCGGTTCCAACTCATAGCAACCCTGAATAGGGTTTCAGAGGCTTTAAATCTTTGTGGGAGCAGAAAGCCTCATCTTTCTCATGCAAGCAGTTGGCAGGCTCAAACCTTGGACCTTGTGGTTCACAGTCCAGTGCTTATTGTATGGAGCCACTGTGCTCCCAATTCAGTAGTGTAAGAACACTAGAAATGGAATCACTGGATTAAAAGATATTAATGCTTTGGCATTTAAAAGATATTGCCAAACTGCCCACCAAAAGGTTGTGTCACTCAGTTTACATTCCACAGGAACCTTGAGGGAACAGCTAGAAAGGATGAAAACTGCTGATTCAGCTGCTTTCTAGTCACTTTTCACCCCGAAGAAATTTGAGGAGGGCAGTAATCCATTTGGTCACAATCCACCCAATGTCCATGGTTTTATCTGTAAGCTGAAGACAAACTCTTCCAAGTTTTACTTAACAACCCAAGTAACTCACCATTCATGATTATTACAAAATGAAGGCCACTGAATCTCCTCTCACATCATCTTCTATCTAAAACAGAAGCTTCCAGGTGGTGTCTCTAAACCTCTGACTCCCAACAATGCCCTATTACCCAGTCTACCACTTCTCTGATACCAGGGAAAAGATGTGGACCAGGGGCAGTAGCTAACTACTGCCTCAGGTTTGTTGCATTCTCCATCACTCCCAATCTTTTAACTTTTTCTTGGAAGACATGCTTCATCACTGTCACACATAAAAGGTGCCTGATACTTTAGATTTCAATGCTGAGTAACAGGAAGTGACTTTGTCTCTTCTCTTAGCACTTTCAGTGGCGGAGGCATTCAAACACATTGTGAAACTATATAATATCCCTTTCATTACAGACACATACTGTGAACTAGTTGAACAGAATAAAGATGATTTGTGCCTAGCTCTGTGCTGAGTACTTGTCAGCCATGATCTCATCTATTCCTTATATTCACCCCTAGGAGTAACGTATTATTCCTATTTTACAGACGAGGTTGCTGAAACGCATAAGTCAAATCATTCTCCTGATTCCATAGAGCTCATACACAGTCTGGCTGAAAAATCACACTCGCTTTTGTCTGATCACAAAGTCGTGCTATACTGTCCAGTCAGTAGAATTCCTAAGCAAATTTTGAGAAGAAAAATTTGTTTTTAAATAACTTTATAGACTTCTTCTCAGTTATTAATCTAGAATCATCAGACTGAACTATTTGCTCACTCTGCATCCTGTCTGATGTTAATTACAAGGAACAGTTTTATAAAAGCTGCCGTGGTCATTTCAATATGGACTTGAGAAAGAAGGGCACTGATTGGCAGGCTGTGTGTTGGGCCACTTTTACTCTCTGGTTCCCTACCTTCAGTAGTCAGGCTACAAGGGATGCAGAGGCAAGTGGGCACATGACACCCAACTATTTGTTTTCATTCCTTAGGAGCCAAACCTGAGCAGCAGGTTTCTACCAGCCAGTTTTATAAAGGCCCATCTCTCCCCACTCTCCTTTTCTGTGTATACCTTTATCACTGGCTGGAATACAGAATCAGACAAACAGTGAAAGGGAGACACAGGCCCAGCCTGAGAGCAAGGGGCTTGCCCAGAGCTGTGTACCCTGGGCAGACCTGGAACTAGACCAGGGCCTCATGTTTTCAACTCTACCACAGAACAGTCAGAAGAGTTACTCTGTTCCTCTAATGAGGATATTTGTGCCAGACCCTAGGCCCCCTAAGGCTTCTGTTTAAGTGCTATACTGGCAGTGGGGAGAGCCTCCAGGGAGGCTGCTGCACAGTGACCCAGGGTAATGATAATTCTGAGTTGTTCCCATTAGGAACTGGGTTCATTTGGAGCAACTACAGCTATAGCCATCTTGTCTGTCTTGGAAGCTAGCAGGCTCACAGGAAGGTTTCATTTTCCTCAATCTTGAGACCAGCAACAGGGACTACAACCATAAATGAGCTGTTCAAGCACCAACTCTGTCGTGGTTCTTACAGGAACTGGGTTTATTCATTGCATAAGCTTCTCTGTTGGGATGAGGCCCTTTCCTAACGAGGCACAGGGGGACACCAGTCACTGGGGACCAGGCTGCCCACAAAAACAGTGCATCAACTCTAGAAGCCAAGAAAAACTAATACAGGGCGCAAGAAACACCATAAGCAACAAAAAATAGAGAAAAAGGAAGCTTTCAGCTGATATCTTTCCATTTCTCTAGATCTGCTGCTGCAAGACCATCTGCCTTCTGTCAAAGGAAAGGATCCTGGAAGCAATTTATGGAGCTCCAGCTTCCTATTCACCATCTGCCTGTCTCAGCTGTTTACCTCTTTGGGTCTTGCTGATCCTGCTTGTTTGCCCATCCCGTTCCGTCCTTGGGTACTATAACAATGTTGGGGTCGTTTCCTTTGTTTTCAGATTTCAAGCTTGGCAGGTTTGCAGGTGGTGGCATACGCCGGGCTGTGGCAACTTTCCCGAGACTCTGTAAGCCATGTCTAGGAATAACTGCAGGAAAGGAGAGAGATAGAAACAGACATCACACAGAAAGTTAAGAGAGGAAATTCTCAGCATCTTTTTCAAATCCTACATGATCATGACAAGGACAACCAGACAAATTACAAGGAACAATGGAAACAAAAGTGTCTGGTAGTCACTTGACAACAAGGACTTCTTCAGATACAAAAGGGTTGCTAAAAAATCTAGAGAGACTTCCATATTACTTGTAGGCAGGAGAAGACTTGAGGAATGGATGTGGGTTATGACATGGGTAAGGAGTGAAACCCAGAAACCTCCATCCCATATCTAACCCCCTCTCTGCAAGTTGAGACTGTACTGGCCTCACTAGAGAAAGACTGGAAGGGACAGCTTCTGCCTAGACCCAAACCAAACCTCAGAAGGGCTCCCCTTGAATTTCAGAAGGTCCCTCTTGGGGTATGGTCAATGTGAACCTGGATTTTTCTCACCAAGTTACTTACTATGAAAACCATGAAGTCTAAAAAGGGTGGTAACTCTAATGCAAATTAAATTTCAATCTATCCAGCATCCTGAAAATATTCACAGCTTCAATAAAATAAGACAGATAATCACAGCACAAGAGAGTCAGGAGATTTTTAAGGTTCTGAAATTAGACTTGAAATACGAAGCTTATGGTGATTCAGTCTCCCCAAAACTACCTAGTTAACTACTACATGCAAAGTCAATTTACATAGACTACATCTGTGTGACCAGATGAAACTCTTTGGCTTTTATGGTCTTTAGTTCGGGACAAAATTAAAACAAAGTATGAAGAACTGTGGTTAACACTGACCCTTACCTGAGGATCTGATCGCGTCTACTGATTTTCCTTTATACTTATCAAACAGGCTGAGCGTTGAGTACTTGCTTTTCCCATCCTTGCCCTTGGTTATTTGCCCCAAACGATCGGACATTGCGATGAAATGTCATCTAGTAAGGAAATTTTTCTCGGCACCGCTCCCAATCTGCCTTTGAAATGGAAAGAGTGTTAATCCACCAAAGCCTCTGGAATGGATTTAATCTTTGGGGGGCATCATAGTTCTTGAAAAAAAATTTTTTTCTCGTAACTGTAGATATTTAAAAAAAAATGTTTAATTGTGAATTATGTGATACTTTACATGGGAGAACATTAGTTTTACATTCATCCTATTGTGTATCATTTCATTGCCATGGTTACAATCCCCTCCAAGCAACATCAACCCACCACGGTATATCCTGCAAGCCTGCCCCATGGTCTTCAGCACACACCCCATCTCCCTCTCTGGGTCTAAAGTCCCCAGCCGTTCCATCTCTCCAAGTCTCCTTGAAATTTTGATGAAAGTTTTGTACTCTGTTCACAGGAAGTTCTGCTAGCATCTAAAGATGCTCTGTATGTAGACAACTCTCCCTTTTCTCTGAGTTGCCTAGAATTTATTACTGCACATGGCCAGCTGGCAACCACCACACTGAAACAAAAGTTTGGCCCACTGATTCCTCTAAGTCAAGGACAACTCTTCAAGATGGAAAGATACATGAACTTGTAGCACATTCATGTAACATCAAAAATAAAGCATTTTATTTCAAGGCAGTTCACCTCAAAGATGAAAAAAAAAATTAAGAGGAAGTGACCAAAGCAAGTAAATCATTAAGTCAGGTGTGTGCACTTTTCAAAATAAAGAACCAGCATCCAGAGAGAAAACATCTGCTTAGGCAACAAAAGCACAGCTTAGGAAGGTATACATGTGCAAAAAAAAAGCAAGCTCTCCCCAGGCCTAAAAGACCACAAGGGAGCGGTGCGATCTACAGCTACATTCACACAGCAATAACCTTGAAAGGAGCTTCCTCTGCCACCTTGTACAAGTGTCTACAAGGACATAAACACTTTGCTCACCAGTCATTCGTTCACTCATTCACTTACTATTTATCTATTTACTGTGGGTTTACCATGTGTCAATGAGTGCTATGCACCAGGAACTGAAGACCTACTAAGATGATGAACCAGCAGCAGTTCTTGCCTTAAGACCTTTTTGTTCTATACACAACCTTGGCTATAGATTGTGGGGAGCATGGGGGTGGCTTGCATACATGACTGTTACTTCCCATTGTTATTAAAGCATGGCCAAAAAGCCAAAGCGTCAATACTGAACATATAAAGCAACATATTATCTGTCAATAAGATCATCATGGAGACAACTTTAAATATACCCAGGACTAATAAAGGCACTCAGTAGCTGCAATAAGAAGGTCAGTCGTTTATTTCATCACCCCCGCTCTGAAGTCATGTAGGAAAAGGCAGTGTGTTAGAAGGCATTTTCTTGTACCACTCCCAAAAGACTTTTTAAAGATATGATCTAAGACTAAGTACAGTATGAGAACAAACAGCAAAGATCAGTTAAAAACTGAGGCAAGGAAGACAAGGGAAGCTGATAGCATATGCCTCTGCACATAATAAATCCAGGGCTGCTGCCACATGGAGAACACATTTGCACTTACATGAAACTGGGTATAACCACCCCTTCCATGCCCTGCCGGTTCCCACTGCAGACACAAGAATACATAAGCACGCAATCTGCATTAGGAAACAGCTCACAAATACATGTGATGGATGTTATGAGTTGGATGCCTATATGCCAGATGGGTGGGTAGTCAACCTAGCAACCATCTTCTGGAAACTGCTCCTCTCCTCCTCACATGGTTTCAGTCACTCTGGTTAGATACAAAACCCCCACTTCTCTTCACCCAAGTCCTAGTTCAACTAGCTGTGTCCAATAGGCAAGGACAAGGGCCAAAGACTACCAGGGTGTTTGAAAATGTGGAGCAGCATTTTTAGTCATCACAATGGCAGGAGCCCAGGAACACTAAATGTACTCAGAATATAGGAAAATCTGGAACAATGAAAATGCACCATCAAAACTGCTCACTGCTTCCCAGGGGAAGTGTTAGGAGCCACTCAAAGCCAGAGGTCCTCCCCAGTTCTGCCCTATGCACTAGGAGAAGCAAAGAATAGCAATGACCAGGGGTGGGAATCAGCCAGAAGTATCCAAATCCTAATTCTGGTGCCCATGATGTGTCTTCACCCTTTCATCTAAGCAGGTTCCAGTGGGTTTCTGCCTCGCCTCCTAAAAGTTCTAACTAATAAACAGTATCCTTCCCCAAGGCTGAACTGTAAGCTCCTTCAGAGACTTATTTGCTTATAAGGCCTATTTCAATAGGCTCTCAAATGTAAATCAAGTTGAATTTCTCTATTAAGGCTAGATTAGATCTAATTTTTAGATACTTCTGTTAAACCAAGAGAGGAAAAGAAAAGACCACTTGGATAGAGCTCCACTCAGTGCCCCCAACCCACCTCCCACGGACACACACTTTTAACAAAAGCCCTGAGATAAAAGATATCATTGTCTTTGAGACTCTCATAATGCCTGCCACCATGCCCACACAAAGGCATTTAATGAAATATTTAGTGAATCCGGATCACTTGCCTAGCATGAATGAAGTGTCACACCACCTCCAGGAGGGAGCTATCAGTGAGACACAGAAATTGAACGTTCTAGAGACTAAAAAAGAAGCAATTACTGGAGCTGAGCACCAAAACAAGCCAAGCTAACACAGGTTGACCATGCCTCTGTCAACGATGGGACTACCATGGCACACCACTGTCTCACAGAGCTTCGACAAGCACGGGGGTGGCAGAGGGGCCACCGGCCTATTTTTCACACTGCCCAAGATGAGAATGATTTTGCACTTTTTTACATTTGAAATCAAACAAGGCAGGATATGCAAAACTATGTATTGCCTCACAAAGCTACATAGATAAAAACTAGCCCAAAACCCACTGCCACTGAGTACAGTCTGACTTAGAGCATAGAACCCTACATAGGATTGCCAAGACTGTGGATTTTTATGGGACCAATAAGATATGAGATCTTTCTCCCAAGCAGCGGGTTTTGAGTTTGAACCAGTGACCTTGTGGTTAGCAGCCACAACACCTACCTTACAAGTACATTACTAGGGCAAGTTGGTGCAAAACTCATTCTACAGGCAAAGAAAAGTCTCTTCAATAAATGATGCTAGGATAATAAGATTTCCACATGCAAAAAAATCCACACACAAAAAAACTGAAATAGGTTCCTTGCCTCAATACCACAAACAAAAATAAGTCTGAAGCTGATAAAGGAAGCAAATGTGCAAACTAAAACCTAAAATTGTTTAAGATAAATCAAAGTCAACACTAGCTTTCAACAATGGATTCTCTTATACAATAACAAAAGCAAACTGGCTACTAGAAGAATAAGCAAGTTGTTCGCTGGGAAGCCATCAAGGCAATCAATCAAGTCCCTTCAAGACAAACCCCCCCCCCCAAGACTGAAACTCAAAGGGAACAAACAACACATAAGCAGGCATGTAAACTTTCTGGCAACCACATTGGTCTACTGGTGAGTGGGGGGTGGGGGTGGGGGTGGGAGAAGCAGCAGTGAAGAGATGGGTTGAGTTCAACCATGCTCCACAGACTCCCACTGGCCTGGAGATGAGAGAGAGTAGAGGAAAGGGGGACTCCTGAGCTCATGGACTGCTAACCTTGCAGTCCAAACCGACCTTGGGATCCAGTGCATTATCCTGCAGTGCCACACCAGGAAGTCATGTATTTGTCAAGAACCTAGTAATAAAAATAAATTAGGGAGCTTCAAAAAGTTCATGAAAAGATGGAATTAAAAAAGAAAATGTAACTTTGACACTAAGTAAAAAGACAAA
>NW_006408532.1:11130502-11154702 GCF_000296735.1 Chrysochloris asiatica | reverse complement strand
TAAAAAAAAAAAAAAAAAAAAATGAACAATGGACTTCAATAGACAACCCACTAAAGAGGCCACTAAATCCCAAACTCAATGTCATATGCCACCAGAGAGATAACTGAAACCACACACACACTCACTTCACTCCCTAATTAGGAAAAGTACTGGAATCCTGGTATGGCACTATGGGATAAAGCACCAGACTGCAAGGGCAGTTTGAACCATAAGGTCAGTGTTTCAAATTCACCAGCTGTTCCTTGGAAACCCTATAAAGGGTTGCTGTGAGTTGCAACCAAACTGATGGCACTTGTCAACAACAAAGGACAGCGAAAATTGAAAACAAAAAAATAAATGTTGGTAAGGATGTGGAAAAACTGAAACCCTTACACATTGCTATGGGGGAAAATGTAAAATGGTACAACAGCTATGGAAAACAATGTGGTTGTTGTTGTTGTTGTTAGGTGCCATAAAGTCGGTACAGACCCATAGCGACCTTATGCACAGCAGAACAAAACACTGCCCAATCCTGGGCCAACCTCACTACTGTTGCCACGCTTGAGTCCACTGATGCTGCCACTTGGCCAATCCATCTCATTGGGATTCTTCCTCTTTTTCACTGACCATCCACCTTACCAAACACGATTATCCTTCTCCAGCGATTGTTCCTTCCAGACAGTATGTCCGAAGTATAAGAGACGAAATGTGGCCATCTTGGCCTCCACTTGGCTGCACTTCTAAAACGGATCCATTGGTCCTTTTGGCAGCCCATGGCACTTTCAATATTCTCCTCAAAAACTAAAAATAGAGCTACCAGAGTGGTTGTGATGGTGGTTGTGTGCCAAAGAGTGATTCGGTTCCAACTCAGAGCCCCTGTATAGGATTTCCAAGGCTGATAGTCATTATGGGAGCAGAAAACCTCATAGTTTTCCTCCAGAGCGGCTAGTACATTCGAACTGCTGACCCTGCATTTAGTAGCTCAACTTGTAGCCCACTAGGCTAGCAGGGCTCAGAGCTACTATGTCATTGTTAAGTGACACTGAGTTGGTTCCAACTCATAGTTACACTGTATAGGGTTTCTGAAGAGTGGCTGGTGGGTTTGAACCAATGACCTTGATGTTAGCAGCCCAGTGTTTAGCCTACAGTTCCACCAGGACTCTGGATGTATAAACAAACACCAAAGGTTGTTATTAGTGGTTACCAGGAAGGAAGGGAAGGGAAAGCAGAGTTAACAGTGATAGAATCTTGTGTTAAGGGGTAGGGCTTCACAGCTGATTATTGTAATTGCTGTCAATAAACTGTATACCTGTAGAAAGTTGAACTGACAAAAGTGTAACAGATAAATTTACAGAAATGACAAAAAAAAGATTAGCCACTGAGGCTGATTTTGCATAAACAAAAACCTCATGGGATTGGGTTCCTTGCTTTGGAAGTTTCATGGAACATCCCTGGTAATTGGCCTAAAAAAATGCTGTTGTTTCCTTAAATATATTATTGGGAATTATGTGATAGTTTACATGGGAGAACATTAATTTTACATTCATTCTATCGTATATCGTCTCATTGCCATGGTTACAATCCTCTGCATGCATCATCAAACAACCAAAGGGTATACCCTGCAATCCTTCCCCCGTACTCCCCAAGTCTTCAGCACACAGTCTCTCTCCCTCTCTGGATCTAAAGTCTCCAGCTGCTCCATCGCTCCACGTCATCATCTCTGCCTCCATTTCAGGCATCACTGCTTCTCTGGGTAGGGTCCCGCTCTCTGCTCTTCTCCCTTGATGGTCCTAGGGACCTCCACTCCTAGACTGAAAAGTTAATCACTCCCCTCCTTGCTATAAAACGTCTAGCTTTACATTTCCAACCCTCATAGTCAGTCCTGATAACAATTATTCACTATTGTATCACAAGAGACCCCGTCTGCATTTCATTGCATCAGCCCCGCCTAGACAGACTGAATACTACTCACTGGAGATTCTACCTTCCTCCTGGCCCTCTGGATCTAGGTTCCCTCTTGAAAGCTTGTAAGCCAGTCACTTCTTGCCTTTGTAGCCACCCCCCCCCCCCATTTTAGGTAGCCAATGTCCAAGTTGCCCATCCCTGTCTACTCTGTGTGTGGAGGGGGTGGGAATGATTCTTGCTGTAAGGACTTGTTCCCTCTTTTAAACTACTGCTTCCATAGATGTAGGTCAAGTTCATCAAATTGTATGAGAATACTTTTTTTTTTTTCCTCTTCTTTTTGCTTCTGTTTGAGCTCTGATCATCCAGTCACTGAAGCCAGGACAAGTGGGTATTATCTGCAAGTGTGGGTGTTCTTATGCATATGCCCTCTCTTCTTATCAGCTGGACGCTTCACTCTCCACTCTAGTCCTCTGTGGCTATGTCATTGACTCTGGGCCCAAGGGTCCCCAGGTCCTGCCACACTGCTGGCCAACCAGGTCTTCACCTGAGTTCACAGAAGTCTATTGAACATTGCAGGGCTTAGCTCACCACTTCACTGCTGTTTCTCCCTCACTTCCCCTTATCGGTGTTGAGCGTGGTCACCAATCAGAGTGTGTATTCCCAATGAGTCTTAGTCTTGGAAGGGGGTTTGCACTGAGGGGACCCGACCACTTGCCATGATGTTTACTAGGCAAGCAAGCTGCTTGTTCTTGTAGTAACAGTCGGTCTGCCTATGTTGTTTTATACTAAAAAAGTGTTTTAATGCCTCTGTTCTACCTCATAATTCCTTGTGTTGTGCCCAGGGTCTTAAAAGCTTGAAAGTGGCCATCCAAGGCACAACTGGTCTCTGTTGTTAAGTTCTAACTCATAACAACCCTGTATGGGGTGTTTCCCATATAGAGTTTCCAAGGACAAGGAGCAACTGGTGAGTTTGAACCACCACCCCTGCAGTTCAAACTGCTCTTTCGGTCAAGTGCTTATAAGAGAGGAAACAGAGTGAAGAATAGGAGATATGAGATGCTTATGCTTGCTAATGACCTCCAAAAACAACTGCCACTTTTGTCACTCATTAGACGAGAAGAACTGGATGGTGTCTGGCTACCAATACTGAATATGCTGATCAAAGACTTTATAAAAGAATCCTACTCAAAAGGGGAAAAGCATTAGAACTTCTTAATTCTCATATACCACAGACTCCCTGGAGCCATGGAGGGAGGATGAATCCCTGAAACTACTGCCCTGAAATCATCTTTAAACTTTAAACCACAAATATCCCCTGAACCCATCAGACTATGACCCATAGCAAGCCTTCAGGTCACCTCCCCTCCCCCCACCCCCAATTTTCAGCCCAACAGTAGACAATTCTGTAAGGGGAACAATTAACACTAGGAGGAAATCTCGGAATTACATCAATGACATGAAACAAAACATTGTTTAATAGAAAACTGAGTTACTCTGTAAACCTTTACCAAATTCACAATAAAAAGATTAAAAAAAAAAAAAAAAGTCCCCTGATGTCATCTAAAAACCAAATAATACAAACTGACTATTCCAAAGATGAGGTAAGAACCTTAGGGGGCATTGTGTTTATGCTAATGAAGGAGGAACAACTCAAAAAGGAGTATGAGAAGGTTTGCACAATTCCAAGACTGTAATCAATGTCACTAAAGGGTGTATGCTGAATTGGTTTGTTTTGCTGTGTATAAACTTAACAACAGCAAACTAAAAAAAAAATTTTTTTTTAACGAAAACAACCCAAGTTAAGGGAGAAATGGAATGTCCCAGTAGGGGGAGAGAAGAGTACTAAGTAAGCATTTTGGACACTGTTAAGTATCACCACAAGGAGCTCTGGTAATGTAGTGGTTACGAGTTGGGCTGCTAACCTCAAGATCAGCAGTTCAAAACTTACCAGTCGTTCCACAGAAGAAAGACGAGGCTTTCTGCTCCCATAAAGATTTATAGCCTCGTAAACCCTGTATAGGGTCGCTATGAGTCGGAATCAACTCCATGGCACACAGCCACCCAAATCCTATACTGGGTCACTCTGAGTTGGAATCAACTCCACAGCATACAACAACAACGTGTCACCAAGTCAGTTTCCACTCACAGCGACCCTGTACAACATAGGAGGGAACCTTCTTTCTGCTAAAATTTACAACATCATTTGCAAGCCATATAAAATTATCAACTTGAAAATCAGCCTGCTATATTTGCTCATTTAATTAACTCACCCCTAATGTGATATCCTCACATGCTGCCATTTCATACTTTTGAGATTCTCAATGATGCATATTAAGGAGCTCTGGTAGCGTAATGGTTACAAATCGAGTTGTGAACCGCAAGGTCAGCAGTTCGAAACTACCAGTGGTTCCGTGGGAGAAAGATGAGGCTTTCTGCTCCCGTCAAGATTTACAGCCTCGGAAACCCTATACAGGGTCGCTATGGGTCGGAACCAACTCGACAGCACTTAACAACAATCAGATGGCTGGAATGTGGTTACCTTGGCAATGAGTTCTTGACCAAATTATTTCTCAGGCCTAATACAGTCTGAGGGCCAGACGTTCCCCACCCCTACTGTACAGGGTTTCTGAGGAGTGGCTGGTGGGTTTGAACTACCAACCTTATGATTAGTAATCCAGTGGTTATCCTACAGTGCCACACCAGGGCCATTTAATACACCAGTCAGACGTTGTTACATGAATAGCAGTTACTTACCAATTTTCTCGTAACACTCCTTGTGGTAGGCAAAACAATGTCGTCATCCGCCCAAAATGTGTCCAGCTCTAATCTGTGCCTAAAACACAACTGGACACAACCTCTGCCCATATCTAGCCTAGAGAGATGTTGCAACTTGCCCCATTGTCACAGAGCTCAAGAATAAAAAGTATGTTCTATAATTTTTTTAATCCCAATCCCATGTTTTCATTTTGGCACCAGGATGGAAAATGCTCAAAGCTACCTCTCTGCTGTTGTGACCACAGGTTTCACCTGACCACTGACCCCAGAAACATTTCTGAATAAAACTAGTGGTGCTCACTGCTCTGTTAAAGTGTCCCCCCACCCCCTGTAGCCACACAACTTGCTGAACTACATATTCAGATAATTAAAATTAAATTAAAAACCAAACCAACAAAAGAGAAGAAAATATTACTAACTAGCCATTGTTGTTATTATTCAAGTGCCATCGAGTCAGTTATGACTCATAGGGACTGAGGAGGGGCTGACAGTTTGAACCACTAACCTGGTTGTTAGTAGTACCAGAGCTTATCCTACAGCGCCTCATTAGGACCCTTACCAGCCATTATAAAGTACCAAACTTCTACATTAAATCTTAACACTACTTTTCTTTTTAAAGCAATTACCATTTAATTTGGCCAGAAAATACTTTACGTTGTTTTTAGGTGCCATCTAGTTGTTTCCAACTCCTAGAGACCCATGCAAAACAGAATGAACACTGCCAGGTCTTGTGCTGGCCTCATTGTTGTGTTTAAGCCCATTGGTGCTGCCACTGTATCAATCTCTCTGAAAATCTTTTTCTTTTTCACTGATCCTCTACTTTAGCATACATAATGTCCTTTTCCAGGGACTAGTCCCTCCTGATGGAGTCCTGGTGTGGCACAGTAGGATTAGCACTAGATTGCTAACCTCAAGGTTGGTGGTTCAAACCCACCAGCTGCTCCTTAGAAACCCTACACAGGATCTCTATGAGTCAGAAATGACTCCAAGGCACTCAACCGTCCCTCGTGATAACACGTACCAAGTATGTGAGAGAAAGGAGCATTCTGGCTGCACCTCACCCAAGACAGATTTGTTCTTCTGACAGTCCATAGTATATTCAATATTCTTTGCCAGCACCATCATTCAATTCAAAGGCATTAATTCTCCAGTCTTCCTTATTCATGCCTTAGGCATATGAGGCAATTAAAAATACCATAGCTTGGATCAGGTTCACCTTACTCCTTAAAAGCGACATCTTTACTCCTTAGCGCTCTATATAAAGAGATCCTTTGCAGCAGTTTGGTCCTTTGATTTCTTGACTGCTGTTTCCATGAGTGTTAACTGTGGAGTCAAGTAAAATAAAACCTTGACAACACTTCAATGTTTTCTCCATTTATCATTCAATGATTGTACACTGAAGGCTGTAGACTTTGATCCTCTCTATAAATTAAATGCTTCAAGTCCTCTTCACTTCCTTATAGCTATTGTTTGATAGAAGAAAAAACAAAAAAATTTCCTAAAATCTGTTCTTTAGTAAGAACAGATTTTAAGTTCACTAGATACAGGCCTTTCTTTAGTTATAACTGACCCAGGTCTATGGACAGAGGTTAGAGCGGATAGAGAAAGCTCCAGGTGCTCACCATTCTCACAGCCCCACCCCAAAGGAGCCCCCCTGCAGCCAGGCCTGAAGAGAACTAAAACCTGATTACTACCCCCTACCCCTCACAGCCTTGAGAAAAGGTAAAACTCTGGACAAACAGGAGCTGCTCTATAGGGAATTCAGAATTGTGTCTATGAGATGCCACTTGATGAGTCTGAAATGCTTTCTGCCCCTGACAACTGCAGAGCCAAGGAAGTGAGCGGGCCAGCACACTGGATGAATGTGTGTGTCCACATCTTAAGTGTCCTCCTTTTAACCAAATTTTACAGCTGTTGGGCACACTGTCAGCCACTCTAGATCTCAGTTTCTCCATCTGTTGATTGAGGGAACTGTATAAGAGCTTTCAAGTAAAATTATATACATCAATGTTAATAACTTCTAGCCACAGAATTAGAAATGATTTACTATCAACTTGGCCATCTCTTCCCATACACTAGGGTTTCTACATCCCCATACACTTGAGATGCTAATAAGCAATGTAACTGAGTCATCATTGCTATGGAAACAGCACCTGTGGGAAAAGGGCCTGATACTTGTTCATTTAAATACTACAGTAAGACTGCACAGGTGGAGATTCTTCCAGTCCTGACGTTCCCTTACAGCCCAACCCACTGCCATCAAGTTGATTTTGACTGATGTTGTGGCCCTATAGGCCAGAGTAGAACTGCTCCTTAGGGTTTCACAGAATGTCAATCTTCACGGGAGCAGAAAGCCTTATCTTCTGCTACGGAGTAGCTAGTGACTTTGAACCACCAACCTTGATGTTAGCCCAACACTAAAACTATTGTGCCACCAGAGCTCTTTTAGAGCAGGGATCAGCAGTTATAGCTAGCCTGGAACATACACGAAGATTGTATTTGGCCCACAGAGCCGAAAAAACATACTACCTGGCCCTTTACTAAAAGTTAACGAACAACTACTTAGGAGTATTCAAGGTTTTTTAAATTTTATTTTTTGTTAAGCCAAATTGTACTGGACACAAATGCAACACAATAAAGTCATTCTGATTTCCACCACTGAAGCAATACCACATTTGGGGCCCAGTCTAGCCCCACACCTATCTGGCCACATTGCCTGTCAGTCAATTTTCATGAACATCAGGCCAGGAGTACAGCCAGTAGGTGTTTAACAAACTTCCAAATACACACATACAAACTCACAAACCATGAGCTTTGTCTGGTACCAGAAATAAAGCAAAGCCCAACATCTGGGTGTAAATCAGGCAGCCAGCAGGGCAAGAGAACACGCTGCTCAGTAGGAGAAGCAGTCAGTTAAGTCTGGCTCACGCTTGTATCCACAGGTCCTTGTGAGGGAGCACGGCCCTATTCTGGTTCACATCAATGGGGGTCATGCCACCGTCTCTCCCTTTCTACCCCCTTTCTCTAAACAAAATCTAATTTGGAACCTTGGTATTATATATAATATAGACACAGGCAATGGTGTCTTGTTAGAGAGAGAGTTCAGTCTGTGTTCCCTGTCCCCCTTAAGTCCTCCTTTCACACAGCAGCCTACTCCCCCATCCCGAGGCATTCTCGTTGTTGTTGTTGTTGTTGTTATGTGCCATCGAGTCGGTTCCGACCCATAGCGACCTTGTATAGGGTTTCCGAGGGTGTAAATCTTTACGGGAGTAGAAAGCCTCATCTTTCTCCCGCGGAGCAGCTGGTAGTTTCGAACCGCTGACCTTAAGGTTCGTAGCCCGATTCGTAACCACTATGCTACCAGAGACATTCTCGTAGGGCCATGAATATTGTGAAAATCACTGGCCTTAAAGAAAGAAAATATTGCCATTAAGCAGATGTTAAGTGCCAGTTGAGTGAGACCCTATACAGGGTTTTCAAGGAGTGGCTGGTGGGTTTGAACCACCAACCAGTCCAGTACATTATCCTAAAACTCAGCACCATTAAGCAGATAGGAAATAGGAAAACAAGAGTCTAAAATACACATGAAAAGAGCTTTGTAGAATGAGAATACTGGTTTGTATATTTTCATTTATCTAAGAAATGCTCAGGCTTTGTTGGAACAAAGACCAGAAAGGTTCACTAACAAAGGTAATTGAATATCCAGACCCCACCTCTCCAGATAGCAGTCCCACCTGTCAAACAGGTTACTGAGACACTGCTTTCTGTCCATCAGAGGAAGCCTCTCTGTGCTCCATTTTACCAAAAGCCATTTCTATATAAGATTTACTTTCACTCCACACTTGGGTAAGGAGCTCTGGTAGCATAGTGGTTACGAATCAGGCTGCGAACCGCAAGGTCAGCAATTCCAAACTACCAGCTGTTCTGCGGGAGAAAGAAGGCGTGTTCTGCTCCTGTAAAGATTTACAGCCTTGGAAACCCTGTACAGGGTCTCTATGAGTCGGAACGAACTCCACGGCACATAACAACAACCACCACACTTGGGTACCAGCCAATGTCAGGCACTCTACCAGGAGATTTAGGATGACCTAGCAAATCTGTTGCAAAAGACCTCTTTAAGTATTAAAGAGCAAAGATGTCACTTTGAGGACTAAGGTGCACCCGATCCAAAATTATGGTATTTTCAATAACCTCATATTCATGTGAAAGTTGGAAGAATGGGGAATTGATGCATCTGAATTATGATGTTGGTGAAGATCATTGGAAGACTTCCAGAAGAACAAACAAATCTGACCTGGAATAAATTTAGTCAGAATGTTCCTTAGAAGAAGGATGGTGAGACTCTCTCTTGTACTTTGGACATGTTGTCAGGAAGACCCAGTCCCTGGAGAAGAACTTCGTGCTTGGTAGCCAAAAAGAGGATGACCCTCCAAATGAGATAGATTGACACAGTGACAACAATAAACATAACAACAAACATAATAGGTTCAAACATAACAACAAACATAATAGGTTCAAACATAACAATTGTGAGGATGGTGCATGACTTGGCAGTGTTTTGTTATTATGCATAGGGTCCATGGCACCAAACCAAATACCCCACCAGAGAACCAATACAGCCATCAATTCAGGGATAATCATTTGTACCCTAGAGCTTCTAAACTCCTCAGAACAATTTTCTCTGGGAGACACTATTGTCATCAGCCTGTTTTCCAACGAAGAACATAGGTTCAGGGTAAAGAAATAACAAAAACACGAGCACTAGAGCCAGACTTCAAAGCTCAAGTGACCTGGTCCTAGAGCCCAGGCTGGACACCATCACCCTGTAAACTGATGGGGGTGGGGTGGGGGCGGGTGAGGGGAGATGAACTACAGACTCCAGGGTCTTGGTGCTCCTACTGCTGCTTCACCTGTGAGAAGTTTCCAAGATAGGAAAAGTAATGCAATTTTGTTCTCATGAGTCAACTGCACAGAAGACAGTATTAGATAAAGACTTCAAAGACACATATTTCATTTAGGCCAATGCTTCCAACAGTTAGATGTTTATCCACCAAAGTCAATCTAGGCTTTTCATAGGTCTCCCTGATTCTAGTAATATTTGGTCAGACTTTTACCTTCTTAAGATATCCTCAGCCTGCAGAGCACCTAGAAACATCACCACAAACACAGCTGTGTCCAAAATTAATGAAGGCTCTACTGTGCGCTCTAGCCAGAGCCAGAGCCTCCCTCTTGTGACACAGACAGTCATTTGGGGAAGATGAATTGCTTGTTATGCAACAGTAGTTAGTATAGTGTGGTAGGTATCAACAAGGGGAGGGGATGAGGAAGATAAATGTTTCAGTATGGAATTAATGGGAAGACGTCACCACTAGATGTCATACCAAAATCATGATTTGACAGAAATGGAAATTGAGAGCAGGCTAGATTAATACTTCAGAAAATGAGTACATGAGCCAGGGGGACTTGGTCATTAAGCAGCTTACTTTTTTTGCTAAGTCTCATGTAAAAAGTACAGAATTATCACCATGAAATCCAGGTACAAAATGAATAAACCTATCCTCCAACATGCCAATGTCTTTATGCACTAGACACTACACCACACTAAATAATGGAGATATTGAGACAATGGAGAAATTGTCTGCCCTCCAGGAACGCAGAGTCCAGAGCAGAAATCTGTAAATTCTGTAAAGGACTGTAAATATGGCTTTTGCTGGTCATATGCTTCTATTTGCGTAGTGGTTACGAATCGGGCTGCGAACCTTAAGGTCAGCGGTTCGAAACTACCAGTCGCTCCGCGGGAGAAAGATGAGGCTTTCTACTCCCGTAAAGATTTACACCCTCGGAAACCCTGTACAGGGTCGCTATGGGTCGGACCCGACTCGATGGCACTTAACAACAACAACAACAACATGCTTCTATTGCAACAACTCAACTCTACTGCACTGTAACATGAAAGCAGTCTCAGATAATACATAACCAGATGGACATGGTTGTGTTAACAAAAACAGGAGCAGGGCCAGATTTAGGTCTAGAATGAAGAGAAGATATAGAAATGAACACATTACACAGTTCAACCAAATGATTTCAGGTATGTACCAAGATGAGGTGAGGGTGGAAGGCGTAGGAGAGGGAGAATTTTAGCTGACTGAGTTTTGAAAAGAAACTTTTGCATCACTCAACAAAGGCATGACTACCACGCTCCACAACTGTGGCTTTCAGAGGCTCTCCACAAGGTACCAATGAGAAAAGCAGGGGTGGCTTTCAAGAAAGCTGCTTCCCAGCCTATCTGTAAAACTGGACTGAGCTCACTTGCACCACACTCAACCTACAAAGTGGATGGTTTTTGCAGGAAAGGTATGTAGTGCAGAAAGCCCTCCAAGAATAAACTGCTTTAAAATAAAGAAGTGGAAGCAGGGCTTCAGGTAATCCAGCGCTGGCTATGAAGGTGTCAGCACCACCAAAAGAGGAATACACATACTCCAGAGAAGATGTGTTTTTAAGAACCAAAAGGAATCAGAAATAAGGGGAAAGGCCTACATGATGTGTAGACTCAGTGGAATTCTTTACATCAGTGGCAAGAAAAAGCTCCCCTTCCCCAATTCTCAGGGAAGCCCATGCCTGCCCTAGTTGCCCCAGCCCTCAACCTCTCCTCTGCCTTGAGTTTCAGTTCCTGTATCAAATCAGATCCTGTCTAGCACCTGCTCAGACACTTCCAAAGTCATCACACTGTTCCAGGGTCAAGTCCATATCCCCTGACCCAAAACAGTGGCCCCCAAACCACCATGCTTGCCAGTGTCATTTCACTGGGTCACAGGGGGTTTGTATCTTGCCTCTCCCCCACACTAGCTATGACTTTAGGTCCATTTCCTTGTGGATTAAACAATAAATCTCACAGGTCTGATAAGGAAATGGCAACAATTACAGCCGCTCAGCTCCCCTTCAGCTCTCTGCTGCCCTTGCCCACTGTCTTACAAACACTACTACTACTACTTCCCTTATTAGTCTCTGACCAATGAATGAATCTCTAACTTGCCCAACCAGACTGCTTCCACCCACCCACCTCTGGGTGCTGAGCAGACCTTCTACCTCTCTGAGAACCAGAGACTTGTTCCCCAAATTGTTTTATCATAGCCTAAAACCACTGATGCATGGGGCAGGTCTTCTAAAACATAGAGGATAAATTCACAGACATTTAGAATCTGTTGTTGTTAAAGCTGAGTCAATTCCGACTCATAGCAACCCTGTATAGGGTTTCCCAGGAGTGACTGGTTAGTCTGAACAGTTGACCTTGTGGTTCAAACTGACCTTATGGTTGAGTGCTTATCCTACAGTGCCATACAAGGACTCCAAAGGGCATTGATGCACAGGGCAGCTCTTTCAAAACTTCAAGGATAAAAGACATTTAGGATCTGTTGGCAGACCGTCTCAGGAGACAGGAAAGCACTTTCATTCTCAGGAAACCCTCTTGAGATAAAACATTGTGCTGTGACTTCAGTTTGAGCAATAAAAATGGTCCCAGTTTGAATGTCTCCCACTCAGAGAACCAAGCATGGGAAGTCAATGCCATCACATACTGATATGGAAAAAGATAATTCCAGTCTTGCTCATCTGTTTATCCATAGCAGTTTTAGTTGCAAAATACAGAATAACATAGCTTGAAAAAAATACCAAAAACGATCAACTGTAAACCAACTTGCACAAACACAAGGAGCTTTAAAACGTTCATGGGAAAATTCCAGTGTCTTTGAATTGCTGTATTTCTCTTTCTCCCAGCACAAATCACTGAGACTCTGAGCACTCACATGCTGCAATTCTAATCACCTGGTTTATGCCACAGTCTGTCCGTTTGCCTCCTAGTTTTAAAAAGTCCTACAATAAATAAAAGTCATGTAACATTTTACACAAATTCTAAAGAGAGTTCCTATTTGTTTAAAAATATATATCAGAATAATTTTAAAGAACCTGTAGAGAGGGCAAGAGACAGGCCAAGTGCACAAGTGCACAGAGGAAGATTTCCCAGCCAGCCTCAGCTGCTGCCAGACAGCGATTTTGTTTACATCAAAAGCTGTTCCCGTAGGAATGATGTCACTTGTAGCAAGCTGGCATCTGGGCACAAGAGGAGAGGGTGAATCAGGCTGGCAGGCCTCAGGCAGGAAGCGTCTTTCTTTAGCCCAAGAGAAAGCATTCCTTCCCGCCTTCCCAAATCCTATGACCTCACAGGTTCACCTCTGAAAAAACACAGGTGGACAAAGAGACATCTACCAGATGCTCTATGGCCATGATCTGGTAGTTCCATCATCTACCAGATCATGGCCACTATGGAGTCCTGATGAGGCACTATAGGGTCAGCACTGGCCTGAAAACCACAAGGCTGACAGTTCAACTCTATCCAGAGTCTCTGAGTTGAAATCAAATCAACGGCACTTAACAACTGACAACAGCAACCCAAACCTAACCCAAAGATCAGCCTCTTGAGAGAAATTAGTCAATCACAAAAGAACAAATACTGTATGAGACCAATGCTTTTAAAAAGTTTTAAAAAATAAAAGTTTTCTTGATAAAAGAAATCATGTATGATGGTTATGGGGGAGGGAAGGGAAATTATTCATGGACTAGAGGGTAGGCACATGTTAACATGGGTGGTAGGGCAGGCAATATACAACAAGAGGGAGGACTGCAAAGGAAAGATGAAGGCAGCAGGAGACACAGGGAGAATGCAATAGCAAAAGTGAATAGAGGTAAAATACTGTTGGTACATTCCTATACCTATACCAAAAACTGTTGGCACATTCAGGGGGGATTGCAACCACGTAATGAAGCAAAGTATATGATTTGTTGAATGTAAAACTGATGATCTGCTCTGTAAACCTTCACTCAATTCACAATAAAAAGTTGAAAAAGAAAAAACAGATCAGCCTCTCTAATGCAAACACACTAGAGGGCTGGCTCTATCTTCTAAGTAGTAGTTGATGTCCTGTCTCCCACCCTACCTCACTCCATTCCACACACAGCCTGCCAGAAAGGAAAGGAGCTGGAGTCCAAATTCCACCTCCACTTATTTTCTTCTTGTCTCCTCACCTACAAAATGGAGTAGAGTATGTACTTTGGAAGGTTCCTGGAAGGATTGGACAGAATGGTTACAGAGTGTAATATAATAATACCCCAACTCCTTGGCACACAGAAGGAATTCAACAAATAGGTACAGTTATTTCCATTATCACCCTCGTAGTGGTTGCAGCTGAATTCTCTTTCCTCCACCTGGGTTTCCGAGTACTCTTTCTCCCAAGTCATGAGGGTTAAGAAGAGAGAAGTGCACCATTCCTCACACATGTAAGGGGAGTTCAGCATGTCTGGCACATTGGACACAACATCCCAACTCACCCTTATTTTATTTTTTTCGTGACCACGCAATATCCTGCAGCCATTACTGCAAATGACATAAAATTCTTAATGTTCTAACGCAGAAAGTCAGCCATGACCACTCAGGCAAATAAAGCAGAATAGTGAGCTGTACATATCTACAAACACACACAGGTACATGCACATGACTGTATCTACACAGATGCACACACAATGCCCTTCAATTCAGTTCATAAAGACACTGTTTAGAATACAGGGAAGTGGTGAAAAATGTCTAACAGACCATATGCATTTACAGTTTACTGTTGCAAAGCCCCCTAAATGAAAGTAAATGACCAAGAGAACCCAAAAGACTGGGCCAGCAGGGAGGCATCTGACAGTTTTAGCAGGTGAAAAGCAGACAGGAGTGAAAATACTCCCAGCAGATTCAAGGACACTGCAGAATGAAGGGCTTGCAGAAAGTGGGAAACTCCCCTCACCCACAGAATGTCTTAAGGTAGGGGAGGTGTGAAACAATGCTAGACTCCCAAGACACTGGCTCTTTTCTCCTGCTCTGTTTAAACCAAACAAAGTAAGTTCTATACTTGAGTACATCAGGGTCATAGGGGATACAAGTATAGAAAAGACCTATAAAAGAAATTAAGTGAAAACCTGAACAGCAAAATCATGGGGACTTCAGGTTCCCTCTGCAGACAAATTTACTCTCCCCTCCACAGGCTACGGGAATGGGACCCAACCAACCACCCTACAGTGAAGAGAGCTCCCATTGACCCAGTTGTCCAGCACCCAATCAGGTTTGCGAGCCCATTCATAAACATTAACTACTAAGATCACAAGAGACCTCTAGCTGAAGCAAACATATGAGAAACCTTTAACTAAACAGACATGCAAATAAATCATCTAAAGAAAACAGACAATGCTGATGAGTATAGCTAAACAATATGTAACAAAGTTAATACCTTCTTGGAAAAAAAAACTGTATTTTCCTCCATTAAGGGAACAATATGGAAACAAGAAAAAGCCTTAGGAAGAATTAATCATGCTACAGCCAAAACTCCACAGCTGGCTCCAGGCAAATCAAGAGAAAAAACATCAGCCAAATCTCAATTGATGGACCTTCTACAAAATACCCAACCACTATGATTAACACTGTCAACATCAAGGTCATCAAAAACCAATGAGAGAAACGAAACTATCATATCTAGAGGAGCCTTTGGAGATATGACAACTAAAACATAGCTATAATGGACAAAATTCTGTTAAAAAGAAAAGGAAAAAAAACTAAGGAAATATGAATGTTACCTTCCTTTATAATTGTCAATTGCAGATTTTAGCTAATAACAATGTATCAATATTGTTTCAGTTATGAAAAATTTATCACATCCATGTAATAAGACACTTAAATAAGCTGGGAGCAAGAGATAGCTACAACTAAAACTATTCTATGATGAAACCTAAAATTTCAAAGGAAGAGGCAGAAAATAATGTGAATGTTAACCCTCCCTCTTTCTCAAACAAAAATTACAGTACTAATCCAGAAACACAGAACAGAAGGCAGGGAAAAAAGAAGGAATTATCAAATAAGAAAAATCCCCAGAGATGAAATACCCAAAATTGCAGGGGCTCACACCAAGTGCTCAGAACTCAAGGACAATGTGAATGCTGTAGACAAGGCAAGAACCTAAAAGCTTCAGAAAGGAAAAAAAGAAAGGCCCCACACAGGAATCATTCTATCAGAAATGAGAATGAGTAATGATGAGCATCTTGCTAGCATCATTCTACTCCCTAAGAAATTGTTTTGATTCAGAATCCAATAATGTAAAGACATACAAATACTCAAAACATTTAATTTCTTAGAAAGTTGTCAAGGAATGTGCTTTAAAAAACAAGGAAGCAAACCAATAGAGATGATTATCACAGGAGCCAACCTTGTCTGCTTACCCAGCAACATTTCCCCTTCTTCCTATCCTAGCAAGCCATTCTGTCCCCTGCGTCATGACTGAGCTGCAGGAAATCTGACCCATACATACCCAGTTCCAGGTGGGCCTACCTAATGTAAGAGAAACCCATCTTTTTGGCTCGGGATTGATTTAGAAAAGCTCCATGACCCATCCAGATACCTGGATCCTTATTGAAAATGGGCAACCAATCCCAAAACTAATCTTTAGGTAAGCCAAGAAACCATTTGAAAAAAAAGAACCAGTTAAGCCAAGGTCTCTCCTTGCTGACTGGATAACCAATTACCCAAATGATATAAAAGGAATCCAACACAGTACAGGAGAGCAAAGAAAAATTCCAGAATGACAACCAAAGGAGGTCCAACATGGCAGCTGTGTCACAGGCAAGAGAGCAGCCAGTACTGTCAACAGCAGGACAAAGAGCTCCAGGGTAAGAAATGGATCTGACGTTATCTGGGCATCAGAAGTAATACTACATTTTATTGTTAGCATTTTTAAAAGGCACAAGTTTTAAATATAATTCAATTTATCAGTCTTGTTTTTGATTAGGACTTGTGTGTGCAATTTAAGGAATTTTTGCCTTAAATTGTAAAGATACTCTGTTTCCTTCTAGAAGCTTTATTTTTATCTTTCATGGTTACATTGGTAATTTATCTAAAACTTATTTACGGATATGATTTGAGACAGTGAATATATTTTTTCCCATATGAAAAATCCAATTTTCCCAGTACTTATTTTTTTAAAAAAGCAGAAACCTTTCATTGACAAAGACGTTATTAATAATGATAGAAAAGGGTAGAGAATAAAACGGAGTAACCAGTTTTATAAGAAGGTTCCCATAAGAAAAAGGGAAGAAAACGCTACAAGTTGCCATCAGCAAATCTAACGCCAAGGAAGTAGGTTGCAACCTATAATGAAGTCTTATTTTCTAGCTCCTTGTGTGGCTTCATTATTGCCTTTGAAGCCTTGATGGCCAGGAACACGCGTCCACTGAATATCCATGCCTTGGGAAGCTCAATCAATCTTCTCAAAATCATTTCTGTTAACAACATCTCTTCCAGAGCCTTTTTCCATCCATTTTGTTTACAGTTACCAATTCTTTCTGTCATGCCTTTAATGACAAACTTGCTATCAGTTTCAATGGTGAACTTATCTATATTTTGGCTCTTTGGTTGTTCAACTGCTTTGTGGGCTGTCCTCAGTTCTGCCATTTTGTTAGTCTGTTTCCCAGAAACCCTCTCACTTACATTTAGTGGATTATTAGGTTCCCAGTAAAATCCATATTCAACTTGTGCATCACTTCTCCCATTATTTCTGCAGCCATCATCAACATAAACAGTTGGAATGTGTTCTCCTCCTGTGCCAAAGCTGTCCGTTTCTCCCCTGAAATTTATGTCAGACTTTTCCACAAAGATCAAGCAGCAACATCCTACGTCCCCCTGTAGTCTATTCCAAACATCTATTCTGAAAGGGCTTAGACTCCGGGTGTGGTACTGTAGGATAAGCACTGGACTGAAAACTAAAAAGTTGACAGTTCAAACCCAAGGCTGCTCCTTGGAAACCCTATACAGGGTCACTATGAGTTGGAACTGACTTGACAGCACTCAACAACAACCTTTGTCAAATACCAAGTGACTATTGTCTGTTTCAAGATCTTTGTTCTGTTCTATCCTTTGCAAAACATCATACTGTCTTAATTACTGTACCTATTATAAAGTATATGTGATGGGTTAAATCCTTCTGCTTTGTTCTTCAAGAATGCTTTGACTTAATACCTCAGGTATATAAAAACACAAGAAATGGCAAATGTACAGAAACAAAAGGTCACCACTAGTGGTTACCAGGAGTGGGAGGGAATAGGAAAGGGAGTTTTACAGTGGTAGAAAACCACAATGATTAAGGGTAAGGTTACACAGCCAATTATTGTAATTGCTATCAATAAGCTGTACACTTATAAAAAGTTGATTTGGCAAAAAGCTTGCAGCGGCAATCCACAATACAACAATTGGTCTCTATTTGCCTGGGACAACAGACAAAGGAGAGTCAAAAATAGAAGGATACAGAATGCTGGCTAACTGACTATATGAACAACTCCCCTTCTTTGCCAAAAGACCAGAAGAACTAGCCCAGCAACCAATACTGAATATTCTGATCAAAGATCCAATAACAAATCTGTATGAAAAGGTAGAGGAGGGGAATGCAGAACAGAACTTCAAACTCATGTACTCTGGACTTTCAGGATGAACCCCCTGAAACTATTGCTGAGATCATTTTAAACCTTAAACCAAAACTATTCTGAGTCTTCTTAAAACTGAACAACAATTTAGTCTAACCAGCAAAAAAAAATGGTCAGTTTTGAACATTATGCTTTTTAAAGAAATCTACCTGGGATCAAACTGACAAAAGCAATTTGAACTTAGGGGGTAGGGAGTTTATATCAATGAGGGAAGAACAATTCAGAAAATAAGGTGAGAATGGCTGCACAACTTGAATGTATTCAATGTCACTGAACTATACATGGCTGAATAGAAATGGCTGAATTTGTTTAATGTTCTGTTTTGCATATTCTCCAACAACAACAACAAATTTAAAAGGGAAAAAAAGGGATGCTTTGATTATTTTTGGCCCTTTGCATTTTCATATGAATTTCAGAATCAGCATTAGTTTTCAAAACTAAAACCAGAAACAAAAAAATCCCACTCTAACTAATGTGTCAATTGATACAATCATGTTGGACTAACACAGAGCCATCTACTAACCCTGTGAACCTCTCCTAGGTATATACTCAACAGAACACATACATATATGCACCAGAGGACATGTATAACAATGTTAAAAACAGCACCGTTCCTACTAACCCAAAACAAAAACCAGGATTAAGTACTATATTGACACAGTGGAACACTACACAACAATAAGAATGCATAAATGCACACAATTATGCAGTGAAACTCACAAATATAACCTTAAGTGAAAGAAACCAAAAAAGTCAAACCCACTGCCATCAAATTAATTTCAGCTCAATGTGACCCCACATAGGGTTTCTGAAACTAAATCTTTATGGAAACAAACAGCCTCATCTTTATCCCGAGCTGGTGGGTTTGAACTGCCAACCTTGTAGTGCTTATCCTACAATGCCATCAGTTACAACAGTCATTTCATAAGGACCAGCAGGACAATGAAAATATAAATGACATGCACCTATATATGCAGAGTAAAATTAAAAGCTTTAAAAAATTACTATAGGAAGGTAATGATGGAGACTAGGGTGGAGGTGCAGTGAGGTTCACTATCAGCAATATCACAGAATACCAAGCATAGCCCCAAAACTCGGAACCACACAGATATGAATATTTAAAAGGTATGAAGGCTTACAGCTAGTGGAACATGTAGCCAAAGTAAGAAATCATGTACTTTTGAATCTGTCGGGCTCGGTGGCCCTAAGCTGACAAGGTGGGCAAAACCAAACAGCAGGCCTTGGAAATGCCTGAGAAGGAATTCAGAAAACTGATTATAAAATATTTCAAAACACTTTACAACGGAGTTGAGAAAAATAAGGAAGATGTCGTCAGGAAAGCACTACAGGAACAATCAAATAATATAGATACAGCATTGGAAACAATTCAAAACCTATAGAAAGAGGTCCAAACGATCAATAATAGAATATCAGAAATAGACAATAAACTGAAAGGGCAAAGGAGTAGAACAGAAGAGATGGAAGGCAGAAGCAGTGAGCTGGAAGACAAATCTTTCAATACCACTAAGATAGAAGAGCAAACAGTAAAAAGGATAAGAAAAATCTGAAGAGGGTGTAAGAATCATGTTGGACAACATGAAGAGGAATAACTTAAGCGCAATTCCAGAACAAGAAGAATCACGTAAGTCCACAGAGGAAATAGTTGAAGAACTGCTGAAAGAAAATTTCTCTAACATCCTGAAAAGTGAAAAGGTAAACACTCAAGATCAGCGAACCCCAGGAAGGACAGACCCCAAAACAAAATCACCGAGACATATCATAATCAAGCTCTCCAAAATCAAAAATACGGAGACACTCCTGAAAGCAGCTAGGGAAAACATAAGTGTTACATACAAAAGCAAGCAAGTCAGATTAAGGTTGGATCTCTCAGCAGAAACCATCAAGCAAGAAGGCAATGGGGAGATACATAAAACCCTAAAAGAAAAAAACTGCCAACCAAGAATCCTTTATCCAGCAAAGCTATCAATCAAATACGAAGGTGTAATCAAAACATTCCAGAGATTTTTGAATCTAAGAGATTTTGCCAAAGCCTACCCTGAGCTACAAAATATCCTAAAGGGAGTTCTGTGGACTGAAAACCAACAAGAACAGAAAACAACCAGAGATTGACATATGGTGGCAGCACCTCCCAGAACTAAATTGACAGAAGGAAGAGTCAATAACAGAACAAAACTATAAGAACAAACTCAGAGAATCTGGGAGTCAGTCTATGACCAAAACAAGTACAATGTAAAAAAAGGTAAACATGTAGAAACAGAGATCCAGATGGTGAGAAGGTCAGGTAGATTACAGAATAAAATAGACTGCACTAAATGGAGGGAAACGTTAATGGACTATAAGGCAAACTCAGAGAAAACACTTAACAACATACCAAGAAAATGAAAATCCAAGAATATGCAAACATTAGAACTATAAGGAAATTCACAAGAACAAAAAAAGCATGAATTTAGCAAAGGGAGACACATAGAACAAAGGATAACAGCAACACCACAAAAAAATTAACATAATGGCAGCAATTAATCCATACCAATTGATAATTAAACTGAATGTACGCAGATTAAATGCACCAGTTAAGAGATGGAGAGTGGCAGAATGGATAAGAAAACAAGATCTGTCAATATGTTGTCTGCAAGAGACACATCTCACACACAGAGAAAAAACAGATTAAAAGTCAAAGGATGGAAAAAAAGATACCAAGCTAATTGCAATAAAAAACAAACAGGAGCGGCAGTACTAATAATCTCTGATAAAATAAACTTTAAGGCAAAAACCAGCATAACAGATAAAGATGGCCATTATCTCATGATTAAAGGGACAATTGAACAAGATGACATAACCATAATAAATATCTATGCTCACAATGAAAGAGCTCCAAAATATATAAAGCAAACTCTGATAAATTAGAAGAAATAGACAAATCTACAACAATAGTGGGTGATTTTAATACACCACTTTCAAAAATGGAGAACAACCAGAAAGAACTTGACAAAGACACCGAAGAACTAAACAACACTATCAGCCAACTGGACCTTTTAGATGTGTATAGAACATTCAACCCAACAACAGAACAATATACATTCTTTACAGTGCACATGGAATATTCAGCAGAATAGACTATGTCTTAGGCCACAAAACAAATCTCCATAAATTTATAAATATCAAAATACTACAAAGCATCTTTTCAGACCACAATGCTATCCAATTAGAAATCAACAATAGGAAGACCAAGGAAATAAAGTCAACTATATGGAAACTGAGTAACACCCTGCTGAAAAGCGACTGGGTGGTAGAAGAAATTAAATGTGAATTCACAAAGTTCCTAGAAACAAATTAAAACAAAAATACAACATAGTAAAATCTTCGGAACACGGCAAAAGCGGTGCTGAGAGGACAATTTATTGCAGTAAACGCACACATCCAAAAAGAAGGAACAACCAAAAATTAACACCTTAACACAGCATCTACAACAATTAGAAACAGACCAACAGAAGGAACCTACACCCACAAAAAGAAAAGAAATAATGAAGATTAGAGCAGAAATAAATGAGATACAAAACAGGAAAACTATAGCAAGAATCAACAGGACAAGAAGCTGGTTCTTAGAAAGGATTAACAAAATTGACAGATCATTGGCAAACCTAACAAAAGAAAAGAGGGAGAAGACACAAATAACACGTTTCAGAAACCACATCGGGGATGTCACAACAGAACCAAAGGAAATCAAAAGAATATTAACAGAATACTATGAAAAGCTGTACTCTAACAAATTTGAAAACTCAGAAGAGATGGATATGTTTTTAGATAAATATGACCTATCTAAACTTACACACAATGAAGTAGAAAACCTGAACAGACCCAAAAGAAGAAATTGATCGGGTCATCAAAAAACTCCCAACCAAAAGAAGTCTAGGCCCAGATGGCTTCACTGGTGAGTTCTACCAAACATTCAGGGAAGAGCTGTCACCAATTCTACCCAAATTATTCCAGAATATAGAGGTGGATGGTGACTTCCTTAGGGAAGGATGTCACTAAGAAAGAAAATTATAGACCAGTATTCCTCATGAACAAGGAACTCTGGCAGTGTAGTGGTTAAGAGTCAGGCTGCCAACCTCAAGGTCAGCAGTTCGAAACTACCAGCGGTTCCGTGAGACAAAGATGATACATTCTGCTCCTGTAAAGATTTACAGACTCCTCGGAAACCCTGTGCAGGGTCACTATGAGTCAGAGCTGACTCCACAGTACTTAACAACAATCCCACCTGAACACAGATGTAAAAATTCTGGACAAAATCCTAACTAACAGAATCCAGCAGCACATCAAAAAGATAATACATCATGATCAAATGGGATTCGTATCAGGGATGCAAGGATGGTTCAACATTAGAAAATCGATCAACATAATCCACCATATAAATAAGAAAAAAGAAAAGAACCACATGATCTTATCAATTGATGCAGAAAAGGCATTTGACAAAATCCAACACCTACTCCTGATAAAAACACACAACACAGTAAGAATTGAAGGGAAATTACTCAACATAATTAAGAGCATATATACAAAACCAACAGCCTACATTACTCTCAATGGAGAGAAAACTGAAAGTCTTCCCTCTGCAAACAGGAACCAGACAAGAATGCCACTCCTATTCAATATTGTGCTGGAAGTCTTACCAAGAGCTATCTGGCAAGAAAGGGAAATTAAAAGCATCCAAATTGGCAAAGAGGAAATAAAACTCTAATTGTAGACATATGATCCTATACGGAGAAAACCCCAAAGACTGAGTAAAAAAACTACTAGACCTCATTGGAAGATGCAGCAAAGTGGCAGGATATAAGATCAACATACAAAAATCGGTTGGATTCCTCTATACCTAAAATGACAGTGCTGAAAAGGACATTAGGAAAGTAATACCATTTACAATAGCCACCCAAAGGATGAAATATCTAGGAATAAATGTAACCAGAGAAACAAAGGACTTATACAAAGAAAACTAAAACACACTACTACAAGAAACGAAGAGACCTACAAAAATGGAAGAATGTACCATGCTCCTGGATAGAAAACTTAACATTGTGAAAATGTCAATACTGCACAAAGCAATTTACACACATAATGCAATTCCAGTCGAGATTCTAAAGACATTCTTCAAAGAGATGGAAAAAACAATTAAAAACAATATGGAAAGCAAAGAGACCCAGGATAAGCAAAGCACTGCTTAAGAAGAATAATAAGGTCGGAAACCTTTCACTCCCCGACTTCAAATTTATTACATGGCTACAGTGGTCAAAACTGCTTGGTACTGGTACAATGAAAGATATATTGATCAATGGAACAGAATCGAGAATCCAGAAATTAACCCATCCACATAGAGCCAAGTGACTCTTGACAAAGTACATAAATATGGGTACTTTGTCAATGCGGAGGTGATAATCTTTTCAACAGATGGTGCTGGAAAACCTGGAAAGTGATATGCAAAAGACTGAAACAAGACCTTTACCTCACACCTTATACAAAAACCAACTCAGCATGGATTAAAGACCTAAATGTGAATCTCAGAATTATGAAGACCATCAATGAAAAAACAGGGACAAATATGAGGGCACAAATTCAGGGAATACACAGACTACCAAACATTTTGAAAACTACACAAACAAAATAAGACAAAATAGATGAATGGTACATACTAAAAATAAAAACTTATGTGCATCAAAAGACTTCACCAGAAGAGTTAAAAGGGAACCCACAGAATGGAGAAAAATCTTTTGCAATGACACATCAAAGGATTCATTTCTAATATATATAGGAAAACTACAACACCTCTACAAGAAAAAGACAAATAACCCAATTGAAAAATGGGCACACAACATGAACAGACACTTCACCAAGGAAGAGATCCAGGCAGCCAACAAACATATGAAAAAATGTTCACGATCACTAGCCATTAGAGAAATGCAAATCAAAACAGT
>NW_006408532.1:11121470-11129102 GCF_000296735.1 Chrysochloris asiatica | reverse complement strand
TGTGAACCCGGGTGGAGACCTGGTTGGCCAGCAGTGTGGCAAGACCTGGGGACTCTTGGGCCCAGAGTCAGTGACATAGCCACAGAGGACTAGAGTGGAAAGTGACACGTCCAGCTGCTAAGAAGAGAGGGCATATGCATAAAAACATCCACACTTACAGATAACACCCACTTGACCAGGCTCAACTTGAAGAAGAAAGTAGAGGAAAAAAATAGAGTAATCTGATACAATTTGATGAACTTGACCTATACCTATGGATGCAGTAGCTCAAAAGATTGAACAAATCTTTACAGTGAGGATCATTCCCACCCCCCTCTTCATACACAGAGTAGACAGGGATGGGCAACTTGGACATTGGCTACCCAAAATGACGGGGCTGCAAAGGCAAGAAGTGACTGACTTACAAGCTTTCAAGAGGGAGCCTAGATCCTTATGAATATTAGTTTCCCCTGCCTACTACTGTAAAATAGACACTTGAGTGGGATAGAAAGGAATGTTGGGAAACATGATTAGAGAAAACTTGTAGGCCCGCCTTCAGCCTATAACTGATTGGAATACCTAAAAGGGGTTCTACAACTTGCCCAGTGAAATAGGCCTTGTGCAAAGCCTTTACAGAGTATACGACCTTATGTGGAATCCTGAGTCCCATCCACAACCTTGTGAGGTAAGACATTCCCACTATAAAGGACAAGCAGACAGGAACAGCTACAATGACAGAAGATACATCTTCATGGTGAACCTTACCTATACTCAGAACGGTAGTTACTCTAAATATCAACAAAGAGGGAAAGGGTCTTCAAATCAAGCATCAATGTTATCTGCTGTGTACAGAGGGTAGATAATGACAGGCAATTTAGACATTGGCTACCTAAAATGAGGGGGCAATAGAGGCACGAAGTGACTGGCTTACAAGGTTTCAAGAGGGAGTTTAGTTTAAGAGTATAGGGGGAAAGAAACAGTCCACACTGGATGGCTGTCATCTTGTCTGGATGAGTCTGGTGAAGAGATGGGGATATGATTCGTAAGATTCAATAGTGAATAACTTACCATGACTAATTGCAACTGTCACAATTGTAAAGGTAGACGTTTTATAACAAAAAAAGGAGAGTGGTTGATCTTACAATCCAGAAACAGAGGACCCTAGGACCATCAAGAAAGGCATGCACAAGCAGAATGCGAGACCTTATCCAGAGAAGCAGCAGCGCCAGCGAAGGAGGCAGAGAAGGGGGTTATGGAAAGGGGGAGCAGCTGAGGACTCTAGATTCATGGACTAAGAGCTGGTGGCTGGGAGCCAACTTGCAGAATGTGCCCTTTGGAGATGTAAATTATTATATATGCCTGAGTGATTAAAAAAAAAGAGGGAGCCTAGATCCAGAGGGTGTGGAGAAAGGTAGAATCTCCACTGAGTAGTAGCCAATCTGTCTAATCAGGGCTGATGAAAGGAAATGCGAATAGGTCTCTTATGATACAACAGTGAATAATTATTATCAGGACTGATTGTGAGGGTTGTAAATGTAAAGGTAGACGTTTTGTAGCAAGGAGGGAAGTGATTAACTTTGCAGTCTAGAAGCTGAGGTCCTTGGGACCATCAAAGGAGAAGAGCAGAGAATGGGGCCCTACCCAGAGAAGCAGTGACGCCATAGATGGAGGCAGATACGGTTGTCTGCTTCTGTTTTTTGGGCATCTTCAGGGGTTATCTGTGGACTTAATACTTAGATGGGTATGTATTTTGGTATTTTTTATGCTTTCTGAATGCCTCCAGGTAGATGTGATCTGGAAATGGGCTTCCCTTTTCACTCTTCTTCCTGAGAAGTTTCAAGATACCACTGTTGGTCGTTTTGTCGTAAGTTAGGATTTAATTTTTGGCCTATTTCCTCTTTTGTCTGTTTGTCCCACTCCACAATCCCCAGTCAGGCCTTTTTTCTAGCTGGAAACACTTCAAGGCCGGTTGTGGCCGTTTGGTTATAATTGGAAACTGTCTCTTTAAATTTCAAGAAGCTCTGTGCACATGCGTAGTAAAACCCTCCGAGGGTGGGGCTGGGGTGCCCACTAGCTCAGGCACCCCTATAGTCACCCGAATGGAGGTGTGCAGATAGCAAGCGACCAATGAACAGATACCAAAAGAAAAGAATGTACACACCTTTATCTCAGCAGTTCTGCCAGGCATCTGTGGCTGCTCTGCTCCTTCCCCCACTTGGTCTCACCCAAGATGGTAACTCCTCGAGTAGCCAAGCATCCTGGACTTGAAAGCAATAGATTTCTTGCTTCTGCCACAAATTCCCCCAGCTGTAAGCCTTCCAACTTTCTAAATATTCCTTTATATGTGGTTCAGAGTTCTGGGACCAGCCCGAGCCTGCTTGGTCAGGTATTCTGTGTTGTTGTTGGCGGAGCTCCTTTACTGCACTTCCACCTGATCGCCATCTTGTTTGTTCTCCAGCTGGGGACTTTAGATCCAGAGAGGGAGAGGGGCTGTGTGCTAATGACCAGGTGACAGGCTTGTAGGGTATACCCTTTGGTTGGGTGATGATGCATGGAGGGAATTGTAACCATGGCAATGAAACAATATAGGATAGAATGAATGTAAAACTAATGGTACCCCTTGTAAACTATCACATAATTCACAATAAAACATTTTAAAAAATTACTATAAACAAAAACTCATGCACTACCCAAGTTCATTCTGACTCATAGAAACCCTATGTCAACACAAAACACTGGAGAAAAACAAAAATCTCTACATCTTGGTAGAAAACACAATAATGGCCCAATTAAGGTAAATTAAACATATTCAAGAAGAGACTATTAAAACTTTGAGTAAAAATTCCAAATTCTGAAAAGCAAAAATCTCTAACCACAGTGCAATAATAAAATAAGACATAATGAAAGTATAAAAAATAACCCTAGCTGTTGGGAAATTTTAAACTCTCAAAAAACTTTTGATAAAAGAGGAAGTAAACACCATGTTAGTGGTGGAAGAACAGATCAGAAAAGGAGGGTAAGAATGTTGTACAACTTGAAGAATGCAATCAACCTCATTGTATTGCACCTATAGAAATAGGTGGAGCATGTTCCTATGTATACTCCACAAAAATAAATGATCAAAAACAACAACCATTTAAAACACCCACAGAACTATAGCTGCATAATACCTAGAAAATAGTAGAAAATAGTACCAAGAAAACTATATGAGGCAAGAAAAATTTGTACTCAGGGAAAATAACCTAGAGAATTTGTATTTCTAACAAATTAAATTAAGCATTTAATTTAAGAAGGTCAGAAAAATAGACACAACCAAATGTACAGACAAACCAATTAAGTAAAGGTTTCTGCTTGATGACTTGATGCCCAAATTACCCAACAATACACATGGGATCTAAAAAATAAGGAATTCCACACAGGAGAGGGGCAAAGTTCCAGAATGACAACCAAAGGAGGTCCAACATGGCAGCAGTATCACAGTCAAGTGAGCAGCCAGTCCTGACAAGAGTGGGACAAAGGGCTTCAGGGGAAGAAATGGAACTGATATATCTGGGTATTAGAAATAATATTATATTTTATTGTAGCGTTTGTGAAAGGTAAAAGGTGCAACTTTTAAATGTAAATTCAACTTACCAATCTTAATTTTGGTTATGACTTTTGTGTACAATTTAAGGAATTTTGGCCTTCCTTTAAGATTGCAAAGGTATTCTTGTTTCCTTCTAGAAATTGTATTTTTATCTCTCAGAAACAATAGAGGGAGGCTGTTAAAAGATGAATTCAACAATGAAAAGCATTTAAAGAAAACATAAAACCTAAGTGTTATTGCAAACCATAAAAAAATAAAATAAAGATAAACCACTAAGAGACAGTTACTCTCACTTTATAAAGAACCAAGGCTCAGCAAGATAGGTGTCTGATCCCAGGATGTGGAATCAGGGAATGATGAAGACTGAACCTGAACCCAGGTCTGACACCCAAGTCTACTCTTACCCATGTTAAACAAAACATCACACAGGAAATCAAACATCAGAAAAAATACAGTCTACTACTGTTTTAAAGTCCATGCTGTGGGCCCCTGAGAATGACCACATGCTTATCAAGGAATTCTGAAGTCCAGGACATTACCCCTGTGCTCTGACAGTATTCTTGTGGCCTATGGCAAAGTATAAGTCTGACCTGATGGTTGGATCTAAGTTGGTATTACATCAAATGAGGAATTCACTTTACTCTGTGTTCTCAGAAGTCTGTCTTGAGCAATTCCAGCCCTTTAAGCTGGTCACAGCACCTGCGGATGATCCCAATGACCCTCATCATCACTCCTGCCTGACCAACTAAATTCTGTTATGGCTCCTTTCTTATGGAACATGGAGTTCGTCTCCATCACGTCTCCATCAACATAGCTAACAGGCAGACAAGCTTGGGCTGAAGCTTGGGGAAAATTCTAGCTAGAAATCCCATTTGAAGTGTGCAAAGAGGTACTGGCCTGCCCCATCTTTTAGATATGCTCAGTTGATAAGCAGGGGGAGAAATTTCAATATACAGTTAGGTAAAGACAGGACATACACAGGTCACCCTCTCCAGGGTCAACGTTCAGTAAGTATCCAGCCAAAAACAAAGGAATTACACAAAATACCTAGCTCTGGTCACTATGAGTCGGAACCTCCTCCACTACACATAACAACAACATTCCAATTTCTCTGTTCCTTTCTTACTACAAATAACGATGAATCAGCAGAATCAGCAAGCAAGAATTACTTTGCAGATGCCACCTAAATCTGTGTTCTTCTTTGGAAAACCTGATTTAGTAGAAAACAGAAACTGGAGACAGCATTTGTGTTGTATTGTTCCTTTTAACCAGATCAACCACACAGTTCCTGAGGGCCACAGACACATAAACAGAGACAGATGATGGAGGTGAATCAGTGAACCATGGAGGTCCCACACCAGAAGTCAAGGGTACTCAAGACAGGCCCAAGAGCATTAAGCTTGGCTGAAACTCTTGTCTCACCAACTCTGAATCTCATGTTAAGAAAGAGATGATGCCGCCATACCACTCCCCTCAGGCAGGTCCACTGTAAATGTGTATGGGTTACCTTTTAATACACACTCAGTATAGCAAATTCAGAGATAATACAGAACTTAAAACATGTCAATAATTTAGTCGATATCCATCACATCTTCACTTTTTTACCTGCTTATATAAACCTAGGAGACCTGGTGTGGTGCTGTAGGTTAATGCACTGGACTACAAAGTCGGTTTGAAGGCTCATCAGAAACTGTTTTGTTATTGTTAAGTGCCGCCGAGTTGGTTCCAACACATAGTAACCCTGTAGAGAGTTTCCAAGGAGCAGCTGGTGAGTTCAAACCACCAACCTTGCAGCCCAGTGCATTATCCCACAGTGCCACACACCAGGTCGCTATGAGTTAGAAGCAACTCACCAGCACTTAACAACAATTATAAACCTAAGACGTCTCTGGGTGGTACAAAAGGTTAAGCACTCACTTGACAACTAGCCAAAGGCTGGAGGTTCAAAGACCCCCAGAGGCACCTAGGAAGACAGGGATGGACATCCTCTTACAAAACACGCTACAGAGTACTTCTACTCCACACACATGGGATCACCGAGTCAACAATCAACTTGATAGCAACTAACAACAATGGAGTCCTGGTGTGGCACTGTAGGATAAGCACTGGACTGCAAGGGCAGTTTCAACCACAAGGTCGGTGGTTCAGACTCACCAGGTTTTCTAGGAGTCAAAACTGACCCGACAGCACTAACAGCATCAACCTATCAGCACAGAGTTGCAACCTTCAATTTTTTCCCACAGATGTGAGAATTTATGATTATGATTCATCTTACTTTTTTCTCAATATATTTCTTTCCAATAAAATACAAGGTTAAATTTGCTTTTGGGTTTTTTTTTTGGTTAAGTATTGCTTCTAGAATTCTAATTCACACTGGCACAGATTTATTCCCAACAGAATTGCTTAAGCACGTCTCTGTGATCAGTGGATGGCTGCAGACAAATTCTCTCAGTAATACACTTGTCTTAGTGTCCTTGGGGTGTCTTCAAAAAGAAGGTCCAATCAAAACACTGGCTCCCAAGAGGATCTGCTGTGCCAGTTAAATTCAGGGAAGAGAGGACTACTCAAGTTATAACAAATGTCTTTTTGGACTTCCAAAAGGTGTAATCTTGATAGATTTTCTCAAAGGACAAGGAGGATCATGAGGGCTTATTATGAAAAAGTAGTAAGAAAACTGCTTTGGTGAGTAAAAGGCCAGGAAATTTGTGCCAAGGGATTGTTTTCCCATCATGACAACCCACCAGCTCATTCTTAAGAGAACACAAGGGCTATCATACAAGAATTTCCTTGGTAAACCTTATTCCATCCACCCTACAGCCCTGATCTTGTACCTTTTGAGACTTGTTTTTGTTCCGAAATCCTGGAGGATGCCAAAACTGCCATTTTGATGTAGTATAAAATCCAAGAATTCAGAATTCTTTGGAGAAATACTTGAAAGAAATAAACACTGTCTTCAGAAGTGCACAGATCTAAATGAAAGACATACTGTAAAACAGCTTCACATTTTGATACTTCAGTAGTTTTCTATGATTTTGTAGCAACTCTTTTTCACTTACTCTTGTACTTATCAATCTACTACATTCTTTTTAGTGCCTACATATTATTGCACTATGCAGTTGCAGCGTAACTTATTTACTGGTGGGATGGGCATGCTAAATAATTATTTCCAACTGTATACTGGGTGTGATGCTGTAGGGTAAGTACTGGACTGCTAACCACAAGGTTGATGGTTCAAACCCACCAACTACTTCTTGGAAACCCTATCCAGGGTCTCTATGAGTCAGAACCGCCACTTCACAACAACACTACAACAAATAAAGCTATAACCAACACAGTAGTATGTGTGTCTTTCCACATTTGAACAAATTATTTCTATACCACCAGACATGTTTATGAAGTACATGTTTAGTTTGTGCCCAAGGAAGTGAAAAGCAGAAAGCAGTCCTTTACAAATGGGTTCTCAAAGTGAGGAAGAACATGAGAAGGGCAAATGATAACACCTCATAACTCTACAGAAGTCAGCAGTGACCCTTCAGACTTAATTAGGTAAATTACATGGGGAGTCTGATGGCTTTAACAACAAAAGCCTATAAGGGCACAAAACACAGCCCACTTAAAACTAAACCCAACGTTCTTCACCGATAAGAGGAAGTGAGGGAAAAACAGCAATGAAACGGCGAGCTAAGCCCTATAATGTTCAATAGACTTCTGTGAACCAGGGTGAAGACCTGGTTGGCCAGCAGAGTGGCAAGACCTGGGGACTCTTGGGCCCAGAGTCAATGACATAGCCACAGAGAACTAGAGTGGAGAGTGAAGCGTCCAGCAGATAAGGAGAGGGCATCTGTACAAGAACACCCACACTTGCAGATAATATCCACTTGACCTGGCTTCAAAGACTAGATGATCAGAGCTCAACCAGAAGAAAAAAAAAGAGTAATCTGATACAATTTGATGAACTTGACCTACACCTATGTATGGATGCAGTAGCTCAAAAGAGGGAACAAATCCTTACAGCAAGGATCATTCCCACCCTCTCCATACACAGAGTAGACAGGGATGGACAACTT
>NW_006408532.1:11103091-11120680 GCF_000296735.1 Chrysochloris asiatica | reverse complement strand
CACGGAGAGCAGGACCCTACCCAGAGAAGCAGTGATGCCTGAGATGGAAGCAGAGACAATGACGTGGAGAGATGGAGCTGTTGGGGACTTTAGACACAAAGAGGAAGAGGGCTGTGTGCTGATGATGGGTGGGTGGGAGGGTGGAATGCTTGTAGTGTATAACCTTTGAATGGTTGATGATGCATGGAGGGGATTGTAACCATAGCAATGAAATGATATACTAGAGGATGAATGTAAAACTAATGTTCTCCCATGTAAACGATCACATAATTCACAATAAAACATAAAGGAAAAAAAATTATCCAAAAAAAAATCGAAACCCAGCCCACCCCTTCCTCTTCTATCACCCTTTAACTGCCACCCTCCCACAGCGCAGTCTTGAGGAGGCAGAAAAGAGGCAACAGTGGCTGTCTTCAGAAGCCCCAAAGGAGACTCCTTAGCAACAAGCCATTCCAACCTGGACTTCATACCTCCCCTCTCTAAGGAAGAAATCCTCCACCAGGCTTGCTGAATAATAATTATAGCTGTGTACAGACTTCTCTTAACAGCCCACTAAGGTGGCTGATTCTTACTACCGCCCTACACGGAGACCGAGAGACTAAGGTCGCACTGAAGCTCTTTATCACTCTACCAAACAGTCTAAGAGCTGAGCTGCATGCCAAAATCTGGCGGGGAAACTAGGGAATTTAGCTAAAGACAGTTCATCAACAACCCAGCTCCTGCAAGTCCATCTCAGCTTTGAAGAAAATTATTTGGGGTGTGGGGTGGCCTAAGTGGGTTAAATTGATCTCAAAACCCTAAAAAAAAAGTCACTCAGGCATGAATACCAAGTCTGGATTAACACAGGAAGAACCCAAAATAAAGACCAAGTGTTCACCAAAAGCTTTTAAAAGTGTACCAACCTGTAATTTCAGCAACAGGTGAAAAAGGAACATTTGCCTTAATTGCAAATGTACTTTTTTTTTCATTTATAATGGGCCTCAGAGAATATGACTTTGCCCCACTATTGGAAAACTTCATTCTCACAACTCCCTGACCCTGGTCAGCTGCATCACTCACCCAATTCCTAAAATTTCATAAATAGAGCACACTGCCCTTTTAACAAATTTACATCATACTGGCCTGCCTTATCCTCAATCTTCCCATAAAGTCAACAAAAAATTATACAACAGTAAACCTCAAAAGATTTGTAGACTGCCACACTTATCATTTAAAGATATGCCTTGCCATGCACTTTACCAATACAATGTTAAGATTCATAAAGAATGTGCAGAGAATTACAGTATCTCCACCCACCCACCCAGTCACCTTAACAGGATAGGAAAGGGCTAAAGTGATAATGCTGGAAAACCATATATAAACTGCCTAAACTGTACTCATTTTTGACATCAGGGTAGACCCATACACATATTCCATTTTTCAATGGTTACTTCAAGGTTTTGATTTCATAAGCATAATTAAATTATTTTCATTAACTGAAAAACATTTTCCAGATGGCACTTTTCTCTTAAAAGTAGAGCTTAAAAGGGGATCCCAGGGAGAAAGGAATGACTTTGTGGCTTCTGGAATGTTTGAACCTTGCTAACAGGCCTGCATTGTCACTGTTAACAATTCTGTAAAGTCTCAATTAAAATGAGTAATATAGAATCAATACCTTATGCTGCTCTTGAATTGAATAGGTGTCCTGCTGCACGTTCTAAAGGCATCACAGCAATGGCATAAGCAGGTCCCATCCTCAGCAGGTAAGAAAGTGAGGCTGGTACAAGACTCAAGTAGAGGAACCCAATACCCAGGTCTGCCTGATGTCAATTAAGGTCAATGAACCGCAAAGGGCTCTAGCAGGTGGATGGAACCCAAGAACTTCCTTTACATACTTACTTTCATTCTTTCCAAGACATTTCCTTGAAACTCTACGCAAATGGAACAGCCTCAACACAGTGTGGCAGCCAGTAATCAAAGCGGGGGAATTCCCTTGGGGAGAGCGAGAGGGACAATACACCTACCCCACAGAAAGGCCCCTGTTAGTTATCTACAACGTCTAAGTGAGCTCCTGGAGGTAAAGGCAGGGGCTATTCTATTTGGGTATAAATCTTCAGCAAGTACCACAGGGCGCAGCACACAATTAGAAACCCCAACAATGAATACACAAACAAGTCCCAAGTGTAAAAGTTTGCCACTCCAAACCCCCAGGACCTCTGCTAATGCTGCTGTATCCAGGAACCACTAATAGCTACTGTTTACGGAGCGCTTGCTTGCCTTGTTCTAAGTATCTTATACACACTTCACACACATGACCTGTGGAATCTGGACTTAAAGGCAGCCTACTCCAAAGCTACAGCTCCCATTAGGGGGAGCTGCACTGTGTATCTTGTGTATGCCAGAGAGAGCCATTCACCATCAGAGGAACAGCAAAGGGGCAATACTCCCAACTATTCACCAACAGATCCTCTCCAAGGTCAAGCTAACAAAGAACAGCCCGCCAAGGCCAGAACACAAACATTTTCTCACAGGACCTGATGAAATACCACCCAGGAATTCTCAAGTGCTTCATTTCTGCTGTCACTTCAAAGATGTCTACTAGGTGTGATCTCCTGAAATAACTAGACAGTGAAAAAACAGACATCAGAGGCCAAGTCTTTGAGTAGGGAAAGGGGATCTCTCTCCATGGCACTCATTATTAGGAGATGCAACAGAAGGATTCGCCTCCAAGTATGTTCCACACCAACAGTAAGAAATAGTAATAGCAACAAAATAACTAGGGGCTGCAAATTGGGAGCCTCAGAAATCCCCAGGAAGCTGTGTGAAGCCACAAAGGGAGGAGTTTAGCTGAATTTTCTCTGTAGGCTCATTATAATGTGCAGACTAGAAGAAAACATACTAAGTACCATTATATTATTTGACAATGAAATTCAAGTTTAGACCTGCCTACCTGTGCAGCACTCTACAACCCACACCAGGCTTCACCTACTGAGTTGCCCAGAGTAACTCCCTCCATAGCCAATTGTGCACTGGATAACCAGTGAATGGAACTGCATCCAAAGCATAAGGTCCTACACGGACTACCAGTAGCCATTGCCATCCAGTCGAGTCTGACTCAAAGTAACCTTACAGGACAGGGTACAATTGCTTCCATAGGATTTCCCAAGCTGTAATCTTTACAGGAGAATACACTGTTATACTGTTATGTCTTTAACCTGCAGAAGGTTGGCCTTTTAGTTGCAGAAACACCTTTTCACACACTAGCACACAAATTAAGAATAATTTGGCGGAATTTTTACTAAAATCCCATTCGAGTCCACAATGCAGATACATGTTATTACATATAAACTATATGACATGCTTGAAGATAAATTTGGCAATTCTACCAAATTGTGAAATAACCAAAAATGAAAAACCACCCAAAAGTCCACCAACAGGAGGCAGTTAAATCAACTATAGCCATAAAATAGTCTCTGTAGTTGCTAAAACGAATGATGTAATGCATAAGTATGAGACAATCCCAGACAGTTTATGAAGTGAAAAGGCAGCATGCTTCAAGAATATATGCGTGTAGACAATGTGCTTGTGTGCATATATATACTTTTCCTGGACAGAATCACAAGAAACCTCTCCCCGCAGTTTCCTTTCAGAGGGCCTAGGGAAGCACCATTACACCTTTCATTACATCGTAATTTTCTAACATACACATGATACTTTTTTTCATTTTTATTTTTTAAGGTACACTGAGACTACCTAAACCATGGAATCATGGACTGTTTTTTCCTTCTTTATACACTTCTATACTTAAAAACTAATAAATAGCATTTTTAAACAGTGACAGCATATGGTAAATCTGTTTATGTTAATAAGGAAAAACATCCATGACATGTTTGAAAAAATGCAAGGTGTCGCACCAGACAGAATAGCACGATGCCATTTTTATTTTTAAAAACCTACCTAGGACCATATTTACATGTACATAGACAGTCTAGAAGAATAAGCAAACCAACTGTAAACAGTGGTTACAAGTTGTGGCTGAAGAGAGCTTTCATGTTCCTTTGAACATTTGTTTTTTATTTTAAATATGATGATCATTCTTACTTTTGTAATTAATATTTTACTGAATTTAATGCCCTTACTGCAAAAAAAAAAGAAAGTCTACATTATGTTTCAGGACAACATTCCACTCTTTGTAACTATTTCTGAACACTCAGCTCATTGAAACCCGCTGACAGGTCAGCCAGGCAGGAGTAAGGGTGCCCCTCCCAGCCAGGCCTATTTTCTGTACTAGCCTGGAACAGAGCAGTGCTTTAAGCTCTTAATTGTATGTAAACAACACCTGACCTAAAAAGGCTGTAGGAGATACAAAGGTCCCATGCAAAGTGTGATGGAGAGTACCTCCTTTTTCCAGTTGGGCTTGCAGCGGTCCATCCATGATTCTATACAAAGAGATATCCCAAAGCATGTTGGGAAGAGTCAACTTGGACTTTCCATCATTTGAACAACATTCTCATTCAACCACTGATCATAGTACTCATAGGTACTCATCCCTATAAAGTGTTTCTGATGCTGTAAATCTTTATGGGAGCAGAAAATTTCATCTTTCTTCAGCAGTGACTGGTGGATTCAAACTGCTGACCTTGCAGTTAATAACTCAACTAGTAATCCACTACACTACCAGGGCTCCCAAAGGACTACAAATCTCCGGAAAGGAAGCTGACCCATGAACTCTCTTCTAGGGACCAAACATTTCCGGTTTCACCTTAGAAACATTTTTTTTTTTAAGTATTCCAAGACCTGACACACAATTTTCAAAAGATGATTATTTCAAGTCTGCTACATTTTCCAGAACACCTTCTCTGACTACCTCAAACCCATGATGAGTTAGGTTTGACGCCTCAGTGGTCTCTTATGAAACCCTAACATAACTCTATTGCTCACGCTACACATGTCCTAGACACAGAGGCCCTGTGATCAACAAGAGTTTCAAGATTTCACTTCCTGGTGCACTCACTTCACCAGGAGGGAAAAGACAAGTGAATAAATAAAAACAACATTGTACTTACAAGTGGTGAAAATTGTATTTATAAAAACAGCTACAGGGTTTGTGTAAGAATCCTGGGAGGACGAGTATAAACTGAGGCTGAGAGATTCACAGAGCCCTCACTGAGGTGGTGGTGGGAGTGCTTGTTACTCCCCCATTGATGGTGAGCTCCTGAGGAAAGCAAGCTGGACGTATTAACTCTCCAGGTTACTGAAGAATAAAGGTTCAAATCAAAGGAATTGTCCAAACACACACCAGTGTCAATGGGGTAACATACCAAGTCTCCAGGGACACCAAGTCCCACTCATCAGAGAACCTAACCAGGAATGAGACATCCAGAACTTCGTGAGTCATAATAATCTCCTTGGGCTCAAGGCTGGAAAGGAAAATGACAAGGACCGAAATAGAACAATAATACAGTACACAAGAGAGCTACTAAGGAATGGAGTCTGCACCCCTTCTGACCTGGAAATTCCACTAATGGGAAGTAATCAGCAATGTAGTTCAAAATTTCTGTGCAGGGATGTGCTCTAAAGCTTTGTTTATACGAGGAGAAAGTGGTAAACCTAAATATCAATGACAAAGGATTAAATAAATCATGGCACATCCAAAGAAGTCATTATACCAGTTTAAAAATCATAGTCTCAATAGCCATGGAAATATACTACAACATTAAGGAGAAAAAGCAAAACAATAAATTGTGCAAACATATTACCCCAACACATACACTCACACAGAGGAAAGAAATACAACAGAATTTTTACTGTAGTAATCTCTGGAACCTTGGTATGGTGCTGTAGGATAAGCACTGGACTGCTACCCACAAGGTCGGTGTATAGGTTGGAAACCCTATACAAGGTCACTATGAGTCAGAACTGACTCAAGGACACTTAACAGCAGCAGCAATCTTTGAAGATGGACACCATGATTGATGATAACGGAGGGTCACCAAAGAAGAGGAAGACACCCAAGAGATGGAAGATGAATGGACAAAGTGGCAGTAACAATGGGCTCAAATGTAACAACAACTGTTCTGTTGTGCAGGGCACCTAACAACAATAACAATCCTTGGACGATATTACAAGTGAACTGCATTCTTAATGTGTTATCTTTGTCCTTTTCAGTACTTTACAATTTTTTTCAACCCATTTGGGAAGGGATTGTCTTTGTGAAGTTAATCAGACAGGTTTAGGGTGTCTTGAGTCAATCTCTCTTGAGATGTAAAGGTTCAACCAAGTGAGAAGAACCTTGAAAAAGAACAAGGAAGCTGCATGCCACTTCCTAAAAAGTATGAACCTTAAGGTCATTATGTTGACTGAAATTAGTCAGTCACAAAAGGAAAAATACTGCACAGGACCACTACTGTGAAAGACTAAGGAAAAGAACCCATATTAATCCACTAAAGTGGATTCTTAGCTGGTTGCTAGGACGTAGGGGTAGGGTTAAAAGGGTGGGAGGGGAAAGTGGAGCACAGGGCAGGGAATAGACACAGGATAGTTTGGGTGTTGGGGAGGGGGGCAATATACAAGTAGGGAGAGGGGAATGGAAGAACAAAGCAGATGGGAGAACAATTAGACAGGTATGAATGGGCTAAATGGGACAGAGGTAAAAAATGATGTAGGCACAGCCTTAGAACAACAGGGCTCTGGTATACAGAGATTGAGACATGGTTGGAATGGGGGAAAGGGGGGAATAATGTTAAGATGCTTGGCTGTCTTTTGAATCTTGGTTTTCCATGCATTATATTATAAAACAGACACTGGAGGGGGAGAGAAAGGAATAGCCAGAAATATCACCACAGAATGCTTGTAAGTCCGTCTTCTGCCTATAACTGACTGGAATACCTAAAATGGGGCTACAATGTGTCCAGTGAAGGAGGTTTCCTGAGAAGCCTCTGCATTACATAAGACTATAGGTAGAAGCCTGAACCACATTCAGACCTTCAGAGACGGGAAACTTTCCACTTGAAAGGACAAGCCGACCAGCCTGGAGCAGCTAAAAAACCAGAAGATACTTCTTGAAAGAAAGACGTACAGGAGAAATACAAAACAATAAGGGCAGTCTGACTGTTACCACAAGAACAAGCAAGTTGCTTGCCCAGGAGACATCAAGGCAAGTGGTTTGGTCCTCTCAGTGCAAATCCTCTTCCAAGACTAAGACACAATGGAAATACACACTCTGATTGGTGACCACACACGTCACCCAGAAGGAGAAGTGACCAAAGAACATCAACGAAGCAGTGAGCTAAGCCCTGCATCATTCAGCAAACTACTGTAAATCCAGGTGGAAACCTGGTCGGCCAGCAGCGAGGTAAGACCTGGGGACTCATGGGCTCAGAATCAATGACACAGCCACAGAGGACTACAATGGAGAGCGAAGCAGCCAGCTGATAAGAGGGTGGACAGACGCAAGAACACCCACACTTGCAGATGATACCCACTCGACCTGGCTTCAATGACTGGATGAACAGAGCTCAACCCGAAGAAGAAAGAAGAGGAAATAAGCATCATCTGATACAATTTGATAAACTTGACCTACACCTATAAATCAGTAGCTCAAAAGAGGAAACAAATCCCTGCTGCAAGAATTATTCCCACCACCTCCACACAAAGAGGAGACAGGGATGGACAACTTGAACACTGGCTACTCAAAATGGGGGGAGGAATACAAAGGTAAGAAGTGACTGGCTTACAAGCTTTCAAGAGGGAAGCTAGATCCACAGGGCTGGGAGGATGGTAGAGTCTCCAGTGAGTAGTATCCAACCTATCTAGGAAGGGCTGATGTAAAGAAATGCAGATGGGTCTCTTGTGATGCAATAGTGAATAACTGTTATCAGGACTGATCATGAGGATTGGAAATGTAAAGGTGGACATTTTATAGCAAGGAGGGAAATGATTAACCTTTTAGTCTAGGAGTGGAGAACCCTGGGACCATCAATGGAGAAGAGCAAAGAGTGGGACCCTACCCAGAGAAGCAGTGAGGCCTGAGATGGAGGGGCAGAGACCATGACGTGAAGAGATGGAATGGCTGGGGACTTCAGATCCAGAGAGGGAAAGGGGCTGTGTGCTGAGGACCATGGGGGGGGGGGGCAGGCTTGCAGGGTATACCCTTTGGTTGGGTGATGATGCATGGACAGGATGGTAACTATGGCAATGAAATGCTGTATGACAGAATGAATGTAAAACAAATGTTCTCCCATGTAAACTATCACACACACACACAAAAGTGAGCAGAAACAGGAGAAGAGCCTTCCCCTAGAGCTGGACCTCTGAATTCAAGAGTCCTGGTGTCCTGGTGTGGCACTGTAGGATAAGCATTAGACCACAGGGCCTGTTTAAACAGCAAGGTTGGCAATTGAGTTCATTAGCCATTTCCCTGGAAACCCTATACAGGGTAGCTATGACTCCAGGGCACTTACTGACAGCAACAAACTGTGAGGAAATAAATGTTTGTTAAAGACACCCCCTTCCTTATAGCAACACTAGATAACCTTAGTATCTGTAAACTGATGAGTTTTTAAAACAATACCAAAAAAAAAGGCAACACATCTAAGACACCATAAAGAGAAACAAACTGATTATTTCAGGGGTGAGGGTGGGGGTAGAACAGGTTGGTTAAAAGAAACCGCTGCACAGGTAAAAACAGAAGTAACAAAAGAGAAGATGCAAAAAATGGCCAGCAACCCGAGAGACTTCATTTTAACCAAGGATTTCCTGGATACACACAAATACAAAGATCTACAAGCTAATGATGCTGCCAGCCAGCATCTTACAGGTGCAACCTAGCCCTACTCTTAGGTGAGAGATGCTTCTTAGGTCACGTGGAATATCAACACATTCAGCTAAGAACAAAGCTCAACCAAGCCCTTCTTGGCTTAAGCCACTAAAGTAAGTTTCCTCCTGGTGCAAAGAGATTTCCCCTGTGCCACTCACAAATATAAGCAATGATATCATCAACAACTAAATCCCAGGTCCCTCAAGCTCCCAGAGGTGAGGAGGCCCAGTCTGAAACATAAAAGCTTGTCACCATTTTATTTCATGACAACAACTTATCATCTTTTTTTTTTTTTTAATTCTCCTATCTTCAGCACCACAGGCAGTACCTTTTATTTCATTGCTCAAGTGACAGATCCAATGCTCCTGCAGGTTGTACAAATACCCAAAAGAATCTTTAATAAAGAAATCAAGTTACAATTTCAATAGAAGACATCCTAGTTAGTTAGCTTGACTTTCTACATGAAATATTATCTTAAAACCAAAAGTAAGAGATTCCAAATACAACATCCATAAGATCTCAGGGGGAAATATAATGCTTTAGAATCTAGAAATATTGTTGTTGTGTGCCATCAAGTTGCTTTGGACCCTGTACAGGGTTTCCAAGGAGCGGCTGGTAGATTTTAACTACCAACTTATAGCACCATACCACAACTGCAAAATCTTGTATAGATTAAGTGCCACTGAATCAGTTTCAACTCACAGTGACCCTTTATACAGTAGTTTCCAAGGCTATAAATCTTCACAGGAGCAGAGAGCCTCATCTTTATCCTTTCAGGCAGCTGGTGGGCTCAAACTGCCAACCTTGTGGTTCGCAGACCAGTGCTTATCCTACAGAGCCACCACTCTATTATTTAAAAAAATTATTGTTGTTAAGTGCTATAGAGTCAGTTCCAACCCACAGTGACCCTGCATGGGGTTTTCCAAGGAGCAGTTGGTGAACTTGAATTGCCAACCTTGTGGTTCAAACTAACTTTGCAGTTCAGAATATTAACCCAAGCGCCACACCAGGACATTAAAAAGATAGACCTATTTAACACGTACCTGCCCATAACAAGCTGTAGCACAGATCTCCATTATCACATTTAGAAATATATGCACTGGTCCACCTGACTCTAGTTTGATATAGAAACGAAGACAGAAATGATCAATCTTAAATAGTAGAATAAACACGCATGAGTCAGTGCTTTGTACAAGGCAGGGGAGGCCTTTAAAAGTACAATAAAATAATCCTTCAGTGAAAAAAAGAAAGAACTGAAATGTTAAAGTGGTCAAAAGGGAGTGAAGAAGTCAACCAAAAAGCCTAACAGAAACCCTTCCACCAAGCCCCAGGCAACTAGCCCCAGGCTGGAACCATTTCTGACTTGCCATTCTTGAAATTCCATTCCCAAGGTTTTCCCCAGGCTCATCCGTTTGGGCCCAGATATAGACTGGAGATGTCCCAGAGCATTGTGTGAAAAGGCAGGGGGCTCAACAAGGGACAGCCAAGGCAATCAGCATTAGGGAGAAGATGGATAAAAAGAATTCAGAGGTAATGAAAAAGTTTAGTAGGAGAAAGAGCAGCTGGTTCAGTCTTTTCCCAACCAACCAGGTAACAAACAGTAAAGAGCCAGACTGGGTCAGGAAGCAGTCAGGCAACGCTCAGCCAGAAGCAGGAAGCAGGGATAAACGAAGCGACACACATGATGCTGCTCAGTCAGTTTCAAATTTTAAAAAGATGGTTGTGGGAATCCCAAAATGTTCCAAAACAAATTCCCCACCAGACAGCAGAACCACTTTGTTCCAAGCAGAGGGTCTCCAGCAAGTTATGGGTCTGACTAAAAATGCAACCTGGATTTCAGATCTCACCTGTAGTCAGTACTTGGCCCTTCTTGTTTGTTGTTACGTGCCATCGAGTCCATTCCCACCCACTGCAACCCTGTATATAGGGTTTCCAAGGAGCAGCTGGTGAGCTTGAACTGCCGCTGGACATGTGGCTTAAACCAATTTTTCAGTCCAGCACATTAACCCACAGCGCCACACCAGGACTAGCTCTGACAAAGTCGTGATAACAGGTTTGGCTGAGCTCCTGGGCTCCTCTAAACCATTCTAGAACTTCCAGGCAGCTGACTAGTATTCAGGATACCAAGAGATTTATCACCCAGGAGAACAGGAATTTTCCCATCAGGAATTTAGGAGGAATGAGCCAGAAAAACTGGTAATCAACAAAAACAACACACATTTTCATCAACTTCCTAGGGATGGTAGCACTTTCCAAGGAATCTGTTTGAGGCTCTCCAAAACCTCAATAGATACACAAGGAAGGCACAACTATTCCCATTTTACAAATGCAGGAATTGCGGCGCAGAGACTTGTATTAGACAGGTCGTTTTGAGACACATTTGCCTGAACAAGCAAAGGTTTCCACAAATGAGTTGCCAGTCCCAAAGGAAACCAGTTATCCTCAGAAGGCAGGGTCCCTGTTTGTTGTCTCAAGTATATTGTATGGTGCACTGTTCGATAAGCACTGGACTGCTAACCGCAAGGTCCACAGTTCCAATCCACCATCTGCTCCTTCGAAGCCCTATACAGGAGATGGCTTTGAGTAAGAACCGGCTCAACAGCACTTAACAACAACCCTGTATTGGAGTTCTGGTGTGGTGCTATAGGATAAGCACTGCACTACTACCCACAAGGTCGGCAGTTCAATCACACCGGCTCCTCCTCAGAAACCCTACGAACAGTTGCTATGAGTCAGAAGCGACTTGACAGCACTTAACCACTACCATCACTCTTATGTTAAGTGCCTTTGACTCATAGCAACCCTGTATGGGGTTTTCAAGAATTGGCTGGTTCAAACCAACCTTGCAGCTCAGCGTACTAACCCACAATGCCACACCAGGATTCCACCCTTCATATAAAGGTGTGGGAATGCACTCTGAGAGGACTGTGACCTATTACCACAACCCCAGGACTATTAAATTCTTAAGGGCTCCAAATACAACTCTTGCCCACTCTTTACTTTGTGCCTTGAATTCCTTCTCTTTTGTCCATGCCTTAGGGCAGTACCTATGGCAACTATTAGCATGGTTCAAATGGCACAAGTGGCTAACTTGTGTCTCAGTACCTGATGGCAGTTACATAAACAGCAGAATAAGAAAAACTACTGAGCACAAACTGCTATGCCGCTAAGCATGTAGCAGGCCCTTCACCATTTTCCCAGCGCTAAGGTGGATGAGCAGCCCTCTCTATACCAACAAAGACTTGAACATAACTGGTTTAGAGGTAACAAAATCAGGATTTGCACCCCAAAGCCTGGGCCTCCCAGACCCCATCTGACACCAAAGCACTATGCACAGGCACCAGTTGAAAGAAAACGCATGCCAAGAGTTCAGATGCATGGTTACAAACACCAAACTGGATAATAGATCGTTGTTGTTGCTAAGTGCCGTGAAGTCGATTCCGACCCATTGAGACCTTGCACAGGGTTTGAGGCTGTAAATCTTTATGGGAGCAGAACGCCTCCTCTCTCTCCAGTTTCCAACTGCTGACCTTAAGGTTCGCAATCCCAATTCATAACCACTATGCTACGAGATAATAGATTGCTGCTGCGGTGTGCCGTGGAGTCGGTTCAGACTCAGCGACCATGTACAGGGTTTCCCCATAAAATGCATACAAAACCCTGAAGAAAAAAATCTTGAGGAAAGTTGAGCAATCTTGTAAACCGTAGGGTTTAAAGATTTTTCCCAAACAGCCATTTAGCAAATAATTCTCAGCGCCCCCACCCACTTCCTGCAAGCTCATCCTTCCCCTGAAATATACCCTCTTCTTGACTAAAGGTGGGCTTGGCCCTCCCACGTAATAGAAAGAGAAAAAAAAAAAAAAAAGAAGAAAAAGCACCTTCCAATTTTATGTAGGTGAATCCACTCTGGAGAGGACCACAATTTCAACAGTGCTGTGTTTCTTACTTGGGGGAGAGAGGGAAAAGAAAAAGATCTGGCTGACACTGAGTAACAACATCCTGTTTATTATTGAACCTTTTTGGCAATAGAGCATTAAGTATTTTGAAAAATAACCGTTTTCTCTGCACTCAAATTGAGTCTGCCTTAGGCAGCTATTAACCTCTCCAGCCCTGGCACATAGGCCAACAATCCAAGTGACACTGGGGGCTGGGGGAACCTGCCGCCTGCTCCCGGCCCAGAAACGGTTCTCCCATTATCATTTCCAGCCCTCCGGGCCTAGCGTCGACCCCGACCACAGAATTCCACATCCAGATGGTGATTTTAAAAGTAAGCAAGACTGGGGGCGGGAGGATGGGCGTCAATAAACCATTCCAAATTATTTCAAGACCACGGAGGCATCCTCAGGCCCCGGAATCTAGGGACGGCGAGGCGGAATCCGGGACTCTGGAGACCACCTCCTCCGCCGCCACCAGTCTTTCCAACAAGAAGGGACCACTCAGTGGCGGTCTGCGAACCGAGGTGAAGACCCGGCCCCGGCGCACACCCCCGGGTTTCGCATGGCGCCCCGGCCTGGCTGAGGCCTTCGGGAGCGCGTGGGCGGCCAGCGGGGTCCCCTCGGCCAGGCGGCCCCACAGCAGCCCGCTCGCCGGTCCAAGTCCGGAGGCCGCGCGGCGCCACCACAACAATGGCGAGAGGGCCCGGCCAGCCAGCGCCGCCGCCCCCCAGGTCGGCCCGGCGAGGCCGCGGCCCTGCAGCCCCGCGCCAGGGTCGGCTGGAAAGTGGCGGCGGCGGCGGGGGTCGGGCCCGGTGGCGCTCGCGGACAAAGGTCGGGCCGGGCCGCAGGGTCGCCGCTGTCAGTCAGCGGCAGCCAGAGACAAAGCCCCAGCCGGGCCGCGCCGCCTCCGCGCCTCCATCTTAGCGCCGCCGCCCCGCTGCTGCCGCTGCCCCCAGCCAGGCCCCGCGCCTCCCCGCGTCCCCCAGGCCCACCTGGTCTGGTTCCGCGGGCGCGACTGGGCCGGGCGATAGAGGTCGAGCGGCGGTCGGGCGCGGAGGCGGCGGGATGGCGGCGGATTGCGAGGCGGCGGCGCGGGCTGTTCGCTCGCTCGCTCGCTCGCTCGCTCGCTCCCTCCCTCCCGGGCTCACTCGTAGCTCGCTCGCTGGAGCCTCCGAGCCAGTGTCTCGCCGGTCGCCTCCCTCTCGCGCTCGGCTCCCCGCCCCCCGCCTGCCACCGCCCCCGCCTCCTCCGGCTTCCTCCTCCCGACGCCGCCGCCCGCAGCCGCGCCGCCGCCGGAGTGCAGCGCCCCCTGCCGTGCTCCCGGGTACGGCGGCCGCACGCCACGCCACGCCACGCCCACGCGCGGCCGAGAAGGGCGGGGAGGGGCTAAGGAGAAACGCGGGAGGGGGTCCTAGAGAAGAGACTGGATGGGGAAAGGGGGCACGCGGGAGTAACCCACAGAGGAGGAAAGGGCCTAGGGGAAAGAGCTAGAGAGAGAGAAGAGAATCTGGCAGAAAGGGGGCTGGGATTAGGGTAAGGCCCAGGGGAAGGAGTTGGGGAGACAAGATCCAGGGATAACATAGAATGGGAGGGGGCTTCAGGGAGAGGCTTCGCGAAAGGGGGGGAGGGCGCACGGGAGAAAATGGGACTGAGAAGAGGAAGAAGAGAGGTGCAGGGGAGGGGGGCTGGTAAGGGGAGGGCGAAACGGCCCGGAAGAGGGGGCAGGGACGGGTGGGGCCTGGGGGAGGGGGAAGGTGCTCAGTTATCCTCCCCCTCACCCTTAGGACTGCAGCGCCTCCAGACAGACTGTGAGCCCGGATTTTGTTAAAATATGTATATCATATATGCACGGGAAGAAAACAGAAAAAAAAAAAAATACATTGTTAAATTTAAAGGCAAGGTTGTTGCACAATAGAAATACTTTGATCCCATTTTTGTAAAATGAAAAATAACCAATGCTCTTAAGTGTTTTTGTGTCTGTGTAAATGCAAAACAAAAGGTCTGGGAGAATGTACTCTGGTTTTGGTTACCTGATATCCTCTGCTGCCGTTTTTTATTTTTATTCTAGCTACCTTGGCAATTTGAAAAAACAGAACTAGAATTAGCGGGGAGGGGGGGACCCAAATACACTGTAATCGCTCACCCTGGGCCCCGCCCTATAATAGACCCTTGACATTGGGTTGTATCCCAACCATGGATCAAATATTACTGTGCCAATTCCCAGGTGAGAAAAGAAGACTCTTGAGAGATTAAATAACGACCAAAATCACACAGGTAAACAGTGTTTTAGGAGAAAAATTAACCCACTTGAACCTAACTCTAAATAAGAGCCGCGCTCAAGAACTAGGATACATAGATAGTGAGATTTTATTGTTTTGTTTATCCTTGTCTGAGTTTTCTTACATTTTGTCCATGGTCATGTTCAATGCTATTCTTGTTAAAATAATTAAACTTGCATTGCCTGCCCTCCAGTGCTTTCATTCCTTAACCTTCTCCAGGAAACAGGAAAGAGGTAATCCTAATTTTCATGTTCCATTTTGTTCTTTAACCTTAAAACCATCATCAGGGTGGGTCATAAAATCTGCTACATCCTTATACACAGCAAGAAGCAGAAAGGTGGAACCGTAACAAGTGTGATTTATTGAGTACTTTCTATTGCCAAGCACTGTACTAAGCACTTTATATAGATTCACTCATCTCTAATCCTCAACTCATAGCCACAAAAAGGGTACTACAATCATTTTCATTTGCCAAAGAAGGAAAAGCAGCCTATGTGGTAACCTCTATACCCATCCCAAAAGAAGTCCATGTCCTAATCCCCAAAATTTATTAATATGTTACCTACATAGCAAAAAGAACTTTGTAGATATGGTTAAGAGTCTTGATGGGAATTGTCTTGGATTATCTGTGGTGAGCTCAATGTAATCAGAAGGACCCTTAAAAAAAAAATGCAGGAAGGTCAGAATCAGAAAAGCATATTTAACTGTATAAAAGTACTCCAAAATCTAGAGTGCTTTGCATGGCTCTGTAGGTTGTGTTGGGCTGCTAACTCTAAGGAAAGATGTTCAAACTCACCAAGTAACTCCTAGGAGGAAAGATGAAGCTGTCTACTCCCATAAAAGATTTAGTCTCAGAAAACCCAAAAGAGCAGCTCTACTCTGTTCTATAGAGGGATGTTTTGAGTTCTAACTGACTCAATAGCTCTGGATTTTTTGTTTTTGGCATAACTAAAATATCTAACACAATGTTTGATTTGGATTCCATTTTGACCTTCTGTTTCTAAGAAGGTGACCTGTGATTCTTGATGGATAAACAAGGGACAGACAGTTTGCCCTGAGGAAGAATGTGATTCAAAGTAGATGAATTTACAGAAAAGTGCTTACAAGGAACTTGCATGTCCTTACACAAAGAGCTTGAGTGGATATGTCTTTAATGCTGTTCTTATTAGGTGACATGCAGTCCATTCTGACCCTATGTACATGTTGTTAAGTGCCATCGAGTCGGTTCTGACTCATAGTGACCCTCTAGAGGGTTTCCAAGGAGCGACTGGTGAGCTTGAACCACCAACCTTGCAGTTCAAACTGACTTTTGCAGTCTAGCACATTAACCCACAGCGCCACACCAGGACTTAACGACCTTATAGCTCACCAGCTGCTCCTCTGAAACCCTGTACAGGGTCGCTATGGATCAGAACTGACTTGAAGGCACTTAACAACAACATACGATAGGACAAAATCCATCCCATCCTGTACCAGTCTCACAATCCTTGCCATGTTTGAGTCCATTGTTGCAGCCATTGTGTCAGTCCATCTCATTGAGGGTCTTTTCCTCTTTTTTAATCAAGCATGATGTCCTTTAGTGACTGGCCCCTCTTGATAACATATCCAAAGTAAAGGAGATGAAGTCTGCCATTCTTGCTTCTAAGGAACATTTTGGTTGTACTTCTTCCTACACAGGTCTATTTATTCTTGTAGTAAACCACAGTACATTCAGTTTTGTTTGTTGTTGTTAGATGCCATCGAGTCAGTATTGACTCATAGTGACCCTATGTACAACAGAACGAAACATTGCCCGGTCATGGGCCAACCTTACAATTGTTGCCACGCTTGAGCCCATTGATGCTGCCACTTTGCCAATCCATCTCGCTGAGAGTCTTCCTCTTCTTCTCTGACCCTCCACCTTACCAAACATGATATCCTTCTCCAGTGACTGGTCCCTCCTGACAATATACCCATCGTATGAGAGATGAAGTTTGGCCATCCTGGCCTCCAAGGAGCACTCTGGCTGCACTTCTTCCAACACAAATCTATGTGTTCTTTTGGCAGCCCATGGTACTTTCAATATTCTACTCCAACACCATAACTCAAAAGTATCAATGTAAGGTCTTCTTTATTCACTGTCCAGCTTTCACATGCATATGAGGTTATTAAAAATAGCATGGCTTGGGTCAGGCGCACCATAGTCCTCAAGCTGACGTCTTTGCTCTTCAACACTTTAAAAAGATCTTTTGCAGCAGATTTACCTAATGCAATATGTCGTTCGCTTTCCTGACTGCTGCTTCCATGAGTGTTGATGGTTGATCCAAGAAGAACAAAGTCGGAGGAACAAACAAGATGGTGGATCGGGTGGACGTATAGCAGAGAGCTCCGCCGACAACACAGAATACCTGACCAAGCAGGTTCAGGGGACGGTCCCAGAACTCTGAACCACATATAAAGGAATATTTAGAAGGTTGGAAGGCTCATAGATGGGGAATTTGTGGCAGAAGCAAGAAATCTATTGCTTTCTAGTCCGGGACGCTCAGCTGCTCTAGGAGCCGCCATCTTGGGTGAGACCACGTGGGGAAAGGATCAGAGC
>NW_006408532.1:11093653-11100701 GCF_000296735.1 Chrysochloris asiatica | reverse complement strand
TTGAAAGATTTCAATTTTCATTCCATCAATTCTTGGTGACTTGTTCTTTGCCAATTCCTTCAATGCACCTTGGACTTCTTCCTTCAGTATCATTGACTCTTGATCATATGCTACCTCTTGAAATGGTTGAACATCAGCTATTTCCTTTTGGTACAGGATTCTTTATATTCCTTCCATCTTCTTTTGACACGTTCTGCATCATTCAATAATTTGCCCAGTGTATCCTTCAATAATGAAAGTCAAGGCTTGAATTTTTTCTTCAGTTCCCCCAGCTTGAGAAATGCTGATGTGTTCTTCCCTTTTGTTTTATTGAATCCAGATATTTGTACATTTTGTTGTAGTGTTTGACTTTGTATTCCCAAGCTGACCTTTGAAATTTTCTCTTCAGCTCTTGTACCTCCTCATTTCGTCCATTTGCTTTCGTATCTCTACGCTGGAGAGCAAGTTTCAGTGTCTCTTTTAACATCCATTTTTATCTTTTCCTTCTTTCTTGTCTTCTTAATGACTTTTGCTTTCTTCCTGAATGATGTTCTTGATGTCATCCTGCAACTCTTCTGGTCAAGATGTATTGATCATTACTGGTGATTGGAATGCAAATGTTGGAAACAAAGAGGAAGGATCAGTAGTTGGAAAATATGGCCTTGTTGATAGAAATGATACTGGAGATCACATGATAGAATTCTCAAAACCAATGATTTAGTCATTTCAAATACTTTCTTTAGACAGCATTAGAGAAGACTATACACATGGACCTCACCAGATGGAGTACAAAGAAATCAAATTGACTACATCTGGGGAAAGAGACAGTGGAAAAGCTCCATATGATAAGCCAAAACAAGGCCAGTAGCAGATTGTGGAACAGACCATCAATTGCTCATATGCAAATTCAGACTGAAGCTGAAGAAAATGAAAACAAGTCCATGAGAGCAAAAATGTGACCTTGAATATATCAGTATTCTTTGCTAACACCATAATTCCAAGGCATCAATGCTTTTTCAGTCTTCTTTGCTCACTGCCCAGCTTTCACATGCATGTGAAGCAATTTAAAATAGCATGACTTAGGTCAGACTCACCTGAGTTCTCAAAGTGGCATCTTTGCTTTTGAACACTTTCGAGGTCTACTGCAGCAAACTTGCCCATTGCAATATGTGTGATTTCTTGAGTGCTGCTTCCATAGGTGTTGTAAATGAGATCCTTAACAACTTTAATCTCTTCTCTGTTTATCATGATATTGCTTATTGGTTCCATTGTGGAGATTTTTGTTTTGTTTAGGTTAAGATACAATCCATACTGAAAGCTGTAGTCTTTGATTTTCATTGGTGCTTCAAGTCCTCTTCACTTTCAGCAAACAAAATCCAATTATCTGCATAATGAGTCTTCCTCCAATCCTGCTGCCTCGGTTTTCTTCTTACAATCCTGCTTCTCAAATGATTCACTCAGCATACAGGTTAAATAAGTAAGATCAAAGGATACTACCCAGACACATACCTTTCTTGATTTTAAACCATTCAATATCCATATGTTCTGTTTGAACTGCCTCAATCTATATATAGGTTCCTCATGAGCATAAGTACGTGTTCTAGAATACCTATTCTTCACAATGTTACCTATAATTTGTTATGACCCATATAGTCAAATACCTAAGTCAAATGCTTAGTCAATAGAGCACGGGTAAACATCTTTCCTGTTGTGTAAGGGGTCCTACTGTGGCACTACAGGTTATGAGCTGGACTTCAAAGTTGGTTTGACCCACAAGGTCGGTGGTTCAAGCGCACCAACCACTCCTCAGAAACCCTATACAAGGTCACTATAGGTTGGCACTGACTCAATGGCACGTAACAAAAATCTTTCAGGAATTCTCTCCTTTTTGTTAAACTCCACTTGACATCAGCAACGATATCCCTCATTCCATTATCCTCTTCTGAATCTGGCTTGAATTTCTGGCAGATCCCTGTCTAAGTACTACAGCTACCGGTTTTTAATTGTCTTCAACGAAATTTTTCTTACGTGTGATATTAGTGATATTCTTCTATAATTTCCCATTCCGTCGGATCACCTTTCTTTGGAATGGCACCATTCCCCATGAGTACATCTATGAGTATTTGTTGAAACATCTCAATTTATATTCTGTCAATTCTTGAAGGCTTGTTTTTCATCAAAGCCTTAAGTGTAGCTTGAACTTCTTCCTTCAGTACCATGGATTCTTTCTTGATCATATGCTACCTCCTAAAATGACTGAACATTGACTAATTCATCCATGATTCTGTGTATTTTTTCCATCTTCTCTTGCTGCTTCCTGTATCATTCAATATTTTACACATAGAATCCTTCAATATTGCAAGCCGGAGGCTTGAATTTTTAGTTCTGTTCTTTCAAGTTTGAGAAATGCAAACCTTGTTCTTCCTTTTGGTTTTCTAACTCCAGGTCTTTTCATAGTTCATTGAAATACTTTACTTTCTGTTCTGGAGCTTTCCTTTGAAATCTGTTCAGCTATTTTACTTCATCATTTCTTCCTTTCACTTTAGCTACTCTATGTTCAAAGGCAAGTTTCAGAGTCTCTTCTGACATCCATTTTAGTCTTGTTTTCCTTTCCTGTCTTTTAAATGACCTTTTGCTTTCTTCATGTATGATGTCCTTGATGTCATCCACAACTTCTCTTATCGTGGATCATTAATGTTCAGTGCATCAAGTCTATTCTTGAGATAGTTTCTAAATTCAGGTGGGATATAGTCAAGGTTGTGCTTTGGCTCTCATGGGCTTGTTTTTTAAGATGAGCTCAGTAAAATTCTCCTACACTAACTTTCTGAGTCCTGGTGTGGTGCCATAGGATAAGCACTGGACTGCTAACCTTAAAGTCAGTGGTTCGAACCCATCAGCCACCCTTGGAAACTGTATACAGGGTTGCTATGAGTCAGAACCAATTCGATGGCATTTTAAATTGTTGTGTTATTGTTATGTGTTTCTACGTATTTTCCAACTCATAGCAACCCTATACACAACAGAACAAATCACTGCTTGGTCGTGTACCCTCCAAGCAATGGTTGCTATGTTTGAACACATTTCTGCTGCCACTATAGAAATCTACCTCAGTGGGGGTCTTCCTCTTGCTGAACCTCCACTTTACCAAGTATGATGTCCTTCTCAAAGGACTGGTCCCTCCTGATAGCATGTCTAAAGTATGAGAGACAAAGTCTTGCCATTCTCACTTTTAAGGAACATTCTGGCTGTACTTCTTGCAACTCACATTTGTTTGTTCTTCTGGAATGTTTAATATTCTCCAACACTATAACTCAAATGCATCAGTTCTCCCACAGTCTTCCTTAATCATTGTCTACTTTCATATACATATGAGGACAATTTTCTACTGAGATTCTTAAGGTTTTCAGTGGCTAAACATTCATAAGTAGTCTGCCTCTCCTTCCTAGTCTGTCTTAGTCTGAGGTGACTCTGCTGGTATTTAAAATACTAGTGACATAGCTTCCAGCATCACAGCAGTAAGCAAGCCACCACAGTAGACAAACTGACAAATGAGTGGTGGAACAACTTTCTGATAAACTTGTTTTTCAGGAATTACCAAAGAAAGCTGAAAAGGACCAGCAGAGAACTGTTAAAAGGAGCTCTAGCTCACAGGGCATGCACAAAAGCTGTAACCTGTCCCTAAAATAACCTTATGATGTATACCCTGCAAAAACTCCCCCTCCAACCACACTAAGGATGCCATTTATTTGATGGTGAGATGCATGAAGGATTCCCATGCACTAACTCCGCACTAGAAATTACTATATATTGTTGTTGTTAAGTGTTATCAAGTTGGTTCTGACTCATAATGACCCTAAGTAGGGGCAGCCTGGTGGGCTTGAATCACTGACCTTGTGTTTAGCAGTCCAGTGCTTACCCTACAATACCACACCAGGACTCCCCTAAATTTGTCTGAATATGTATAACTTCTTTGTTCTAAAATAACTGTAATACTGCAGATAGGTAGGGCGTCAGATATGAATTTATTTCCTGATTCCTTGTAGAACCACTCTACAAATAAACTTTTACAAGCTCTGGACTGCTAACCACAAGTTTGGTGGTTCAAATCCACCAGTAGCTTCTTGGAAACTCTATACAGGGGTGGTATGAGTGTAAACTGACTGGACTGCACTTAACAACAATAACAACTCCTCCCAAAACCTGATGTCCTGCTGTCTTGGTTTTCAGCTGCACACCATGCTGGGGACCCACTTGGTCTGGTTCCATTTTCATTTTCTTCAGCTTTAACTTGAACTTTTCAAGTGATCATTTGCTCTGCACTTGGTTCCTGGCCTTGTTTTGTCTGAGGATATTGAGCCTCTCTTTATCTCTTTCCACAGATGTGGCCAATGTAATTCCTATGTATTCCATCTGGTGAAGTCTATATGTATAGTCACCATTTACATTGCTGAAAAGAGGTATTTGCAATTAATAAGTTATTGGTCTTACCAAATTCTATCCTGTGACCTCCAGTGTCATTTCTACCCCCAAGGCCAATTTTCCAACTACTGATCCAATTATCAGTAATTATCAGTGCATCTTGATTGCATGTTTGATCAATTTCAGACTACAAAAGTTGGTTAAAAATCTCAAATCTTTTTATCTTTGTCATGAGTGGTTAATTGTAAATTGAATAAAGTCATATTTTGTGGTCTTCCTTGTAGACATATGAATATTATCCTATTCACTGACAATGTTGTGGACTTCAGGATAGATACTGAATTTTTTTTTTTTTTTATGATGAATGTGACAGTGCTCCTCTTTAATTTGTCATTGCCAGCATAGCAGACCATATGATTGTTAGATTAAAAATGACCAATACCAGTATATTTCAGCTCACTAATGCCTAGGATATTGATAAAGATTGATTGTTTACTCCATTTCATTTTCTGACAACTTACAAATTTCCTAGATTCATAGTTTGTAATTCCACGTTCTGATTATTAATGAGTGTCTGCAACTGTTTCTTCTCATTTTGAGTAATTGTTGTTGTAAGGTACCCTTAAGTTGTTTCCAACTTATAGCAACGCTATGTATAGCAGAACGAAACATGGCCAGCTCCTGTATCATCCTCACAGTTGTTGTTATATTTAAGCTCATTGTTGCTGTCAACATGTCAGTCCATCTTGTTGGGGGGTTTCCTCTTTTTCACTGACCCACTTTACTAAGTATGATGTCCTTCTCCAGGGACTTGACCTTCCTGATAATACCAGAGACAAGTCTTTCCATCTTTGTTTCTAAGGCGCATTCTGGCTATACTTCTATCAAGACAGATTTTTTTGTTCTTCAAGCAGCCATGGTGCTTTCAATATTCTTCATCAGCACCACAATTCCAATGTATCAATTCTTCTACAGTCTTAAGGGAGACTTTCACAGGCACACGAGGCAATTGAAAACACCACGGCTTTGATCAGGAGCACCTTAGTCCTCAAACTGTTATCTTTGCTTCTTAACACTTTTAAAGAAGTCTTTTTTTTTTTTATGGTTTTTATTGTTGATTGAGTGAGAGTTTACAGGGCACATCATCAGTTTCACATTCAAATAACTTGTTTCATTACATTGATTATAATCCCCTCCATATACCATGATTTACTTAATGTAATATGCTGTTTTATTTCTTGACCATTGCTTCCATTATTAGTGTTGACGGTGGATCCAAGCAACGTGAAGTCTTGACCACTTCAATATTTTCTCTGTTAATCATGATTTTATTTATTGGTCCACTTGTGAGAATCTTTGCTTTCTTTACATTGAGGTACAATCCATACTGAAAGCTATAGTCTTTGATCTTCATCAGTAAGTATTTTAAGTCGTCTTTACTTTCAGCAAGCAAAGCTGTATCATCTGCATACTGCCAATAAGTCTTCCTCCAATCCTGATGTCATGTTCTTCTTCACATAATCCAGTTTCTTGGATTATTTGCTAAACATACAGACTGAATAAGTGTAATCCTGGGACACATCTTTCCTGATTTTTAAACCATTCAGTATCCTCTTGTTCTCGTCTAACGACTGCCTCTTGTTCTAAGTACAGGTTCCTCATTAGCACAAGTGTTCTAGAATTCCAGTTCTTCACAGTGTTATCTGTGTGTCATAATTCACACAGTTGAAAACCTTTGTATAGTCAATAAAATACAAGTAAATATTTTTCTGGCATTCTCTACTTTCAGCCAAGATCCATATGATGTCAGCAATGATACCCCTAGTTCTTTGTCCTGTTCTGAATCTGGTTTGAATTCTTGGCAATTCCCTGTCAATGTACTGTTTCAACCATTTTTTAATTACCTTCAGCAAAATTTTATTTGTATGTGATAGTAGTGATATTGTTCTCTGATTTCCGCATTCTGTTGGCTCACCTCTCCTTGGAATGGGCTCAAATATGGATCTCTTCCGATCGATTGGCCAGGTAGATGTCTGCTAAATTTCTTGGCATAGATGAGTAAGTGCCTCCCGTGCTGCATCAGTTTGTTTAAATATTTCAATTTGTATTTTGTTGATTCTTGGAATCTTGTTTTTCACCAATACCTGCAGTGCAGCTTGGACTTCTTTTAGTACCATTCGTTCTTGAGCATATGCTACCTCTTGAAATGACTGAATATCTACCATTTCTTTTTGGTACAGGACTCTTCCATCTTCTTCTTCTTTTTTTTTTTTTAATGTTTTATTGTGAATTATGTGATAGCTTACATGGGAGAATATTAGTTCTACATTCTTTCTATCGTATATCATCATTTCATTGCCATGGTTACAATCCCCTCCATGCATCATCAACCAACCAACAAGCCTGCATCCTGGTCATCAGCACACAGCCCCTCTCCCTCTCTGGATCTAAACAAGAACAACTGCTCCATCTCTCCATGTCATTGTCTCTGCCTCCATCTCAGGCATCACTGCTTTTCTGGGTAGGGTCCCGCTCTCCACTCTTTTCCCTTCATGGTCCCAGGGACCTCCGCTCCTAGACTGCAAAGTTAATCACTCCCCTCCTTGCTATAAAATGTCTACCTTTACATTTCCAACCCTCACAATCAGTC
>NW_006408532.1:11091099-11092623 GCF_000296735.1 Chrysochloris asiatica | reverse complement strand
CTAGGTACAGATTTCTTAGAAGTACAATTAAGTGTTCTGGAATACTCATACTTCTCAATGTTGTCCATAGCTTGTCATGATCCATACAATCGAAAACCTTTGCATAGTCAATAAAGCACAGGTAAACATCCTTCTGATATTCTCTGCTTTCAGCCATTAGATACTACTTACTGGAGATTCTACCTTCCTCCAGGCCCTCTGGATCCAGGTTCCCTCTTGAAAGCTTGTAAGCCAGTCATTTCTTGCCTCTATAGCACTCTCCCCCCCACCATTTTGGGTAGTCAGTGTCCAGGTTGCCCATCCCTGTCTATGCTGTGTGTGGACGGGGTGGGAATGATCCTTCCTGTAAAGATTTGTTCTCTCTTTTGAGCTACTGCATCCATAGGTGTAGGTCAAGTTCATCAAATTGTATCAGATTACTCTTTTTTTTTTTTCCTTTTCTATCTTCTTCTGGTTGAGCTCTGATCATCCAGTCATTGTCCTTCCATCTTCTTTTGATACTGTCTACATCATTCATTGTTTTGAGTAGAGTGGGTCTTAATCCAATATGACCACTGTTTTTATAAAAAGAGAAGAGACACAAACACAGACAGAGGGTGAAGACAACCATATGACAATAGAATTGGAGATTGTAGTGATGTATCTACACCCAAGAAATCCCTAGGACTACCAAGAGTCACTAGAAGTTGGAAGAAGCAAGAAGGATTCTTCCTCTAGAGTCTTCAGAGAGAGGATCGCCCTGCAGAGAGAGGATCACCCTGATGACACATTGATCTTGGAATTCTAGCTTCCAGAGCTGTGAAAGAATCAACTTTTGCTATTTTAAACTACCCAGTTTATGGTGTTTTGTTAGAATAGCTCTAGGAAATTAATACAGATAAAGTCAACTACAGTCAATTAAGCATACACAGATTGCATATTTCAAGGTTCTAGTTCTGGATTAACATCAAACCAGCAAATCCAACCTTTTGCTGCTTTGGGTGTTCCATCTATGAAACTGGTATGACCATAATTGTGATCTTACTCCCAGTTTGACCTTTTTGTTTCCATGTTTCCTGGCACACCACCACACCCAGGGCATAGGAAATGAAGATCATACATCTTTGAACCTTCAAACAGAGAAGAGAGCCTGGCTTAAAGTAAGCACTTAATACATGTTGGTTAAAAAGTGGACATCTATGCATCAAAGGATTTTATCAAGAAAGTGAAGAGACATCCTACAGATTGAGGGATATTATCTGGTAACCATATATCTGATAAAGGTTTAATGTCCAGAATATATAAAGAATTTCTATAAACTCAATAACAGAAAGTCATAAAGACAATTTAAAAGTGATAAAAGATTTAAATAGACATTTCGCCAAAGAAGATATACAACACAATAACCAATAAGCAGAGAAAAGATACTCAATGTCATTAAAAACCAAAAATCAAACTTGCTGCCAAGTCAATTCCAACTGACAGCAGATTCATGTGTTTCAAAGCATTGTGCTCCCTATTCTTTATTACTCTCTCTCTCTCTCT
>NW_006408532.1:11085137-11090364 GCF_000296735.1 Chrysochloris asiatica | reverse complement strand
CCATCTCATTGGGGGTCTTCCTCTTTTTCTCTGACCCTCCACCTTACCAAACATGATATCCTTCTCCAGCGACTGGTCCCTCATGACAATATGTTTCCCTATAGCCCTGTATATTGTTTGGCTGAAAATTGAGCCAAAGGGGTGATAACAGTTCCAGGCCTGAAAGGTGACAAAGAGCCACAGTCTCTGGGGTTCTACCAGTCTCTATCTGACCAGTAAGCCTGGTCTTTTTTTATGGTTTTGAGCTTTGTTATAACTTTTTCTTGCACTCTACCCAGGACTGTCTAGTAAGATCCCTTCTTCTATTGTCTTTTCAATAGCTGTAATCTTACAAATGTAGACCACCAGGTGTCTCAGCCATGGAACTACTGGGTTGAGTTACTAGTCAACCTTCTAGTTAGAGGTTGAGTATGAACCATTACTCCATCCAGAGCCTCTTACTATATGAATACAAGGTATATAAATACTAGGAGAAACTGTGTAGCCAGGAGAGGGGAAATAAGGCAATGCTCTGTACTTTCTTTAGTTTACTCTTCTGTGGATTTAGCTCTGGTAGCATAGTACATACGAATTGGGCTGCGAACCGCAAGGACAGCAGTTTGAAACTACCAGCTGTTCCGCAGGAGAAAGATGAGGCTTTCTGCTCCCATAAAGATTTACAACCTTGGAAACTCTGTACAGGGTCGCTATGAGTTGGAACCGACTCCACGGCATATAACAACAACAACAAAGCAAATGCTTTATAATTAAAACAGGTAACTTCTTCAAAAAAGGAAAAATAAGTCATAAATCTGGCCAGGACTCTAGAAATGAAACAAAAGACAGAACTAGCATGTCACCAGAGTTTCTAGGTGCTGCAAATAATGAACATGTGTACTCAGTTGGTAACCAAAAGGTTGGAAGTTTGGATCTACCCAGAGGTACCTCATGGAAAAGAAAGTCCTGACGATCATGACAAAATGGAATTTTTCCACAAACTTTTTGACAGCCCTTTGTACTTCTGAAAAATGAACCACTGAACTCCTCTGGAACCTGGTAGCTCAGAACTATAGTCTCAGGGGACACCATGGTCAGCTGGCATAACATAGTTCACAAAGACAGTGTTCTATATCCTGAAAGCTCATGAGTGGCTGTGTAAGGCACAGCTGTTGGTCTCTCTATGTGCAGAAGAAAGAAGAGTGATATGAATTGAAGAGGCTTGGTATCAATTAGTTCAATGGATCAAGGAACATGTCAACATCAGTCTCCAGGTCTCTGAGACCAGAAGAACTAGAAGATGCCCAGTTACCACTACCAGCCACCCTGAAAGGGATCACATTAAAGGGTCCTGGGCAGAGTGGGAAAAATGTGAAACAAAACTCAAAATTATTTTCAAAAAAAGAGAGAGACACAGTGTTTACTATCAGAAAGTGTCTGTAGGAACCTGAGACTATGACCCTCGACCACCCTTCAGGTATGGAAAGAAACTTACCCGCGTGGCCCAATTTCCAGCCAAGGAGTAGATAGGTTTATAAGGAGGATAACAACACTAACAAGGTATGTTCACAATGGAATCCTCAATCATTCAAAATCAAAAGGACAACATTTTCCTAGGGACAAAGTTGAGAAGGGATAGGAAGGTGGGTGGAATGCAAATAGGAAGCACAGGGAGGAAGCAGGGTAACTGTTGCTGCATGGAGGGGATTGTCATCATTGAGATGAAACAAAGTGTATGGTTTGTTGAATGTAAAGCTGATGACCTTCACTCAAGTCACAATAAAAAGTTAAAACAAAAAAATCCCTATGGAGCACAGTTCTACTTTGACACACATGGGAATTCCATGACTTGGAGTCAATTTGACCAACAACTCATATTTACTTGGTATTTGTCTTTGAATCCATGTTTATTTTATACTTCACAACACATCTCAATTTGAACTGGCCACATTGCAAGTGCTCAAATAGCTCAGTGAGTGGAAGGGAACAAGTGTCCAATAAATGCATGAATGAACTCTGATTCCCAATGTAGTAATGTTGTTTGTTAAGTGCTGTTGAGTCGGTTCTGACTCATAGCGACAACTGTATAGGGTCTCCCCCAATGTGTCTAGTGACTACCATTTTGGCAGGTGCAACTCTAGACCTTTCCAACTGTTCCTCACAGACTTTGTTAAAGTGCAGAGTAAGGAAAGGAAAGTGGCACCTTGTGTGTCAGTATGCCCATATCTGTCTTAGTGCACATACCATCAAAGCTTAAATGTAGCACAAGGGAGACATCAATCTAAGTCCCAGGAAGGCAGGGACTTTGTCTATTTGTTTCCCTGCTGTATCCTCAGCACAGAGCCTGGCACTCAGAAGGTGCTAAGTACCTATTGGTTGGTTGGTTGAATGGAGGAATGAGTGGCAGGCCCTTTACCTCATTGATTGGGACATGGGGGACCCTGGGACTTGCTAAGAATTGGGAGGGATTGCCTTTCTATTATCTGATGAGCAGACATAAGATGAAAAGCTGTTGAGAGCTCAGGGAAGGCAAACTAGGAAATATTAAAGGAATCAATTCACAGGTACTTGTTAATTTACTCCTCTGGCAGATCTGGAAAAGTCACATTGCTCTCTGGTTATAGCTGGGGCTGCTGGGTCCTGAGGAATTGTTTGTTGTTAGGTGCCATCAAGTTGGTACTGACTCAGCAACCCTATGTACAACAGAACAAAACACTGCCCAGTCCTGCCCAACCTTGCAAGGTTCGAGCCAATCCATCTCATTGGGGGTCTTCCTCTTGTTCTACCAAACATCATGTCCTTCTCCAGGTACTGGTCCCTCCTGACAACATGACCGAAAAACGAGATGAAGTCTGGCCATTCTGGCCTCCAAGGACCATTCTGGCTATACTTCTTCCAACACAGGAGTTAGATGACAGCAAATGTTTCACTTGTCACACAAATTCTTTAGGTTTGGCTTCATCCAAACTTTATCCCAGGTTCAGGAAATCCTTTTATTTCTGTACTTATCTCTGGAATGATAACAACAACAATAATAATAGCAATGATGTTTGTTGCTGTTTGCTGTTAGGTCCTGTCAGTCAGTTCTGATTCATAATGACCCTATGTATAACCGAAGGAAACACTGCCCGGTCCTGCGCCATGCTCACAATTGTTATGTTTGAGTCCATTGTTGCAGCCACTGTGTCAATCCATCACAGTGAGGGTCTTCCTCTTTTTCTCTGATCCTCTACTTTACTAAGTATATGTTTTTTCCAGCGACTAGTTACCTCCTGATAACATGTCCAAAATACATGAGACAAAGTCTTGCCATCCTTGCTTCTAAAGAGCATTCTGGTTGTACTTCTTCCAACACAAATTTGTTTGTTCTTGCAGTCCATGGTACTTTTATTATTCTTTACTAACATCTTAATTCATGTACATCCATTCTTTCTTATTCATTGTCCTCACAGTCAAATGCCTTTGCCTAGTAAAAATAAAACACAAGTAAACATCTTTCTGGTATTCTGCTTTTAGCCAAGATCCATTTGATGTCAATAATGATATTTCTCATTCCATGTCCTCTTCTAAATCCTGCTCAGCTTCTTGTCAATGTACTGCTGCAACTGTTTTTGTATTATCTTCTGCAAAATTTTACTTGCATAATTTTTTTTTTTTTTACTTGTGTTGAATCATCTTTCTTTGGAATGTGCACAAATATGGGATATTTTTCAGTCAGTTGACCAGGTAGCTATCTTCCAAATTTCTTGGTATAAATTAATGAGTCATCCATACCCCAATAAGATCTGGAAAAATGGACATCCCATGTGGGAAAGGGAAGTGGAAGGCCAAACAACACTTGTGAATACAATCATGAAACCAACTTCTAAAGCCTGGCCCAAACATACAGGCTGTATGGAAGACCCAGAAGTCTGGCATATGGAACCTGTTTGGCTTCAAGACCAAGACTCCTTGATACAGCCAAGCATCTTTTGAGTCCACAATGAGCAGAGGCTGCCCAAGCTAAACTAAGAAGCAGGTCCTGGTTTAGGTCTTTCCCCGTGTTTGCTTCCCAGCGTAGATAGAGCAATGGTTAAAGATGCTGGATTTGAAGCCAGCCAAATCTGTGTCAAATTATGTCCCTATCTATATTTAGACAAGTATACTTTTCTGAGCCTCTGAAAGTTGGGAAGAGGTTTGTTGTGAGAATTGAATGAGATTCTGTTCATCGGTTGCTAACACATGTGGCCTATGGTCTCATGGTTATATCTTCTTACTCTCACACACCCCAGAGTCTCCTTTTTAAACCACCTTTGGAACTATGTCAGTAGTTCCAAATCTCAGTGACTGAGTACAACAACAATTTGTTATTTCTCACCATCTGGTGGCTTGATTGTTGGCTCTGTCCCACAAGGTATTGACTGGGGTCACACGTACAGCTGCATTCAGCTTCTCCCTCCACTTGGTGTTTTATCATCAGGATTCTCCATGTGGCCTCTCTCTCCAGCAAAAACAGTTGGGCTTCCTTACAGCATGGCAGATGAGTTCTAAGGGAGTGAAAATGGAAACTGGCCGGTCTCTTACAAGCAGCACTTTGCTGCATTCTATTGGTCAAAGTCACAGGTCCAGCTCAGACTCAAGGAGAGGGAAAATGAAATCCACCTATTGATGAGAGGCAGTCCATTGCCAGGAATGGTGTTGGAGGAAAATATTTAAAATACCATGGACCACCAAAAGAACAAGCAAATCTTTTGGAGAAGTACAGCCAGAATGCTCCTTAGAAGCCAAGATGACCAGGCTTCATCTCTTATACCTCAGACATATTATCAGGAGGGACCAGTCCCTGGAGAAGGACATCATGCTTGGTAAAGTGGAGGGTCAGCAAAAAAGAGGAAGACGCCCAAAGAGAAGGATTGGCACAGTGGCAGCAGCAATGCGCTCAAGTGTAGCAACAATTGTGAGGTTGGAGCAGGACTGGGCAGTGTATTGCTCTGTTGTACATAAGGTAACTATGAGTGGGTACTGATTTAACGGAACCTAACAACAACAACAATTGATGAAAAGAAGTCCTGGTGTTGAACTGTGGGATCAGCATTGGACTTCAAACCACAAGGTAAGCAGTTCAAACACACCAACTGCTCCTAGGAAACCTAAAGGTCACTATGATTAATAACAATTAATGATAGGGGCAACATAGAAAGGGAAGATTGGTTGGTGGCCATCTTTTTTTTTTTTCAAGGTGGCACATCTGGTATGGTTTTTGTTGTTTTTT
>NW_006408532.1:11074104-11083673 GCF_000296735.1 Chrysochloris asiatica | reverse complement strand
TAGGGGGCGGGTTTCTGGGATATACCCTTTGGGTGGTTGATGATGCATGGAGGGGATTGGAACCAGGGCAGTGAGATGATATACGATGGAATGAATGTAAAACTAAAGTTCTCCCATGTAAACTATCATATAATTCACAATAAAACATTAAAAAAAAAAAGAAAAACCCTATGGAGTATAGTTCTACTCTGGCACACATGGGGTTTCCTAGAGTTGGAGTAAATGCCATACTAACTTGTTTTGATCTCTGCAGATAATCTTTCACAGCTCCTTTCAGGTTCTCAGACCCTCTTGCTTTCCCCACCCATGCTTTTTTTGCTCATCCTTTAGACTTTCCAAAGAAGACATTCCACCTGTCTCTGGAAAGTGTTTACTGTATCCATTGTAGTGCTGAGAGATGTCAATTCCTTGGCTCAAGAAATTTTCAAGTTAAAAGGCATTAAAACCCAAACCAACAAATAAAATAAAATAATACAAAATATGATCTATTGCACTTTCACTACCATGCCAAGTATGGGTTGGAATCTCTGGAGATCTGGATCTCACCTGGTCTACTGCTTCTTCTCTCCCTGAGGAATGTAGGCAATTTGCTCACAGCTAACTTGCATGCAATATGATCCAGGGTGTGAGGCCTACAACTTGTATAGTGATCACATGTTCCCAGAATTCTTGGATCAGCCTGATTTCATATTCTCTGCACCTGTTCTCCAAAGTGCAATTGCAATAATGAGAGAGAGAGTTTAAGTTTGATGTTCAGTTCATAAAAATGAGGCCTTCTCAACTCAAGGGAAAAAGTAATATTCCATGAGATTTTGAATGGGGAGAAATTAATTCTATTTGGTGCAGGTGTTCTGAAGTCAGTCTTTGAAGAAAGAGTGAATTTTAATCAGAAGAGATTGAGGAAGGGTATTCCAGATGAAGGGGCAGCTTGAACAAAAGCATGAAGTCAGAGGAGCATCTGTACACTGGGAGGAGGTCACAGGCTTACCGTGGTTGTTGCAATTGTGGCCCATCTGAGGGAATGTGCACTCCAGCAGAAATGGGAGATTTGAGCTAAAAATACAAGCTCTAGCATGTGAACCAACAGCAGAGGGCCCTGCACAGACCATATTGCTTACACCAGAGAAGGCAGTATCTGAGTCTTAGCAACTGACATGAGCTGGCTAAAAGCAAAGTCGCCTCAGAGGAAGTCAGTGGCATAGGAGATCCCAAGCAGGGAGCCCTGGCACCTTCTAAATTTACCCTGCATTTTCACTTAGGGGAAAGACATTGAGGGGAGAGGAGGAAAGGTAAGAAAAAACAGAGACTATAGATTTTTTTTTCAAAGTGAGGGTAAGATTTAAAACTTGGGGATTTCGGCTGAGGAAAAGCAGTGAAACCATTGTTGAGGTATTGGGTTTGGGGAAGGAAAGGAATGAAAAGTCAGCTCTCTAAGGACTGGTAAGTGCCAGAAAGACATCCTACCTGCCCCCTTTCTGTGCCCATGGCCAACTTCCTGAATCATGGAACCACTTGAGAATCCCAGCAAGCCATACTCGTTTATGGAATTGACAAGAGGTGGAGGAGATAGAACAAAGATAGCAGGATAAAAGAGGGTCATGGGCAGCAGAACTTATGAATCAAGTCTTGCCCTCTGTAAGGAGCCCTGGTGTGCAGTGGGCAAGCACTTGATCACTAACAGAAATGTCGGTGTTTTGAGTCCATCAGCTGCTTCATGGGAGAAAGATGTGGCAGTCTACATCTGTAAAACTTAACAATGTTGGACACTCCACGGAGCAAATACTCTATCTTAGGGTCATTTTGAGTCAATATTGAGTCAACAGCAAAATGTTTTTGGTTTGCCTCTGTAACTAGACTCTCAGAGGTATAGGTTCTACAGGAATACTAGATTTCAAAACCTAATTTGATATCAAGACAGTATTTCTGGTACATAGTCAACACTCTAAATCAGCAGTTCTCAAACCTTTTTGGTATTTGAACCCTTTTTCACTCTTGTTGTTATTGCTGTTAAGTACCGTGGAGTCGGTTCCGACTCATAGTGACCCTGCACAGCGTTTCCAAGGCTGTAAATCTTTAAGGGAGCAGAACGTCTCATCTTTCTCCTGCGGAACCGCTGGTAGTTTCGAACTGCTGACCTTGAGGTTGGCAGCCCTACTCGTAACCACTAAGCTACCAGAGCTCCTTTTTTCACTCTTAAGAGAATCTTAATTAGATTTTATTTATGCTAATTTATCTTTCTTTATTTACCACGTTAAAAAATTTAAACAGAAAATTTGTGATATTTTACATTTATTTTAGTTAAAATTATAATAAACATGTTAGTATAAACACTATGATTTTATGGAAAAGAGTTTTCTGCGGGGAGAGGGTAAGATTAAGGAGTGAGGGGTTAGGGTTGGTACTATGGATGTCTTTGGTAGTCCTAGGACTTTGGCTATTGTTAAGGTTATGTATGAGGGTTAGACGAGGGCTAAGAATAAGGCTTAGTCTAGTTTTTAGGGTTACAGTTAGTTAGGTTTATTTTTGTTTATTACATTTCTTCTTAAAATATATTTGATTTCTTCTTCATTTGGAAGTTCTGTAACTACATTATTCCCTCCCCCCCCCCCTTTTTTACTTTATTTAGTTTTCTTGCTGTTGTTGTTGCAACTGTATCTTTGGTGCTATTGTTTCACTCTTATATAGGTTAGTTTACTTTGAAAACTTTTAAATCTGGGTTGCGTCTAGGTGATACTGTCATGTATGTTAGTTTCAGGTTGTTGTCTGCTGTTGTTGGTTCTCTGTCCAAAGAACTCCCTCTCATATTTTTTGAAATGTTGATCTGTTTTTTGTAAATTCTTTTAATTTTGTATGTGTTATGAGATGGATCTTGTTTCATTCTTCTGTAAATGGATTTCCAGTTTGGCCAGCACCATTTGTTGAAGAGACTATTTCTTTCCCATTTAATGTGTTTTGGCCCTTTGTCAAAGATCAGTTAACTATGTGTGGATGGATTTACTTCTGGGTTCTCAATTCTGTTCCATTGATCTATGTATCTTTCATTGTACCAGTACTGTATTGACCACTGTGGCCGTGTAGTAAATTTTGAAACCAGGAAGTGAGAGGCCTTCAATTTTGTTCTTCTTAAGCCGTACTTTGCTTATCTGAGGTCTCTCCTTTCCATATAAAGTTTGTGATAATTTTTTCCATCTCTTTAAAAAAAATGATGTTAGAATCTGGTAAATTATCTTGATTTCTGTTTATTTTTAAATGTCCTAATTTTGCCATCATATTTGATGAAGTTTTGCTGGATATATGATTCTTGGTTAGCAACTTTTTTCTTTCAGAATTTTATATATGTCATTCACTTCTTGGCTGTGTGGTTTCTGCTTAGAAATTAGAGCTAAGTCTTATTGCTTCTCCTTTGTATGTAGCTTTATTTTTTCAGAGCTGCTCTCAGGATTCTTTCCTTATCTTTTGTTTTGAAAAGTTTGATTATAATATGTCTTGGGATTGTTCTTATTTCTTATGGGGTTTATCCTGTTTGAAATTCATTCAACTTCTTGAATGGCTGTCATCTCATCTTTCATGATTTTAGGGAAGTTTTTTTCCAACAACTCTTGGCCAATATTCTCCATGATTAAAAAAAAATTTTTTTTTGTCTCTTTACACATAAGTTATTTCTCATGATAGTGTTCAATGTAAATCTTAGGCTTCCCTTGGATTTTTTCTTCTTTTTTGATTGTTCCTCCGGGGGATGATTACTGATTTTTTTTTTCAAGGTCAGTAATTTGACTTTCCATTGATTCAATTCTATTTCTTTGTTCTTTCAATGTTTTATCTATTTCTGAAGTCTTAGTGTTAATATTCTGGCTTTCTAATTGCTGATCTTGTATGTTTCCCATTTTTCAATTATTTTGTCAATTTGTTTCCTGTTTTTTTCCATAGTTTATTTATGTTTTCCTTGATTTCATCTTAATTTTTTTTTATGTTTCTCACAATTGGCTGAATTTGTCTAATTAGTATTCATTTAAATTCCTTATCAGGTAGTTCTGAAACCATTTTTGGTGTGATATTTTCTGACTGTATTTTGGTGACTTGTTTGAGGCCCTGTATTGTTTCTTTGCAGGAGCTCTGGTAGCATAGTGTTTACGAGTTGGGCTGCCAACCTCAAGGTCAGCAGTTTGAAACTACCAGCAGTTCCACGGGAGAAAAATGAGGCATTCTGCTCCGGTAAAGATTTACAGCCTCGGAAACCCTGTGCAAGTTCACTACGAATTGGAACTAATTCCACAGTACTTAACAACATTGTTTCTTTATGTAAGCTGAAAGTGTTTGTTTTCTCTGAGACATTATGGGTCATATTTATATTTAGTTGATGATTGTTTATTGGTGTATTCTCAAACACTCACTATCTGTCTCCTGGTAGATGTGGTAGAGGCCAGAAGTGTGAACACAGTTTTCTGTTCACTGTGTAGGGTAGTTCAGAATGGGTTCACAAGCCTCCAGAAGCAGGGGTGTTGTTCCAGGTGCCTGGACCCAGGAAGAGTAGAGGTTGTGTAAGAGGGGGTACCACTGACTACTGGGTTGGGAAGGGTGGGGACTGACTGTGCCCTCCCCCCACCCAGCTATCAGAAGGGCATGGGAACAAGGGAGAATTGCACCCCATTGCTGCCAACCTCCCCAGCTGCGTCCCATGCCTCCAGTTGCTGTATCAACAGTTGCTCGGAGAAGCTCATGTGACCATGCTGCTCCACACCAGCCCAGAAATATGCCCATTTGTCTGCTCTCTCACTGCTCCTATTCAACTTTCTCTTCCAGTCAGCATTCTGTCCACCTCTCTGTCCTACCCTCTCAAACTCAGGGTTCCAGAATCACCACTGTATCTGTTTTGCTTGGTTTCCCAATGTCTTTGTTGCAGAGGGCCTGTTCATGTGTCTACTTACTCCACCATCTTGCCCCAGAATCCACCAAGATTTATTTTTTAACCCAGATAAAAATGGCATTGTTTTAAATTTTTGTAAATCTCTTTAATGTCTGGCTGAATAGAAAATAGTTGGATTCTCAGAGTTGCTTCTGAATTCAATCTGTTGTGGCATATTGTCTTGGTTGAAGTATATGAAGAAAAGCCAGCCTCATGTTGTTGGAAACGGGAGAAATATTTCAGTAACCTTTTCAGATAATTGTGGATATTATTGTTTGATACTGTACCAAACTGTGACAAGTGTTACTTTCTTAGTTGCAACATTAAATCTGAAACCATTTGCAGCTTCTTTTACTCTATTATGTTACAACCTACTGCTCTGGCTTTTACTTGCAGTGGGTCCTTTAGTAATTTTATAACACTGCATTATTCATTTGGAACATATTGATTAACTGAGTTAAAGAACTTCCCAATGTAAATGTATTTAATTTTACAAGATTTCAAAATCACATTTATTAATATCACCACTCCTCCCTGAAAAGTTTCTAACTATTGAGGAAACCGTCAAACCCATGGTAGCTGATAAGTTTTCCAAAATTCTATTTTTGCTGCAAAATTTTCATTGTCTCCTTGGCAACAAATACTATGAGTTGCTTTCCTTGACAAAACAGGGTTTGTCTTCATTCATTTTTTAACACTATTGGTCTAGGAAAAGAACAGCTAGTTCAGTTTATAACTTAATCATATGAATACTTCTTTTTTTGGAGATGATCACTATATTTCATTATGCAGCAGAAATTCTTTTATATACTTCCCATTTTGTCACACAAAATATTTAAAAAGTTGTGTCTTCAAGGGCCAAGATATAGTAAAATACTCTTTATCACGTTATTGCGAACATTCTCAAGTAAAGCTGGTTCTTATTATTGGATTTGAGAGCACAGCAATGAAGAATGCAATGACTACTAGTACAATGGCTAAGGGGCCAGCAGTTTAATGCACCGCTGCTTTTTGTATACCAGCACAAGTGTCAAAACAATGGAAAAAGGCAAATAATGTCTTAGTATCATCATGAAAATGGTTCTGACCTCTCAGATTCATGAGATCTGTTGATCTCTGAAAACTCCAACCTCAGTTTGTTTCCCTCAATGTAACTGTCTTAGTTTCTTAGTGCCGTCATAGCAGAAATACTACAAATGAGTGCCTTTAAAAAACAAAATTTTATTTTCTCACTGTTGTTCTTGGGTGCCATTGAGTCAGTTCCAACCCAGAGCGACCCTTTGTACTACAGGAAGAAACACTGTCAGAACCTGGGCCGTCCACACAACCATTGCTATGTTTGAGACCTATTGTTACAGTCATTGTATCACTTCATCTCGTCGAAGGGTTTTCTCTTTTTCTCTGACCCTCTACTTTATCAAACATGATGCCATTCTCCAGTCCAGGGATTAGTCCCTTCTGATAACATGTGTAACAAAGTCTGTCATCCTCACTTCTAAGGAGCATTCTTGGCTGTACTTCCTCCAGCACAGATTTTTTTTAAAAAATGTTTGTGATTTATGTGATAGTTTACATGAGAGAACATTAGCTTTACATTTATCCTATCATATATCATTTCATTGCCATGGTTACAATACCCTCCATGCATCATCAAACAACTAAAGGGTATACCCAGCAAGACTACCCCCTGGTCATCAGCACACAATCCCTTTCCCTCTCTGGGTCTGGAGTCCTCAGCTGCTCCATCTCTCCATGTCATCGTCTCTGCCTCCATCTCTGGCGTCACTGCTTCTCTGGGTAGGGTCCCATACTCCACTCTTCTCCCTTAATGGTTCCAGGGATCTTCGCTCCTGGACTGCAAAGTCAGTCACTCCCCTCCATTTGCTACAACTCTCACAGTCAGTCCTGATAACAATTATTCACCATTGTATCACAAGGGACCTATCCACATCTCCTTTCATTAGCCCAGCGAGACAGATTGGATACTATTCAGTGGAGATTCTACCTTCTTCCATGCCCTCTGGATCTAGACTCCCTCTTGAAAGCTTGTAAGCCAGTCACTTCTTGCCTTTGTATCCCCCACCCCATTTTGGGTAGTCAATGTCCAAGTTGCCCATCCCTGTCTACTCTGTTTATGGAGGGGGTGGGAATGATCCTCACTATGAAGATTTGTTTCCTCTTTTGAGCTACTGCATCCATAGGTGTAGGTCAAGTTCATCAAATTGTATCAGATGACTCTTTTTTTTTTCCTTCTTCTTTTTCCTTCTAGTTGAGCTCTGATTATCCAGTCATTGAAGCCAAGTCGAGTGGGTATTATCTGCAAGTGTGAGTATTTTTATGCATATGCCCTCTCTTCTTATCAGCTGGATGCTTCATTCTCCACTTTAGTCCTCTGTGGCTATGTCACTGACTCTGGGCCCAAGAGTTCCCAGGTCTTGCCACACTGCTGGCCAACCAGGTCTCCACCTGGGTTCACAGGAGTCCATAGAACATTGTAGGGCTTAGCTCGCAGCTACATTTCTCCACCACAGATTTTTCACTCTCTGGCAGTCCATTGCATATCCGATATTCTTCACCAATGCCACAATTCAAAAGCATCAGTTCTTTGGTCTTCCTTATTTATTGCCTGACTTTTGTGTGCATATGAGACCATTGAAAATACCATAGTTTGAGTCAGGTGCACCTTAGTCCTTAAAGTGAAACCTTTGTTCTTGAACACTCACTCTATATATAGGTGTCTTTTGCAGACGATTTGCCAAATGCAATATATCATTTGATTTCTTGACTGTTGCTTCTATTGGCACTGCTTGTGGATCCCAGTAAGATGAAATCCTTGAAAACTTCAATCTTTTCTCCATTTATTATGTTGTGAGGATTTTGTTTTCTTTATGCTGAGGTGTAATCCATACTGAAGGCTCTAGTCTTTGGTCTTCATCAGGAAATGCTTCAAGTCCTCTTTTCTTTAGCAAGTGAAGGAGGCTACAAGTATGAATCCAGGGCACCTGCTCTTGGGGAGGCTTTGTCTCCCTGTCAATTCTGGAGGAAAGTCCTTATTTCCTTGGGAATCTTCATGTGGCATCAGTTTCTCTCCATTTGTGCTTGCTTACTTGCTTTTGTGCCTAAACTTCTCCTTTTATATTTCAAAAGGGATTGGCTTAAAACCCATCCTATCTTGGTATAGCCTCATTAATTTAACAAAGAAAACTCTAGTCTCAGATGGGATTCTATCTACATGTATAGGATTGGGATTTACAACACATTTTTTGTGGGAATACAGTTTAATCTATAGCAATATTTTAAAATCAGAACAACAACAAAAGTCCATCCAGAAACAGAAAGTTCTTTATTGAGCACATGACACATAGTATTGTTATTAAGAACTGTTGAGTCAGTTCCAACTCGCAGCAACCCTGTATAGAGTTTCCCATGAGCTGCTGGTGGGTTTGAACCGCCAACCTTGTGGCTAGCAGCCCAGTACTTATCCTACAAAGCCACACCAGGACTCCATGACACATAATAGGTGTTCAGTAAACAGTTTTTGAAACTTAAACAATGGATTCCACTTGTTGTTGTCATTGATAAGTGCCGTCAAGTCCATTCCGACCCATAGTGACCCTGTATAGAGTTTCCGAGGAGCAGCTGGTGAGCTCGCACCACCGATCTTGCACTTTAAGCAGCTTTGCAATCTGGCGCATTAACCCACACAGCGCCACACCAGAATCAAAACCAGTCTAACTTCACAGGGGACAATGAGAGTCACGATTAGCCCAAGGCTGATCCCTATGAAGTGGAAGCCATACATACCTCCATCCTCCAACTTTTTAACCTCCCCGCAACACTCAGTTTTCCTTCTGGGTTCAATAATTTGTTGCAATGTCCACACAAAACTCACAGACCATATTACAGTTAAATGGTTTATTAAGGAAGGAACAGAATATAACTCAGGATCGAGATAGGAAGCATATAGGCAAAATCTCCCTTTTTCAGTGAAGGTCAGCTCTCTCAGCTCCTCTTAACCCCCTCCAGACAGATTCCTCTTGGCCCTGTTATCTGTCACCATTGCCCCTGCTGCAGGGCCCCTTCTGGGCCTGTTGCCCAGTTCTGCTGCTAAACCTCTTCTGGACCTCTTGCTGTCTTCAGTACTATAGCCCTTGACCCATATTACAGCTCTTTTAGGAGGTTCCTTGCTTCCTTTCTCTGTTTCTTCACTCTTTTTTTCTACTTCTTCCTATTGCTTCTCCTCCTGCATCTTTCTGTCTGAAAAAAACCTCTGTGGGATTTGCTGCATATAAAAATTACATTTTTTTCAAGAACTTTTTGAAGTTCCCTCATGTGTGGTATACATGCATACACACATATGTATATATTTGTATATGCATATATATTTTGAAGTTGTTAAGTGCTGTTGAGTCGGGTTTTGACTCATAGTGACCCTGTATAGAGTTTTCTAGGCTGAAAATCTTCACAAGAGCATAAAGCCCCCCATCTTTCTCTCTTGGAGTCTCTGGTGGGTTCAAACTCCCAATCTTGTGGTTTGTAGTCCAGTGTTTATCATACAGAACCACCAAATATATGTATATATGTTGTTGTTGTTGCTGTTGCTAACTGCTGTCAAATCAATTCTGATCCATAGCGACCCTATATATGGTTTCCAAGGAGCAGCTGG
>NW_006408532.1:11068431-11073184 GCF_000296735.1 Chrysochloris asiatica | reverse complement strand
AAGAGCAGAGAGCGGGACCCTACCTAGAGAAGCAGTGATGCCTGAAATGGAGCCAGAGATGATGACATGGAGCTATGGAGCAGCTGGAGACTTTGGATCCAGAGAGGGAGAGCGACTGTGTGCTGAAGACCGGGGGTGGGGGTGGGGGAAAATGAATGTAAAACTAATGTTCTCCCATGTAAACTATTACATAATTCACAATAAATCATTAAAAAAAAAAAGTTTGTGGAAAATAAAATGAAAAGATAATGGAATTTTCCCACTAATCTTTTGAAATCACCTCACATACACACACACATGCACACAAACATACAGTTCCTTATTAATGTCAAGACATGATCCCTCCTAGTGGAGGGTGGGGAACAAACTGACCAATCCTCTTTCAGTAGGCCACAGATAGTGCTGCTATAACAGAAATTTGACTTTAACAAAGAAATGTATTTTCTCACAGTTCTGTTGTTGTTAAGTGCCACTGAGTCAGTTCCAACACAATGACCCTGTATAGGAGCTGCTGATGAGTTTGAACCACTGAGCTTGCGGTTCAAATTGATCTTTCAGTTCTGTGCTTTATTCCACAGAGCCACACAGGAGACTAGAAATCCAAATTCAGAGCACCAGTTTTGAAAATAGGTTCTTGTTTCCTTTCAGCATCTGTAGGGCCAGCATTCCTTGGAGATCTCCAGGTGTCTTGGCATCAGTCTTTCTCTAGATCTAAGAGCTTCATGGTATAGAGACCCCACCTCCAAAGAATGCACTTCACTCCTGGCTCTTCTTTCTTGGTGGCATTAGGTCCCTCTGAACTCTGCTAGCTTGTTTAATCTCGTTATATCTCAAAATAGATTGGCTCAAAATACAACCTAATTCTGTAGATGGTATCTGACCTCATAAACATCATAGAAGTGAGGATTTATAAAACACTGGATAATCTCATCCGATCAGAGCTGATCACATCAGATCACAATATGTGAGTAAATACATCAAGGGGATGATTACTACATCTTAACTGCTAAACCACTGAGAATCCAGGAGCCTCCTAAATGAGCTGTAATATTGGGCAAGGCTGGGAGGCTATGTCTGGATCAAACTCAAAATCAGTCCAAGGCCAATTCCTCTGAGGCAGAGGGCAGACATGTCTCCACCCTTCAGTTTTCTTTATCCTATTCTAACAACAGTCATCCCTCCCATAAAATTCTTACATCTCTGCTGGGTTCAATAATTCATTGCCATGTCCACACAGAACTCACAGGCAATACTCACCATTTATCAAGGAAGTAAACAGGATACAGTGTAGGATCAGAAACAACTCAGGATGCAGCAGTTCTCCAGTTAGAAGTGTCTCTTCTCTGTCATACTACAGGTGTGCCTCACTGTTGTCTTCAGTGTCTCAGTCATGTGGCACCTTGACCCTTCCCCTACTCTGGCAAGCTCCTTTAGTACTGTGTGTGAATGCTCAACAGGCACATTCTGAAAGCTTGCTTTCTGCTTGTAGGCACTCAGCTGTATCAATCCACGGCTGGGTATTTCTCTTTGCTGCTGCATCTGTTGCCACCACTTTTCCAGTTAGGGATCTCACGCTCCACTCATGGCTCTTCTTTCTTGATGGTCCTGTTTCTGGAATCATCTATTCCATCTCCTAAGGTGACTTCTTTTAAACCCAGCAGGATGGTAAAGGAGTCCTGGTGTGGTGTGGGTTAATGCGCTGGACTGCAAAGTCAGTTTGAACCACAAGGTCAGTGGTTCAAGCTCACCAGCTGCTCCTCAGAAACTCTATACAGAGTTGCTATGGGTTGGAACCGACTCAACAGCATTTAACAACAACAGCAAGAATGGAACACTAACCAATCCCAACATTAGAGACCTGTACACCATATTTACATGCTCCCATCCAATCATTGAGGAGCTCTGGTAGCGTAGTGGTTACGAATCGGGCTGCGAACCTTAAGGTCAGCGGTTCGAAACTACCAGCCGCTCTGCGGGAGAAAGATGAGGCTTTCTACTCCCGTAAAGATTTAAACCCTGTACAGGGTCGCTATGGGTCGGAACCGACTCGACGGCATTTAACAACAACAACAACAACAACATCCAATCATTTGGTAGGAGTCACAAAGGCTATGACCAGAAAAGGTATATTAAGTAAATTCACTGTACCACATTCAGCAAAATTGATTCAAAACCCTAACATCACATTAGGCTAGGTTGTGTTATAGTTGTTAGGTACTCTTGAGTCAGTCCCAATTCATAGACACCTGATGCAAAACAGAATGAAACTCAGCCAAGTCCTGTGCCATCTTCACAATTGCTATGTTTGAGCCCACTGTTTCAATTCATCTCATCAAGGGTCTTCCTCTTTTCACTGACCCTCTACTTTACTGAGCATGATGTCCCTATGTAGGGACTAGTCTTTCTTGATAACATGTCCATAGTATGATAGATGAAGTCTTGTTGTCCTTGCTTCTAAAGAGCATTCTGGCTGTTGTTCTTCTACCAAGTGAGATTGGTTTGTTCTTCTGGCAGTCCAGGTTTTTGTTGTTAAGGCCTGTCAAGATGGTTCTGACTCATAGCAACGATCTATAAGTTTTCTGAGGCTGTAATTTCTATGTGTTGGAACAACAAAATCTTTGCAAAAGCAGAAAGCTTTATCGTTCTCCCACAGAGTGGCTGGTAGTCTTGAACCACCAACCTTGTGGTTTTCAGTCCAGTGTTTATGCTACAGAACCATGGTACTTTCAATATTCTTCATCAACACCATAATTCAGATACATTGATTCTCCTCTGGTATTCCTTACTAAATTGGCCAACTTTCACATCACGTGCATGTGAGGTGACAGAAAATATCATGTATCAGCCTCACCCTAGTCCTTGAAGTGCACAGTCTATTGACAAATCCCTGTAAAATACAAACCAATGACAGAGCGGGACGCAGCCCAGGGCCAAACAAAAAGAAGCAAGCCAAGATGCTTACAGATTACCCAGGAAATGACCATCAACATGGACAAAAGTAATAAACTCTCTAGGGTAGAAAACTAGGGCAAAGGTAACTCCTCAGGGCTTTAGGGGGGAAATCTCTCAAGCTGTTTTTCTGAAAACCAAGGCAAAAGGCATAAAGGATCTCATTTCATCTCACACATACTGAATGTGTTTCAAGGCAAAATGTTTGGTTCAGGATTGTTGTTGTTGTTGTTGTTATGTGCTGTGGAATTGGTTCTGACTCATAGCGACCCTGTACAGGGTTTCTGAGGCGGTAACTCTTTAGGGGCGCAGAAAGCCTCATCTTTCTCCCGTGGAACAGCTGGTAGCTTCGAACTGCTGACCTTGCAGTTCGCAGCCTGATTCATAACCACTACGCTACCAGAGCTCCAGGATTAGGTGGGGATAAAAAAAGAAAAATAGCTAGAAGAAATATTAAGAAATGTTATAAATAAACCTGTTCAGATACATAAGCAGCCCATGTGAATCCATTGCTTATTTCCCAGGCCACCAGCTGAATGGAGAAGACATATTCCCTCCTGGGCCAGTGGGTTACCAGCTAATTGCAAGAGGGCACATTAAGACTGATGGATGGTGATCATGGTAAGCCCATTCTCATAAGAGCAGGTGCTGCTGTACAACAGATTGTCATCACTCCAGTGGAGAACCAGGCACAAACAGTAGCCGCAGCGGCACCTAGCTTCCAACGGGACCCAGGTGTGGAATCTAATAATGAGACAATTGGACTTCCCTGGGTTGTGTCTCCACAGGTCAGGATCCACACCTGCAAATGTTCTTCTGGAGTGGTGAGCAGTGGCTTTTTCCAGGTGCTCAGCCCCCATCCCAGCTTTGAGAGGCAGAAAGGATTCGCTCCCATTCTTTTTAGTAGAGGAATTAACCAGTGCAATACCAGTTAACAGTTTTAGCCAAAAGAAAACACTGATGTTATCCCAAAGCGTGGTCCAAGGCTATGGAGCGATTGAGTCCAATTAACAAACACTCCAGATAAACAATGAAAGAGAAAAGTCTTTATTATTAGGAAATCTACTCTGGGGATACCCGTGGCAACTAGGTTTGTCTTTAATGGTGTCCGATGACTAGTTTTTTACAAGCAATGTTTATACCTGTCTTACAATTTTAATTAATTACAATATGCAGGTGTGCTATAATCATATAATTCTAACATATACACTAATTCACAAGGTCACGATGTCCTGATAAACACATCAGAAGGGACTACATGATCAAATTCTCCCAATGCCTATTTACCTAAATGGCTATCGCTTATCAAGACCCAGCTTCAAGCAGAACTATGGTTGTTAGTCTGGTGCTGAAAGATAGACACTGGATTGCTAACATCAAAGTCGGTGATTCAAATCCACCAGCTGCTCCTCAGAAACACACAGGATCACTATGAGTCAGAACTGACTCCATGGTACTAACAACAACATATTTAACTCAGAAGAAATCAGTGCTTTCCTGCCATTTTGCAAGAGCATTGTGATGTGCTAGCTGGTTGGAAGTTGTGAAGCAAGAGCTAAGAAGGAGGGCACATTGCATATAACAACATACAAAAATGCATAAGAAAAGAGTTAGCAACATAATGATGAATAAAATTCTCAGTCAGCTAAAATTGAGGAGTTAAGTGATGAGCCATGAATATCCAGTCTAAACACACACACACACACACACACACACACACAAAACCTTTCTGTAACTTTAACATTTAGTTAACTCACCCATAATGTGATGGCTGGAACTGTGGTTACCTTGGCAGGGCCACACT
>NW_006408532.1:11065342-11066901 GCF_000296735.1 Chrysochloris asiatica | reverse complement strand
CTCAGCGAGATGGATTGGCAAAGTGGCAGCATCAATGGGCTCAAGCATGGCAACAATTGTGAGGTTGGCCCAGGACCGGGCAGGGTTTTGTTCTGTTGTGCATAGGGTCACTGTGAGTCGGTACCGACTCAATGGCACCTAACAACAACAACGTCTCTCATAACACTGCTGAGAGGATTGTAAAATGGTACAACTGCTTTGAAAACTGTCAGTTTCTTAAAATGTTAAACAAACAACTACTATTTGGCCCAACTATTCTACTCCAAGAGAAGTGAAATCATATGTCCCCACAAACACTTGTACCTGAATGTTCATATCAGCTGTGATAGAATAACGACACCTCAAGAAGTCTGTGTCCGAGATGGGCAACTTGGACATTGGATACCCAAATGGGGGGTGGGGGTGGGGCGGACTACAAAGGCAAGAAGTGACTGGCTTACAAGCTTTCAAGAGGGAACCTAGGGCTAGGGGGCTTGGAGGAAGGCAGAATCTCTAGTGAGTACTATCCAATCTGTCTAGGCGGAGCTGATGAAATGAAATGCAGAAGGGTCATTTGTGATACAATAGTGAATGATTGTTATCAGGACTGATTGTGAGGGTTGGAAATGGAAAGGTAGACGTTTTGTAGTAAGGAGGGAGTGATTAACTCTCCAGTCTAGGAGCAGAGGTCTCTAGGACCATCAATGGAGAGGAGCCGAGAGCGGGACTCTTACCCAGAGAAGCAGCGAGGCCGAGATGGAGGCAGAGATGATGACGTGGAGTGATGAAGTGTCTGGGGACTTTGGATCCAGAGAGGGAGAGGGACTGTGTGCTGAAGAATGGGGGCGGGTGGGTAGTGTAGGGGGCGGGTTTATAGGGTATACCCTTTGGTCGGTTGATGATGCATGGAGGGGATTGGAACCATGGCAATGAAACGATGTACGATGGAATGAATGTAAAACTAAAGTTCTCCCATGTAAAATATCATATAATTCACAATAAAACATGAGGAAAAAAAAAAAAAGAGGTCTGTGTCCTAATCCCCAGAACCTGTAAATATGGGACTTTGTAAATCTGATTATATTAAGGATTTTGAAATGGGAAATTATCCCTAAATTATCTGGGTGAGTACAATGTAACCACAAGCATCCTTATAAGATAAAGAGTCTGAAAGTGAGATAAGAGAGAAGCAAAGTGTAGGATAAGTACTGGACTGCTAACTGCAAGGCCAGCAGTTTAAATTCTCAGAAACCTGATACAGGTTCTGAACCAACTTAATGGCACTTAACAACAACAACAAGTATAAGAACTGGTGGTACTGTAATATAAACACTGAATTGCTAACAGCAAAGTTGGTTCAAACCCACTCCTGGGGAACTCTATACAGGGTTGCTATGAGTCGCAATTGGCTTGACAGCACTTACCAACAACAACAAAGTGATTGAAACCTATTGTTTCATGTGTGATCTTATCTGAGGTTTTTGGTTAAACTATTCATTTGATCTTATTAAACAAATACTTTCAATAATTTAGCTACCCAGAATATAATTTTCATACTGAAACACAGTTTAGAATCTTCT
>NW_006408532.1:11029709-11043770 GCF_000296735.1 Chrysochloris asiatica | reverse complement strand
CTCTCTCCATGTCCTCATCTCTGCCTCTATCTCTGGTGTCACACATGATGCATTTTTAAATATATATATTGCTTGAGTCTATTGACTAGGCTTTTGTTGAGAATTTTTCCATCAGTGTTAATGAAGGATATTGGTCTAGAATTTTCTTTTTTAGTGATGTCTATGCCTGGTTTTGGTATTAGAATTATGCTTGCTTCATAAAATTTCTATATTATGGAATAGTTTGAGTAGAATTGGTGTCAGCTCTCCTTTGAATGTTTGGTTAAATCTACCAAATATTAAAGTAAAGCAATCTGAGCCTGGACTTTTTAAAACTGGTATTTTTAAAATGACTTGATGTAATTTTTTTTCTCTTGTTATAAGGCCTGTTCAAGTTTTCTACTTCAGCTTGTATTATTTTAGGTAGGTTGTGTGTTTCTAGAAATTTGTCCATTTCTTTATAGGCTTTCAAATTTGTTGGAGTACAAGTCTTCATATTGTTGTTGTTGTTAAGTGCCGTCAAGTCAGTTCCAACTTATACAGACCCTATACAGGGTTTCCGATGAGTGGCTGGTGGGTTTGAACTGCCGATCTTGCTGTTCAAACAAACCTTGTGGTCCAGTGCTTTACTCTACAGCACCACACCAGGATTCTAATTCTTCATAGTATTCTGATATTATCCTTTTTATTTCTGTTAGTTCTGTCTTGACATCATCCATATCATTTCTTATTCATGTTATTTGTACCTTCTCCTTTTCTTTTGTTAGATTTTCCAATGGTTTGGTGATTTTATTAGTCCTTCCAAAGAACCAATTTCTTGTCTTGTTTATTCTTTCTAGTGTTTATCTATTTCATTTACTTCTGCTCTATTATTTCTTTTCTTCTGGTATCCGTAGGCTTACTTTGTTTGTTTTTTTCTTGTTAGAGATGTTTGTTTGATTATGGTGCTTTCTTCTTTTTGGATGTCTGCATTGGTTGCTATAAATTGCCCTCTCGGCATTGCTTTTGCAAATAAAACCAAAGGTTTTATTTAGTAAGTTGTGTTTTTGTTCTCATTTGACCCAAAGGATTTCTTATTTCCTTTTTTATGTGATCTACTACCCAGTACCTTTTAAGCAGGGTGTTGTTAAATTTCCATGCATTTGATTTTTTTCCTCTTGATCTTCCTATTGCTGATTTCTAATTTTATAGCATTGTAATCTGGAAAGATGCTTCATAAAATTTTGATGTTTAAAAATGTATTAAGGTTTGCTTTGTGTCCTAACATATGGTCTATTCTGGAGAACATTCTGGAGAATGTTCCATGTGCACTGGAAAAGAATGCATACTGTGTCTATGTGTCTATGAAGTCTATGAAGTCATGCTGGTTGATTGTATTGTTTAGTTCTTCTATGTATGTTGAGTTTTTTTCTAACTGTTCTGTCCATCACATGTGGTGTATTAAAATCTTTTATTTTTGTACAGTTGTCTATTTCTTTCCTCAATTCTATTAGAGTTTGATTTATGTATTTTGAGGCTCTTTCATTTGGGGTATAGATATTTATTATGTTTATGTTCTCTTGTTGAATTGACCCCTTAATCATGATATAATGTCCTCCTTTGCCTCTTATGCTGGTTTTTGCCTTAAGGTATATTTTATCAGAGATTAAAATTGCAATTCCTGCTCGTTTTGATTGTCATTAGTTTTTTTCCCCCCCTCATTCTTTGATTTTTAGTCTATTTTTGTGTTTGTAAGATGTGTCTCTTGTAAATAGCATATTAAAGGATCCTGTTTTCTTATCCATTCTGTTACTCTCTGACTCTTGACTGGTACATTTAATCCACTTACATCAGTGCAATTATTGATAGGTATGAATTGATTGCTGTCATTTTGCTGTGTGTTACTTTGTGATGCTGCTGGCTTCTTCATTCCAAATAATTTTCTGCACCAAGTTCATTTTGTTTGTGGGTTTTTCTTTCCATTTTCTTAATTTCTGTTGTGTTAATGTTTTCTAAATCTTACTGATTTCTTCTTTTTCATTTTTATGTGAAGGTGTATTCATTTTCTTTGAGGTTACCCTGGAATTTATTTTTTCTTCCACTTAAAGCAATCTGTTTTATTTTGAAATTTAGTTTACTTTCTTGCCATTTGGAAGTTCTGTGTCTACACTATTCTGTCTTTTTGCTTTAGAGTTGACTTCATTATAAATTCTGGTTCATTTTACTTTTAATAATTCTATATCTGGATTGAGTTCTGAGTGTAGTTGTCATGTATGTTAATCTCAGGTTGTTGTCTGATGCTGTTGGTTCTCAGTTCAAGAGCTTCCTTCAGTATTTTTTGAAAAGTTGGTCTTGTTATTACAAATTCCTTTAATTTCTATTTATCTGGAAACATCCTAATTTCACTGTTGTATTTGAGGGACAGCTTTGCTGGATGTACGATTCTTGTTAGCATTTTTTTTTCTTTCAGAGTTTTGTTTATACCATTCCATTGCCTTCTCACCAGTATGGTGTTTTTTAAAAAATGTTTTATTGTGAATTATGTGAGAGTTTACATGGGAGAACATTAGTTTTACATTCATCCTATTGTGTATTATTTCATTGCCATGCCAGTATGGTTTTTTTTTTTTTTTAAGTTTTTATTGTGAATTGATTGACAGTTTACATGGGAGGACATCGGTTTTAAACTCATCATTTTATTGCAATGATTACAATCTCCTCCATGCATCATTTAACAGTATTTGCTTCTTCTTCCCTCTGGTTTTGTTTGTTTGTTTATATGTTTTTTGGGGATGTACACAAAAAACACTCAGGAGTATATAATCATTTAAACAACCAAAGGGCACATTCTGCGAGCCTGCCTCCTGTCTGCCAGCACACAGCCTTTTGCTTTCCATGAGTCTGGAGTCCTCAGCTGCTTTATCTCTCCATGTCCCCAACTCTACTTCCATCTCTGGTGTCTCTGCTTCTCTGGATAGGGTCCCACATTCCGTTCATGTTCTTCTCCCTTGATGGTCCTAGGGTCCTCTGCTCCTGGACTGTAAGATTAAATACTACCCCCTTTTTGTTACAAGACTTCTACCTTTACAGTTGTGACAGTCGCAATTAGTTATGATAACAATTATTCACTATTATATCATAAGAATCATATCTCCATCTCCATTCGCCAGACCCATCTAGACATGATGAAAACTATTCAGTGGGGATTCTACCTTCTCCCACTGACTCTGAAACTTAACTCCCTCTTGAAAACTTTTAAGCCAGTCACTTCATGCCTTTATTGTCCACCGCCCCTCCTCCCCCCATTTTAGGTAGCCAATGTCTAAGCTGCCCATCCATATCAACCCTGTATACAGAGGGGATATTGACACTTGATGTGAAGATTCCTTCCCTCTCAGTTGATATTTTGAGCTACTACATCCATAAGTATAGGTCAAGTTCATCAAATTGTAGCAATTTCCTTTATAAAAAAAAATTATTTTATCTTCCTCTAGTCGAGTTCTGATCATCAAGCTATTGAGGCTAGGCTGAATGAGTACTATCTACAAGTTTGGGTGTTCTTGTGTGTTTCCCCTCACTTCATATCAGCTGGATGCTTCAATCTCAGCTCTAGCCCTCTGTGGTTATTTCCTTGTCCAGGGGCTCAGGAGTCCCCATCACCTGCATGGTTTTTTGCTGAGAAACCAGAGCTTAATCTTATTGGTGGTTATCCTTTGTGGGTAACTTCTTGTTTTTCCAAGCTGCTCTTAGGATTCTTTCCTTGTCTTTGGTTTTGGAAAGTTTGATTATGATATGTCTCATGATTTTCTTTTGGGATCTCTTTGGGGTTCATTCAGTTTCTTGTATGCTTATCTTCTTGTCTTTCATGATGTTAGGGAAGTTTTCTTCCAATAATTCTTTGACTATTTTCTCTGTGCATTTTATTATCTCCTTCTGTTCTAGAATTCTGATCACCTGCAAGTTATTCCTCTTTATGATTTCCCACATAAGTCTTAGGCTTTCTTCAGATTTTTTTCCTTCTTCTATTTTTTAAAATTGTTCTTCTGGCATACTAGTATTAAGAGATTTATTTACCTTTAAACTTGTTAATTTGGGGTTCCATTGCTTCAAATCTACTCCTTGGCCCTTTCAATGTGTTCTCCATTTCTCAAACCTTAGTATTAATCATCTGGATTTCTAATGGCAGGTTCTGTATTATTTCAAATTTTTCTTTTATTTTGTCTGTGTGTTCTTGTAGTGTTTTCCTGAATCTTTCTAAAGTTTCTTTTGTGTTCTCATGCTTTTCTTGATATTTCTTTCAAATCTTTGTTGTTGTTTAAGTGCTGTTGAGCTGGTTCCAACCCATAGCAAACTTTTAGTTCAAACGACTTTGCAGTACCTTTGCATTAGTACCTATATATCATTCTTTTGAATTCTTTTTCAGTTAGTTTCATTACCTTTTCTTAGTCAAAAATATTTTCTGGATCTGGATCTTGGTCATTTGTGCTAGTCTCTCTTATTTCTTCATGTAAGCTAAAATCGTCTGTTGTCTCTGGGATCTTAAGATGTTTTTGTATTTGTATTTAATTGATGATTGTACGTTAATGTGTTCTTAGTCTCTCACCAACTGTCTCCTGTGGGTGTAAGTTAGAGAATGGAAGTGTGTGCACCATTCTCTGTTCACCATCAATGAACCTCAGTTTAGGGTGGGCATGGATGGTGCAGGCCTATAACCACCAGGAAAATAGAAACAGTAATGGTTACAGGAGAAATAAATGAAATAGGAAACAGGAAAACAATAGAACGAATCAACAAGACAAGAAGTTGGCTCTTTGAAAGGATTAGTAAAATTTGCAAACAACTGGCAAATCCAACACCGCCTTAATTCCAATGCATCAGTTCTTCTTCAGTCTTTCTTATTCATTGTTCAATTTTCACATGCATATGTGGCAATTGAAAATACCATGACTTAGGTCAGGCACAGCTTAATCCTCAAAGTGACATCTTTGCTCTTTAACACTTTTGCTGCAGATTTGTCCAATGCAATACATTGTTTGATGTCTTGACTGCTACTTTCATGAACTCTGATTGTAGTTCCAAGTAAAAGGAAATCCTTGACAGCTTCAATCTTTTCTCCATTTATTATTATGTTGTTTATTGGTCCAGTGGTGAGGATTTGTGTTTTCTTTATACTGATGTTTAGTTCATACTGAAGGCTGTAGTTCTTGATCTTCTTTAGCAAGTGCCTCAAGTCCTCTTGGCTTTCAGCTAGCATGGATGTGTTATCTGTATATTACAGGTTGTTAATGAGGCTTTTGCTATTACTGATGCCACATTCTTCTTCATATAGTCCAGCTTCTCAAATTATTTACTCAGCATACAGTCTAAATAAGTATGGTGAAAGGATACAACCCTGATGCATACCTTTCCTAATTTAAAACTATTCACTATTCCTTTATTCTTTTCCAAAGACTGCCTTTTTGACTATGTTCAGGTTCTGCATGAGCTCATTTCAGAGTTCTGGAATTCCCTTTTCTTTGCAATGTTATCCATAGTTTATTAGGATCCAAACAGTCGAATGCTTTTGCACAGTCAATAAACCATAATAAACATCTTTCTGGTATTCTCTGTTTTCAGTCAAGATACATCTGACATCAGCAGTGATATCCCTCATTCCACATCCTCTTTTGAATCCTGCTTGAATTTCTGGCAGCTCCCTGTCAATGTACTGCTGCAATCTTTTTAAAATTACCCTCAGCAAAATTTTATTTGTGTGTGATATTAATGTTGTTCAATTATTTCCACATTCTGTAGGATCAGCTTTATTTTGAATGGACACAATATGGATCTCTTCCAGGCAGTTAACTAGGTTTCTGTTTTCAAATTTGATGGCAAAGATTAGTGAGTACTTACAACACTGCTTGTTGAAACATTTCAATTGATACTCTGTTAATTCCTAGGGCCTTGTTTTTTGCTTATGCCCTCAGTGCAAATTGTACTTCTTCCTTCAATACAATATAGGTTCTTGATCATATGATACCTCCTTCAATGACTGAACATTGACCAATTATTTTTGGGACAATTACTCTATGTATTCCTTCCATCGTCTTTTGATGCTTCCTGCAGAGTTTAGTATTTTGCCCATAGAGTCCTTCAATGTTGCAAGTTGAGGCTTGATTTTTTTCCTTCAGTTCTCATAGCATGTTAAATGTTAAGCGTGTTCTTCCCTTTTGGTTTTATAACTCCAGGTCTTTGCACATTTCATTATAATACTTGACTTTGTTTCCTTAAACTGTCCTTTGACATTTTCTGTTCAGCTGTTTTACATCTTCATTTCTTCCAGCTGCTTTAGCTTCTTTACATTCAGGAGCTAGTTTCAGAGCCTCTTCTGACATGTACTCGGTTTCTTCTTTCTTTCCTGTCTTTTACATGACCTTTTGCTTTCTTCATTTATGATGTTTTTAATGCCATCCCACAATTACTCTGATGTGTGTCATTAATGTTCAATGTTCTTAAGATGGTTTCTAAATTCAGGTGGAATAAACTCAAGGTTGTATTTTGTCTCTTATGGACTTGTTTTAATCTTCTTTACTTTCAGTCTGAATTTGCACATGATCTTTATGCACTCCATTTCATTTTTGACAGCTTCCAATTTTCCTAGATTCATACATTGTGCGTTCCATATTCCTGTTAGTAATGGATGTTTACAACTGTTACCTCTCACTTTGAGCCATGCCCCATTAGCAACTGAAGGCCTCAAAAGTTTTGCTCAATTCATGCCATTAAAGTTGACTCTACTTTGAGAAGGCAGTCCTTGCTCAGTTGTATTTTGAGTGCCTTTCAAGCTGAGGGTCTTATCTTCTGGCAGTATATCAGACAATAGTTCACTGCTATTTAAAGGTTCCCAGAGGATAATTCCTCAGAAATAGATTGCCTATTCCTTCTTCCTAGTTTGTTCTTAGTCTGGAAGCTCCCCTGACACCTGTCCACTGTAGGTGACCCTGCTGGCATTTGAAACACCAGTGACACATCTTCCAGCATCATAGCAATGTGCAAACCACCAAGGTATGACACACTCATAGATATGTGGGGATTTCCATGTCTATTGTTGTTATTGTTACGTGCCATTGAGTTGGTTCTGACTCATAGCGCCCCTGTATAGGATTTCCAAGGAGTGACTGGTGGGTTTGAACCGCTGACCTTGTAGGTCAAACTGACCTTGTGGTCCAGCATATTATCCTGCAGCGTCACACCAGAACTCCATCATTTATTACAACTCCTTTTAGTTAAATATAATTTTATATATTTGTTACATTAAATAATTTATGGAAACAATGAGATCTTACTGGAATCATATCACTAATATAGTTAGTTTTAAAAGTTTAAATCATAAAACATTAAACCAAATCTTGCATTTAATTTAATTATTGTGCTAACATTTTTGCATAACCAGGAAGAAGCATGTTTTTAAGGTAATAATAACTCACTCTTATTGGTCCAAGGAGTCATCTCATTATCAGGGATATGATGGGCACATTTTAATATAAATAAACCTTCTAATTCATATGTCCAAAAATATTCTTCAGATTTTTAGATTCATGTATGCAGCTCTATTACTCATGTAAGCAAGACTATTACTCAAACTCACATCTAAATAAACATCAATTTTTGCATATCATATCATTCCCTAAAAGTGAGAACATGCAATATTTGTTTTTTATGATTGGCTTATTTTGCTTGCTATAGTTCAAACCCACCAACTGCTCCTAGGAAACTCTATACAGGGTCACTATGAGTCGGAACTAACTTGAGATACTTAACAATAACAGTGTTCTCCAGGGAGTCCTGGTGTAGTATAAGCACTGGACTGTTAACCACAAGGTCACCATCCACTTCTCGTAAACCCTATACCGACTTGATGCTACTAAAAACAGCAACATTCTCCAGCTTGTAATATTTTCGGGGAATTCATTTTTCTTTATTGCTAAGTACCATTCCATTGTACATATTTATCACATTTTATCCACTCAACCACTTAGGTTGTTTCCATCTTTTTGCTTTTGTGAATACTTGTTGTTGTTCTGTGCCATGGAGTTGGTTCCGACTCATAGTGATCCTGTACAGGGTTTCCGAGGCTGTAAATCTTTATGGGAGCAGAAAGCCTCATCTTTCTCCCGCGGAACAGCTGGTAGTTTCGAACTGCTGACCTTGCGGTTCGCAGCCTGATTCGTAACCACTACGCTACCAGAGCTCCTGTGATGAATATAGGTGTGCAGTAAATGGCTCATTTAATAAAAACAATAATTTATGAAAACAAACAACAGCTACATGAATACAATTATTAATGGAACTACAGCTTTGGACTAGAATGAAACAAACATCCTAGGATGGGTTACTGACTAGCAACACAAATGCAATTCACTCAATGTATTATTCCTGAGTAAGTGCTTGCCCCCCAAAAGAATAAAAAGTTGTACAAATTGCACTTTAAATAGTTGAATCTTTCAGCACTTTTGAATGAGGAGGGAAATAACCATAATACAAAGAATCTATAAGGGCTTTCTAACTTAAACATCAGTTTTGCATTATTTCTTTTACAAAAAGTTATGTTTTAAATGTACTCGCCTTTTCTCTGATGACAAGTAGCTGTCAGTAGTGTGCTACGCAACAGATATTGCTGAATGAGCAAACAAACAAACACACTATCTGATCTTTAAGGCAGAATGGCCATTTTGCCAAAGAATGAGAGAAAAACTATTTTTTGATAAGAATTCTATAAAGAGGGTATTGTGAAAAATCAATATTAGGGTATGTTTCTAGAGTTATATGGTTTGCTCACATATAAAAGCTCTTATATTGGCAAACTTAAATAACTTGGAAATGGAATTTTCCTAAACAGTTTAAATATCTTTCAAACCAGGAATTTAAATGGACTTTTGTTCTATTTTCTAATTAAAAAAAAAAAAGTGTGATACCTTTTTATTGTATGTTGTTGTTGTTAAGTACTGTGAGGTCGGTTCCAACTCATAGTGACCCTGCACAGGATTTCCGAGGCTGCAAAAAGACAGGAACAGAAAGCCTCATATTTCTCCCACAGAACAGCTAGTAGTTTTGAACTGCTGACCTTGAGGTTATATAAGAGCAACTAGTTGACATCATGAAAAATGAGTTTTTACTAATCAGAACCAGTATCTGCTAACCCCACAAAAAGGGAGATTCCAGACACCATGTTCTCTTGATGGAATAAAACAACACCTCCTAATAAAGTCTATCTCTCTCTCTCTCTCTCTCTCTCTCTCTCTCTCTCACACACACACACACAGAGGAGAGTGAGAGAAATAAAATTTGAGTCTTGTCAGAACCTCAATATCTACCTGCCAATTTAGCGGAAAAACAGAACAGAGGAACATGTTATAAAATATTAAGGGGATGCAATTGGCACAATTTGGAATGTGGGAAACTCTCCAGGATAAACAACCTATTTATCCACCAAAGACATTGAAAACGGAGGAAAGAAAGAAAGCACTTACCCTAGAATGTTACATTGAATGAGTTTCATTTGTGTTGTTATATTAGTAACCATATCCCAGGATCCTTGTTGTACTATAGTCTAAAGCTGCAGCTCTATCAACATAGCTTTAAATGCCTTTTAATTCTGGGTAAATTAAATCAACCATACAAATAGCCAATAAACTCTTGAAAAGGTGTTCATCATTAACAATTAGGGAAATACAAATCAAAACACAATGAGATATCACTTGTCATCCAATTGTTTGTTGTTTTTGTTAGGTGCCTTGGACTGATAGAGACCCTACATACAATGGTCCTGCACCATCCTTACAACTGTTATGTTTAAACCCATTGTTGTAGTTACTGTATTAATCTGTCTTGTTGAAGGTCTTTCTCTTTTTTGTTGACATTCTACTTTATTAACCATGATATCCTTCTCCAAGGACTGGTGCATCCAGAAAACATGTCCAAAGTATGTGAATTGAAGTCTCACAATCTTTGCATTCTGGATGTACTTCTTCCAAGATAGATTTGTTTGTTCTTCTGGTAGTCCATTCACTATTCTTTGTCAATACTACAATTCACAGACATTAGCTCTTCTTCAGTCTGCCTTATTCATTGTCAGCTTTCACATGTATATGAGGCAGTTAAAAGTACCATGGGACCTAGCTGCAAGATGGCAAAATAGGCAGACATGCTACACAGATCCTCTACAATAAAGATGTTGTTGTTGTTGTTGTTGTTAAGTGCCGCCGAGTCTGTTTGAACGCATAGCGACCCTATCTAGGGTTTCCAAGGAGCAGCTGGTGGGTTTGAATCACCAACCTTGTGGTTAATAGTCTAGTGCTGATCCTACAGTGTCACACCAGGACAGATGCTAAATACTGGAACCCTGAACTTCAGACAAAAAGTATAGAGAAGACTAAGCAAGAAAATTATTGGAACTCAATGAAGGATTCAGCGAAGTGGCAAAATATACAAGATAAACATACAAAAGTCAGTAAGGTTCCTTTATACCAATAAAGAGAGCTAAGAGAAGGAAATTAGGAAAACAATACCATTTACAGGAGTGTGAGAAACGCTGAAGAAATCCAATCTGTACTCATTTTAGCAAGAGTAAGGTTTTCTTTATTTGATTTTGCTAATTGGGTGCCCAACCCAGTAGACACGGGAAGATGCGAGGGATGGCAGGCTCACAAATGGTTTTATTCCCTTGTCTCAAAAAAGCCCCTCCTCCAGTTAAACTGACTCCACGGTACTTAACTACAACAACAACATGGAGGAGAATATTGAAAGTGCCATGGGCTGCCAAAAGAACCAACAGATCTGTGTTGGAAGAAGTATAGCCAGAGTGCTCCTTGGAGGCCAGGATGGCCAAACTTCTGTCTCTCATACTTCGGACATACATATATTGTCAGGAGGGACCAGTCGCTGGAGAAGGATAGCATGTTTGGTAGGGTCTCCACCTAGAGACAACACAGAGAAAAAGAGGAAGACCCAGCGAGATGGACTGGCCAAGTGGCAGCATCAATGGGCTCAAGCATGGCAACGATAGTGAGGTTGGCCCAGGATCGGGCAGTGTTTTGTTCTGCTGTGCATAAGGTCTCTATGAGTCGGCACCAACTCGATGGCACCTAACAACAACAATGGAGTTTACACTCTATCCCTACTAGTCCTTATTGGTAGCAGTCTCATTCATTCAAAGTTTGTTTCCTTCCTGCCCATGAACTCCCCCTATTTCCTTGATGTTGTTGTTGTTGTTAAGTACCATGGAGTCGGTTCTGACTCAGTGACCATGCACAGGGTTTCCAAGACTGCAAATCTTCATGGGAGCAGAAAGCCTCATCTTTCTCCATGGAACAGCTGGTAGTTTCGAACTGCTGATCTTGAGGTAACCACTATGCCACCAGAACCCTGGGCGTATTCTTATTTTAAAATTTCTAGCAGGTCAATCTAGTCTCTTCTCCCCTGAGCTCCTTTGGTTATGCTAGCCTGCTACCCTTAAGGTTCCCTTAGTGCTGAAGATGGATCACCTCAACAGCTATTTCTCACAAATAGCCACTCAAAAGATGAAATATTTAGGAATAAATCTAACCAGAGAAACAGAAAACCTATACAAAAAAAACTACAAACATTACTACAAGAAGGTAAAAGAGGCCTATGAAAATGGAAGAATACACCCTGCTCATAATTAGGAAATCTGAGCATTGTGAAAATGTCTTCACTCCCAAAGTGATCTATAGATACACTGTAATCCAGATCCATTTCAAATATCATTCTTCAGAGACATGGATAAACTAATTATTGACTTTGTGTGAGGGTTCCTAGTGTGGTGCTGTAGGATAAGCACTGAACTACTAACCAAAAGGTCAGTGCTTCATACCAACCAGCGACTCCTCAGAAACCCTATACAGGGTTGCTATGAATCAGAACTGACTCTATGGCACTTAACAACAACAACAACTCTATGTGGGAAGGAAACAGACTCTGGATAAGCAAAGAATTATGAAAGAAGAGGAGCAAAGTAGGAAGCCTCTCACTTCCTGATCTCAAAGCCTACTACATGGTGGCAGTAGTGAACACAGCCTGGTACTGGTACAATGAAAGAAACAGATCAGCGGAACAGAATTGAGAATCCAGAAGTCAGTCCATCCACCTACGATCAGCTGATCTTTGACAAAGAACCAAAACACATTAAATGGGGAATAGATAGTCTCTTTAACAAATGGTGCTGACAGAACTGGAAAACTGTTTGCAGAAGAATGAAACAAGACCCTATCGCATACCATATACAAAAATGAACTTGATGTGAATTAAAAGACCTAAATGTAAAATAAAACCAAGAACCATAAAGAGCATTAATGAAAAAATTGGGGAAACTTAGTGTCTCTGATTCATAGCATAAGTACACTATCAGACATAAATGAAAATATACAAACAGCAGAAGACAAAAATAGATGACTGGAATCTCCTAAAAATTAAATATTTATGTACATCAAAAGGTTTCACCAAAAGAACTTACAGACAGGAAAATATTTTTTGGCGATGACAAGGGCCTTCTCTCTAAAATATAGAGAACACTTCAACAAGAAGAAAAATAATTCAATTAAAAACGGCCAGAAGACATTAACAGACACTTCACCAAAGAAGACAAATAAACAAACATGAATAAATACTCGAGAGTATTAGCCATTGTTGTTCTTAAGTTTGGTCAAGTTGGTTGCAACTCATAAAGACCCTGTACAAGATTTCTGAGGCTGTAAATCTTTGAGGAAGCATAAAGTCTCTGTCAAATCTTATCTATGGGTATACTCCCTCTCTTCCTATCTTCCTACCATAGTACTTGTAGATACTTGGACAGATATATGAGCCTTCCTCCAATTCTGATGCTACATTTTTCTTTATATAGTCTGTAGTTGTTAAGTGCTATCCAGTCGGTTCTGACTCATAGAGGCCTTGTATAAGGTTTCCATGGATCAGCTAGTTGGTTTGAATTGCTGCCCTTGGGTTTGCAGTCCAGTACTCGTCCTACAGCACCACCCCAGAAGTCCTAATATAGTCTAGCTTCTCAAATTACTTTCTCACACACAGATTGAATAAGTATAGTGAAAGGATACAATCCTAGTTCATAGTTTTCATAATTTTAAACCACTCACTATTCCTTTGTTTTGTTCCAATAACTGCCTCTTGGTCTATATACAGATTCCACATGAGCACAATTAAGTGTTCTGGAATTCCCATTCTCTGCAATGTTTTTCATAGGTTGCTATGATTCATGCAGTCGAATGCCTTTCATAGTCAATCAAATACAAGTAAACATGTTTCTGGTATTCTGTGCTTTTCAGCCAAGATCTGACACCTATCATCGACAGTGATTCCACATCCTCTTCTGAGTCTGGCTTGAAGTTCTGATAGCTCTTTGTCAAAGTCCCCTGGCTAGAATGTAAAATCTGTCAGTCTGTCATGCTGTGGTGGCTTGCATGTTGCTGTGATGCTGGAAGTTATGTAACCAATATTTTACAGGGTTACCCCTGGTGGACAGGCTTCAACTGAGCTTCCAGATCAAAAAAAACTTGTGAGTAACAGTGGAACATAGTCAGATGTAGTGCTGGAAGATCAGGCCCTCAGGTTGGAAGGCACTCAAAATACAGTGGGGGAAGAGCTGCCTCCTCAAACAAGAGTTGATTATGCTGATGTGAATGAAGTAAAAGCTTTTATGACCTTCTTTACTGATGGGGCACAACTCAAAATGAGAAGAAACAGCTGTAAACATCCATTAATAAACGGAACATGGAATGTATAAAGTATGAATCTAGGAAAATTGTAAGTTGTTGAAAGCAAAATCAGCTCCTGTTGTGGTGCTGTAGGATAAGTACTGGACTGCAAGGTCAGTTTGAACTGCAAGGTCGGTGGTTCAGACTTACCACTCGCTCCTTGGAAACACTGTACAAGGTCGCTTGAGTCAGAACCGACTGAACAGTACTTCACAACAAGTACAACAGTGAGCTGCAGTGGATTGCATTGGTCACTTTGAATTTGACAATCATGTGGTTTGCTATGCCAGGAGTGACAAACTGAAGAGGAATGGCATTGCATTCTTCATCAAAAAGAACA
>NW_006408532.1:11027642-11029304 GCF_000296735.1 Chrysochloris asiatica | reverse complement strand
TAATATAGTAATACCACTATTATACAAATTTACACATCAGCTACTAAATCAGTGATGATGAAATTGAAGAATTCTACCAACTTCTTCAGTCTGAAATTAATCAAACATGTAATCAAGATGTATTGATAATTACTGGTGATTAGAATACAAAGGTTGGAAACAAAGAGGAAGGGTCAGTAGTTTAAAAATATGATCTTGGTAACAGAAATTATGCTGGAGATTGCATGATAGAATTTTGCAAGACCAATGACTTCTTCATTACATATACATTTTTTTAAACAACATAAAAGATGACTAAATAAAACATTGAAAAAAAAAAGATGACTATACATGGACTTCACCATATGGCATACACAGAATTCAAATTAACTACATCTGTAGGAAGAGACAGTGGAAAAGTTCCATATCATCAGCCAAACCAAGGCCAGGGGCAGATCATGGAACAGACCATCAGTTGTTCATATGTAAGTCCGGACTGAAGCTGAAGAAAACTAAAACAAGTCCACAAAAGCCAAAATGTGACCTTGAACAGGTTCCACATGAATTTAGAGGCCATTTCAAGAACAGATGTGATACATTAGACACTAATTAATGACTGAAGACCTGAAGGGTTGTGGGATAATATCCAAGAACATTATACAAGAAGAAAGCAAAAGTTCATAAAGAAGGCAAGAAAGAAGGAAAAGACCAAAACAGATATCAGAAGAGACTCTGAAACGTGCTCCCCAGCATAGACATGCTAAAGTAAATGGAAGAAATGAGGAAGTGAAAGAGATGAAAATTTCAAAATTTCAAAGGGCATCTCAAGAAGACAAAGTAAGTATTATAATGAAATGGGCAAAGACATGGAGTTAAAAAAACCAAAAGGGAAGAACACGTTCAGCATTTTCACGATGAAAGAATTGAAGAAAAAATTGAAGCCTCTACTTGTGATATTGAAGGATTCTATAGGCAAAATAAGGAGCTGTGGTAGCATGTTGTTGTTGTTGTTATGTGCTGTGGTAGCATAGTGGTTACGAATTGGACTGCTAATCTCAAGGTCAGCAGTTTGAAACTACCAGCAATTTTGTGGGAGAAAGATGAGGCTTTCTGCTCCTGTAAAGATTTACAGCCTCAGAAACCCTGTGCAGGGTCGCTATGGGTCAGAACCGACTCAACGGCACTTAACAACAACAACAAATAGGCAAAATATTGAAAGATGAAAAAAAACATCGAAAGATTGTGGAAGGAATACACATAGTCAGTGTACCAAAAAGAAATGGTTGCCATTCAACCATTTCAAGAGATAGCATATGATCAAGAGCCAATGGTATTAAAGGAAGAAGTCCAAGGTACACTGGAGGCACTGGCAAAGAACAAGCCTCTGGGAATTGATAGTATACAAATTGAAATCTTCCAACAAACTGATGTAGAACTGGAGGCACTCACTCACAAGAAATTTGAAAGATAGCAACCTGGCCAACTGATTGGAAGAGATCCGTATTTGTGCCCATTCCAAAGCGAGGTGACCCAATGGAATGCAGAAATCATTAGACAATATCGTTATTATTCTATGCAAGTAAGATTTTGCTTAAGTTAATTTAAATACGGTTGTAACAGTATATTGACAGGGAACTGCCAGCGATTCAAGGTAGATTCAGAAGAGGATGTGAAATGAGAGAT
>NW_006408532.1:11024676-11025782 GCF_000296735.1 Chrysochloris asiatica | reverse complement strand
CCGTCGAGTCAATTCCGACCCATAGCGACCCTGTACAGGGTTTCCAAGGTGCAGCTGATGAGCTAACCACCGACCTTGCAGTTCGAATGGCTTTGTAGTCTGGCACATTAACCCACAGCACCACACCAGGACTCCTAACAACTATAAACATTAGAAAAAAATCAAGAAAACGTTTTCATTCTATAATAAACATTCTATGATGGTTACCAAGGGTGGGTGGGAAGGAAGAACTATTCACTGGGTAGAGTCTAGACATGTACTAACTTGGGTGACAGGGAAGGCAGCTACAAAGGAAAGGAAGAGAAAGAAAAGAAAGAAGAGGGCACAAAAGGGTGAGCTGATAGACAGCTCCCTGTGACCAGTCAGGTGGCTGACCATTCACCATCACTGACTCAGCTTTGGGAATGTGAGGACTTTGGTGTGCTTACTCAATGCCAGACCTCACTGCACACCTGGAACCAGCACTCTCCATTTGGCTGAATGTTCCAGATCATAAAGCCCACATGGCTGGCTAATTGACTGGCTTCCCCCTCTTCCACCCATTTTTTTTGGCTGTAAAATCTGTCCAGAAGCAAGAATCAGGCCAAGTCAGCAGAGACAGTTAAAAGCTCAGGCCCTGGGATCAGAAAGACCTGGCTGTGTGACTATGAGTCCCACATTCCTTATCTATAAAGTCAGGGCAATGGTAACAGTGAGCTCCCAGAACCATGTAAATACTGTAGAAGAAGATGTATGTAAGGTACCAGCTGGGTGCCTGAGCCTAGCAGGAGTTCAACAGCTATTGTTCACCATCATCATCATCATCTGTGTACGTAGCTTTCTCCCTCAGGGCTGGGGTATTCTATGAACTCATTTCTCTCGTAGTCAACCCTCTTGACCATCGTATAACCACTTTTTGCAGGTGAGAAGCCAGGACTGCCCAGTCATAGCGGATGCTAGATGCTGTCGACCCAATTGATTTCAGGTCTCTACCAGGTAGCCACCCCCTTACATCCCAGTCATATGATGTTTCTGTAGCATTTCTATGGAAAGTTTCACTTTGGCCCAAGCTTCATTAATGCTGTGGCTCAGGAGTAGATGAATTATTACTTTTTTTTTTTTTTTTT
>NW_006408532.1:11010931-11014507 GCF_000296735.1 Chrysochloris asiatica | reverse complement strand
CGATCCTTCCAGGAGTTTTGCTCTGATGTGAAGAGCAGTGGGTGCAGATGCCGAGGAAGGAACTAGAACTTGGGAAAACTGACCCACTTTGAAAAAGGAGGTGGAGAACAGGGAACAAGACAGGAATGCAGGTGCTAAGGATTTAGAGAAGGTTGAGAGAGGACTCAACCAGGAGAGAGGGTGCTGTCTAAACAGATTGTAATAGGTCTGTGTCCGCCATGCACCCTTTCCCTCAATCCTCTGCTCCTCAGTAAAATTTGTGTAAAGACATACACTTTTTTTCTTACATGATTTTTGGAGTGGCTGTGTACTGATTAGAATGTTGCAACATCTGAACCTGGTCTGAAGGTAGCAGCCATGTGGCCTGGCTTGTCCTCGTTTCAGAAGTTCAAGTCCTTAGGGGCCATAACCATGACTTTCTGTGTTCCCTGCATCTTCCCAACGCTGAGCACAGAGAGAGCCTGGCCCAGATGGGAGCTCAGCAAATAGTCATTGAGTGACTAGAATAAGAGCTGCTTGGGACAGCTCTGTGGGCAGTCTGGTAAGGTGAGGACCAGGTGCAGAGATGGTGTTGTCTCCAGGGAGGGACTGAGGAGGGGAGCAGAGACCACAGAGTTCAGAGTCTCTGGGCCCTTGTCTGAGTTACGTAGTGCTGCTACAGCAGAAATACCACAAATGGATGTCTTCAACAAACAGAAAGTCACTCTCTCACAGTTCAGGAGGCTAGAAGCCCAAATTCAGAGGGTCGGCTCTAGGGGAAGGCTATCTCTTTGTCAGCTTTGGAGAAAGATCCTTATTTCCTTTCAGCATCTGTAGGTCCAACATTCCTTGGAGATCTCTGTGTCTTGGTTGCTGTTGTTAAGTGCTGTGAGTCTGTTCCAACTCATAGTGACCCTGTATAGGGCTTCCAAGGAGCAGCTGGTGGGTTTGAACCACTGACCTTGAGATTCAAACTGATCTTTTGGTTCAGTGGGTTATCCTGCAGACACTTCTGGTGTCTTGGATAAAAGGATGAGATATAAGCAGAGAAAGAGGGACCTACTACTACTAGCAAAGGAGAACTAGGGGTAAAGTGTGTCCATTGAACTTGGGGCCCCTGCACTGTGAAGCGCCTACACCAGAGAAACATTGATAGCTCTTTCTTAGTTGTTCCTCCTTCTCTGTTCACTTCTCACTCCTTCTATCTCTTGTAAGATAAAAGATACTCCATACCACACCCTTGGGAGACTCCCTTACATAGGATCAAGGTCTCATAGGATTAAAGGTGATGTGTCCTGGTGTGGTGCTCTAGGATAAGCACTAGACCGTAAGGCTGGTATGAATAGCGAGGTTGGCGATTCAAATCCACCAGCCTCTCCTTGGATACTCTATATAGGGTCGCTATGAGTCAGAATTGACTCGATGGCACTTAACAACAACAATATCCTACCCTGGTGGAGTCCTGGTGTGGTGCTGTAGGATAAGCACTCGACTGTTAGCCACAAGGCTGGTGGCTCAAACCCACCAGCCTCTCCTTGGAAACCCTATACAGGGTTGCTATGAGTCAGAACTGACTCGACAGCACTTAAGAGCAACAACATCCCACCCTAGTGACATAGTGGGTTACATGCTGGGTTGATAACCACAAGACCAGCAGTTTGAACCCATCAGTTTGAATTCATTTCTGCAGGAAAAAGATGAGTCTTTCTGCTCCTGTAACTCAGAAACCCTATATAGGGTTACTGTGAGTCAGAACTGATTCAACAGCACACAACAACCACCGTCCTACCTTTGGAACCCTGGTGTGGTGCTGTAGGATAAACACTCAACTATCAACCAAAAGGTCAGCAGCTGAAACCCACCGACCACTCCACAGGAGAAAGATGAAGCTTTCTGCTCCTGTAAAGATTTATAGCCTTTTATAGGATGTACCCTTTCTTTGATTGGTGATGCATGGAGGGGATTGTAACCATGGCAATAAAACAATAGCAGTGAGTGTGATTTTTTTTTTTTTTTTTTAAGTATCCTACCTTTAATCCTCCTATTGGTTTATTAGAGCCAATAAGTTAAGAGTTGTACTATTAACCATGAGGTTTGCGGCTCAAATCCACCTAACTTTTCTTGGGAGAATGAGGCTTTCTGCTCCCATAGAGATTTACAGCCTTGGAAACCCTATATAGGCTCCCTATGAGTCGGAACCGACTCCATAGCACAGAGCAATTTTATTCCTCATAAGATCACTCAGAATCATGGCCCAGCCAAGCTGACAGGTATTTGGGGGTACTCAGTTCAATCCATGTCAGCCCCTAAATTCAATTCTTCTTTTTTGTCTTCAGAACATGAGGCCCAGGCTCTGGCCCTTTCCTCTGAGGAGGTCACTGTCTCAAACCCATTTTTCTGCATCATCACTAAAGAACCCCTCTGCTCCCCGTGTAATTTGGGTCTGATCCTTTAACACATGACTTTCTTTTCCTTCCTTCTCCTTGCCACTCAGACATCCCTGCCTCACGTTGGGATTTGAGGAGAATCTTAGGTCAACATACCACCTTATTCAAACACAGTATTCAGTTACCCTGGTATGTGCCAGGCACTGTGCTAGGCACAGTGAACAAATCGTTCAGGGAGGGACCTCTGCTGAAAGGGCAGACAAGGAGTAGGACAGAGCTCTGATGGGGAAGGGACATCTCGGCTGAGTCTTGAAGGGTGCACTGAGTCATTCAGGATAAGAGGAGCCTCATGCTGGCAGCCAAAGCTCTGCCAGGAGCCTCCCACTTCCTGGAAAGCTTGAGATGAGCATGTCTGTGGGCCTTGGCCCTCCCTGGCACAGAGGCAGACAGCTTGCCTCAATGGAAAGGCATCTGAGGCTCATGGTGACACTGTGACCTGGTGCAGGAAAGAGGGGACTTCTAAACTGGGAACCCATGTGCTATGACTGTACAGTACTACCTTGGTTTCCAACACGTACTCTGGAACCTATGGAATGTGACAGAATGCACACGTGTGAGATCAGCAGGTTGATTAATTCATTCATCCATTTTTGCATGTGTTCATTCTACAAATGTTCTGTCCCAGGCACTATCCTAGGCAGAGGGGATACAGCAGAGAAAAAAACAAACTGAAGTACCTGTTTACATGGAGCTGATATTCCCCGAGGAGACAGACAGTAAACAAAGAAACAAAGTAACAGACAATTTCAAGGTCATGATAAGGATGTAAAGTAAATAACACAGCAAAGAGTGTGAAGCATGGGGGAAGAAACAGCCAGACCTCTTGAGGAGGAGACATTTGAGCTAAGAGTTGAATCAAGGGAGCCCCAGGAATCTTGGGTAAAGAACAAGAAAGAGCAACTAAGTTGAGGCTTTCTTTCTTTTCTTTTCTTTTTTAGTGATGATTATTTAATCTGGAAACTTTGCTATATATTGTTGCTGTTGTGTGCCATCAAGTCGAATTTCGATTAATAGTGATCCCATGTGACACAGTAGAACCATCCCATTAGGGTTTCCAAGGGTTAATGCACTGGACTGCAAAGTCAGTTTGAACTGCAAGGTCGGTGGTTTAAGCTCACTAGCCACTCCTTGGGAACCCTCTACAGGGTTG
>NW_006408532.1:11006701-11009381 GCF_000296735.1 Chrysochloris asiatica | reverse complement strand
GAAGACTGAGGGGGGAGGGGGGAGTGTAGAGCACAGGCTTCTAGGATATGCCCTTTGGTCGGAAGACGATGCATGGAGGGGACTGGAACCATGGCAATGTAATGATATATGATGGAATGAATATGGAACTGAGGTTCTCTCATGTAAACTATCATATAATTCACAATAAAACATTAAAAAAAAAAAAGAAATTGGAACTAGCCAACTGGGTAAGGGAAAAGATTGTGTGGTCGAAGCCCTAGCCAATGGGGCGAGACACAACCTTAAGGCTTACATCAGGGATTAAAAACTCGAGTGGACTGCCCACTCGATGTGCTCGCTGGCCTGCTCCTGTACAGCTATGCACACGTACCCTTCTGTAGGAGTAAATTTTGCTTTGCCAAGGTAATTTAGTCTCACCGAGTGTTTTTTTGTGTGACATCGGAATTCATTTCTAACAGTGTGAACCATTCAACTTGCGGTTCACAGTTCAGTGCTGATCCTGCAGTGTTAAGTGTCGTTGAGTCGATTCCGACCCATAGCGACCCTGTATAGGGTTTCCAAGGAACAGCTGGTGAGCTTGAACCACCAACCTTGCAGTTCAAACGACTTTGCAGTCTGACACATTAACCCACAGTGCCACACCAGGACTCCTACTTTTATTGTAGGTTGAAGGAAATAAGTATGTAAGCAAAAAGGGATACAAAAACAAAAGAAACCTGGGTGCAAACTAAGAACATGAAGAGTGTGGGATCCGGGAAAGGCTCAGGAGGGCATGGGGCAGCAGGTCCGGGAGTGACCCGCCTGCAGGAGGAGCAGGAGGCTGGTGGGTTGGACACTGAAGCAAGCGATTCAACACTACACGAGTTTGAATGTGTGGGAACTCTCCTGAGAGGCACGCTGTAGGAGATATTCAGAAAACTATGCCAAAAAAAGTGAAATTCATGGAATTGATAAATGTCAACAGCTTTTATATAAAAACCTAAAACCTAGCGCTGCTGAATTTATTCTGATTCATACAGCGCCCCATAGGACAAAGTAGAGCTGCTCCCTAGGGTTCTGAGATGGTACATTTTTATATTTCTCCTATGGAATGACCTAGTGGGTTCAAATTGCCAATTTTTTGGTTAGCAGCCCAATGCTTAACCCATAGTGCCACCAAGCCAATATCATCTTTCTTATAATGTTGTTGTGAAGTGCTGTCGAGTCGGTTCTGACCCATAGTGACCCTGTATAGGGTTTCCGAGGAACAGCTGGTGAGGTTGAACCACAGCAGCAGATTTATCTGTCAGATTCCTTTGTAAGCAAGACAGTCAAGGTTCTAACCTCCTTCACCTTTATTTTCCTTCATATAATTTATCACCTGACATATATTTTTTGCGTACATGTTTCCTGTCTGTTACCTCCCCCATTGTAATGTGAACAGGATCTTGGCTTAGTTAACTGCTGTATTCCCAATGCCAAGAACATAGCATGTATTCAATAAAATGAAAAATCACAGTGACATACTTGGCTCAGCAGGGAATAATATTTGTATAATCATAATAAACTCTGATCAGTTCTTACCAAATTGGTGATGTAACAATTTGTGGGTGCATTTGGTGGAAGCAGTTTGGGGGGATGCAGGAAAAGTCAGCAGGGAGGTTAGAAAGTTAATTCCTTATCTACCATTATGGGAAGTTAAAAGGTAATGTGTGAATTGAATAAATCAAGAGACAGCTAGTAAACATATTATCTGGAAAGATGGAAGCAGATGTTCAGTAACAGCTGGAAGACTGAGGAATATGCCTCTGGGAACTGACCTGAGGAGGTAGAGAGGAGTCGGGCAGAGGCAGCTAGTTTCCATTAGAAGGCTTTTAGGAAGTTTTTCTTTTTTATTACTCTGGTGTGATGGTGAATTTTATGTATCAATTAGTCTAGGCTATAGTTCCCAGTGATTTTGCCAAACACTACACCAGTTTCTCTTGCATAATATAACCTAATGTGATGAGATGAAAAGAGTCCTGGTGTGGCACTGTGGGATAAAGCACCGCACCACAAGATCGGTTTAAACTCACCAGCCGCTCCTTGGAAGCCTTATACAGGGTGGTTATGAGTCAGAACTGACTCGATAGCACTTAACTACTACTAATGTAATCTAATGTGCTGGAATGTAATCACATTCCATAATGTAATTTTCGTAGGCCAGGTTTTCTAGAGAAGAAAAACCAGTGAAAGATACATATGTACATATATAGAGAGAGAAATTTATTAGCTTACAATTGTAGAGTCCCAGGTCCCCAGTGGAAGAGAGTCTTTTCCTGGTGTTCTTTATATTGGAAGTAGGCCACACCCCCAATGAAACATTCTTTTAATTGATTGGCTGGTCATCGCCACTCATCATAGAGTTAACCATGCCTGTATTAAATTTCATCACCATGGGAATAAGCACATTCCAACTGCTGTTGTTGTTAAGTGCTGTTGAGTGATTCCGACCCATAGTGACCCTGTGTAGTAGGGTTTCTGAGGAGCAGCTGGTGAGCTTGAACTGCCGACCTTGCAGTTCAAACGGCTTTGCCTCCTGGTGCATTAACCCACAGCACCACACCTCTGGAAATCCTGACCTAATCAAGTTGACACAGAATTCTACCTATTACAGTAATCTAATGTGGTAGTTGATCTCGGACCAACTATCAACACTCATGGAAGCAGCAGTCAAGAA
>NW_006408532.1:10978560-11006306 GCF_000296735.1 Chrysochloris asiatica | reverse complement strand
GACGGACTGGCAAAGTGGCAGCATCAATGGGCTCAAGCATGGCAACAATTGTGAGGTTGGACCAGGATTGGGCAGTGTTTTGTTCTGCTGTGCATAAAGTCGCTATGAGTCAGTACCGACTCGATGGCACTTAATGACAACAATGTGATAAAATGCAATCATATTCCCTAATGTGATCTGCCTTTATATTTTGGCAGAACTTTCTCTCTCAACTCTGCACTCTTTTTATAGTTGGATGCAAGTCTAAAGAATTCTCCAACCTGTTACCTGACCTTCAAAGTTTGGACTTCCCAACACCTATAATTGCATAAGCCAACCATTAGAGTCCACCACTCATCTGTCAGTTTGTCTACTGTGGTGGCTTGTGTGTTGCTATGAGTCTGGAAGCTATGCCATGGCTATTTTAAATACCAGAAGAGTCACTCAAGGTAGACAGGTTTCAGCTGAGCTTCCAGACAAAGACAGACTAGGAAGAAGGAGAAAAGGAATATTTAGTCACTGAAAGCCTTATGAAAAGCATTGGAATACTCTAAGCACCAGAATATTGACTATTGAAACATGATGAAGAGTACCAGAATATTGTAGAATATTAAAAGTACCATGGACTGCCAAAAGAACAAATCAATCTGTTTTGGAAGAAACACAGCCAGAATGCTTGTTGGAAGCCAGGATGGCCAGACTTCATCTCTCATATGTTGGACATATTATCATGTTTGGTAAAGTGTAGGGTAGGAGATGGATTGGCAGAGTGGCAGCAGCAATGAACTCATACGTAGCAAAGATTGTGAGATTGGCTCAGGACCTGGTAGCCTTTCGTTTCACTGTGTATAGGCCTCTATGAGTTGATATTGACTCGATGACACCTAGCAACAAACACCACCAACATCCTCAGAGTAAATCTCTCTATGTGTTGTTGTTGTTAAGTGCCGTCGGGTCAGTTCCGAACCATAGCGCCCCTAAACAGGGTTTCCGAGGCTGTAAATCTTTATGGGAACAGAAAGCCTCATTTTTCTCCCACGGAGCAGCTGGTAGTTTCGAACTGCTGACCTTGCAGTTCGCAGCCCGATTCGTAACCACTACGCTACCAGAGCTCCACATCTATATGTATATCTCTATCTTCATCTCACTGGTTCTGTTTCTCTACAGAACCCGGACTAGAATATTTGGTAAAAATAAAAATTAGTGAAAGCTAGTTTTAAGAAACAAATCCTCTGGTTTGGAAGTGAGCTTTGAGTTCAGCTAATTGAGCTGAACTCAGCTGATGCATTTGAGTTAAGGTGTTGGAGAAGAATGTTAAAAGTACCAGGACTACCAGAAGAACAAACAAATCTTCTGGAAGAAGAAGCAGAAAGTTCCTTAGAAGTCAGGATGGTGAGACTCTGTCTCTCATACTTCGGTCATGTTATCAGCACAGACCAGTCCCTGAGAAGGACACCATGTCTGGTGAAGTGGAGAGTTAGCAAAAAATATGAAGACCCCCAAGGAGATGGATTGACATAGTAGCAGTGTAACAACTATTGTGAGGATGGCGCAGTACCGGTGGTGTTTTGTTCTGTTGTGCAGAGGGTCACTATGGGTTGGAATCTACTTGACAGTACCTAACAACAGTAACTGAGCTCTCCACTCAGTGGTCTCACTTCTCCAACATGTTGGCCAAGTGGTTATCTGCTTTGCACAAACACCTCCAGAGATGGGGATATCATTAGCTTCCATATAGGATCACCTTAACAGTTTTCTATGCCACACCAGGACTCCTAGGCATTACGAATTGAGGTTGATCAGAAAGGGCACATTTTGGACTCCTGGTGTGGCGCTGTAGGATAAGCACTGGACTGCTAACCACAAGGTCGGCAGTTCAAACCCACCAGCCGCTCCTCGGAAACCCTATACAGGGTCGCTATGAGTTGGAACTGAACACTTAATAACAATAACGGGTTTCAGAAGCTATGGGTCGGAAGTGAAGCCCCACATATCCTGGTCACGGGGTCCTTGCAATTACCAAGTTAGTCCACTGGAGGGCACTGTGGGACAGAAACCCAGTAGCAAATGGATCAAGTGGGATCAAGAGGGATTAGTGGAATGCAGCTCAGGGATGCGATGACGACTGGTGATAAAGAGTTTTCATTCTCTGAAGTTTGCCCTTTGCAACAACTACTCTATTGAGTCCTTCATGCAAAACTAGGTACTATCATTGTTGTAGTTAAGTGTTGAATCGATTCAAACTCATAGCGATCCATTCCGAGGAGTGACTGGTGGGTTTGAACCGCTGACCTTGTGGTTAGCAGTCCAATGTTTATCCTGCAGCGTCACACAGGACTCCTATTAGGATGCCACTTTATAGATGAAGAAACTAAGGTCCACTGTTGTTAAATAACTTGTCTCAATGTCACCAAGTTAGAGATGGGCGATTAAACTGACCTCAAATTCCAAATTATTGCAACATAATCACCCCACCCCCACCCCCAGGCTCCCGCAAAAGATTTAAGGCATTATAAACCCTACGCAGGGTTGTTGTGAGTAGAAATCTACTCCAAGGCACTTAACAACAACAAGAAGCATGGTGGTGGGGTGGGATTTCTCCACATGAATTAGTGTGGAGGAAGGCTGAGCTGTGGGGTTAGGGTTAGGCCTGGGGAAGGAGCCAGGGGACTGTGTGACCCACTGTGGATGTGGGTGGCAGTTGGGGGAGATTCCAGGCCACATGGCTGGGAGTCCTTTGGTGTTGGTCCTTGATAGAACAGGCCCTCTAGGAATCTGCCAGAATTAATAATATCTGGCTGAATTTCAGCATCACAAGACTTGGGGACTGAGCATGGTGGAGACATTCTTGACTCCCCAGTGCTCTCTTTCACCCACCTGCCTGTCCCTCTCAGGCTGGGAACCCCACAGCTCTGAGTTCCATGTAGCTAGGGTGCAGGGGAGTCACTTGGCCTGACTATGCATGGAAACAAGAACCCCCCAGTTCAGGGTCTTATTGAGATTCACTGGGATAATGCTCCCACTTGCACAGGGTAGGGCTAACGCGTAGGTGCTGTTCTTGCAGTAAATGCTTTCTGCAGCCCTGCAGTGTGGATGCTGGGAACTCTATAACAGGGAGCTCCTACAGAGCTCACTGTCTTCTCTTACAGGATTGAAGCTGGTGGCTACAGCTGACTGGGCTCATCTGTGGAATGCACACAAACTGGACTGGACACACCAGCTTTTTGGACATTTGGAATTGGGTTCTGGTGACCCTGGTCACATGGAGTAGGCCCCAGCTGAGAAGTTACAACTAGTCTCCAGGGCTGAGGAAACCATGTTGGGGTTGCCATGACAGCAGACCTGAACAGGCCAAAATGAGGCAGAGGCATCGTGAGAAAAGAGTCCTGGCTCTTCCCAGCTCCTGGCTAGGGACCCTTTTGTGTCACCTCTTGCCACAGGCTCCTGGAGGCTGTGCTATGTCCTCCATTCAAGTCCCACGTGGCTAGTTGTAGAGTGTTGCTGCTCCACACATCCAAATGGTCCCCAGCAAAGGCAAGTGCAGGTAGATGCATTTCTTGACATCCAGTCCTTGGAATTCCCACAGTCATCGTTTAGATATATTTACTGAGGCCTGATTCGAGCACAAATGCACACATCATCAAACCCTCACAAGATGTGAGGTGGGTGCTCAGTTCTCCTCATTTTAGAGTTGAGGAAACTGAGGTCCACCAGGCAAAGTCATCTGACCAGGCTCACCCAGGTACTGAGGCCTTGAACCTTAGGGGTCTTGGCTGATTTCAGAGCCCATATTGCCTGCATGATGTCTGCTGAGAAATTCTTTGTAGCTAAATTTTCATTTTCCTGAACTGTTCTCAGGAGTCTTTTCTTGTCTTTGGTTTTGGAAAGTTTGATTATTATATGTCTTGGTGATTTTCTTTGGGGATCTCTCCTGTTTGCAGCAAATACAATTTCTCCTCATTTCTGCTTGTCTTTCATAATGCTAGGGAAATGATCTTCTGACAACTCTTGGACAACTTTTGCTGTGATTTTTATTGTCTACTGCTGTTCTGGAATTTTGAGCACATGTAAGTTGTTCCTCTTCATGGTAGACCACATAACTCTTAGGGTTTCTTTGGATTTTTTTTTCCTTCTTATTTTCTGATTGCTCTTATAGAATACTAGTACTGAGAGATTTATCTTCAAACTCACTAATTTGAGCTTCCATTACTTAGAATCTGCTCCTTTTCCCTTTTAATGTATTGTCCATTTCTAAAATCTTAGTATTAATCTTCTGGATTTCTAGCTGCAGGTTTTATATTGTTTCATAATTCTCAGTTATTTTGTCTGCTTGTTCGGGTAGTGCTTTCCTGAATTCTTCTGAAGTTTCTTTCTTTGTTTCCTTGCTTCTCTAAGTCTTTTTGTCAATCCTTTGAAGGCCCCTTATATTGTTCTTTGAATTCTTTTTCAGTTAGTTCCATTATCTTTTCTTCCTCAGAAATATTTTCTCGCTCTGCATCTTGGTCATTTGTTTGAGCCATTCTCTCTTGTTTCTTTGTGTGAGCTAAAATTGTTTGTTTCCTCCAGGACATTGTTGTGTTATTATATTTGTGTTTAATTGTAGGCTCTCAACAACTCTCTACTGTGGGTATAGTTAGAGAATGGAAGCATGTGCACTGTTCTGCATTCATTATTCTCACAGTTTAGGTGGGTTTGACTGTTTGGCTGCTGTCTATCAAGTGGCACAGGAGCTGATACTGCTCTATTCCAGTAAATGGATCTGCAGCATGTCCAGTTGTGGTTAGGCTGTATGGGCATGGTTGCTGTCTCCTATCAGGTGGCAAAGAGGAAGAGTCCCCTCCCCAACACATACATAAGAAAACAAAACAGAGTAAACATATAAGCAACCAACAATGAATAGAAAATAATAAAGGTGGAAAAATAAAAATAAAAAAAAAGAATGTAATAACTCAAAAGGAAAAAAGATGGACAGGAAAGTGGAGTTATAGAAGAGAAAAATCAGAAAGAAAATAAAAGGAAGAAACAAAAAATATATATGGAAAACCAGGGAAAGGGAAGATGAAGAGTGAAAAAGAGTAGAGAGAAGTAAAGAAAGATCAAAAGGGAAAAAAAAGAAGAGTGGAAATGAGAACAAAAGAAAAAAAGGAAAAATAAAAGCAGAAATAGAACAAAACTCAGGGCAATGCGAAGAGAAGAAGAAAGAATAAATAAACAAAAACAATGAAACAACAAAAGAAACAAATCCCAAATAAGCAGTGTAGCTGTTGGACCTGGAGAAGAGAAAACTCTGGAGGTTCCTGCCAACCAAGTTGTTCATAAGGTGGGAGGGATGTGACAGCAGAGTTCCTGATTCTAGATGGAGTTCCTACAGGCTTGGGTGTTACCTCTTGTTCAGGGCATTCAATTCAGAAGTAGTTTGTGGAGCCCTTTGATGGAACCTGTTTTAATGTTTCTTAGGACCATGGGGCAGCTGGGGGCAGGGTGGCTGGTTAGAAAGTTTTTGTAGACTAATGGTGGTCTGGTAGCTCTGTGGGTTCTGTAGGTCTAGAGCTGAGACTGCCTGAATCCAGGCACCAAAATGATGGATTTGGTCCCTGCCTCACACCTGTGTGGCTCACAACCAGGTGCCTCTAAACTCCTGGAGAGTAAGGTCTGTGCTGGGGGTGGATGAGGGTGGAAGCTGGCCATACCTCTGGTTATGGCGGGGGTTACGGAGAGAAGGAATCCCACATTACTTGTTGCCTGTGTGAATCTGCTCTGCCAGGTCACCTTCTATCACTAAAGCTGCTCACAAAAGTTCAAGATGGTTGTGTCGCATCTGACCAACTGTTCACCAGTCAGTCTTCTTCCCTTGCCATCCCTGCTCAGCTTCTCCACCCAGCAAACACTCACTCCACTTCTCTGAGCTTTCCTCTGAAGTTCAGGGTTCCAGAGTTTTCATCAGTGTCTATTTCATCTGGTCTCTCGTATCTTTGTTGTAGCGAGTCCATGTAGTGTGTCTGCCTAGTCCTCCATCTTGTTGGAAGTCCTGTCCTTCATCTTTTAATTCCATTTTTCCATGAATTTTTCAAGAAGTCTTGTATTCTTAACCTGGATTTCATGCTTACTCATTTAGCTAGGAATGTGAAAGATTATGAATGTATTTACTGATGAATAAAATGATTTCATTCCTAGCAGATTTGTGGATGGTTGCTAGTCTCCTTTTTATGTCTTCTTCCCCATACCCCTTACACTAAAAATCCCTGGAGATAGTGAATGGTTCTTACTCCCTTGACTTTCCTCCTTAACCCCCTCATTTCTCAACACCCCATACAGGGCCTGAGATTGTGCCCGCTACACATTTGATTGATGGCATGGGATTTGGGAAACCCACAGCTTGTCAGAGGGAGCCTTTAGCTGAGACGACGACATAGAGCCTTTATCAGTCTTTCCACCCATCTCTGAGAGCCCATGTCAGGGAAGCCCACCGGAACCCCTCACCAGCCTTCTTATCAGGGGACATATTCTAGCTGGGGCCTCTCCTCCTAAGAAGGGAAAGATCAAGCTTGTGATTTCCGGCCCCTTTTCTGAGTTTTGCCCAGTGGGGCGGGGGCATACCAGGAGGCCGGAAGGGGGTCATTGAAACAGGAAGGTCCTGCACTGTGCTTGTTTTTCCAGCCTGCCGGGTGGGCCCTTGGGTCTATGACGTGACCCTTCTCAGGAGGTGACCCCCGTGGGGGGCTAGGGGAAGTGAGGGAGGGACATTTGCTTCTTTGGAAGCTAGGAGGCCTCGTGTTTCTCTTAGGAGCCAGGATGTGACTGGAGAGGACTGGGTTTTAACCAGAGTTAGAGGATTCCTCTGGGAAAGGTCTCAAAGGGTCCTCATCTAGTCAGCCTGGCTGTGCCTTGAAGCACCTCTCTGACTGCCCACCTTTGTTCCCCAGGTCCATCTGGCAGGTGACACATGGAGTAGGGGTTCATAAGACATTGGTGAATGAACAGTGACCCAGAATGCTTCAGCTATGAGGGTGTGGATAAGGCTCTGAGCATGTGGGTTTCCTGATTTAACAGAAAACCCCTTTCTTACATGCCATGCCTGGTGAGTTCAGAGGTAGGCTGCCTGGGTGGGATCTTAGAAAATTGTTAACTTTGTTGAGCCTTGTTTTTTCACCTGTAAGTTACAGATAATGGAAATTCTTTACAGGGTTGTGGGGTAAAAAAAAAACCCAAAAAACAAAAAGGCAATATTGGACTTAGTAACAAGCCTGGTAAGGGGCCCTAGTGAGACAATGGTTAAGTGCTCAGCTGCTAACAGAAAAGTTGGCAGTTTGAACCTACACAGCGGCTCTGTGGGAGAAAGACAGGATGCTCTGCTCCTGCTGGGAAGAAGACAATCGAGAAAGTCCTATGGGAGAGTTCTACTCTGTCACATGGGGTTGCTATGAGTTGGAATTGACTCGATGGCATCGAACAACAGCAACAAAAAAACCTGGTACTTGAAGGCACGGAATACATGTTAATGACCATCGTCCCAAATCTCTCCTCTGTAGTTCACACACACACACACACACACACACATTTATAGAACACTATCGCTATCGTAGTAGATTACAAGTTGGGCTGCTAATCACAAAGTCACCAGTTCTAATTTACCAGCTACTCTGCAGGAGAAAGATGAAGCTTTCTGCTCCCATAAAGATTTACAGTCTTGGAAATCCTACGTTGTTGATAAGTGCAGTCGAGTTGGTTCCAACTCATAGTGACCCTGTATAGGGTTTCCGAGGAGCAGCTGGTGGGTTTGAATTGTCACCTTGCAGTCTAGTGCTTATCATACAGAGCCACACCAGGACACTGGAAACCCATACAGGGTTGCTATGAGTCAGAACTGACTCCATGGCATACAATCACCACTGCCATCAGGATACTAGGGATTATGCCCATGTGTGACATGGACAAACACATTTAATCCTCACCAACTCTCTAGGAGCAAGATACAGTTGATCCTCATTATTTATGGATTCTATATTTGTGATTCCACCTACTTGTTAACATTTATTGTTGTTGTTGTTAGGTGCCATCGAGTCAGTACTGACTCATATCGACCCTATGTACAATAGAATGAAACACTGCCAGGTTCTGCACCAACCTCACAATCGTTGCTATAACGAGCCCGTTATTGCTACCACTGTGCCAAACCATCTCGTTGGGGTTCTTCCTCTTTTTCTCTGACCCTGCATTTTACCAAACATGATATTCTTCTTGAGGGACAAGTCCTTTCTGATGCTGTGTCCCAAGTATGAGAGACGAAGTCTGATACTCCTGGCTTCCAAGCAGCATTCTGGCTGTACTTCTTCCAACATAGATTTGTTTGTTCTTTTGGCAGTCCATGGTACTTTAAATATTATCCACCAACAACATAGCGTTGTGGTTACAAATTGGGCTGTGAACCTTAAGGTTAGCAGTTCGAAACTACCAGCTTTTCCGCGGAAGAAAGATGAGGCTTTCTGCCCCCGTAAAGATTTACAGCCTTGGAAACCCTGTACAGGGTCGCTATGAGTCAGAACCGACTCCATGGCACATCACCACGACCACCACCAACACCATAACTCAAATACACCAATTTTACAGTCTTCCTTATTCACTGTCCAACGATCATATGCATATGAGGCTATTGAAATTACCATGGCTTGGGTCAGGCGCACCTTAGTCTTCAAACTGATATCTCTTTTGCTCTTGAACACTTTAAAGAGGTCTTGTGCAGCAGATTTGACGAATACAATATGTTGTTTTATTTTTTGACTGCTGCTTCCATGAGTATTGATGGTTAATCCTAGTAAAATAAAGTTTTCGACAACTTCAATCTTTTCTTCATTTATATGAACATTTGTTTATTGGTCCAGTGGTGAGGATTTTTGTTTTCTTTGCTTTGAGTTACAACCCATCAGTAAGTATTTTAAGTCCTCTTTGCTTTCAGCAAGCAAGATTGTATCATCTGCATATTGCAGGTTGTTAATGAGTCTTCCTCCAATCCTGATGCCATGTTTTTCTCCATATAATCCAGCTTCTTGGATTATATGATCAACATACAGACTGAATAAGTATGGTGAAAGAATACAACCTGGTGAACACCTAGTGGTGCTTTGTGATCATTTGTGGATATGCACATGCATACCAAAAAACCTACTGCCATCTAGTCGATGCCTATAGACCCTATAGAACAGAATAGAACTGCTCCCTAGGGTTTCAGAGACTGGTGTTTTTCTTTTTTTATTATGAATTGGGTGAAGGTTTATAGACAAGATTATCAATTTTACATTCAGCAAATTATATGCTTTGTTTCATCTCAATGATTAAAATATCCTCTCAGCAGCATTTATCATATTTCTTCCCTGTGGCTCTCCATTTACATCTTATATTTCACAAATGAATAAGTAAGAAACATTTGATGTACACATACAAAACAAAAACCATATTTATTTAAATGTCCAAAGGGCACATTCTGCCAGGCCAGCCTCCTGCCTGCAGGCACAAGGCCTAATTTCTTAGTCCATGGGCCTAGAGCCCACCACAGCTCTGTCTGCCCATGTCTTCGCCTCTGCCGCCGTCTCTGCTGTTGCTGCTTTTCTAGGTAAGGATCTCATGCTCCACTGCCACTCTTCTTTTTTTTTTTTTTTTTAAGTTTTAATTGTGATTTGAGTGATAGTTTACATGGTAGAGTATCAGCTTTACATCCATACTATCGTATTTCGTTTCATTGCAATGATTACAATCCCATCCATGCATCATCATTCAACAGCATTTGCTTCCAATCCCTCTGTTTTTGTTTTTTTTTTTTGATGAACGAAGCACTCAGGAATATATAACCAATCAAACAACCAAAGGGCATACTCTGCATGCCAACCCCCTGGCCGTCAGCACACAGCCCCTTTCCTTCCTTGAGGCTAGAGTCCTCAGCCAGAGCATCTGTCCTCGTTCTCATCTCTGCCTCCAGCTCTGGCATTGCTGTTTCTCTGGACAGAGTCCTCTACTCTGTTCTTCATCTTTGATGGTACCAGGGTCCTCTGCTCCTGAACTGCAAAATCAACCACTCCCCGTCTACCTTTACATTTGCAACATTCACAATCAGTCCTGATAGCAATTATTCACTATTGAACTACAAGAGTCTTATCCCCATCTCCTTTCACCTGTTTGGAAGCTACTCAGTGGAGATTCTACCTTCCCCTACGCCCTCTGAAACTAAGCTTCCTCTTGAAATCTTGTAAGCCAGTCACTTTGTGCCTTTGTTGCCCCCCTCACCCCCATTTTGGGTCCCACTCTCCCTTCTTGATGGTCCTGGAATGAAAGATTAACTACTCCCCCTTTTAGTTACACATCTTCTACAATTACAGTTGGGACCATTGCAATGAATCCTGCTAACAATCATTCACTATTGAGGCATAAAAACCCTATCACTGTCGTCCCTCATCCCTTTTCACCAGCTCCATCTGGTGGGGATTCTATTTTATGCCCCTCCCCCCATCATTCAGAAATTAAATTTTTATGGGAGCAGACTGACTCATCTTTCTCCCATGGAACTGCTGGTGGATTTGAATCACCGACCTTTCATTTAGCAACCCAACACTGTGTCACATGGGTTCCTTTGCACATGCATACAGTGCCAACAACAACACACAAGACGACTTTCTATTCTTTAACACAATGTTCACAGGGACTTTATAGAGCATGATGAACACAATTGGTGGTAATCACCTGTACTATTTCCCCCGCATTGTGTGGATGAACAAACTGAGGCTTAGATGGTTAAATCGCTTGTCCAGGGTCACAAATCTCCAAGTAGGAAAGTCAGTCTGTTTAACTTCAAAGTGTGAGCTCTTAATCACCATGTTACTATGTCTTCAAACGAATTCATTTTCACCTTGGGAAAGTACATGAGGCCACTGTAAGTCAGAAACAGGTTAATAGGTAAGTAGACATTTCATCTCTCCAAAGGTCTCACTCACCACAACCATGACCAAGGAATTATCCACACTAGGCCGAAGTTAAGTAATGTCAAGTTGGTTGCTGTTGGTAAGTGCCATCAAGTCGGCTCTGACCCCTAACAACCCTGTATAGGGTTTCCAAGGAGCAGCTGGTGAGCTTGAACCGCTGACCTTGCAGTTCAAACTGACTTTGCTGTCCAGCGCATTAACCCCTCTGTAATGCCACATCCAAACTCTATAGATTGTGAGCTTTGATCACAACTGTTCAGACTCCATTTACCCTTCCGTGAACCTTAACAGGCTCAGTGCTCTGTCTTTCTGACTTGGGAAATCTGGAAGCAGCAAACCCAAAGGCCACAGCATCACATGCCCCCCGAGGATCTGGCAGCAAGGCAGATGTGGGAAAGCCTCCATAAGGCAGGCATGGCAACTCCAAACACAAAGTCGGCTGGACCATCCAGTGTGGGGTACATGATACACTGCCAGCCCCTGAAGGTATCGTGGCAGAGCCGTTCAGCAGTGAGACGCCTGAGGACCTTCCAAGGAGACTGCTATTTATAAATGTAGACGTTGTAAGTTAAATATACACAGTTTGGAAAAAAAAAAAAAATATATATATATATATATATACACAGTTTGTAAGATAAAGAAAGGGCTTGGGGCTTCCAGTTGCATAAGAGCAGCTCAGATTTCAGCCCTTGAGAAAAAGGACTGTGGGAACTCCAAGGGTGACTGGGATTCCCAAGTGCCCCGGATGGATCGTAGTCTCTGAAACATCACTGGTCTCATAAAAAGGAAGAGAAGATTCCATGGGATCGCAAAACAAATGAACAGAATGTGAACTGAGTCCAGAGTGGCTGAAGAGTGAGGTATGGGTGGCCAGGCACTGAAGCCACAAAGGTGGGAGCTGGGGCTAAGGTAATAGGAAACCTCTGTCCAGAGAGCAGAAAACTAGTCTGATCTGATGAGCAGGGATTCTAGAGGTCAGGTTCCTAAGCAACAATGCTGCAGGAATTGTAGGAATACCTATACTAGGAATGACTGTGAGGCATGTGGGTGGTGATAGACAAGCTCAAGATTCCTGGAGCCAAATTTTCAAGTGAGTGAGTACTCTGGGTTCAAGCAGAAGCAAATCAAATCCTCTCTGTAGGAACCCCCAGGACTCACAGATTCAGATCACAAACAAAGATTCATTTCTACATGAAGGTTAAGTCACTATGAAAGTCAGTAGAAACAAGAACAATAAAAATTTATAGAAATTACAACCATCAGATTCCAAGTTTAGAACAGCTGACATATGAAGGAGATTAAGAACTCAGGGGTGAGACTTCGGGCAAGATGGTGAACGAGGCAGACACACTATATGGACCCTCTATAACAAAGATACAAAAGACCAAATGAAACAGACACAGATGAAAATCCTGGATCCCGAACTTTAACTAGAGAAGTGGAGTGAGTGCTTGCTGGGAGGATAAACTGAACAGGGATGGTAAGAGAGAAAGACTGCTTGGTGAACAGCTGCCCAGACGCAACGCAGCGCAACCATCTTAAACTTTTGTGAGCAGCTTTGGTGACAGAAGGTGACCTGACAGCAGATTCGCACAGGTGACAGGAAAGGTGTGGTTCCTTCTTTGCCCCCACACTCCCTTGGTAACCGGTGGTGCGGCCTGCTCCCACCCTCTTCCACCCCCAGCACAGACCTACTGTCGGGGAGTTTGCAGCCACATGGGTATGAGCCACCCCAGTGTGAGTTAGGGGCCAGCTGTGCTACTTTGATGCGTGGAATCAGGAGGGCTTCAGACCTACAGAATCTGCAGATCACCAGACCAGCATTAGTCTAGCAGAAACCCTCATAATCAGTCACCCTGTGGTCCAAACAGACACTGAAATAGCCTCCATCAAGGGCGTCCATGAACTATTTCCAAATTGAGTGCCCCGAACATAGATAACATCTCTCAATTAGAGATAAGCCAAGCAGAAAAACAAAGCAATATCTATATGGTGGTGGATGGTGGTTATGTGCTGTGGAGTCGGTTCCGACTCACAGTAATCCTGTATGGGATTTCTGAGGCTGTAACTCTTTACAGAAAGCCTCACCTTTCCCTTGAGGAACAGCTGGTAGTTTTGAACTGCTGACTGTGAGATTAGCAGCCTAACTCATAACCATATGCTACCACCTTAAATAACAAGGTTGCCCTAACAGAGAACACCACATTCAAGAGTTAGAGAAATTATTTTTTCTTTTTACATTTTTCTACAAGTACTGCCTTTGTTGTGTCCCATAATTTTTTTTTAATGAGAAAATAAACACATTGTTTTCCTTCCAGCACATGAGAAAAAAGAAAGCAATTTCCTCTTTTCCCTGTTTCTTCTTCTCTTTTCCTTCCTTTTCTTTCTAATTACCTTCCCTATCACAAATTAACATGTGTCTACCCTCTGGCCAGTAAATAATTCTCTCTTGCCTCTCATCCCCGGTAACCATCATATAAAGTTTATTACAGAATGAAAACCTTTTCTTGACTTTTCATAGTAGTTATCTCATACAATATTGGTCCCTTTGGGATCGACTAATTTCACTCAGCATAATGTCCTCCTATGTGGTGTTTTGTAGATTCATCTATATTTTTCAATGTTGTATAATATTCCATTGTGTATATGTACTGAAGGAGTCCTGGTGTGGCGCTGCGGGCTAATGCACTGGACTGCAAGGTCGGTTTGAATCCCATGGTTGGTGGTTCAAACCGCTCCTCGGAAACTCTACACAGGATCACTGTGGGTCGAAACTGACTCGACGGCACTTAACAAGTTTGTTCAACCATTCCTCTACTGCTGGGCATCTAGGCTGTCTCCATCATTTTGCAATTGTGAGTAAAGCTGCAATGAACATGGGTGTACATATAGCTTACTCGTGTTACAGCTCTTATTTCTTGAGGATATATACCAAGAGATTGCTGGGTTACAGGAGGTTTCTATTTCCAACCTTCTAAGAAAGTGCTGTATTATTTTCCACAGTGGTTGCACCACTTTTAGTCCTACCAGCAGGGTAGTCTCCACACCCTGTCCATCCTTTGTTGTTTACTTTTTTTTTTTTTAACTTTGTTGTTAATACAAACAACAATTTGCATCTCTGTAATAGCTCACCAACCGCTCCCCAGAAACCCTACATACGGTCACTATGAGTTGGAACTGACTCGATGGTACTCAACAACAACAATAGCTAGTGGTCGTGAGCATTTCTTCATATATTTGTTGGACTAATGTGTTGATTTTGGTTCTTTCTTCTTTTTGGATGTGTGCACCTATTGCTATAAATTGCCCTCCAGCACTGTTTTTGCTGTGTCCCAAAGGTTTTTTTTTTTTTGCATGTAGTGTTTTCATTCTCATTTGACTCAAGGAATTTTCTTATTTTGTTTTTTATTTCTTCTGTTATATGGTATATAAGTCTTGGCAATTTTTTTTCTTTTAGAGCTTTGCATTATCATTTCATTGTCTTCTTACCTGGTTTAGCTGCGAAATCAGAGCTTAGTCTTATTGGTTCTCCTTTGTAGGGAACTTTTTGTTTTTCCCAAGCTGCTCTCGGGAGTCTTTCCTTGTCTTTGATTTTGGTAAGTTTGATTATGATATGTATCTGTGATTTTCTTACGGGGTCTGTTCTGTTTGGTGTTCTTTCAGCTTCTTGAATGTGCAGCTTTTCATCTTTCATGATGTTAGAGAAGTTTTCTTCCAAAGCTCTTCAACAATTTTCTTTATGAATTTTATTGTCTTTTCCTGTTCTGGAATTCCAGTCACCCGTAAGTTAGGCAAATCTGCTTACACAAGACCTTTTAAAGTGTTGAAGAGCAAAGATGTCAGCTTGAGGACTAAGGTGCGCCTGACCCAAGCCATGGTATTTTCAATAACCCCATATGGATGCGAAAGCTGGACAGTGAATAAGGAAGATCATAGAAGGATTAATGCTTTTGAGTTATGGTGTTGGAGAAGAATATTGAAAGTGCCATGGGCTGCCAAAAGAACAAAGATCTGTGTTGGAAGAAGTAAGGCCAGAGTGCTCCTTGGAGGAAAGGATGGCCATACTTTGGATATATCAGGAGAGACCAGTTGCTGGAGAAGGATATCGTGTTTGGTAGGGTGGAGGGTTAGAGAACCCCTAGTGAGATGGATTGGCAAAATGGCAGCATCAGTGGGTTCAAGCGTGGCAACAATTATGAGGTTGGCCCATGACTGGGCTGTGTTTCATTCTGTTGTGAATAGGGTTGCCATGAGTTGGTACCGACTCAATGGCACCTAACAACAACAGCAACATAAGTTATTTCTCTTCATGGTGTCCCACATAAATTTTTGACTTCCTTTGGATTTTTTCATTCTTTTCTCTGATGCTCCTCTAGTTTACTAGTGTTGAGAGCTTTTTCTTCAAGCTCACTAGTTTGGGCTTCCATTGATTCAAATCTACTCCTTTGCCCTTTTGATATATTTTCCATTTCTGAAATCTTAAAATTAATCTTCTGGATTTCTAGTTGCAGGTTTTGTATTTTTTCAAAAGTTTCATTTATTTTGTCTGGTTGTTCCTATAGTGTTTTCCTGATTTCTTCTAATTTTTTTTTTTCTGTGGTCTCCATGCTTTCCTGAATCTAGGGGCTCTGATACATGGCATAAATACACTGTCAAACATAACTGAAAACACACAAACAGAAGACAAAATAGATAACTGGGACCTCCTAAAAACTAGACACTTACATGTATCAAAAGATTTCACCAGAAGAGTAAAAAGACAATGCACAGATGGGAAAAATGCTTGGCAATGATGTAGGATGACTCTCTACACAGATAAATGCACACTCATGTTCATTGCAGGAGTCCTGATGTGGTTAGTGTGCTGGACTGCAAAGTTGGTTTGAACTACAAGGTCGGCAGTTTCAGCTCACCACCTGCTCCTCAGAAACCCTATACAGGGTCGCTATGGGTTGGAACCGACTTAATGCACTTAATAAACCAACAACAATGTTCACTGCAGCACTATTCACAGTAGCAAAAAGATGAGATAGCTTAAATGCTCATCCACAGAAGAATAGTTAAACAAACTGTGGTACATACACACAATGGAATACTATGCAACATTGAAGAATAACCATGAATCTGTGAAACATCTCACAACATGGATGAACCTGGAGGATATTATACTGAGTGATGCTAGTCAATCATAAAAGGATGTATATTTTATGAGACCATTGTTGTAAAAAGTTAAGTAAATATTTTCTTGATGAAAGAAACATTCTATGATAGGGAGGGAAAATTATTCACAGACTAAAGGGTAATCATGTTAACATGGGTGACGGGGCAGACAATGTACAACCAGAGGGAGGTTGGCAGACAAGAGAAGAAAGTATCCTAGACACAGGGAAGAATGCCCAAGATAAAATGAATAGAGGTAAGTACTGTTAACTGTTAGAACCTGGAGGGGACTGCAGTCATTATAATGAAGCATAATAGATGATTTGCTGAATGTAAAACTGATGATCTGCTCTGTAAACCGTCATTCAATTCACAATAAAAGATTAAAAAGAAAAAGCTGAATAAAAGCCCAACACCCACAATTAAATATTATAAAGTAGTGAAAACAAATAAACTGGCGCTGTCAGTTAATGCGCAGGACTGCAAAGTCAGTTAATGTGCAGGTCTTCAAGCTCACCAGCTGCTCCTTGGGAATCCTAAACAGGGTCGGAACTGACTGAACAGCACTTAACAGCAACCACATTGTTGTTGTTGTTAAGTGCTGTCCAGTCAGTTCTTACTCATAGTGACCCTGGATGTTTCCGAGGCTTTAAATCTTCACAGGAGCAGAAAGTCCCATCTTTCTCCGGTGGAGCAGTTGGTGGCTTTGAACCACGGACGCTGTGTAACCAGTGCTTAATGTATGGCTAAATAATGAGAGTTGTTATCAACAAATTATTATGGTTAATTTAGTTCTGGGTCTCTGAGGTCCATTAACAAGAATCACAGCTCAGCCACACTCCAGCTCTGAGACCTTGCACAAAAGACCTTCCCGTTCTAAGCCTAGCAAGTAAGGACATTACTAGCCAGTTTAGAAGGTTTTTGTAAGGGTCAGCTATGTTGTTGTTGTTGTTGTTAAGTGCCATCGAGTCGGTTTCGACCCATAGCGACCCTGAACAGGGTTTCCGAGGCTGTAAATCTTTACGGGAGCAGAAAGCCTCATCTTTCTCCCGCAGAGCGGCTGGTAGTTTCGAACTGCTGACCTTGCGGGTCTCAGCCCAATTCATAACCACTACGCTACCAGAGCTCCTTAAGGGTCAGCTATGTGTGTGAAATTCTTGCCAGTTGGTGGGCTCTTATCAGTGAAAGCTGTCATTATCATGTGTGTGCATTATAGCCAGGGAACTTGGAAGCAGGAAAAGCAAAGCTGCTTCCAGAATGTTTGCTCAGGACCTCCTGTCTGCTTGTGAATAACAGAAACCCAGCCGCAACCCATTGCAGTTAAAGGACCTGGATGGGCTCACCCATCTGAGCTGCCCAAGACTTGGGTCCAACGATTGAGAATTTGGTACAACTAATTCTCAGAACAACTCCATTCCCATTATTTCGAGATGTGGAGACAGAGGATTGGAGCTGTAAAGGTTACCAAACTATTATGGGAGTTGGTGTTCCAGTCCTTACTGCTGATTCCAAAGCCTGTGCTTCATTGGAGGAAAGATAGTTTAATTAAAGGCTCAATCAATTTAGGCAATAGCATGTCTTGCATGAACAAAACAAGCACAAGAAATTTACTATACAAACCAGATTTGGAGGTGAGCCTAGTAATGTCACAAGGCGAGTGGGCGGCAGGGGTGGGGGTTCGAAATGCACAAGGTGACAGTCAGAGGGGGTGACACCAAAATGACTTCTATTAAATGTTTGCACAGTATTTCAGCAGAAACTTAACTATTTTTTAAAATAAAAGCATCCCTGTAGTTAGATAGTTATAACAACAAAAACATTTTTTTCATAAGCTCAGTTTACATTTGGTGTTGTGTTCTGACTCATAATGACCCTGTATAGGGTTCCCAAGGAGTGGCTAGTGAGTTTGAACTGCTGATTTTGTGGTTCAATCTGACATTGAGGTCCAGTGCTTTATCCCACAGCACTATTTGCTAATTTAGTTTTTGAACCTTTAAATGTCTGTCTGTCAGAACTGTCATTATCACCCAATTACAATGACACTTTGAATCACATGGTTTTGTCTGTATTTGCTTTTGTTTCCATTGCTGCCAGTGTTTTTATTGTCACTGATTTCGTCAAATCTTTTGGTGTTTTAGCTACAATATTGTGATAAGTAGTATTTATGAACCTATACCAATAACTCTTTTGGAAATGAAGTAGTAATTAAAAGAAAAGGAGGGGAAAAAAGCCTTCTGCTTATTTACGAATCATGTAACTAATAATGTAATTCAGTGTAGATTTTATAATTTTTAGCTTTTAGTGTTCATATAATCTAGGAAATAATACATAGAAGCAATTTACAGCTATGTTTACCACATATTATTCTATGATTAACATCAATGATAAGCATTCATAAAGGTCTCTGTGGTCTCCTACAGGAAGAGGTCTATAGGGCAAGTGACGTAGTCTTCCCCTCCTCAGCACCCACACTCAGGATGGTAGAGTGAGGCACTTGGCCACCTGAAAACAAAAAACTGTCCCAATACAACTCTCTCCATGAAGTGTAATGCCCGCTGGGCTTTGGACTCCCTGGAGGTGGAGTGGAATGCCACAGCAGCCTGAGTTTGGGGAGCGATTAAGATATAGCCTTGGCTGGGAAGGAAAGGAAGATGGAGAGGTCCTATTTCCCCTGGGCAGTTGGGGGCTTCCTTCTTCTCCCCTTTCAAATGCTAAACCCAAACCTCCAGGTAAACGCGGAACCAATGCCCTGGTGCTGCTGACTTCTCTTGGGAGAGAAGTGACACTGACCAGCCTCCCACAAGGAGCTAGTGAGTTTCCCATGGGAGTCAAGCACAAAGTTACCCCCACCTACAGGAGTCATAGGCTTGGACTATAGCCCCAAAAGCCGCTGTTGGCTTCTGTAGCATAGGGGGCTGACATTAGGTTCTTGACTGCTACCAAGTCACCTGGGAAGCTTGAAAAATTCCCAGTGTTGAGACCATAACCCCACCAACTACACCCAAGCCTCTGGGAAACTACCCTCCCTCCACCATCTTATTCTGTGGGTCCTGAAAGAGGTCACCTGTTTCCAGGAGCCTTTCTATTTCCGTCCAGCAGCATGACCTGGATGACTCTGCTAGCGTGGAGGGCTGCCTTGAGGCACACTTTACATTCCTTAACCTAAAGCAGGAAGATGACAGGGCCAACAAGTCACACGGAATGAATACAAACAGTAATAAGCAGATGAGAAAACATTTTGTCTCCTTTGGAGTTCTGGTGTGGCACTGTAGGATCAGCACTGGACTGTTAACCGAAAGGTCAGCTGTTTAAACCTACCAGCTGCTCCTTGGAAACCCTATACAGGGTCACTATGAGTGGCACTTAAAAACAATAGTAATTCCAAAAGGTCAGATAGAACAAGAATATCAACTTTTACGTTTGGATTGGTGATGGTTAAAGAGATAAAAATCATCTTGTTTGTTTTGTTTTAATGATTAGTCTCTTATTTGGTTTGCGGAAAAGTAAGCCAGAAATCAGTGTAATTTCTCTGGTGATCAATCAGGTCATAGCCACTAAAAATCATGTATGTTGTTGTTGCTAAGTGCCATTGAGTTGGTTCCGACCCATAATGACCCTGTATAAGGTTACCGAGGAGCAACTGGTGAGTTGCATTGCCGACCTTGTCATTCAAACGGACCTTGCAGTCCAGAGCATTAACCCACAGCACCACACCAGGACTCCTAGAAATCATATGGATAACTTATGTTGTTGTTAAGAGCCATCTAGTCGGTTCTGACTCATAGCGACTCTTACGTAGGCTTTCCAAGACTGTAAATCTTTGTGGGAGCAGAAAGCCTCATTGTCTTCTGCAAAGCAAATGGTGGGTTTGAACCACTGACATTGTGGTTCACAATCCAGTGCTTATTCTACAGAGCCATTGCACTCCCCTATGTTGTTGTTGTTGTTAAGTGCCGTTGAGTCGGTGCCGACCCATAGCGACCCTGTACAGGGTTTCCGAGGGTGTAAATCTTTACGGGAGTAGAAAGCTTCATCTTTCTCCCACGGAGCGACTGATAGTTTCGAACCGCTGACCTTAAAGTTCGCAGTCCGATTCATAACCACTATGCTACCAGAGCTCCTTGCACTCCCCTATAGATATAGGTATATAGACATACATCCATTCTTTAGTTATTGACATGGTAGATTCCAAAGCCGAGATCATTGTTAGAAAATCGGTGCTATGTGAAAATGGAGGATGACTATGTCATTACCTAACTGCCAAACTACATCATTACATAACAACCAAATTATATCATTACATGAATGTTAAATGGCATCATTACATAAATGCCAAATCACATCATTACCTAATTGCCAAACTATTGAGAATCACAGTTCAGCCAAGTTGACTCTTTTAACCTTCGCCATCACAGCTAGTTTTACTCTTGCCTCCCACCTCAGTGTTCATTACTGCCAGATGCACATCATTAACATGCAAAATATTTGCATAACAGATCTTTTTACTGTCGCTTCAGGGTCCCAGGATCACCATCTTTATCTGTTTCACTAGGTCACCCACGCCTTTGTTAGAGAATCTGATCAGTGCATTTGTCTACTCTGCCATCTTGCCCCGAAAGTCATCCACAAACTCCAAAAGCACACTCATGTGTATAACTGTGTTGTTGTTGTTGTTAAGTGCCGTCGAGTCGGTTCCGACCCATAGCGACCCTGTACAGGGTTTCCGAGGGTGTAAATCCTTACGGGAGTAGAAAGCCTCATCTTTCTCCCGCGGAACGGCTGGTAGTTTCGAACCGCTGACCTTAAGGTTCGCAGCCCGATTCATGTGTATAACTGTAAGCAACCTAAATATCCCCCGACACGGTGGCTCATCCATACAGAAGTCCTGGTGTGGCGCTAAGGGTTAATGTAGTGGACTGCAAGATCGGTTTGAACCACAAGAGTGGTTCAAACTCACCAGCCACTCCTTAGAAACCCTATAGAGGGTTGCTATGAGTTGGCATTGACTCAATGACACTTAACAACAACAACAACCATACAAGTGACCACCATGAGGCTACTATAAATCAAGATGCAGATGTTTAGTTATTGATGCAGAAGGGTGTTCACAATATCTTAATAAGTGAAAAAGGCAGATTCCAAAGCTAGAGAGTATATTTGCATTTTTGTCAAATGTGTTTTTGAATTTTGACAAAAAATACAAAAACTATATTTTTTGCAAAAAAAATATAGTAGACACATATTCAATTTTATTTAGAAAACTAGTATTTTATGAACACATAGAAAAATATCAGAATAGAATAACCAAAATGTTTTTGCTTTTAGTTCTGTATGTTCTAACTCTTTAAAATGAATGAAAATGCATTCTTGTATAACGGAAAAATAGCTATCAGGGAAACAAATAATTTCCTAAAGAAATTCCTTGTTAGGGTCTCAGAGGACTCATCAGACATCTGTGGGTCCTGGACACTGGATTAGAATTCCTCTTTTCGAATGGGTGGAGTGAGAGCCATTGGGACAGAGGAGGTGGCCCGTGTCACATAGGGAGGGGCTTGGTCTGTGTCAGCCTGCCTGTGACTCCCTCTGAGCTAAGGTCCACTAGGACCTTACTTCTTGTTGTTATTCTACAATCCCTTTTGGCTGATGATTTGCCCTGACTTGTCTCCCACCAGCAGAAGCAGAGCTGGATGGAGATGAGGTCAAACTGGGACTCTCAGAGGTCAGGCAGTATCCCCAATCCCAGTTGGACACCCCTCTGAGCAGCCCAGTCCAAGGCTTTGGTCATGGGTGGGGTTCTCAGGGCTTGGTGGATGCTGTCAGACCTTGCAGCTGGTCTGTTGGCGAGAGGCACTTTCGCAGGATCCCAGCAAACCTTGCGGCTTTCTGGCTGAAATTCTGTTTCTTTCCCACCAGCAAGCCTAGTCCTGGGGTTAGGTTATTTAATGTGACGATAACTGGGGCCTCAGAGCTGCACTGTGGCCAGCAGAGCAGCTGTGGGCGTAATTTCCAGGGGAAGAGAACATCACTGGGCCTAGGGATCCTGGAGACTTCATCCCCTGTGTGTATATGTTGCTGTATAAAATACAGAACATCTCACCCCAGTTCAGTTTGAATTTCAGATAAATGACAAATTTTTTAGTATAAGCATGTCCCAAATATTGCATCCTGTATTTTAATTTGTGAAATCTGGCAGCCCTGGTACATGTAAACTTGTGTGTGCAAGAAAACATGCACGTGTACATATTCATACACATTTGTATACGTGCATATGTATGTATACAGTCTGTATATGCTTGTACAAATATACAAGGCTAGGGGTGCACATTTACACATGTGTATATACAAGTCAAAGGAATTCTGGTAGTGTAGTGGTTACGAATCGGGCTGCTAATCTCACAGTCATCAGTTCGAAAACTACCAGCTGTTCCGTGGGAGAAAGATGAGGTTTTCTGCTTCCATAAAGATTTACAGCTTTGGAAACTCTGTACAGGGTAGCTACGAGTCAGAATCAACTCCATGGCACATAACATCAACAACAACAACAACAACATATACGAGTGACTCGATGGCCCTTAACAACAGCAACATATGCAAGTGTATAGGCTTTCCTGTTTGTGAGCAAGTATATATTTCATTCTATTTTTTTTATAAGTTTTCTTGTGAATTGAGCGATAGTTTACATGGAAGAACATCGGTTTTATACTCATAGATTCATTGCAAATGATTACAGTCTCCTCCGTGCATCATCATTCAACAGTATTTGCTTCTATTCCCTATGGGTTTTTTTGGGGGGTGGGTGTGGGGGAGGGAATGTACACAAAAACACTCAGGAATATATAATCATTTAAACAACCAAACGGCACATTCTGCAAGCCTGCCTCCTGGCTGGCAGCACACGGCCTTTCTCTTTCCATGAGTTTAAGAGTCCTCAGCTGCTCTATCTCCCCATGTCCTCATTTCTGCCTCCATCTCTGGTATTGTTGCTTCTCTGGATAGGGTTCCACATTCTGCTCATGCTCTTCTATCATGATAGTCCTAGGGTCCTCTGTTCCTGAACTGTAAGACTAACTATTCCCCTCTTTTTGTTACAAAACTTCTACCTTTCCAGTTGTGACAGTCACAGGCATGATAACAATTACTCACTATTGAATCATAAGAATCTTATCACTATCTCCTTTCACCAGAGTATTTCATTCTGTTTTATATGGAGAAGTTGTTGGGTTTTCAGTGTTAGAATTTTTGCTTTCTGTTTAGAAGATTCAGGTTCAAACCTCAGCAAATACACCTCACATGCAACTACTACCTGTCTGAGTGCAGGTGCATGTTGCTATGATGAAGAGGACTTGAGCCCTAACCTCCTGGCTCTTGATTTAAAAAAAAAAAAAAAAAATTTGGTTTAAGATGAGAGTTTACACAGCAAATTAGGTTCTCATTTCACAATTTCTACTCAGGATTACTCAGTGATACTGGTTACATGTTTTACAAAGTGTCACTATCCTCATTCATCCCCTTCTGGTTGTTCTGTTTCCAATACTCTAGTTTCCCTGCCCCCTTACCTTCTCATCTTTGGTTTAGAGTAATTATTGACCATTTGATTTCCTATAGTTGATTTTTTTAAAAAAAAGCTCATTATTCATGGGTGATACTCTTTATTTTATGAACCAATCTGCTAATTAGCTATAGGTGACCTCAAAGGGTAATTAAGGTTTGAAGTCTATATCTCAGGGCAATAGTCTTGGGAAGTCCTCTAGTATGGACTTTTTAAGAATTTGTGTTCTGTTCCACATTTGTCTCCTGTTCTGTAAGGATCCATCTATTGTGGCCATAATCAGAATGATTAGTAAAGGTAGCTGGGCACCATCTAGTTCTTCTGGTCTCAGGGTTAATGAGGCCATTGTTCATATCAGTTACAAGTCTTCCCAGGGTTTTGTGTTTTTTTTTTTTTTTCTTTCTTTCTCTTTTGTTATAGATGAGTAGAGACCAATAGTTGTATCTAAAATGGCCTCTCACAAGCTTTTAAGAACCCAGACACTACTTGCCATATTAGGATGAAGAACATACACTCTCTGAACTATATTATGTCACTTAACTGAGTTGTCCCATGAGACTATGGTCAACTATGAATATAATAAAAAATTCTGGGGGTTGGGACGTGGATATCTTAGTTGTTGTTAGTTGCTTTTGAGTCTGCTCCAGTTTATGGTGACTCCATGTACAACAGAACGAAGCATCTTGTGGTCCTGACGCATTGTCAGGATTACTCAGATGTTGAGCCCATTGTTGTAGGTAGTGTGTATTTCGAGTGCCTTCCAACCTTTGTTGTTGTTGTTGAGTGTTGTCGACTCAGTTCCAACTCCTAGCAATCCTATATAGGGTTTCCAATGAGCAGATGGTAAGCTTGAACCACGCACCTTGTGGTTAACAGTCCAGTGCTTATCCTACAGTGCCACACCAGGGGGCTCATTCTCCAGCACTATACTGGATAACACTCTGTCGTAATCCAGAGTTTTCAATGGCTAATTTTTGGAGGTAGATCGTTAGGTTTTTCTTCCTGATATGTCCAGATACTGTTGAAAGCTGTTTGCCCTGAGTGACCCTGCAGGTATTTGAAATACCAATGACATAGCTTCCAATATCATAGCAACACACAAGCCATCACAATAAGACAAACTGAGGGGTGGTAGGGACATTTTTGTTGTTGCTGTTGTTAAGTGCCGTCAAGTAGGTTCCAACTCATAGTGATCCTGTGTAGGGTTTCTGAGGAGCAGACTGGTTTTAAGTGCTGTAAAGTAGGTTCCGACTCATAGGATCCTGTGTAGGGTTTCTAGTGGGTTTGAACTGCCGACTTGTTCGTTCAAACTGCCCTTGAGGTCCTGTGCATTATCCTGCAATGCCACATCTGGACTCCAGGAACATCTTTTTGTTGTTGTTGTTGAAATTGTTTCCGACTCATAGTGACCCAGTATAGGGTTTCTGAAGAGTGACTAGTGAGTTTGAAGCACTGATCAGTATGGTTCAAACCGACCTTGCAGTCCTGTGCTTATCCTATAGTGCCACACCAGAAGTCCGGGGACATCTTTGTTGTTAAATGCCATCGAGTCAGTTCCGACCCACAGCGACCCTGTATGGGGTTTCCAAGGAGCAACTGGTGAGCTTGAACCACCGACCTTGTGGTTCAAATGACTTTGCAGGGAAGCACATTAGCTCCCAGCACCACACCAGGACTCTTTTGGGGATCATTATCTGCCTACTGTAGCACTTCCCACCCATTATCCCCTCAATTCCTCTCCAGATCCTTGGGTGATGGGGACTGCCATCCTCAGCCCTACTGTGAGGAGCTCTGGTAGCATAGTGGTTATGAATCAGGTTGTAAACTGCAAGGTCAGCAGTTTGAAACTACCAGCTGATCCGTGGGAGAAAGATGAGGCTTTCTGCTCCCATAAAGATTTACAGCCTCAGAAACCCTGTACAGGGTTGCTATGAGTCTGAACTAACTCCACGGCACACAACAACAACAAAAACAACAAATGACTAGATTGATAACTTCTGATTCCCAAAGGAAGTGTCAAGTCTGGGTCTCAAACCCACAACTGCCAGAAGTAAAGACTTGACTCATAGATCCTACCCTACATCATCTGTGGTTTACTTCTGTTCTTTCTCCCTGTCTTGGCCCATTTTCTCCAGATTTCAGGACTCACAGGACCTGGCACTTGGTCCTAGTGCTCTGCTATAGACAGTACCTTTGCCCTTGAGATTGGCAAGTAGACCTTGAGTGAGAGCTAAGCTCCTCAGGGAAGATGCAACTTCAGTTTTTCCCAGCCACCCTCTTGCCTCCCTGCGATGGGGCAGAACCATTGAGGAGGTGGGATGTGAGGGTTTCAGGAAAAGGACAACAGCTGGGAAAATAAAACCACCTCCCACAGGCCAGACTAAATTCCTACCCAAGGGAGCGAAGAGGAGGTGAGAAGCTAGCATTCTCTTTCTTAGCTGATGAGGCTCCGTGGGATCATCTTTCTGGAGAGCAGTTTGTAAATAGGCATAGAATATCTTTAAAATGTGCATCCCCCTTTGACCTTAAATCTACTTCTGGAAATTTATAACAAGGAAATAATTTTATAACAAGGAAATAAATTTATAACAAGGAAAAAAATTTATAACAAGGAAATAACTGACTAACAGATAGTCAGTTAGTGTTTTCACCGCAGTGTGGTTTACAGCAGTGGAAAACTGTAAAAAGCCTAAATATTCACCCTTAGGGGTGGGTTAAGAAAATGACCCACGGAAAGGACTAGTAAGGACAAGGAAGCTAAAAACATGATGGGAAATGTGTCTGGCTCGGAAAGACGTTCACAATATCTTATTAAATGGAAAAGCAGATTGTAAAGTGGTATGTATGATTTCATTTTGTTTAAACGTGTGTGTAGATATATATGCTGTTGCTGTTAAGTGATGTGGAGTCGGCTCCGACTCATAGAGACCCTGTATAGCAGGCGTGGGGAAAGTCCTTGGTCTGACCTTACCGAGGCAACCGCAGTTCCAGCCGTCACATTAGGGGTGAGTTAATTAAATGTTTGACCAAATAGAGCAGGCTAATTTTTAAGGTGATAATTTTGCATGGCCCGAGAATGATGTTATAAATTTTGGTAGAAAAAAAGTTTCCCCACTACTGCTGTATAGGGTTTCCAAGGAATGGCTGGTGGGTTTAAATCACCAAACTTGCAGTTAGTAAATCTGTGCTTATCCTACACTGCTATACCAGGACTCCATACATATATGGTGTGGCGCTTGCATGTCATGGTGTGGCGCTGCAGAATAATATACTGGACTTCAAGGTCAGTTTGAACAGCAAGGTGAGTTGTTTAAACCCACCAGCCACTCCTCAGAACACCTACACAGGGTCACTACAAGTCCGAACTGACTCAACAGCACTTAACAACAAACAACAACATATAAATGTGTGTGTGTGTGTGTGTGTTGTTAGGTGTTATGGGGTCGATTCTGACTCATAGCCATCCCATGTGCAGAGTGGAACCGCTCCATGGAGTTTTCTTGGCTGTCAGCTCCATAGGAACAGATTGTCAAGTCTTTCTCCTGCAGAGTTGCTAGGTGGATTCAAACAGAATCTTTCAGGTAACAGCCTAGCACTTAATAATTGTACCACCAGAGCTCCTTACAAATGTATATGTTTATAAATATACATATAGGAGGAAGTTTCAAAAAGTTCAGGGAAGATTTCAATTCTATTTTCCACAGACTTGTTAATGCCTCCTAATATAAGAATTGAGATGGATGCTTGCATCAAGATGAATATTAGTTTCCTGTTGCTGTTGTAACAAAACATCATACACTGAGTGGCTAAAAATAACAAAAAATGTATTCTTTTACAGAGTTGGAGACCAAAATTCCAAAACCTTTCTCTGGAGAATCCATTCTTGCCTCTTCCCAGTTTCTGGTGGCTCTGGCAATCCTTGGTGTTCCTTGGCTTGAGGCTGCATCTCTCCAAGTCTTTATCTTCACATGTTTTTTCCTTTAGCGTGTCTGGGTGTCTTCTGTTTATAAGGTATCCTTTTAAGAGGACACTTGTGATTGGATTTGTTGTTGTTATTGTTAGGTGCCATAGAGTCAGTACCGACCCATAGT
>NW_006408532.1:10962695-10977175 GCF_000296735.1 Chrysochloris asiatica | reverse complement strand
ACTTTCTTGAAAAATTTCAATTTTTATTCCATCAAATCCTGGTGCCTTGTTCTGTGCCAATTCCTTCAATGCATCTTAGACTTCCTCCTTCAGTATCATTGGCTCTTGATCATATGCTACCTCTTGAGACGGTTGAACATTAACCATTTTCCTAAATTCAGGATAATCTTATCTTGAGGTCATCTGCTAAGATGCTATTTCTAAATAAAGTCATATGCACAGATACTGGGGATTAGGATTTGGGCATTTTTGTGGGCTATTAAGGAACCCTGGTGGTATGATGGTTAAGTGCTCGGCTGCTAATTGAGAGGTTAGTGGTTCAAAGTTACCCAGTGTCTCCACAGGAGAAAAATCTGCCAACCTGCTTCCACAAAGGCTATAGCTAATAAGACCCTATGGGGCAGTTCTGTTCACTTAAATGAGGTCATCATGAAATGTAATCAACTTTATGGCACCCAACAACAACATTCAACTCAGGTAAAAACTTCAAAAAGTGTACCTATCCCCCATAGAGGACTGGTTGATGATGGAGCACTCTGCAGTCCTATGTACGAGGGAGTTTAAACTGTGGTGAAGAACTGTACTGGACACAGAGGGATGTTTGTGACATTGAATAGAAAAGCAGATTATAAAGTGGTGTAAGATTTAATTTTGCTTAAAATGTGTGTCTGTATATATATGAGGGGGCTTTTACAAAGTTCATGGGAAAATGGAATGAAGGGATAATGGACTTTAACCACAAACTTTCTGAAGACCCTTCATGTATATACATATATGTTTGTGTGTGTGTGTAAGCATTTAGATTGATGTTATATATCAAGGGGTCGATAGGATTATAACAAGGCAATGTGGTTATAAAAATCTTGATGTATGTTTTTCTTTATACCTGTCTTTTCCATTTTTTCCCCCTGCATGAACATACAGAAGCAACCTGAGTTTGCATACAAATATTGATGGTTTGAGTGGCCATTACCCTCTTCCTACTAGCCCATGAGCTCCTCAGCTCCCAGAGAAGGCAAGTAGCAGCCTCACAATTTACAGGTGAAGAAACAAAGTCCCATGTTGAATCCCAGCCACAGGTTTTCCTCCATCTTTTCCCCACTGGCCTTTGGGATGGGAATACTGAGAACTGAACCCTGGACTGGATGGACACTTAGCCACAGGTCACCAGCAGCTCCTGGCCACCCCACCCAGGGCCACATCCTGGCTCCTCCTGCCCATCTTCCTGGAATCCTCTCCACCAGAGAGATGAGCTGTTAGTAGGACCCTTCCCATGACCACCTCCACCCCTCATCAGCCCTCTTTGATGTTAAGGGATGTTGAGTCCTTCTGAGGTTGGAGACTTTGTCCTTTATCTGGGCCTAGGGGAGTGCTGAACTCTAAGCCCCTCCCTCTCATGGGAATGTAACCACAGGGACCAGGAGCACAAGTTCCTGGAAGCTATAGGGTTGCTATAGAGATTGGAGGAGCTTTCTCCAAGAGAACCTTGGTTAGGTGAAATTTTTATCTTTAATAGGAAGAGCTGAGATACTTACTACTTTTAACTCTCTTTTGAAGACTCCCCATAAAAATGGTCTCCCCTTTCCTGCTTCCCTACACACCCAGTGACACAGGCTAACCATGGCCAGAAGACAGACAAGCACTAGTGCCAGGGTATGGATAAGTTGACCCCTCTGGGTTCCCCAGCTCCCCTAGGATGCCTGTCTGTCCCAGCCCTAGGACACCTGCCTTGTCCCTGAGTGCCTGGGGAGACTCGTATGTGATTCTTTGCATGAGGTGGTAGTAATCTAAGAAGTAATTTCCCAGCAAGCATCTCTTCCTTTCTTTAGCAACTCTTCTGTGTGCCAGGCAACAGACTGGATGTTCCAGGAACCTTTTCACTACTCCTCACAAGTGTGCACAGTAAGAATTTCCCCCATTTCATAGTGTGGGAAACCGAGGCTCAGAAAGGTCCAGTGACTTGTCAATAAGTGGAGGGTCAAATTTGAACCCAGGTCTGCTGACTCCCAAATGTATGCTCTTTCTTCAATACCAGCCCAACTTCAGCTTGCTCAGCCTCTCTAGGTAAGTGATGCTTCCAACACTCAAAGGTGAGGCTCAGAGAGATGCAGGAGATATAACCCAAGCAACAACAACAGGGCTGGACAGCCACATAGATGAGCTCTGTGGGCCACATCCTCTGGGTTCTGCCATCTTGAGGGGACCAAGACCTTGAGCCTCTACCTTGCTTTTCCCTCAGGCCTCCATGAGCCACTAGGGGTCAGGGGCAGCCAACCCTCTCCCTCCCCAGTTCCTGCACAGATCTACCTGACACTTGCCCTTGGTCTCTATGCTCCTTTGACTCCTCAGTCAGATCAAAATCAAGGATAGGCCACGAGTCTCCTGTTTTTTGTTGGTGCTCTCTTGCTCAGGGATTGAAATGACATACGTAAGGTCAAGTCATTTCATCAGGTTTCCATAACCATAATTTTCTAGGTGGTCTCCCAGGCTTCCATTCTGTGAGATGACTGCATTGGCCATGATGCCAGGGGAGATGCTGGGTGGATGGGATGGGGAGAGAAGAAGTGGAGGAGGTGGGAAGGGAGTGGGCACATTTTGGACCAGCTCCAGGCGCTAGGGAGCCCAGCCCATGATGGAGAAGGGCCGAAGCACCCTGGGGCGGGGCTGTCAGAGGGCGGGAGAGAGTATGGATCAGAATGAAGATGAATAGAAGAGGTATCACTTTTTCGGAGAGTTCCTAGGGATTCATACTGGCCCTGGAGGTCACTGGGGGTTAGGGACAATAAAAGCTTCATTCCCACCACACCTAACATCCTGCCCTGGTAGGTGCTTCTTATGTACTTGTTAAATGAATTTGTTCTACCCACTGAGTCCTCCCAAGGCTCACCTCAGATGACACAGGCAACCATCTAGTGCCATGGGGTCTGGTTCTATTTTAGAAAATGAAAAAGAGTCAATCCAACCCCTACCTGTCGCTTCTCCAGTCCTGCCTCATTTCAAGGTTGGTGGGTTCTCTGCATTTCTATTTTCAAGTAGGTACCTCTGCTCTGGAACCACTCCAGCCTGGGTTCCAATCCTGGCTCTGCCATGTCCTAGCTGGGAGACCTTGGAGAAATAACTTTCCCTCTCTGGGTCTCAGTTTCCCCATCTGAAAAACAGGGATAAGGTCATCATGAGGACTTGCCAAGACCGTGCATGTGAAGGACTTAGCACAGGTCAGGCCTCCTCCACCCTCCAAAAATTCATGTAGAGAATTGAATATCAACTCTGCAGAGAGACTGGTTTCTGAGAGGTGAGGAGGAAAGCGAGATCTGTGATCTCAGGAGGAGAAAGCAAGAAAGAATACTATTCTCATACAAACTCAGGAAGACAGAAGAGGAAGCTTCCTTCTTATTTTAGGGAGCCAGCATTACCCAGATCAAAAAAGTAAACACAGACAAATGAAGAAAACCACATGAACATCTCTCAATTCAATGATAATTAGGAAGGGTAATTCATGTGGAATTTCTCCCAGGTCTGCAGAAATGGTCATTCAAAGACCACATATTAGGATTCACCATGGTTCTGACTGATTCGTGTCCTCTCAAAAGATATATTTAAGTCCCATTCCCAGGTACAAGGGCTGATGAAGGTCCCTTGCACCTGTGAATGGACCTTGTTTAGAAATAGGGTCTTTGAAGATGTTTTCAGTAGCCATGAGGTCAGACTGGAGTAGGTGGGTGCTAACATGACTGGTGGCTTTCTAAAGAGAAAATACACAAAGACAAGGAGGCAGTGGAAGAATGGTCATGCGATGGCCGAGGCAGAAGCATCTGCCAGCCAAGGAACTCCAAGAATTTCTGGAGCCACCAGACGCGATTAGAGGCATAGAACAGTTACTGAGTTCTCAGAGAGAATCACCACAGCTGACGTCGTATTTGAGGTCCTAATCTCCAGGACTGTGCAACAATAAATATTCAATTTGATAAGCCCCCCAGCTTGTGATGTTTTATTACAACAGCCTTAGGAAGCAAATGCAAACATTTTAAAAAGAGGGGTAATTATTGGCTTGGGAGGACCTGGATGATACAAATGATCAAGTGTGCAGTTGCTTAAGTTTAATGGTTGAACCCAACCAAAGGCACCTTGGAGGACATGCCTGTTGATCTGTTTCCGAGAGGTCACAGTCTTGAAAACCCTATAGCAGTTCTATTCTGCACACATGCGGTTGTCACGAGTTAGGGTCGACCCAATGACCACTAACAACAATAACAGTAGTTGGCTTTAATCACCAAAATGCATTCAAGATTCCTGTGTATACACATGTTCACAGTTTCTCTCTTGTTTTATCACGAGGCTCTCGAATCTGTCATCCAACCTCCCTGTCACCCACCTACTTCCCTGCTCAGACTCTCTCCAGGAACAGTAACTATGAAGAGTTCCTGAAGCAGCTGCAATTTCTTCCCTCTCTCCCTCCCTCCCACTCTCTCACTCAAACCATGCTCTTGCAGGATCCCCCACAGGGTCCACCTGAGATATCAGGATAGCATCAGGTCCCACCACCTCTGGGTCTCCCTGGTTGCAGAGTCCAGGGTCTGAAGAGATGTCAAAGAGTGGTCAGTTCTAGGGGTGCTCGGTCCAGAGAAGTGAGAGCCTTCATTATCAGTGAACAGTGGGGTCAGCAAGGTGTCTCCTGGTTCCTTCCATGCCAGGATACTTATAACTGCTGTTAAGCATGGGCCATGTGCCATGTACTGTGTTAGGTGTCCACGACTCCTCCACAGGGATCCCTGTTGTCCCTATCTGACAGATTCAAAATACCAGAGCTCAGGGAGGGGTTGTCACCCCTGTCAGGAAGTGCTGGTGATGGGTCAAGACCCAGGTTTCCAGCCCCCAGCCATTGGAAGCACTGTAGGACGTGCCTCCCAGGTCATACTGCTGCCATCCCCACGAACCTTTTCACTAGAACCGTTTGTTAGGCCCCTCCCAGGTCTTAGAATATTTGCTGTGAGACCTCTTATCTTTGGCAACATCCTGACCTCCAGGGACCACCCATTCACCCCTGCAGAAGCCAAAGCCCTGGGGAGCCATGCCCCTGCTCAAGGTGTAGCCCCGGACAGCAGCTGCCTGTCTCCAGACCAAATCTGGAGCCGGATTTGCCCTGGATGACAGATTCCAGAGGGTGGGGGCGAGGAGAGAAGGAAGACTTCCTCACCCGTTCTGTTTAGCATCTTCCAAAGGCACCACCCAACAGCATCTGTGGGAGTGTGTGCAGAATATATTTTAAAGTCTCCAGCACCAGGCAGAGTTCAGGATTGGAAATTGAGTGTTTTAATTGTGGTGGCCCAGCCAGGTTGGCACCCCTAAGGTCCTTCAGGGCAAAGACAAGGTGCAGATCCCCCTATACTCCCAGCAAGGCTAGGAGCGCAGGTGCCCAGGGACAAACAAGGGTCTAGGGGTCTTGTCTGCAGGGACTGGATCCCTGGGGTGGACTGTAGTCAATAAGAATGTGAGATCCCTGCAGCAGGAAGGCAGGCAAACTATTTCTACCAGCAGCTCTGTTGAGCTCATCCCTACAACTCCTTGTACAAAGACTCACGAGGGAATCTGAGGACCTGGAGAGAACATGGGAAGACCTAGCTCAAACCCCACTATGTTGTCTCCTAGCTCAGTGACCTTGGGCAACTCACTTCTACTCTCCAGGCCTCAGCTGTCTCATCTATAAATCGGGCATGTCACAAATCACAGGGTAGTTTGTGAGGTGTTGATAGCGTGCTCACTCAGGGAACCCAGAGCCTCAACCTCATCTAATGCTTCTTGCGCTCTGGGTCCAACGACTCTGAACCTTACTGGTCTTGATGGGCATTGTCCCTTATACCTTTTGGTCTTTGCACCTCTCTCCCATGGCTGAGACCATTTGTCCATTCCTTTCTGGCTCACTCTAGCCCAGCTTAGATTTCCCCTTCACCAGGACTCTGATGCCCCAAGATTCAGTCTAGGTACCTTTTCTCCAAGTCCCTACCATGTCTGTATGTCCCTCATTGCAGCTCTTGGAAGGTTCCACTGGGTTTGTTTGATTATGTGTACCCCTCCTCAAGAATAGGGGCCAGGCCAACCAAGAACCAGGAGGGGGTTGTAGGAGGGCTTGAAACTGGGGAAAAGAGGCTCTTTGGTTCCAGGGGAGACTTCGATTAGCAACAAAGGAGGGGGAGGGCTTCCAAAACTGTTCATGGTCCAGGCCCTGGGCAGTGTGGCCAGTGGGGAATGGAACATGAGATGGTGACCTTAGGGAAAATGGACTAGTCTGCAAAGTCCAGGGGCACCTCTGCCTGTGCCTACTGCCTCCAGATCCCTCATGGTGCCATAAATCCTGCCTGGGACCCAAGAAATCAGGGATCCCTTCCACCTCTTCACAGAGACTGAGGATGCTGGAGTGGTTGTATTTGACAAGGAAATAAAAAACACGAGAGAATCCATCTGCATATCATCTGTATTGTCACATGAAATGCATATCCATAAACAGTTGACTTGAAACGACCTATTAGGTCACATGGAGTCCAGCCCCTGGGGGCCAAAGTGGCACCGATGCCCTGTCCATGGCCAGTGTGTTGTGTTAGGTAGCTTTCCACAGGTTGTGGCAGGGAGTGCCTGGCCTAAGGCCAGGCACTGGGAGAGGCCAGCTCAAGCCCCAGGCCCTTTGGCTCCCAGGCCAGCATCTCCCACGCACTTGGGGAAACCATAGTTCCTTGTGAGGTTACTCATTGTTCCATGGGAAAAGGGTGCTGTTGTCAAATACATTTAGGAAACATGGGGTTCAACAAGGTTCAACAGGAAATTAGTCTACCAGACTTGACTCATGAATCTCCAACATGGGGGCAGAAATGTTGCATTTCCCAGATGTATTTGAACCACAAAATCCTTTTTTCTCCCCAAAGCATCTTGCAGGCTGATGTCTCACAAGGCACCCTTTGGAAAGTGCTGTCTTAAACTGTCAATGATCATTAATGGAAACAGGCACCTGCATTAGATGGTGGTTTGGGATATTTTGCTGGGCATCGTGCTGTGGTGTGATGGGCACAGCCAAGGACTCAACAGCAATGACAACAAAAGGACAAGACTCCGCCCCTCTTCTGCCATCTTGGTTCTCGCCTATCGTCTTCAGAGCAGAAGTCTAGCAGGGCCGTCTCCATAACTGGAGCCCGGACAGCCTAGAGAGGAACCATGATTCCAAGCAAAGGGGCAGGTGGTGCCCAGCACTACCAAACACTTCAGTCGCCAGGGTCAGTCATCTTGGGGTTGCCAGCCTCCAACCAGGAAGGAAAAGATTAATTGAGGGTGGCTGACTCCAACTTGTTGGGGTTGGGGGGTAGAGGTGGGGGTTGCTGGCTCACCACCCCGTGCTGACTCCTTCATCCTCCTTCAGCCTCTTTCTGGCCATCCTAACCCCTGGCCATCCTGGGAAGGTGGATCTCCAGTGGGCGCTCACCAGGCCGAAATGAGCATCTGGCAGGTGTTTGAGGACATCCAGACCAGCTCCACCAGCCGGAACTGGAAGTAGCCAATGATGAAGCCGGAGATGACATCTGTAATGTGGTGGCGCCCGATCATCACTCGCGACAGGCCCACACAGAAGGCCCAGAGCACCAGGAGAACCCGCAGGGGCACTGCCAGCACCAGGTGGCTGAGGAAGAACTTGGCTATCATGGCGGCACGGCTGGCATGCCCGGCTGGGAAGGCGTAGATGTCCATGGTGAGGTAGTCCAAGAGGCTGGGGCTTGTCTCATACGGACCTCGCCGTTTGATGAGCTTCTGTACGCCGGCCACTGTCATAATATCCAGGAGCAGGGCTGTGGGCAGGAGAGACAGGTACAGAGGCCATCAGAGCCATGCCCCAGGCCATGCTGTCCAGACCCTGCCCCTGACCTTTGCCTTCACCACCACACTGCAGCACACGCCCACCTCAGAGTCTGCCCTGCTGTGCCCTCCACCTCAATAGGAGCCTTCCCTAACCACATCGCGCTCTCTCTTCCTCATCCAGCTTTATTTTCCTTTAGAATGTTTCTCACCATCTGACATATTACACATTTTCTAGTTGGTTTGTTTCTTCTCTCTCTTCCAACCATATGCTCCATTGTTATAGTATAACTAATATCCCCCATTTGAAATATTATAGTGTAACAGCCCCCATTTGAAATATTATAGTATAACTAACAGCCCCCATTTGCCATTTGAAATATTATAGCATAGTTCACCCTGCTCCTCCCCTTTCTCTCCACCTCACCCTATGGAAAAATAATAAACTTCTTACAGAAAAACCTTGAAGGCCAGAATGACCCAAGGACACCTGAACAAACAAGATAAAACTTAGCCCATCCATACAACCAAGATAAGGGTTTACTGGTGGGTTTACTCCCACTTACAGCATAAGGGTCTGGTGGAATTTACCAGCTGACAAGACAAGTCTGTGTGTTCTAACCGCTCTGTTTCTTGTATAAAACCCTGTTCCCTTCCTCACTTCAGGGTCAGAGTGATTTGGACTTGAGCTGACGACACTCTGGCCACCAGCAATAAACTTTGCTCTTTAAGATTTTGAGGTGAGTTCTTTCTGACTGGTGCTGCCGGAACACCATGAAGGTGTGGTCCCACTTTGTTCAAGGCTGGGAGGTGTGAGGGAGTCTCTAGGGGGTACAAATGGTTAAGTACTTGACTGCTAACCAAAAGGTTGGCAGTTCAAATTCACCGAGAGGCAGTTTAGAAGAAAGGCCTGAACATCTACTTCCATAAACTCAGCCACTGGAAACACTGGAGCACAGGTCTACTCTGAGGTCACCAGGAGCCTGAATTAGCATGAAGGTGATTGGTGGGATTTTTTTTTTTTTTTTTTGCTTTGGGAGATGTGAATGAAAGAGTGGGTGATCAGGGCTTCATGGGTCATTACAGACACCTGGGGTGGGGTACATACACAGGAGGCCCTGGGCTGTGTGATTTTCTCAAATGGTCTCACTGATAGCCCTGAATGCTGGCCTATTAGCACCATTCCCATGTTACAGAGGACAAGTCAAAGTCGCAGGTTCCTTGGAACATTTATCTCTGCTGTTGCTTTTTTCTGGAGTGCTCCCTGCTTTCCCTCCCTACTGGCTTATTCCCCTTTCTCCTTTAGGCCTCATTAAATGACACATTCACAAGGAAGCGTTCCCCGATGCCCAGACCAGGACAGATTCTGACAGGTTCTCTCAGCCCCCAACATTTCTCCTTCATGGTCCCTGGCCAGATCTAACCAAGAAGAATTTTGGGTGGGGAGAGGTTAGGGCTTGTTCCTCCCATTCCCACATTAGCACTCATGGAGACAAGGGCCATAACCCCTAGTGCCAGACAGCAAGTGACAAACACCAAGTGTTACTGGAATCTCTGGCCCAGGGCTAGTGGCCAGAGGGGTGGAGCAGGGATTCCAACTCTACCTGAGCTCTTTCCCTCTTTGGGTCTCCATCCCATCTCTGTCATCACCCTCCTGTGCGCTTCTGGAGGGACTGCCCAGTCTCCCACAGCTAATCACAGTGGCTCCCAGACAACCAGTGCAGGAAGCTCCAGGAAACTCCTCTGCTGTGAAGCTAGGGTAGCATCAGCAAGGCCAGATGGCTCCGTCAACACTGGTGCACCATCAGCGGAGAGACTTGTGCCCAGCCCTAGAAACAAATGGTCCCAGGAGACTTGGCTTGATCCTAATGGAGTCACAGCACCCATAGCCCTTCTTCAGGGGAAATGGAAGACAAAACCAACCATGTGGTGAAGCACTGAGTGTCATAGTGTCATCAAGGCTCTGGGCTGTGTGACTTTGGACAAGTGCCCTAACTTTCCTGAACTGTAAATTCGAGATAATCCCTGGTTATGTTGTGAGGCCAGGTAAAATCCGCACAAGGGTGCCTGGCACCATGCCTGTAGGGTGATCAATTGTCCTGGGTTTGCCCAGGACAGAGGGGTTCCCCAGGATTTAAGACACTCAAGGCAATAGAAATGACAGTCAGAGATAAAGCAGGGTGAGAATGCCCTGAGTGCCTGGTACATGGGAAGGAGTGACAGATAAATGCAGCCTGGCTCTGAGATTGCTCCCAGAAAACTTTGTAATATTTGTCAACACTATTGGCTCAAAAGTGCTTTTGCTCAGAAATTAAAACAAGCAAAAACAAAAAGCCCCCACCCAAAGCCTTGAAAAAAAAAATTACACAGTAGATAGTCACTATAGACAACTTTATAAAACAGAAAGCCAAAGGAAAGGTTCAAATGACTCTTGTATCCCTCTATGGATCATAGATGGAAAGCTGCAACATGCTGTATATATGTGCACATTGTTCTAGAACTTGCTTTTGAAAATCTCGTCACATGCAGCATATGAGGCCAGAGGCATGGGTGGTGAGGAGGCTGAGGGGGAAACAGGTCCAGGGGGGAGGCAGCCAAGGGATGACATGAAATTCTGAGGCTCCACATTTATGAAAAGTGCCTGGCTGAAGCAGGGGTAAGGTGCTTCGGCTGGTGCATCAGTGCTATCATCTTTTCATCTTGAAATTGGGTTCCTCTCTGCTCCCCAGTCCCCCCTCTGCTCAGCAATTTAGGATTTCCCCTAGCTGCTCATTATCCTTGCTAAATCCCTGCCTGAGGCACTGAATATATTTAACAATCCTAGTGGCTGAACATTCAGACTGCTTCCAAAGAACACGGCCCTCCCTATTTAGAGCTCCTACCCACAGCAGGGCTTGTTGCTTAGAGTCTAGACTCTAGGTTTGGGAATTGAACCCCTAGCCTCTCCCGTGGTTCCTGTCCCTCCCATTATTCATAGGACTGGCTGATATCTGCCCCGCCTGGCTACCAAGGCCTGAGGGAGGAGGAGCCTAAGGGAGGAAGAAATCCTCTTGCTACACTCTTTGTATCCATGGCAACTGGCTCCCAGGAGCCCAGCCTTGGTGCTGGAGTGCTTGTAGGAGGTGAGTGGCCGGCCAGCCAGCCTGCATAGTGCTGCCCCAGGCCAAGGCCAGGCCCAGGCTTGGAGCCTTTTGGCTCCAAGGTCACAGATCTGGCAGGCGACCAGGGACTGCAGATTCTCAGGGCAGGAGGGAGGGAGGTGGTGGTTGCATCTGATACCCTTGGGACTCCTCAGCTTACTAGCGAAGCTGAGACAGGAGACCAGTCAGCCCTCTCAACACAGGGATCTGCCATCTACAAGGGCCAAAGAAATGACTTGGGGTGACAGGTCCCCTTCATTTGGGGGAGAGCAACACTTGGCTCTTAATGGAAAGGTTGGCAGTTAGAATGCACCCAGTGATTCTGCAGGAGAAATGCCTGTGGTTGCTCCCATAAGGATTATAGCCTAGAAAGCCCTATGGAGCAGTTGTACTCTGCCACATGGGTTTACTATTAGTTAAAATTGACTCAGCAGCACCTAACAACAGTACATAGGGTGGGGGTTAAACTAGAAGGCACCGGAATCACACTAGGTTCAGAAGAGTCCTGGATTCTCTGTTTATTAAGAGCAAGTTCCTATGACAGTAAGAAGTACCCAATAATAAGTGACATTTTCTAGTCAATGGTATAATATATATAATTTTACAACAACAGTAATAACCAACAATTATGTGTGTGGTACATAGGTAGAGACGAATACATATATGTGTATAGGAAGTTACAGGTATATATATATATATATGGATGCTCATATAGGCATATCTCCACCACTTGTGTGTGAGTTTATTGTAGTATGGTGGCTTGTGTATTGCTGTGATGGTTGATCACTCAATGCAAACAGGCCTCAGCAGAACTTCCAGACAAAGACAGGCTAGGAGGAAGAAGATAAGAGTCACTTCTGAAACCTTATTGAATAGCAATGGAGCATTGTCTGATATAGTGATGGAAGATGAGCCACGCAGGTTGTAAGGTATTCAAAATATAATTGGGAAAGTAGTGCTGACTTAAGTGACGTGGATAGAGCAATGCTTTTGGGATCTTCATTTGCTGATGGGGCACAACTCAAAATGAAGAGACAGCTGCAAACATTCATTAATAATCAGAATGTGGAAAGCGCGAAGTATGAGTCTAGGAAAATTGGAAGTCATCAAAAATGATATGGAATGAAGATTGTTATCCTAGGGATTAGTGAGCTGAAATGGACTGGTACTGCCAATTTGATTCCAACAGTCATATGGCTTGCTATCCCAGGAATGACAAATTGAAGAGGAATGGTGTCACATTCATTGTGAAAAAGAGCATTTCAAGATCTACCTTGAAGTACAATTATGTCTGTGATAGGAAAATATCCATATACCTACAATGAAGGCATTGTAGGATAAGCACTCCACCACAAGGTCGATTTGAACCACAAGGTCGGCAGTTCAAACTCACCAGTCGTTCCTTGGAAACCCTATACAGGGTGGGAATGGACTTGATGGCACTAAACAATAATAACAAACAATGAAGACCAGTTAACACCACTATTATACAAATTTATGCACCAACCACTAAAGTGAGGATGATGAAATTGATGAATTCTACCAAAGTCTCCTGGTGTGGGAGTCCTGGTGTGGCACTGTGGGTTAATGCACTGGACTGCAAAGTCGATTTGAACCACAAGGTCAGCAGTTCACACACACCAGCTGCTCCTTGGAAGCCCTATTACAGGGTCACTATGGGTTGGAACTGACTCCATGGCATTTAACAACAACAACAATAAACGAATTTCTGCAGTCTGAAATTGACCAAACATGCAGTAAAAATGCATTGATAATTGCTGGTGATTGGAATGTGAAAACTGGAAACAAGAGGAAGAATTTGTAGTTGGAAAATGTGGCCACCTTGCTCATATGCAAGTTCAAGCTGAAGCTGAATAAAATGAAAACAAGTCCACAAGAGCCAAATATGAACTTGAATATATCCCATCTGAATTTAGAGACCATCTCAAGAATGGATTCGATGCATCAGACGCTAATGACTGAAGTCAAAAGAGATGTGAGATGACATCAAGAACATCCTATAGGAAGAAAGCAAGAGGTTATTAAAACAGACAGGAAAGAAAGAAAAGAACCAAATAGATGTCAGAAGAGACTCTGAAACTTGCCCTTGAATATAAAGAAACTAAACTGACTGGAAGAAATGATGAAGTAAAAGAGCTAAACAGAAAATTTCAAAGGGCAGCTTGAGAAAACAAAGTAAAATATTATAATGAAATGTGCAAAGACCTGGAGTTATAAAACCAAAAGATAAGAACATCGTCAGCATTTCTCAAGGAAAAGAGCTGAAGAAAAATTTCAAGACTTCAGTTGCAATATTAAAGGTTCCTATGGGCAAAATACTGAATGATACAGATAACATCAAAAGAAAATGGACGGAATACATAGATTACTCTACAAAAAAGAACTGGTCAATGTTCAATCATTTCAAGTGGTACCATGTAATCAAAAACCAGTAGTATTGAAGAAAGCAGTCCAAGATGCACTGAAGACATTGGCAAACAAGGCTCCAAAAATTGATGAAATGCAAATTGCAATGTTTCAGCAAACTGATGCATCATGGGAGACCCTCATTCATCTATGCCAAGAAACTTGGAAGACAGCTACCTGGCCAAGTGCTTGGAAGAGATTCTTATTTGTGCTCATTCCAAAGAAAGATGATCCAATGGAACATGGAAATTATCAAACAATATCATCAATATAACATGCAAGTAAAATTTTGCTGAAGATAATTAAAGAATGTTTGCAGCAGTGCATTGATAAGGAATTGCCATAGATTCAAGCCAGGTTCAGAAGAGGATGTGGAACAAGGAATATCAGTGCTGACATCCGGTAGATCTTGTCTGAAAACAGAGAATACCAGAAAGATGTTATATACAACTACTATACAAAGGCATTCAATTGAGTGGATCATAACAAATTATGAGTAACATTGGTAAGAATGAATATTCTAGAACATTTCATTGTATTCATGAGGAACCTATACATAGACCAAGAGGCAGTTATTCTAAAAGAACAAGGGAACAATGAATGGTTTAAAATCAGGAAAGGTGTACACTAGAGCTGTATTCTTTCACCATACCTACTCAATCTATATGCTGAGCAAATAATCCGAGAAGCTGGACTATGTGGTAAAGAACGTAGCTTCAGGATTGGAGGAAGACTCATTTAACAACCTATGATATGCAAATGATGCAACCTTGCATTCTAGAAGTGAAGAGGATATGAAATACTGATGAAGATCAAAGACTACACTCTTCATTATGGATTGCACCTCAATGTAAAGGAAATTAAAATCCTTATAACTGGACCAATAAATAATATTATGATAAATATGATAAATGGAGTTATCAAAGACATCATTTTGCTTAGATTCACAATCAATGCTCATATAAGCAGTATATGAGAAATCAAATGTCAAATTGCATTAGGCCAACCTGCTGCAAAAGACCTCTTTAAAGTGTTCAAGAGTAAAGATGTCACTTTGAAGACTAAGGTGCCCCTGACCCA
>NW_006408532.1:10943687-10949890 GCF_000296735.1 Chrysochloris asiatica | reverse complement strand
GCACATTTTTAGTAGCAAAACATTTTTTTGCTAAAGAAAACAATACACATGAAACAATGAGGGAGGCATCACTTTGGCTGAAGCTCAAGGGAGAGTAGAGTAGGGCATGTGCTCAGTTCCAGGGTCCCCCCATTCTTTGCCACAGAGGTCTCTGAGGCTGTCCTGTGTTCCATGATTTGAAACCCTTGCATCTGGCATTTGGGAAACTGCTGCTGTTTCTAGACGGTTCTGCCTCTTCAGGTCCTAATGAGTTGGGGACTTCCCCCTTCCTTCCCTCTGTCCCTTGGGATCTGTTTGGCTGTCCAGTTGGCCTGGCCCATTCTTGCGCCTAGCCAATTCTGTCACTTGACCAACAGATCTTGAACACCACTATATACTAGGCACTATGCCAAACATGGGGCTGGTGAACAGGGTCCCTGCTCTCTGGATCAGACAGTTGAGGGACCACATGGGCAGAAGCAAATAATTAAACAGAGTTACTTGATTGCAGGTGTGGTGGGATCTGTGGGCCTTTTTCCTCATCACACTACAGTTGTCTGAGTTTTGGGGAGAGAGAATTATAAACTTCCCAATGGAATTGATGGCTTTCCTGGCCTCCCACCACCTACTTCCCCTGCCCAGGCTCCCCTGTCACTGATGCTGCCTCTGCTGGGAGTCTCCCCTCCCCCAGTATGGCCAGCAGTTGGTGTGACTGATTCTGACACCATCAGCACATAATCTGGAGCCCAGAAATAGAAGCATATGGAGCCATCACTCAAGGCTCTGTGAATTCTGCTCACATGGCTTCGTCAAGTCCCCTGACCTCCATTCCCTCCTGGACTCAGAGAGGAACAAGAGGTCCCCCATGTGGGCAAGGCCCAGTCTGGTAGAAAATTCAGGGGCCAAGGTCAGGAGAGCTTGCCAAGGCTGTACAGCCCTGACATGCTGTGTGACCCAGGGCAGGTCATTTTCTGCTCACAAAAGTAGACTAGGGCCAGGGGTTATGCACTTGAGCTTCAGAATCAGAGACCAAAATCGAGGTTGGCTGCTTGCAACCGACCAGGGAATCAGGCCGGGGGCAGGGACAGGGGGCTGTGAACTCAGCTGTGATCAAACAAAGGAGCAAAAATGGGCCTTAAGTGTGCTCCTTGCTGTCTGGGGGTGGTTGACCCAGTCTCTAATCCTCCCACTCTTACTTCTTCTGGTTCTTGGGAACCGGTCTGAGAGCATGGAAATTGGTTCAAACTTCTGGAAGGGCAAGGCATTTGGCATTCAGAATCTGAAGACTTTACATGTTTCCCTTTGACGCAGCTATTCCGTTTGCAGGAACATTTTCTCAGGAAATAATTAGAGATGTGTACCAGGATTCCGTGGTTAAGGATGTAGCATTATTTATAACACTGAAAAATGTGAAACACCCCCATGCCCTTCAGCAGGGAGGTAGATGGGACAAATTGTGGCAAATGTAGACAATGAAACACTGTGGCCACCACAAATGATGAAGGTGATGTATATTTATAGCCACCCAGGAGAGCTGGGAGTTTGTTAAGTGGAAAAGGCCAATTATAAAACAGGACCTGCCATTTTGTAAAATAAGACACACACACATATATATGAGTATGGTGGTTCCATATGATAAGCACTGGAGAGTGAACCACAAGGTTGGCAGTTCAAACCCATCAGCCATTCTGTGGTAGATGTATAAGGCTTTCTGCTCCTGTAAGGATTTAAAGCCTCTGAAACCCTATACAGGGTTACTATGAGTCAGAACTGATTCAATGGCACTTAACAGCCAGGGTTTCCAAAGAGTGGCTGATGGGTTTGAACCACTAATCTTGTGGTTAGAGCAGTCCGGTGCTTACCTTACAGCACCACACCTGCCAAGATTCTCTCTCTGTATATATATATAATGTGTGTGTGTGTGTATATATGTATATGTTTTGTTCTGCTGTGCATAAGATCGCTATGAGTCAGTACTGACTTGACGGCACCTAACAAAACAACATATACATGGTGTGGTGCTGTAGGATAAGCACCAAACTGCAAACTACAAGGTCCACTATTCAAAGCTACCTGCTGCTCCTTGGAAACCCCTGTACAGGCACTTAACAAGTACAATAATATATACATTATATATGTGTGTGTGTGTGTGTATGTATCTGTATTGTTGCTCTTGTTGTTAAGTGCCGTTGAGTCAGTTCTGACTCATAGCGACCCTGTATAGTATTTCTGAGTAGCTGGTGAGCTTGAACCACCAACCTTGTGGTTCAACCTGACTTTGCAGTCCAGCGCATTAACCCACAGCGGCACACCAGGACTCCCTAAAGGAATGCTGGTATGCCGTGGAGTCGGTTCCAACTCCTAGCAACCCTGGGTAGGGTTTCTGAGGCTGTAAATCTTTACAGGGGCAGGAAGCCTCACTTTTCTCCTGCATGTCTACACATACAAATCAACCCCAAACCAAAAAGACAAAACCCACTGCTATCAAGTTGATTCCAACTCATAGTGACTCTGTACCAGGCTTCCGAGACTATCAATCCTTACGGGAGCAGACAGCCTCTCTTTCTCCTGTGGAGCCATGTGTTTGTATTCACAGGAAAAAGAGTCTGAAAGATTCTATGCCAGTCGTTAACAGTGCTTTTTCTCTGGGTAAGAGTTGAGGTTCGATTTTTTTAAACTTGTCTTTTATAATTCAGCATGTAATTTTTGTTCCTCACCATGAATATGCATGCACAATGTACGCATGTTTAGAAAACCGTTATTTAAAAACCCAGTGCACATACAAGGTACAATGTGGATGAATCTTAAAAACATTATGCTGAGTGAAAAAAGTCAGACCCAAAGGGACAAATATTGTAGACCCCCACTTCTGTGAAATATTTAGAGTACGCAAATACATACAGACCGAAGCTTCTTAGCATATATGGGGCAGGGGAATGGGGAAGGGGCACTGGGTTTCTGTTTGGGGTGATGGAAAACATTTGGAAATAGACAGGGGTAATGATGTGACAACATGGTGGATAGAATTAATGCCACTGAATTCATGCCACTTCAAAATGGTTATTGGTTACCTATATTTCACCACAATCAAGTAAAATAAACAAAAAGCAATGCCCCATTCCAGAAGAGCACAGCCCCTTGGGAGTATGTGGTGAGCAGAAAAGGGGGTTGAAGGAAAACCCAGCCTTTTGCACTAGAACCTCTGTTGTAGGGCATGTGTATTTGACATCGCTCTTGACCAGGTTATCCCCTTCCTCTGACCAGAGTTTGACCACTGGCAACCCACAGTGTTCAGGGGACTGACACATGCGTCTGGTTTGTCTCTAACTCTCCTACCCTAACTGATTCTGAGCAAGCTTCCTAACTTCTTGTTGTTGTTGTTAAGTGCCATCAAGTCAGTTCTGACCCATAGTGACCCTCTATAGGGTTTCCAAGGAGCAGCTGGTGAGCTTAAACAGCCAACCTTGGAGTTCAAATGGCATTGCAGTCTGGCGCATTAACCCACAGCACTACACCAGAACTCTTCCTAACTTCTTAGGGCTTCTACTTTTGTTAATTGAGAAACCCAGGCACTAAAGCCCTTTCCACCTGTCTCCAAAGACTGCTGGGTGTGAGTGATCAAAATCCCAGGTTTAGAGGTCCACTGGCATCTTTTATTCACTCAGCTGAGCGCCAATCACAGGGTTTGAAGTGAAAAGCAACACAACCCAAGACCCTGCCCGATCGGTTATTTAATTCCTGTTGTATTAGGAGTTCTGATGTAGCACAGTAAGATAAACACTGAGTTGCCCACTACCACAGGTCAGCGGTTCAAACACACTAGGTACTCCTCGGAAACTCTATACAGGGTTCTCTATGAGTCGGAACCAACTCAAGGGCACTTAACAGCAACAGTAACAACAACGTATCAGCTACACAGGCAAATGAAGTGACAGCATTTAACAGAGCTTGATTTGATCTGGGGTAGGGGTAGGGGATTGGGGTTGGGCATAGGTTCCCCAAGTGGGTGGACAATGCTCAAGCACTGAGAAGTTAGTGTATTTCCAGCAGAACAGAACACTGCTGATAGTGAGTATTCATAATCAGTGTAATATACATCAGGTAGAGATAGATTACGCCAGTCTTGGTAGAAGGGTTGTCACTGAGAGCCGTTGCCAGCAGACAAAGGAGAGGAGAGCTGATGGAATTGATTGTCTGGAGAACTGGCCAAAGAGAGACTAGATGGGGTGAGTGGGTGTGTGGAGGAGGCTGAGAGATGGTCAAGTGGACAGGGGAGTGAAGAGATGCTATGAAACAACTAAGTAGGACTTAGGTGGTGGTGGGATGGTGGTCAAGAGGCCTAGGGTGGAGAGAATACTGTGAAGTAGCCAAGAGGGAGGGTGGAGGATCTAGGGAGGTGGTTGGGGTGGGGTGGCTGTTACAAGGCTAAGAAAGCCAGTTCTGGTGTCTGAACCCCTCATGACTATGAAGGGACAAAGGGACCAAGACCAGGACTGCAAAAAGAAGAGTAGATGAACCATGCAGGCCTTTTCCAGCCCACCTATGATGCAGCCAGGAGAACAATGCTGAACCAGGAGAAACAAGGCAGGAAATCATTTTAGGAAAATGTGCCAAGTTAGTACATGCACAGAAAACAGTCCAGAGGTGTGTGCCCTAGATTGTAGCAGAGATTATCTCTGAGGTAGGGGGTATAAGGGAGAAGCTCACTTTTTTCATTATCTATCTTCATCTGTCAGTTTGTCATGCCATGGTGGCTTGTGTGTTGCTGTGATGCTAGAAGCCATGCCATCAGTGTTTTAAATACCAGCAGGGTACATCAATGGAGGGCAGCTTTTAGTGGAGCTTCCAGACTAAGACAGACTAGGAAAGAGAGGTAGACTACTTCTGAATGTTTAGCCACTAAAAACTTTATGAATAGCAGTGGAACACTGTCAGCCCCAGAATACTGAATGTTGAAGCATGATGAACAGCACCAGAATATCGAGATACAGTGCCAGAAGATCAGCCCCTCCGGTTGGAAGGTACTTGAAATACAACAGAGCAGAAGCTGCCTCCTCAAAGTAGAGTTGATCATGATGACACGAATGGAGTAAAGCTTTCGTGGCCTTCATTTGATTGATGATGGGTCGCAACTCAAAACAAGGAGAAACAGCTGCAAACATCCATTAATAATCAAAATATAGAATGTACCAAGTAAGAATTTAAGAAAATTGGAAGTTGTCAAAAAGGAAATGTAACAAATAAAGACCAATATCCTAGGTATTAATAAGCTCAAATGAAATTTAGTATTGGCCATTCTGAATCTGACAATCATACGATTTACTATGCCAAGAGTCACAAACTGAAGAGGAATGGCGTCACATTCATCACCAAAAAGAATACTTTAAGATCTGTCTTGAAGTACAATGCTGTCTATGATAGGCTAATATCTATACACCTACAAGGAAGGCCAGTTAATACCACTATTATTCAAATGTATACACCAACCACTAAAGCCAGTGATGATGAAATTGTAGAATTCTACCAACTTCTTTGGTCTGAAACTGATCAAAAATGTAATCAAGATGTACTGATGATTACTGGTGATTGGAATGCAAAGGTTGGAAACAAAGAGAAAGTATCAATAGCTGGAAAATATGGCCTTAGTGAGAGAAAGAATGCTGGAGATTCTATAATAGGGCTGGACAGTGAATAAGGTAAGCTGTAGAAGAATTGATGCATTTGAGTTATGGTGTTGGAGGTGAATATTAAAAATACTGTGGATTCTTGAAGAACAAACAAATCCATATTGGAAGAAGTACAGCCAGAATGCTCCTTAGAAGCCACAATAGTGAGACTTTTTCTCTCATACTTAGGATATATCATAAGGAGGGACCAATGCCTAGAGAAGGACAGTATGCTAGGTAAAGTGGAGGGAAAGAAGAAGACCCCCAACAAGGATTGGCACAATGACAGTAGCAATGGGCTCAAGCTTAACAATGATTGTAAGGATAGCAGAGGACCAGGCAGTGTTTCATTCTGTTGTTCATAAAGTCGCTATGGGTTGGAACCAACTTGAGGGAACCTAACAACAACAACAATCTTTGTAATGTTTGAATTGTCTTCCATAAGAATGTACTGAGGGAGAACAAACAAGATGGCAGATTGGGTAGACGTGTAGTGAGGAGCTCTGTCAGCAACAACACAGAATACCAGACCAAGCAGTCTCAGGGGATGGTGCCAGA
>NW_006408532.1:10891429-10938712 GCF_000296735.1 Chrysochloris asiatica | reverse complement strand
TGAATGTAAAACTAATGCTCTGCCCTGTAAACTTTCACTCAATTCACAATAAAAAATGTACTGATAAAGATACTTTTGTAAGTGACTCAGATCATGACACCAAGACATAGAGGCCATATTCAACCACAGAAACAAACATGGTAAGTTGGGATGGACCTTGGTGAATCACTTGTTGCCTGGAGGGACAAGAGGAGGAGCTTGCAGTGACTTGGAGGAAGGCTGGACAAGGACTTCTAATGATGAAGATGAAGATTATGATCATTGCTATACTAAGCATCTCATTGCAACAACTGAGTATCACTAGTTGTTAAGCACTGTGCTAAATTTTACGTGTAATTCTTCAGTGAACTATCCTAATTACCCATTTGATAGATGAGAAAACTGAGACTCTGAGAGGGTAAGTCACTTGCCTGATATTCACAGCAGGGCTGGGATTTGCACCTAGGATTGGGTAATGCCAGTGTCCAAGCTTTTGTCAGATGCTAAGACTCCTTCTTCCTTGCAGGTTTCAAGAGTTTAGACAACAGCACAGAGCTTGCTCCTAGCCTACATGGGACCCTTTGTAGACCTGGTGGTGGTCAGAGCTCCTATCTTCCAAACCACCTAAATGGTCCCTTTGGAGCTGGGGGGAGTTAAAGTCCCAAGTACAAACATGGAAACCTCAATTCCCAGTCCAGTGATGGTGCCAGCAGTCTACAGGTGCCCTGGTGCTTAGAGAGGGTGGGCAGGATTGGGTAGGGCTACCCTGCCCCCTGCATCCCATAACAGTGATGTCACCGTTCCCTGGGCATAGGCCACAAGCCAACCACTGTACCAAGCACCCTCTCTTTAAATCCCTACCCCAAGCCTACAGCCCCATCACACAGAGCAGGAAACTGAAGTTCAGAGACAGGGACAAGTTTGCACAGTAAGAGGCAGTAAGAGCCAAAGTCCAGGCTGACCTGTACTAAAAGGTGCCCCAGGTCTCCCAAAGACTAAAGAACAGGTAGACCCCTCACATTTGTGTTCTGTATACCCAGTGGAGTCCTGGTGTGGCACTGTAGGATAAGCACTGGACTCCTAACCACAAGGTTGGGGGTTCAAACCTACTAGCTGCTACTTGAAAACCCTATACAAGGTCACTATGAGTCAGAAACAACGCAACAGTACTTAACAACTACAACAGCATGCACAGCGGGGAATTGTAGGCACAGCCCTTCCTGGTGGATCAGTCCTGGTTGGTGGGATCACAACCTTTCTTGCATTGGTTTTTCCCACATCCCCACTAAGTGACCACAGTCCTGCTCTTCCCACCCTGCTTACTCTGAGCGGCCATTGACGAGTGGTTGGGTACCTGGGTGTGTCACCCAGGTGCTGGTAGACAGAAAGCCTCCTCCCAGACCCTTCATCTCTCCGTTGTAAAACATGCTTCAGAAGAGAAGTGGGAATGTATGGGCAATGTGCCTGACCTATCTGACATGCCTGACCTGCCTGACCTGCAGGTGGTGGCAGTGAGGAGCAGGCATGGGATTTGTAGTCAGGAGAACTTGGATTTGGTTCCTGGACCTATTATTTACAACTGTATGGGTATGGGTAAGTCCCTTAACTTCTGAGAGTCTCAGTTTATTCATCTATAAAATAGGCATATTAATACTTAACTTGAAAGGTCACTGGGAATATTAAAAAATAAAAAAAGTAGGATGTTTGTGGCACAGTATTTGGTACATAATGAAGTGCAATGGATGATTTTCCTAAAGATTTTTAAAAATACTACTTCCCCATTCATATTCAAGAGGGGTGGCAGCTCAGTGGCGCAATTCTATGGCGCAAACGTCTTTTTGTCTGACTGGCGAAAGGAGACAGAAATCTGACCTCAACAACTGGTTTACAAACTTTAAAATATTCTGGGCTGGGGGAACTTTCATTAAAGCAAATTTTTTTTAAGATAGAAGTGGAGCTATTTTAGTTGTTGCTAAGGGGGAGCTAGCTTGCATGCCTCCTGCCACAGGGAGCTCACTCCCTTTCTGGGGTCTGTCTTGGAGTTGGGTAGGTCTGATTGTGAGACAGCTGAGATCCTCCTCCCCAGACTTGTCCCTACTGCTCTTCTCAGAGGCTGGTTCCTTCTGAAAAATATAAAGCAGAGCTAGAGTCCCCTGCTTCTAATCTTGACACCACCACTGACTAACTGAGTGACCTTGGGCAAGTCAACACCTGGTGCCTTAGTTTCCTCCTCTTTACATAGGGATATGAAGAGCCCCTCCAGGGACTGTGGCGAAGACAAGGTCAACACTTAACACATACCTCATACAGCTTCATCACCACAAGGGAAGGGAAAGCAGATGAGGGTGACGGAGGCTAGGTTGAGAAGGAGGCCCAAATATTTGCCCTACGATTTGCTTTTCTACCCTGTCCTCTGATTCCAGGCAACCTCACCCCAACAGTTTTCTAGAATCCTGGGTGATGCTTCAGCAAACTGTGGGAAAACTGTAGCTAATAAGAGCAGCTTTCTGTCCCTGGAAGCCCCCAGCCCAGGACCTTGACCTTGCTCTTTCCCTCCCTCCCAAGTCTATGGCTCACAGGAAGAGCAGAGGCTTGGAAAACATGCAGATCTGGTGGCTATCTCAGGCTCTGAGGCCTTGCCCAGGTTACTTTATTTAGAGGAACCTCAGGTTTCCTAATCTGTAAAATGGAATGATAATGTCACCAGGCTTGTGGGGCTGTTTATTGGGGGGGTGGGGGGAGGTGGTAGGAACAGTGTAAAGAATTGTAAATAGTTCAGTTGTAAGAACAAAAAAACCCCATGGTGCCAGAACCATAGAGCTACCTGCAGGAAGTATTTAATTGGTGTCTCCTGACCAAGTCCCCACCCACACCCAGAGCATGGACCCTCAACTTTAGGAGATTCTCAAGGGAGGAGATGCACGCTTTCATCACAGCTTCCTCCAAGACAGCAGCTCTCACACCTTCTGGAACTGAGAGAGACACCTTGTCAACCTCCCTTCCTACCTGTCTCCAAAATGGTGGCCACACTATGAAGGCCAAGGGAAGCACTGAGGGACCTGGAGTGGAGGTTGAAACAGAGTTCACAGAGCACCTTGGGGATCCAGAGGTGTGTGTGGGTGGGACCAAATGGGGGCTGGGAATCACTTTCTGGGGGAGGGGAGGGCTTGCTTTCCACATGGTCCCACAGGTGCCTGACTTAGGTGAGATATTGGTGGTAAAGACATCGGAAAAACAGGTCAGTGACAAGCCCACCAGACCCCCTCCTCCAGCACTGCCTTGGGGAAGGAGCAAGTAAGGCCTTCAAGAGACTTTGGATGAATGGGACCCCCAGACTGAACTCCTGGGGGGCCTCCAGACCCTGTGAGAGACTGGGCAGGAACCCTGTACCAAGCAGGCATCAGGGCTAGGACGTCTGGGTGGGTGTGGGGATGGATCACAGAGCTACCTGTAAGCAACTAAGATACTCTAAGACACCCATCCATGGGGTATGAGTTACACAGGTGACATGCTGGCTAAGGGATACCTATGAGACCCCGGCCATCTCCCTGAGGCCAGGGTCTTCCAGTCTTCAGTCGTCCTTTGAAGCAGGGCCCTTCCTCAGATTCTCACTGGGCTCTGGGCTCTCAAGGCCCCCATTTTGCAGGGTCCCCTAGACATCCCTGGCCCTCACTTCCCCACGGTCTATTTTTGGGACATCCTTCCTGCTTAACCTCATTAAACTGTTCCGGCTGGTTTCTGAGGCCCTGTAGGGGCCTGGCAGGTTGAGTGGTGGACGGAGCACACTCACCCAGAAGCAGGTTCATGAGCACCTCCTGGCCGGCCAGCGTGCTACTCTTCACCAAGCAGAGGATGGTGCCCCCAATCCAGGGGATGCCGTGGCCTGTGATGCCGATGAGCTTGACCATAGAGCGGGCACTGGCCCATGACGAGGCCCGGCCAGCACACACTCCCAGCCTCTTGGACATGCAGATATCAATGGCCAGCAAGGAGTTGAAGGCGATGCCCTTGAAGGAGGGGTTCAACTGCATGCAGTCCTCTTCGGGCAGCTGCTGTGACTGGCGCCGCTCACGGGCCCCATCACCAGGGGGTGGGGGCTGTGCCGACGGACCTGGGACTTTTCTGCCAGAGCTGCGGGGCTCTGGAGTCCCCTTAGGGGGCTGGTTCAGGGACAGAAACTCAGCTCGGTTGAGGACATTGTTTCGGTCTCGGGCCCGGGCCCGGCTCTGGGAAGCTGGCATGACAACCTTGTTCACACGGAGAAGGCCAGTGCCAGCCTGGCTCCAAGGGCCTGAAGACAAGAGCGGCCCTGAGAGCCGCCACCGTCCCTGTCTCCCAGTCTTCTCCGGTACACGCCGCAGCTGTTAAATATAGAGTGGAGGAATGCACATGGCTGTTTACCTCCGGCTGCCACCAGGCTCAAAGGGGACGTCAGTGCCAGGCTGGGCAGCCAATCAAGCCCACCAATGCGAGGCCAGCGCCAATGGAGCCACGGGGAAGCAGACGCATCCACAGCTGCGGCCTGGCTGCCTCAGGCCTGGGCTATTTAAATCTTCCAATGGCTCATGCCCAGGTTTCAGAGGACTCTGGGAAATGTAGTCCTCTTGTTTCCAAGCGCTCAAATTGATCTGGGGCTGAGGCAGATGTAGGACCCTGGAGAGACTCCTGCTTTTACCAGCTTCCCTCTGAGTGATCCAGACTCTGTGAGCCATGCCTACCAGCCCCACTGGCCTGGACAGACAGTGGAGACCAGGCCAAAGGGCGTTATCAGGACAGCAGGTGGAAATTGACCACGAAAATATCATCTTGAGCCTCCTGGGGCCAGGCCAAGCCCCTCCTTCTATGACAGCATTTCATTAAGCTGACAGGCTGGCTGGTTTTTCTTTTCTTTTTTAAACATCAGTCTTGAATTTGGCTTCAGTACATCACCGTCCAATCAAATGGAACTTTGAAAGACTTGATTTCCATTAGGGGGAGGAGTAATCAGTCTGTTGGTAATAGATCAGACTGTTGGATCTGGTTGTCCGAAGTACCCAGAGTCATGCAAAGGAAAGGGATGCCACAGTGGCTTTGGGCAGTCCATAAATAGTTGCCAAGAGCCTGGCGTCAGACTGCAGCAAGTGACACAGACTGCAGGCCTGTCCTCTGGGAGCTCACAGTACGAACTCACAGGCCACATAAATGCTCACAAGTGTGTAAAACATGTTTCAGGATCCTAGAACTAGACTCTGAGTCTGGTCTGGGAGTTGTACAGTTTCTCCTAGAAAGAGGAATCTCAGGATAAACAGAGTGGGCTTGGGCGGGGGAAAGTCTTCCCTGTATGAAGACTGAATGTGGGGAAGTGGGGTGAAAAAGAATGAGAGACTTCCAGTCCAAAAATGACAGACCAAGCAGGTCCACTGGAGGATTTGGACCTGAGACAGGTCTCCCTGTGTCTACCTGGGCAGCCTGGTGGTAGTGTGCCATGGTGACGGTCCTGACTCATAGCAACCCTATATAGTGTTTCCGAGGCGGTAAATCTTTACAGGAGCTAAAAGCCTCATCTTTCTCCAGCAAACCACTGGTAGTTTCCAACCGCTGACCATGAGATTAGCAGCTCAACTAGTAAACACTACGCTATCAGAGCTCCTTTGGGCAACCTGAGGGAACCCAAAGTTAACAGAAGCGAATGTTCTCTGGTTACAGTGGATGAATCATTAGCTCCAGAGTCAGGTGAATCAGGGAATAAACTGTGGGGAATAAACCATACTAGCTGCATGAACCTAAACAAGTCACTTCACCTACCTGGGCCTCAGTTTTTCTGCCTGTAATTTGGGAATAATTGTGCTCAGTTCCAAGGCTTGCTGGGAACACAAAGAAATGATGTTTGTAAAATAATGAGCAGGGTCCCCTGCCCCATGGTTAGGAACTTTTGTTGTTTGACTTATGAGGCATGGTTCTCTGTCACTTCTGAGTGTCCCATTCAGAAGAATTCTCATGGGGTGCCGCTGGACACTCAGGGTCCCTTACATACTCTCACTTCAGTCCAGCTGGGATGGACCAGGCTGGGCCTGTCATCCTCTTCTTTCAGAGTATCCCATTCACATCACATAGCCATGGAGGGAGATGTCCTAGGCCCCACAACAGCCTACCCTCTTGAGTGCAGTCATGATGAGACTTGCTACCACACACTGGAGTCTATCATTAGCCATACAGATAGAGATGGAGATGTGATGATGAATATTGGGCAAGTGTATGAACTCAATGTGTGTTAGTGTACTGACACCACAGAGCCAAACTTTCTGTGACATAGCTGTGTCATCATCTCCATCTTACAGATGAGGAAGTTGAGGCTCAGAGAGGTGAAAGTACCCAGCCAGGAAGACAAAGAGAGGGGAAGTCCAACTCCAAGCAGCTCCTGGCATGGGGCACGCGGGCCTCCAGACTCAGATCTCTCAGATCACAGGGACCTGTATGTGCTCACTCAGCTTTCATCCAAGACATTGACCCCACTGGGTGGGGTCCATGACCTAGACTGGCCTCAGGAAGAGCAGAGGAGCTCAGCTCAGACAGGGACTATTAATAACCAACAGCCTATGCCAGCATCTTGGGCTGGCAGAAGCTGTGGCAGGTTCTGCGAGCCACAATGGGCTCCAGGATTTGGTAAACCATGAAGTTTCATTTGGTTCTGGCCCAAGAGTGGTTAAGACCTGGTGTCTTAGCACTCTGGTGTTGCTGTAACAGATACGCCACAAACGGGTGCTTTAACAAAACTCTTTTCTCACAATTTAGGAGGTGAAAAGTCCAAATTCAGGGTGCCATCTCTAAGGGAAAGGTTTCCCCCTTATTTCTTGATTCCTTGGCAGTCTTCACATGGTGTAGCATCTACCGTCCCCATCTCGGCTTGCTCTCTGAGCCTAATTACTCTTAGTATATCCCAAAGGTGATTGGCTGAAAACACACCCTATACTGACATGACCTCATAACATAACAAAGAAACCCATCCCCAAATTGGATTATAGCCACTGTATCATTGTTAAGTGCAGCAGGTTCCAACTCACAACAAACAACCCTGTATAGAGTTTCCAAGGAGCAGGTGGTGGGTTTGAACTGTCGGCTTTGTGGTTAGTAGTCCAGTGCTGATTCTGCAGTACAAGCCGGGTATGTTGTTGTTGCTGTTAAGTGTCGTCAAGTTGATTTTGACTCATTGTGACCCTGTGTTGGCTTTTAAGGAGCAGCTGGTGGGTTTATACTGCTGATCTTCTGGTTCACAGACCAGTGAAGATCCTACAGCGCCATACCAGAAGTACAAACATGGTATAGGGGTTAGGATTTACAACACATATTTCGGGGGGAATGCAATTTAATCCATCAAACCTAGGCTCTGGGATAGGGCAACCCTGGGTTTAAACCCCTGCTCAGCTACCTCTAGCTAAATGACCATGAACAAGCCCTTCCTCCCCTTTGGATCTAAGTAGCTAGTGTTTTACGATAATATAATTACAACAATAGCCTTATTTTTCCCCTCACTATCAAAGTGCTACATACTTACTGTAATAAATTCAACATATACTTATGAGTATATGCAATCCCCCCAATCTGAGATCACCACTGCTAACATGAGGATGGTCAGTTAGGGGTATGGGGTAACACTCACTTTCATCTTTTCCAATTATGGAAATATTTTACAACCAAATAATAATTAGAAAAGAATATACACATCTATGTATATGCTATGTACTTTGTTGTTCTTAAGTGCTACAGAATTGGGTCTGACTCATAGTGACCTTGTATAGGGTTTCTGAAGAGCAGCTGGTGAGTTTGAACCACTGACCTTATGATTCTTATCCTACAGAGCCACACCAGGATTCTCTCTATATATAGATATAGATATAGATATAGATATAGATATAGTTTAGTTGTTGTTAAGTGCCGTTGAGTCGGTTCTGAACCATAGCAGCCCTGTATAGGGTTTCCAAGGAACAGCTAGTGAGCTTGAACCGCCAACGTTGTAGTTCAAAAGGTTTTGCAGTCTGGCGCATTAACCCACAGTGCCACATCAGGATTCTCTCTCTCTTTATATTTTAGACATATGATAATATTATGTGCCCTTTTAAGGAGCTCTGGTAGCATAGTGGGTAATGAGTTGGGCTGCTAACTGCAAGGTCAGCAGTTTGAATCTACCAGCTGTTCCATGGGAGGAAGATGAGACCTTCTGCTCCCATAAAGATTTATAGCCTCGGGAACCCTATATACAGGGTCTCTATGAGTCAGAGCCGACTCCATGGCACTTCACACCATCATCACCATATGCCCTTTAAAAAAAATAATAACCTACGCCTTTCACGTTACAACATACACTTGGCCATGTATCTATGACAACCCTTTCATTTTCAACGGGTGCCTGGCATGGGCCTTAATTTGTGTCTAATCCTCCATTATTGGACATTTAGTTTGTGTCCATCTTGTAGCTATTCAAAACTATTCTGGCCTGGTCATCCTTATACATACATCCCTGGACAACTAAGTGACTAAAGTGGCAAGTGACAAATAAGCCAGTGCACAGAGATGAATCCCCCTGAATCCCACGGGCTCAGCTGAGCCACTGAGTGCAGGGCCCAGACATGGGAGAGCACAAAGGAGTCCTAAACACTTAGAAGGGCAAATACAATCATCCTCTTCCCATGTTAGAGATGAGGGAGAGCAGGCTCAGAGCTGAAACATTATCTAGGAAGTCACATAGCTGGTGGGGATTTTGGACCCTCTGACTGCTCAGTCTGTGAACTGTCTTTCTGATCATGTGTCTCACAGCTTCTCCGTGCCTTGCCTGATTGAGCTCACCAGTCACTCACTCACTCACTCACTCACTCACTCACTCACTCACTCACTCACTCACTCACTCAAATCTCTTGAGACCTACTGTGCACCACGCCCCATGCAAGGATGACTGTGCAAAGATCCATCTTTCCAGACCACCTGGTCTCCCCAGACTTTAGAGAGGCATTTATCCCACCTGCACCTTGTTCCACATAAACTTCTTGTTTGTTGGGCAATTAGGGAACACGTGACTAGTCTGGATCCACAGCTCAGAAGGGGCAGAGGCAGGATTCAGGTCTCAGCCAAGCACCCTTGCCCCTACCCACCAGACTGTACTGCCTCTCACTAACTTGAGCAGGAGAGATTTCCTGGCAGCTGTGTGGAATCTAAGGAAGCATTTATACATTATGTTGTTGTTGCTAAGTACCATCGAGTGAGTTCTGACTCATAGAGACCCTGTAGAGGGTTTCCAAAGCAGTGGCTGGTGGGTTTGAACCACTGACCTTTCAGTTAATAGTCCAGTGCTTATCCTACAGTGCTACACATTTGAATGTTTAAGATAGATTTGCTAAGCATATTTATCACTAATCTGTATTTATCACTTGTTACTCTGTGCTAACGTACATACGGCCCTGACACCTCTTCTAATCATCACAGCAACTTCAGAAGAGAAATCTTTAGCCTTGATAATACAAATGAGAAAACTGAAGGGATACTATCTAGGTCATGGGGTGAGTCTGCTGGGGTCATGGGTTCAAACACCCCATCCAAATCTCCTTGTCCTCTTTTGTTTTTTTCATCCTTTCTTAGACATATCACTTTCTAACCACTGTTGTTAAGTGCTGTTGAGTCAGTTCTGACTCATAGTGACCCTGTATGACAACTACTGACCTTGTGGTTAGCAGTCTAGTGCTTATCATACAGCACCAAGCCAGGACTTCAACCACTGGAAACATCATGTATTCTCTGTGTGTTTGTGGTCCATGTCCTTCCAGTACAATATCAGCTCCATGGGGCAGGGATTGGTGTCTGCTCACCGATGGGACCCAGGCACCCAAGCAATGCCTGGCACACCAAAACGAACAAGCAAACAAACAAACCCACAGCTATCCAGTTGATTCCAACTCATAGTGAGGCTTTAGGACACAGAACTGCTCCATAGAGTTTCTGAGACTGTAAGCCTTCATGGGAGCAGACAGCCTCATCTTTCTCCTGTGGAGTGGCTGGTGGGTTTGAACCACTGACCATGAGGTTCACAGACCAAGGCTTAACGCAAAGTGTACCAGGACGTCTTGCCTGTCACGAAGGCACTTAAAAGTATTTGTGGGATGAATGATTATCTGATTATGAACCTGGGCTCTAATCTACTACAGATCTGTGATCAAAAACCAATGGCCAGTAAACCAAAAAAAAAACACACACACATACACACAAAAACAAAACAAATTCATTGTTGTCCAATCGATTTCGACTCAGAGTGACCCTACTGGACAGGCTAGAACTGTTTATCATAGAGTTTCCAAGGCTACAAAGCTTTACTGATGCAGACTGCCACATCTTTCTCCCATAGAACGACTGGTGGGTTCAAACCATCTGTCTTTTGGTTAATGACCGAACGCTTAACCACTGCGCCATCAGGGCTCAATTATCCTAAAAGGGAAGGGCTGGGTCTGAATAATAAGTTCTGATCCACTCTACTAAAGACCCGCTGTTCATTCGAGGAGAGAGGAGGGTAGGGAGCCCGATATCATCCTGCCAGAAGGGGTGTGTGTGTGTGTGTGTGTGTGTGTGTGTGAAGTGCTATTGCGTCTGTTCTGACTCAAAGCAACCCTGTATAGGGATTCCAAGGAGCAGCTGGTGGGTTTGAACTGCTGACCTTGTGATTAGCAGTCCAGCGCTGATCCTGCAACACCACACCAGGTCCCATGCCAAGAAGGGGTGGGCGCCCAGTAAACAGTATTTTCATCACCACCTTTCCTTCTAGGCGCTCCTGCCAAGGGATCGCTTTCTCAGTTTGCATTTCCAAGGCTGTTCCTGGGTTATTTTGGTCCGGAAACTTGATCCTTCACTGGGTTTATTTTAGCACCTTGGAGAACTCCCAATGCCACACCCAATCTCTAGCGGCACCCAGCCTACTGACACCCTTCTCCATCCTTCCTGAGAGGGGGCGCTGGGTCTCCAGACACTCCATCCCTCTGGTCACAGCAGTCCCTTGGGCTGTGTGGTGCTGTGGTCTCCAACTCATCTGCCCATGGCTCAAGGTGGCAGAGGGCAGTGCCAGGGTGAGCAGAGGACCTGTTCTACGTGCTCCTGGCACCATTGAGCCTCAGCTCCTTATCTGGGAGATGGGGTGATTGTGCTTTCAAGGAAGGTCCTGGGAGGAAAAGAGATTTCCAGTCCCGAATTCTTCAGGCTAATGAGGAAACCAGGGCAGGATGTGGTGGGTGCCAGGCATCGGATCCCGACTGGGAACCCAGCTCTCAGCTAGGGCTGAGCCCCCACCTTCACTCAGGGCACAGCCCTTGTGAACCAAGTCTCCTACCAAGACCTCAGTTCAGTTAACACCGCCCCCATCCATCTGGAGCTCAGAGACCTCCCTCTGCCAGCCCCACCTTCAACCAGAGACACACACATAATCATACACCTGCACACACACTTCCACAAATGCACACGCTCACATACATGCTCATATACACACTTAAACACACTCTCACACACCCTTACCCACACACACATATATTTCCCCACATATATACACACCATCACACCCACTTCACACCCACAGTCACTCGATTCACCTATGCCATTACACACATGCATACCCACATCCACATGGACACAACTCACCCCTACATAAACACATACTTACACTGATGTGCATGTTCATATAAACCCTCATGGACATTGCACACATAGACACACATGTACCATCCCACACACTCATCCACATTCATCTACACCAGAGCTTACAGAGCACACACCAGAACAAATACACTATTACATATACTCTCACACACAGTCTACACCCACATCATACATGCTCACTCACACCTTACACATCTTATACACAAATGTACATGTGCACACATGTACACTCTCACAGACACACATACTCAGGGACATACACACATATGGACCCACATATTCACATTGGCACAGCTACATCTCCTCAATAGTTATTCTCAACTCTCACATATGCCCTCACACAGATGCACAGAGTCACACCATCACATACTCATTTACACAAAAAGATATACACGCACACATTCTTACTCAGCCACACACACATCGCACCATCCCATAACCTTGATACATGCATCCTTCACCCTCCCTTCTCCTAGCTCAGTGCTGGACACTTACATACATCAAAACAACTTACTTATCTACTTCCTGATTTATAGCAATCAATACTTACTCATAATCATTTTGTGTATCAATTTGTATCTATTTATTATTGATGTTAATTAATACCTTCATGAATCATTCTTGGGTTTCTCAATTGACATCTCTCTGGCCCACAGGGACATCAGTACTGAGGGGACATCTGTCATCTCTCCTGGCCCTGGCTAGGTGCTCTTCTGTATACTCCAAGTGGGCAGCCCAGACGAGGTGCTAAGCTAGTACTGGGGGAAAATGAATGTGAGAAGTCCCAATTTAGCATGCCCTAGAAGAAATGTGGTTCTGAACCTGTGACTGGAAAGACCCAAGCCTCCTGGTCATTCCCTATGCCACACCACTGAACCATTTTTGCTTCTGCCTTTCAATCAAAAACAATGTAGTAAATGACCTGAGGTATCAGGAGATTTGAGTTCTGGTTCCAGAATCTTACCTGAAAGATCTTGCTAATTTCTGTTCCCCATCTGTGGGAAAGGCTGTTGAGCCAGCCCTCTCTGAGATTCTATTGGTGCTCAACTGACCAGGCCAAACATACACCTTCACCTGGTGCATCAGGATGCAGGCATGGACCCTGCAGCTGGATCTGACTCTGTCTCTTGATGCCCTCCCTCCCCTGCCAACTGCTTGGTCCTCCAGCCCTCCCCACCTTCTAGATGGATATTCTGATCCTCACCATTGACTTTCTCTTTAGTCCCCAAACAGTCAGGAAGAGAATCCTGTCATAGAGCAATAGTACAGTCTATTTCAAGTCAAAGTAACAGAGGTCTGTTGAGGGATAAAGACAGTCTGGATGGAAAGACGTCCACAGTCACAGAGTAAAAATGGCTGCTCTACCACACAATGAGGAAGAATACTAAAAGAATACTAAAAGCAGGAACTGAAATCGGCAGGATACCTGGAAGTGTGGATTTGGCAGAGGTAGGTGGATAACACATAACTGGGGTTACATGGCTTGGTTAAAGGTACGTGCCCTTCAGTTTATTACAGAATGGTCACCAGACAGAAGCTGGTCTATTTGTTCTGATGTGACACTGTAGAGTAAGAACTGGTTTGTTGAACTGCAAGTTCGGTGGTTCAAACTCACCAGCTGCTCCTCAGAAGCCCTATATAGTGTCACTATGAGTCAGAACCTACTCGACAGTACTTAATAAGAAAATTAGTAAAATTGCTTCCTTAATCATGTCTGTTAGGGGGTCCATTATAAAGACTTATATACAACGCTGGGCATCAAGATCCTTTGGGTATAAGCTATCACATCTTATATCTGTTTAACTGTAGTGAAAAGACCCTCTGGAAACAGATTGTGATATCCTGCACCTGCCAGATCTCCACGAAAAGCAATGTCTTTAAGGTATGTGGTTAAGCCAGAATCAAAGTTAGAGGAACTACTGTTGGAGAAGACAGGTTTAACATTCAACATGGATTCTAGACTCAAGTCAAAACTTCAGAAAGCAGAAGGACTCTGCTTTCAGGCTATTCTGTTCACACAGCCCAAGTGCCTCTGATTTTAAAGTTTCATGCACCTTGATCTCCCAGGCTAACAGAATTCCAGCATTTAACGTTTTCCTCTGCAAAACCAGAACTTTTCCTGCCTCTGAAAAAACTTTCTGGCTCACAATGAACACATTATCAGGGGACTGGTTGGACCAAGGTTGGTCCATGGTTGGAAAGGGGCCATGCAACTGTCTCTGTAGGCCACTGAAAATGAGGTCCTCAAAATTGCAGCCTTCCTCTAGGGGTACCCAAGGTCCGGATGCATCTTAATCACCCTGTCTTCTAGTGGATGCAGGCTTCCTGATTCAATCCACACCTCTCTCTTCCCCAGGCCAAAATGTCCTCATTTGTAGAATGGGATGAAAGTAGAATCCGGCTCACTATAGAAAACAGCAAAGATGATGTGTGTGGAAAGTTCTTGATTCACAGTGATGCTCAGGGAGGAGAAGCCAATGTCTAAGACCTCAGAACATTTTGGTTGTTTGGGGCTTCGGGTTAAGACCCAATTGAGTGGGGTCAGTGCCTCTGATTTGCTGTGTGACGTTGCGTTTTAGGGACCTTTCTGGATGAGCTGTGCCTGAAATTGAGGAGCACAGAAGGATACTGTCCTCCACTAAGAACACGTTGAGCTCCCCATTTGCTGCCTAGGGAAGTTCCCCATCTCTGGGTGGGAGTTAGGTTATACAACACTCTCCTGGCCCTGGTCCCTCCCCTTTCCCATTCACTGGTGATGTCACTTACAGGGAGTCTGGAGAGACTGAGGTGCAGGGAGAGGAAGTGGTTGGGTAGTGTGAGGGGCGCTGTGGTGTGTGGGTACATCCTTTCTTCTGCTCTGCAGATGCTGGGCACTTCACACTTGTGTGAAGACGTCATAAGCTTTCTACTTGAGAGGAATGTGGCTGTCCCGGAAGCTGAGACAGCCATGGGTCTGTGCCCAACACCCACAGAACTTCAGAAAATGCTGAGCGGAGAAAGGGCTGCATGAGGAGGTAGGAAGGGTGAAGAGGCCTAGAGCTGGGGAAGCAGCGGGAGCCTCGGCGGGCCCTCAGGAGTTGGGAGAAGGAATGCACATGTAGTTGAACCTGTCTAGACCCTTGGTCAATCAGGGATGGTCCTGGAGAGCTGGTCCTCAGCTCACATTCCATTTTTGTCAAGTCAATTCTAACTCATAGCAACCTTACAGAACAGGATAGAACTGCCCTGTAATTTTCCAAGGCAGTAATCTTTATGGAAGAAAATGGCCACATCTTTCTGCCATGAATTAGCTGGTAGGTTTGAACTGCCACTTTCTATCCAGCAGCCAAGCTCTTAACTACTGTGCTACCAGGGATGGGATCCTTACCACCAACTCAAAACCTGGTAAACATGGTCCTCCTGGGTCCTCCACGTACCCTCCTACAGAACCAGAACTTCAAAATGAACCAAATCAAAGTAACCCGTAGATGTGAAAGTGGGACCCAAGGCAAAGGGAGAAGTGTCTTCTATTTTGTTAAAGCCTGTGGGCACCCAAATACCACTTCTAGTGGAACTCACCAGAGACATGCTCCCTAGTGGTCAGTTCCATCCTGATTCAGAGGTGCTGGAGCTCAGCTAGGAGAGGTAGCATACTTGCTAGAGAAGTTTTGAGTATGGACTTTGAAGCTGGAAAGATGTGAATTGGGATCCAGACTTCCAGAAGTCACTGTCCCCAGACTCCTGGTCCCTTTGACTACAGAGCCACCTCACAAGGTCAAGGATAAACAAGACAATGCTTGGGTGGTGATTGTTCCTTCAGCACCTGACATAACCGCTGCCATCAGGTCAATTCTGACTGACAGCAATTCTAAACAGGGTTTGAGACTGCAAATCTTTGTGGGAACAAACAACATCATCTTTCTCCCATGGAACGGCTAGTGGATTTTAATTGCTGGACCTTGCAGTTAGTAGCCCAACACCTGATCCACAGTGCCACCAGGACTCCTAACACATAATGAGAGCTTTATTATCACCATCACAAACTGACAGCAAGTCCAAGACCACGTCCAACTGGCATTCATTCCCAGAAAATCACTTCTAGAGGTTTAGATGCTTACAGATGCAGTGAAGGACTTTGTCTTCTTCCAATCAAACAGAAAGATTTGTGGCTTAACATATGTTATGGAGCACGCTTTACATGCCAGACACAGTCCTGGGTAACAGAATAGCATCCTTGCCTTATGGAACACCCCACTCAGTAAGGTTAGTTCTGTACCAGGCAACAAAGGTGATGGGGTTGGGAGTTGAGAGCAGCACCCAAAGGTTAACATCTTACCTACATCCAAGGATGGATTGAGTAGCTGCCAGTGAGTTGTCTCAGATCACAGAACATTTAATGAGAGGTTCTGTCAGTTTGTAGTACTATGGTGGTTTGCGAGTTGCTGTGATTCTGGAAGCTATGCCATGGGTACTTTAAATGTCAGCAGGGTCATCCATGGTGGACAGGTTTCAGATGAGCTTCCAGACTAAGACAGACTAGGAAGAATGAGAAATGGACTACTTCTGAATATTTAGTCACTGAAAAACCTATGGCTAGCAGTGGAACACTGTCAGCACCAGAATATTGAACACTGAAACATGATGAAGAGCACCACGATATTGTCAGATAGAGAGCCAGAAGATGAGCCCCTCAGGTTGGAAGGCACTCAAACTGGGGAAGCGCTGCCTCCTCAAAGTAGAGTTAATCATGATGACAAGCATGGAGTAATGACTTCATTTGTTGATGGGGCACAACTCAAAATGAAGAGAAATAGTTGTAAACATCCATTAATAATCAGAATGTCAAATGTATGAAGTATGAATCTAGGAAAACTGGAAACTGCCAAAAATGAAATGGAATGCATAAGCATCATGAGCTGAAATGGACTGGCATTGGCCATTTTAAATCTGACAATCACATAGTTTACTATGTCTGGGATGACAAACTGAAGAGGAATGATGTTGCATTCATCATCAAGGTTTGTTTTTTAAAGTACACTTTCTGTGATAGGATAATATCCATACACCTACAGGAAGACAAGTTATTACAACTATTACTCAATTTTATGCACCAAACACTAAAGCCAACAATGATGAAATTGAAAAATTTTACCAACTTCTTCACTTTGAATTGATAAAACATGCAGTCAAAGTGTATTGATAATTACTGATGATTGGAATGCAAAGGTTGGAAACATTAGTTGGAAAATAGGAATGATGCTGGAGATCACGATAGCATTTTGTAAGACCAATGACTTGTTCATTGCAAATATTTTTTTTAAACAACAAAAAAGACAACTATACACATGGACCTACACAGAAATTAAATTGACTACATCTGTGGAAAGAGATGATGGAAAAGTTCCATATCTTCAGCCAAAACAAGGCCAGGGACAGACTGTGGAACAGACTATCAATTGCTCATACGCAGGTGCTGGGGACAGCATACTGAGAAGCTGTGGCCCTGTGACAAGATGGATGAAAATCCAATTCCAGAGCCCTCTTCAGAATTGAGAACCATGGACACTGAGGGCCAAGGAAGTGACCTCCTGACATCCTGGGTTCACATGGACCTTGAGGGCCAAGGAAGTGTCCTCCTGATGTCCCGGGTTCATAGGTTTTTTGTGAACTCACTAGATGGCTACCTCTGTGAATTCTCTTTAGTCTTAATATTGTTCTTTCTGTACTTGTTCTTTATGCTTCTAACTCCGGTAATTGTAGCTTTTGGGAAAATGTTAATGTACATAATGCCTCTTTTAATGGCTCCACTGTAAATGTCACTGCCTTGAAGGTATTGGCAGTGCGTGGGGTCCTGGGAGCAAACCTTTTTGAGGAACAGGCTATAGCCACCTGGGATGAATGTCAGAACTAACTGCTCCCTATCTATTCAGTTATGTTTGATATTAACTTAAAACATGAGCTCTTGATGTCCATGTACAATAATAAAACCGAACTTCCCCCTAGAACCTAGGTGGTAAAACTTCCTCATACGACTCAGGACGAACAAGGGCAGGTTTGCTGGGATTATGCAGGGAGGTTCTGGAGAGGAACTGCCTGGGGTATTCACTTGAGGTGGAGTGGTAAATTCTGGGAATACTGGATTAAAGGACAATGGTGGCAGCCCCTTCAAACCGCCCTTGGGTATAATCAGTTTGATTCAGATGCTCTTCTTTCCCCTGAGGACACAGTAAACATTGTAGCATTTGGATATGGAACCCAGAAAGAGGAAAAGGAAGGTGGAGGTGAAACCTCACCTTCATTAGAAAGGTTAAAATCAGTAAGGAAGAAAGGATTACTAGCTTAACAAATAAAGCTAAATGTTTGAAATCTTGTTCAAACGCATGTATTTGCAAAGCAGAGAAAAAACAGCTTAAATTCCTTCCGAAATTATAAACTAACCTTTATATGAGCTTTTAAGTCTTTCACTTTTACCCACTAGTGATTAAGTGTTAAAAGTATGTTAGACATCCTTGAGTACAAGTCGCTGCCCTAGGTCATATAGGCCTAAAGGTTAATCTATAATAGCTTACTTGACCTTTCCCTATAGAGATAAGAATGTTAGATTAGTAAGAAACTCATGATGTATTTGGGAATTATCTTAAAGATTGTCTCTGTGAATCATTAAGCATTGTCTTATCTGAATAATCACATTCTTCTTCTGTAAAGATCTCTTCCTTAAAAAGTTAATAAAAGACTGGGGTTTAGCTAGTTTTGTGTGCATTCTTGGCAGCAGGACTATCTGCCTGTCAGTTTGCATCCACTCTGGTCTCTAAGTGTTTCTTTCTCTCTCACCTCTTCAGACATCTCACCTAGAGTTAGTTTTGTGTGCAATGTCTGCAGCAGAACTGTCTGCCCATCAGCTTGCATCAACCTTGTATGTCTGTCTCTTTGTGTCTGTAGTCTCTTTGTCTCTATGCTATATCTTTTGCCTACCAGATCCCCCAACTTCGTGAAACCCACTTCCCCATCGAGGTTGGACCCTGACACGCAGGTTCAGGTAGAAGCTGAAGAAAATTAAAATAAGTCCGCAAGAGCCAAGATATGACCTTGAACACATCCCACCTGAATTTAAAGGTCATCTGAAGAACAGATTTGATGCATTTAACACGAAAGACTGAAGACCATGGGAGTTTTTGGATGACATCAAGAACAACATGTAGGAAGAAAGCAAAAGGTCATTCAGAAGACAAGAAAGAAGGAAAAGACTAAAATGGATGTCAGAAGAGGCTCTGAAACTTGCTCTCCAGAGTAGAGATGCTAAAGCAAATGGAAGAAATGAGGAGGCAAAACAACTGAATAGAAAATTTGAACGGGCAACTTGAGAAGACAGTCAAATATTACAGCAAAATGTGCAAAGTTCTGGTGTTAGGAAATCAAAAGGTTCACCTCGTGAACCGAACCCCTATGTCGAGGCCAGTCCCCGACAACACTCTTTACATTTCTCAAGCTGAGAGAACTGAAGAAAAAAATTCAAGCCTTTACTTGCAGTATTGAATGATTCTATGGAAAAAATATTGAACGATGCAGAAAGCATCAAAAGAAGATGGTACACATAGTCACTGTACCAAAAAGAAATGGTCAGTATTAAACCATTTCAAGAGGTAGCATATGATTAAGAGCCAATGATACTGAAAGGAGAAGTCCAAGGTACATTGAAGGTATTGGCAAAAAACAGGCTCTGTGAATAGATGGATTACAAATTAAAATCTTTCAACAAACTGATGTGGCATGGGCAGCACTCATTCATCCATGTCAAGAAATTTGGAAGACAGCTATCTAGCCAATTGATTGGAAAAGGCCCATATTTGTGCCCATTCCAAAGAGAGGTGACCCAACAGAATTCTGAAATTATCAGACAATATCATTAATATTGCATGCAAGTGAAATTTGCTACAGATAATTAAAAAACAACTGTAACAGTACATTGACAGAGAACTGCCAGAGGTTCAAGCCGGATCCAGACGAGGACACAGAGCAAAGGACACCACTGCTGGCATAAGACAGATCTTGGTTGAAAGCAGAGAATACCAGAAATGTACTTACCTATACTTTATTGAGTATGCAAAGGCTTTTGATTGTGTGGACCATGACCAGCTATGGACAACATTGCAGAGAATGAGTATTTTGGAACACTTAATTGTGCTCATGAGGAAAATATACATAGACTAAGAGGCAGTTATTAGAACAGAACAAGGGAACACTAAATGGTTTAAAATTAGGAAAGGTGTGTGCCAAGGTTGCATTCTTCACCACACATATTCAATCTGTATGTTGAGCAAATAATCTGAAAAACTGGATTATACAAAGAAGAATATAACATGAGGACTGGAGGAACACTCATTAACAACCTGCGAAATGCAGATAATACAACCTTGCTTGTTGAAAGCGAAAAGGACTTAAAATACTGATGAAGACCAAAGACCACAGCCTTCAATATGGGTTATCCCTCAAAGAAAACAAAAATCCTCACCACTGTACCAACAAGTAACATCAAGATAGATGGAGAAAATATTCAAGTTGTCAAAGACTTCAGTTTGCTTGAAACCACCACCAACACTGTTGGAAGCAGCAGTCAAGAAATCAAAAAACATATTGCATTAGGCAAATCTTCTGTAAAAAGACATTTTTAAAGTGTTCAAGAGCAAAGATGTCCGTTTGAGGACTGGGATGTACCTTACCCAAGCCATGGTATTTTCAATAACCATACACGCATGTGAAAGTTGGACAGTGAATAAGGAAAACCCCATAGAAGAATTGATGCATTTGAGTTATGGTGTTGGAGGAGAATATTAAAAGTACCATGGACTGCCCAAAGAACAAACAAATTTGTGTTAGAAGTACATCCAGAATGTTCCTTGGAAGCCAAGATGGCCAGACTTCCGCTCTCACTTGTTTTGTTGTTGTTAAGTGCCGTCGGACATATTATCAGGAGGGACCAATTCCTGGAGGAATGTTTGGTAAAGTGGAGGGTCAGTGAAAAAGAGGAAGACCCTTAACGAGATGGATTGGCACAGTGGCAGCAACAATGGGCTCAAGTGTAGCAAAGATTGTGAGGTTGGCACAGGACTGGGCTGTGTTTTGTTCTGTTGTACACAGGGTTGCAATGAGTCAGTACGGACTTGATGGCACCTAACATCAACCATGAGTTCATGGGGAAGTATGGTGGCTCCATAGGATAAGCACTGGACTGCGAACCACAAGGTCAGTGGTTGAGCCCACCAGCTGCTCTGTGGGAGAAAGGTGAGACTTTCCTCTCCTATAAAGATTTACAGCCTCAGAAATCCTATACAGATGGCTATGTGTTAGAACTGACTCGATGGCACTTAACAATAACAACAACACTAGCTTATGATGCAGGAGAGGTTACTGAGGGTAAAGAAGAGGTTAGGAAAGATTTCTTGAGAATGGAAATTTACAGGGCCCTTAGAAGATCCATGCTACCTGGGATTCTACCATGAGCTGTAAACAGACCATATGGGCCATTGGCTCTGATACCTTGCCTGGATCTGAACCAGGGGACTAGAAGTAAGCTACCTACTATCTAAACTAGAAAGGGACAACCTCTAAACTAGGCTGGGGACACAGGCTGATGTCAGAAGACAGGGTACACGTGAGGGTGGGAACACAGCTGAGGAAGAGGCAGAGAGCATTTTAACTGGTCAATTCCTGGTCCATTCATCCTTCAAAGGAAAGACCACAAAGAGGGTACTCCATGCCTCTAGTCTCACATGCACTCAAGATGCTCTGGATTTGGAACAGGTGGCCCAAATTACCTGCCTGGAGCCCGGCTGTGGGTGTCTTTAGAGACCATAGTCATGGATGGTGGACCAGGCTGTAATGTCTTTGGGTTGCCGGGTTCTCTGATGTCACAAACTACTTGGCCTTTTCCTGAGGGGGTAGTTGCATGGTTTGGTGGGGCTACTGGCTACTGATGGAGATTGCCTAGAGATTCACAGCTACCTCACTCCTCACCTGGCTTAAAGCACTTTTTGAACTTCTGCACTCAGACCACCAGAAGCCCAGTCACAGCTCCAACACGTACCAGGTGTGAGGACAAGTCTCCAAGTCTCAGAGCCTTAGTTTCATCCTCTGTAAAATACACATATTAGGCCTCCCTGCACAGAGCGGATGATGGTGAATGAAATTTTGAAGCTTGTCCAGAGCTTATCACACAGTTGGGCCCCAACAGGTCTGGCCACCTGTCGGGATGACAGGAGGCCCAGCAGGGAGGGCGCAGCCCCAGGACCCTACCCCTAACCTCTTCGACCGCCAACCTTCCTAGGCCTGGAACCTCCAAGGTCCCCAGCACTGTTTCCATCCAGCACCATCTCCCGTGGCCAGAACACCAGGACAGTGTATCTTTTTCAGGTGTTCTGAGCCTGGCGAGCCTCTGGCCTACAGGGGAGTTCGAGGGGCATGGAGATAGCCTACCTGGACCCGAAGCAGAAGCCGAACTACACTACCCACAATTCCTGGGATTAGCCAGAGAGGAAATGTCGTTTTTACTAGGAGTGGTTCAGCTCCCTAGCAGCTGCAGGGAGAGAAAAGGAGGGGGGTGGAGGGATGAGGGAAAGCGCTTACTAGGGGGAGGGAGCGCCCTGTGCTGGGAGCGGGGTGGAAGAGCTGGGCGGGCGGGGAAGAGGAGGCGGTGTCCCGCCCGTCCGCCCGCTGTCTGCGGACCTGCAGCCCCGCGGGGCCGACGAGCCGGAGGCGGCCCCTGGTGCCCGGCGGCTCTCGGGCCCGGGCGACTGCAGGCGGATGCCGGGGCCAGACCCGCGCAGGGGCTGAGTTTCTGCAAAGTTTGACCTGGTTGCCTTTCCCATGCTGCAGCAGAGCGAGGCAGAGCTGGAGCGCTAGGCGGCTGCGGCGCGGCGGCGGGGCTGACAGGCAACAGCACTCTCACAATGATTATAAAATAAAGGAGGCGAGCGGATTGGGGGCAAGAGAGTCCCGAGCCTCAGCCCTCCGCCCCCGGCCACCCCCAAGCAGCCCTGAGCTAGGAGGAGGTGGGGGCGGGGGGACGGGGCGCCCACGCTGGCCCCAGACCCCTGTAGAGCCAAAGGACACTGCCCGGGAAAGGGGGTGGGGGCGCCCCGAGAACGTGCCCCCGGCGGGCCGAAGCCGCCAGACTTATCGGCTGGGGTTGGGGGCGTCCAGAGGGCGGCAGCGGGCAGGTGAGTCGGTAACGTTACCCGTATGGGAGCGTGCGCGCCAAAGTTCCCGGGCAGCGACCCGCGCTCCTGACGCGCAGGGATCCGGGACCGCTCCCGGCTCGAGACCGGGAACCAGAGGTGGCAGGGGGGATGGGGTACTGCGTCCTCAGGGGCCGGATTTCTGGCCCCGGAAGGGTCGCGCGCCTTATCTGGCAAGACTAAGGGACACTGCGCCCCCAGGGGGCCGGAGGGAACCGACCAGGGAACGGGCACCGGGTGCTGGTGGGGATATGGGGGTGAGGCTAGGGCAGTGCTGGGGACAGCAAGTCCACGCTGCCCACTGCAGTGCCAGACGGTCACCCCCCCCCCACCCCCACTTCACTCCAGGCCGGGAGGATGTCAGCGGAGATGTCACGGGCGGTGATTATTCGCTGATACGCGCGGTGGTGCGGCCGCCACTGACGGGGCGGGCGGGCGGGGGGGGGACCGCCACCTCTGGGGAGACCGCCCAGAGCTATGCCGTCAGCTCCGCAGCCTGCACCCCTTGCACACTCGTCGCCGCCCCCCGCAGCAAAGTTGGACTCAACTTCGAGACGGGCCCTGACGCCCTGTCCCTTCCACCTTCCACCAGGTCCTTACGCGTCCGTAGCGAACTAGGCGGCGAACGAAGCCCCAGGACCCGCACGGCGACAGTGGCAGCGGCGAGGCGACCAACCGCGCGGCAGGCGCTCGGCGGCGGGTGGGACGCTGGGCGCCCGCGTGGAGGCGTCTGGCTTGCGCCCCTGCCCGCGCCCACGAGTGGGCGCCGACGGGACCCGCGCTGCGCCGGACTCCTAGGGGACCCTGCCAGCGGTCGGGGTCCGGCACTCGCCTCCTGGAAGTTGCCGGTCGGCCCTGGCCTTTTGGGGGCGCTTGGATTTTCTCTGATTGAACAGAAGCTGCTCTTTAATTGATTTGACTCTGCGGGCCAAACCGCCGATGTGTGTGCCCGGGAGCGCGTGCGGAAGACAGAAGGGCAGGAAGTCGGTTTTCTGCAGGGAGGGTGGTGGGACGGCGCAGGCGACCGAGCCTTCCTTATTTATGTGTCAGACAGCGGTCTCCTTCATCTGAAGACTTCGCGTAGCTTCTCCAACCTGCGTCCCTCACGCATAAGGCACGGAAGAGCTGGGTCTCAGAACAACATGATTATCTATTAAACTACAAACTTTTCTTTTTTAACCCAAAGAAAATCGGTGATTTATGTCCACTGCTAGAAGAAGAAAAAGCCCAGGGCTCCTGAAATGCAGCAGAATCCTTATTTATAAACAGGCCCAAGGTAGTGATATGCAAAAACCCCTCTACTTGATTTCTCTATCCTATGGATATCGATCTTGAGTTTTGAAACTGTCGAGCCCTCTGCACTAGGTTCAGCAGCCTCGGTCCTTTCAATGCCTGGTCTTCTCTGGGATTGCTGGCCTTCCCTGGAGATCAGAGCGGTCCTCTGTGTCATGGGCTGTATTCAGAGCATCGGAGGCAAAGCCACTGTCTTCCGGGAAGGTATCACGGTGATTGATGTGAAAGCCTCTATCGACCCCATCCCCACCAGCATCGACGAGTCCTCCAGCGTGGTACTCCGCTACCGGACACCCCACTTCCGTGCCTCTGCCCAGGTGATCATGCCTCCCATCCCCAAGAAAGAAACCTGGATAATTGGCTGGATTCAGGCCTGCAGTCACATGGAGTTCTACAACCAATACGGGGAGCAGGGCATGTAAGTATTGCTCAGTTACAAATTCTATCAACTGTTAACTGAGTGGGTCCAGGGGAGTTCAGCGACCTGGTTATGGGAGGGGAGGAAAGGTGGGCAGGAGAGAACCAAAGACAAGACCAGAGGGTGCTTTAGTTAGGTATGGAAGTGGCTTCTAAGTCCCCCTTGGCCAAGTGACTCTGTGGAGGGTTTTACCTATCCAGGTTGGGGTTGTGGCTTTGGAACTTCCCTCCCAGTTTCCCTGGCCCCAAGGTTCTTTAATTCTTTCCTGAAAAATGGTGAGAAAACAGAGGAATATTGCACCCTGTGCCTCTTAGGCAAAGCAAGTATGTCGTCTGTGCCACCAAGAGTCACCAGAGAGAGGCCAAGGCTGCACCCTCCAGGAGCACAGGACAGCTACTTAGGGAAGGAGTTTTACAGTGTGTTGTGCTTGGACCTGAACTTGGTCCTCTAGCGTTTTCTAATGCACCTCTGAAGCTGGGAAAATGCTTTGTTGTTCTAAATGGTATTTTGTTTGAAGGAAGGGTTAGTTTTAGAAACCCCATTTGCTTCACAGTGTAGAGCTTTTTTTCTCCCAGGCGGGAAGCCACTTTTTTGCAGACTTCACATGTGAAAACCCTAAGTAGGAACAGCTAAATGTAGCCCACTGACTTCTCTCCAGTCTAGTCTCCTACAGGGACCCTGGGCCTTATTTTCCTGGCATATACCCTGACACTAGAGATGATCAGAGACATAGTATAGATGCAGACAGATGGGAAAGGAACTTGACTCTGAGAAGTGCCACTCTAAGAATTTGAAGGAGAGGACAATTGTTGACAGAATCTGTGAAAATTACTGTTTGCAAGTACAAAGGCCCATTCTGAGACACCTAAGCACTAAGGGGTAGCGCCCCTTGCTCCTCCCCCCACCCTGCAACTAGCCTTGGGCACTGCCCCCAGCCTCTCTTTCAACTTCCTCCTATAGCACATCACTTCCTGGTTCTGCAAGTAAGGAATGAGAAGGTCTCCAGGAGTTGGAACTTCTCATCGATTTAAGATCACATTTCTAGAGACCCCTGTAAATAAGAGGGATTGGGATGGGGTGATGGGTCTGGGGGTGGTGGGAGCCCAAATATTTTGGCTTCTCCACGCACCAACTTTGAAGTATAAGGGAAACCGAAGTATCATTGTAAAACGGCGAATGAGGATAGAACCATGATTGCCTCAAAGAAGTTACATGTGGGACATCTAGACAACTCAGTGGTTCCCCTCCCTCAGCCTGTTTTCTACACCCAAGAAGAAATGGAAATTATTTTAGTTGCTCAGTGTGAACCTTCTCTAGGAAGCCCTAAGCCCAGAAGCCATCTGGGACTTTACAAGTCTTCAAGAAGCAAAGTTTTTATAGAGTTCTTAGGCAAAGCCTAATTTCTTCCCTAGAAAAGGTAGGAGAGCCAGAGGGTCTTCCTAAATGAATTTGGAAAGAGACAAACGCTAAGAGGAAGAAAGCTTGGGGAGAATTGAAGGAACTGAAAACTAATGAGACAGATGCTTGGGGCAGAGGAAAAAGGCCAGGTGCAGAATTACATAGCCCAGCTACAGATCTGATTTTAACTGGGGGCCCTCCCTCTCAGAGCCTCAGCTTCCCCATCTGTACACAGGAGTTTACAGATCTCTTCAGGCTGGCAGGCCTTGTTCTACATTCGGTGGCTCTGTGTATGTTTGTGTACTATTGCTAGATCCAGGCATGGGAGTCAGGAGACCTGAGATGACCTTGCCCTTACTGGGCAAGTCTTTGGTTCCTTAAGTTGGACCTGTATATGTTTAGACTCTGCAGGCAAGTACGCCTGGGCAGAAGTCCAGCTTCTCCCACTTTCCAGGGTTTGACTCTAGGCAAGTTCTAGAGTCATTTTCAGCCGTAGTCTTCTTGTCTACAATTGGGGCTAATACTGGTCCTAACCATGACTTTTTGTGATAACTACTCAAGGCAACTCTTGCCAAGCAGTTAGCACAATGTCAAGCTAAGTAAATACTTCATATAAGTGGTATCATCTTTAACATTATTATGCGATGATTGAGGGAAATGAGTGATGGAATCTATAATGAAATGGGGATCATGGCTGAAACTACAGAACTGGGACATATGTAAATTACTCATTGTCATGCATTTTCTCTCCCACCCAGGCCTTCATTGTTCACATAGGGCCTACTCCATGACTTTTAAAAACTTTTTAAATCATTTAAATGATGAATGATTTGAGTTTCAAGTGGTTAAAGACCATTTTCCTACTTCTCCATTCTCCCCTGATGGTTCCCTTTCTTCTCTCCTTCTTCTCAGTGTCTTTTAGCACTAGGTTCTGTCCTCTGCCAGAGTTCATTTCTTCATAGCCTTTGAGATACGAATAGTTTAGGAAGAGGACAAGAAAGGATGGCCTAGAACAGTGGTCAGTGTGGGCTCAGGCTCAGTGGTCAGAAGTTCTAACACTAACGCTGGGGCCTTGGGTGGTAAATCATTTCTTAGAGCCTCAGTTGTGTCATCTGTGAAGAGTAAACCTTCCCTGAAGGCTGCTGTGAGGAATCTATGAGAGGACAGATATAGGAGATGAGGTTGAAACTGTAGCTGCTTAATTTCATATTAAGAAATGGGAGGGTCACACAGCAGGGTTCCCTGAGACGAGAGGCCAGTCCCTAAGTAGAGCACCCTGTGAGAAGGAGCACCTTTCAGAAAAAGCCTCCACTAGACCTCCTTCTCCTCTTGCATGTAAACTGAAGTGCTTAGATATGATCTTAAAAACTTCCCGTTCCCCTACCCCAAACCTGGTTTCTGTGTTTTTAAGACCCAGTGACTTGAAAGAACGTGAAATGTGGTGAGTTGGTGATAGAAACCTCCACCATCCCCTAATTGTACCCCCGCTGTGCCTGGATCAGAGCCCTGTCAAGCTTCGTGGGGAGTTGGGGGGCTATAGTATACATTGTAGTATGTCTAACAGCCTCCCTGGCCTTTATCCACTAGATGCCAGTGGCTCCTCCCCTTCCCCCAGTTGTGACAACCAAAAGTGTCTCCAGACCAGGCCTAATGTTGCCTGGTGAGGCGAGGAGAAGGGAATATGAAATTGCCCCTGGTTGAGAACCACTAGACTACCTCCAGTGAAATAGGCAGGTGACAAAGGTTTTAGTTCTTTACAAATGGGCTATGTTCAAAATATTCATTCTACATACTGACCTGAAATCCATACTTCCCCCAATGTTATCCCAGTTTGAGATTAATCTCCAATCCAGGAGGTGTCTTTTTTAGAATAGCATTCTAGGTTTGACATGTTTGAAATAGAATAATACTAATAATAAATAAAAAACCACTACTGCAGTAATCCCCTGACTTTTACAGAGGAGAGCTGCGAGATGGTGAGTTTCTCTGTACCAGCTCGAGAAGATTCTATATAGTTTGGGGTCCAACCCACATTGCTTTTAAAGCCATCCCCACCCCAAACTCTGAAGACACCTGCCTCCACAGCCCCATCCTCCGCAATTCATCAACTACCACCTGTCAGCTGGCATAGAAGCTTCTAAGTGACAAGTCACAATTTCTTGCCTGTGTGGGAGAAGCTCAAGTTGTCTCTAGTTTGCCCGTCTCTATAGCCCCCACTTGTAGCCAAAGCCAAGGTCAAGATCAGTTTGTATGGTTCAGTATTCTACCAAAGGACAGACTCATGGGGTAGGGAGAGGATAGGCCAGCAGATCAAGAAGAGATGATCTCTTTAGGTTGACAGTCCTGCCTCATGTCTAGCAGGGTGTGGATGTGGATCTGGACTAATAGACTTTCTGAGCCTCACTGTTTCCATTTTCAAAATGAAATAATAATACCTCCTTCATAAGGTCCTTATTGAGAGATAAGGCATGGTTTGAGGGCCCAGTACCTGGTAGATACTGAGCACTCAGTACAGGATCACTGTTAATATTATAGTTTGTTACTGTTGTTGTTAGGTGCCGTTGAGTTGATTTTTGACTGTTAGTAATCCCATGTGACAGAGTGGAACTGTCCCATAGGATTTTCTTGGCAGACTGCCACATCTTTCTCTTGTGGAGTAGCTGGTAGATTTGAACTGCTGACCTTTTTTTAGGTAGTAGTCAAATGCTTAGCCACTGTGCCACCAGGGTTCCTGAATTATTGAATCATAATTATCAATCATTTATGATCAATTCTGACATACAGATAGCGGGAATGATTGTTGTGGCTTGTTACCCTTCCTCTGGGTATCAGACCCCTGTCTACAGTGTGAGAACCCCTGGATGCTGAGACTAGGTCAGCCAGAGCTGGTGACTTTGGGTGTCACAGGACTCTGAAAGCCAGGGGTGAAAGGACCAGAGAAGATGTGATATTAACACCTAGGACTCCCTCTCAACTCTTTACCTTCTCATTGTGCTCTCCTAAAGTTCTTATTTTATGACAAGGAAATGGCTTCTGTGACCTGAAGCCACTCACCCAGAGGGAGCCTTGTTCAGCTCCAGAGGATCTGGGGACTAGCCAGGGGAAATGTCCCTGGTGGCCACATGGCCTCTTCCTGAAGCCTGGGCCTAAGTGATGGCCCTACACAGAACAATTGAGGACGAGGCTTCCTCGCAGTGACCGGAAGCCAGCCCCCACAACTTCAGGGCTGGGCAGAGGGCATGGCAGGGGTGGGGAGCCAAGTCCTTGTTTCAAGACTCTGGGGTGGGAGGAAGTTGGGGGGAGGGTATGACAGCCCAAAGAGAACTCCCCCTAGACCAACTAAGCCAAACATCGCTGTAACCCTCACTCATCTCCCAAATGTCGAAAACAAAAGTTGTCTGCTCTAGGAGAGGTAAGCCTTAGTAATCAGGGAGATAGCAAGTTAAATGCTGAGATCCTTTTCTGGTGATCCAATCTGGGTTAAAGTAGAAAAAAATCAATAATAGCCAGTCTTGGGAAAAACAAAAACCCTTCGCTGTCGAGTCAACTCTGACTCATGATGACGCCACGTCAGCAGAGTAGAACTGCATTGTAAGGTTTTCAAGGCCATCACATTTCAGAAGCAGATCACCAGGTCTTTCTTCTGAGGTACCTCTGCCTGGAATTGAACCACCAACCTTTTGGATAGTAGCTGAGTGCATAAGTATGCCATCTAGGACTCTTTTCTGGAGTGCTATGTATGGGAGACAACTTAGAGCAGCTTAGAGTCTGCCCTATGGAAATCTTGTATGCCTAGGCGGGTGCCTGCAATGGAGTTGTTACATGTTGTTGAGTTGGTTCTGATTCATAGCAACCCTGTATAGGATTTCTGAGGAGTAGCTGGTGGATTTGAACTGCCGACCTTGGGGTTAGCAGTCTTGTCAATAAAGTAGGCATATAATAAATAATCTGCGGAACAAAGGAATTAATGAATGAAAGCACAAGAGCATAAAGATGTATGTACAACGATGTTAACTCTAGGACTGTACCTAACAGCAAAATCCCAGGAAAAAGTCAGGCAGCCATCAGTAGGGAATAAAACGATAATCTCTCTACGGTGCAGAATACAGTAACGGCAGCTATGCATCTGAAAAAAAATAAAGGTTAAATTTTCTGTGAAATTAGGAAACAAAATAAACAGTATGTAGGATTGTTGTTGTTATTATTAAGTGCCATTGAGTTGGTTCACACTCATATTGACCCTGTATAGTTTCCGAGCAGCAGATGGTGGGTTTGAACTGCTGACCTTGTGGTTCACAATTCAGAGCTTATCCTACAGTGCCACACCAGTAGTCCTATATATAGGGTTGCTGTTATTGTTAAGTGCTGTCAAGTCGGTTCCAACCCATAGCAACCCTGTATAGGGTTTCTGAGGAACAGCTAGTGAGCTTGAACTGCTAACCTTGCAGTTCAAACGGCTTTGCAGTCTGGCGCATTAACCCACAGCGCCACACCAGGGACTTGTAAGTAGGGTTGCTGTTATTGTTAAGTGCCGTCAAGTCGGTTCCGACCCATAGCGACCCTGTATAGGATTTCTGAGGAGCAGCTGGTGAGCTTGAACCTCTGACCTTGCAGTTCAAGCAGCTTTGCAGTCTGGTGCATTAACCCACAGCACCACACCAAGAACACATTTTTGTTTAACAGAAAACACTCAGAGTGGGAATATGTGCCCTGTGGAGATACAGAGAAAAAAGTGGTGAGTAAGCTCAGAGCGGGAAGAGGGGAGACACAGAAGAGAAGGCTTTCGTTTTTCACTTTAGGCACTCATTTAGGACTTGAAAAACATTTTTTTTTCCAACAAAAAAGTACTTATTTTATAACTAAAAACAAATTAAACAGGCACTGTTGGCCCCTTCCTCTTGTGGCCTGGGTAGGAGGAATGAGGCTGACAGGAAGAGGGTGGCTGGGCCCCGGAAGGAGTGGGATTTGTTGTTGAGGGAAAACCCGAGCAGCAGCACCCACAGTGAGGGAGATGAAGGCTCTGGGCCCCTCCCTTGCTTGTGTGGGCTGGGGGCAGGGAGAAGAGGGGCCTGGTGACTAGCTTGTTGGAAAGGGCCATTGTGGGCAGCAGCAAAGGACAGGAGTCAGGAAACTGGATTCCAGTCCTTGCTCTGGAAGGGGGCTCTTGGGCCTCAGTTTCTCTATCTGTAAAATTGGAAACAACTGAGATGATCTCTAAACTCCCACCTAGCCAGTGGGAAGGGAGCAGAGCCAGTGTTGGGGAGAAGGGCTGTGGGCCCTGAGGCAGGCCTCTAGCCCTGGAACCTTAAGCCCTTAGGTGGGAAATCGTTTTTTTTTTTATTATTATTTTTGTTGTGAATGGGGTGAAGGTTTACAGAGCAAATCCATTGTCCATTCCACAGTTTATATACGTTTTGTCTCATGCCATTGATTGTGGTTCCCATAATGTAACGTCCTGTGTCCCACTTCCTCGCGGCATTTCTCCTTTCCAAACCTCTCTGAACTTTTTGTCCTTGGGTAGATGTTGTCCTTTTAATCTCAAGTGGTTGATGATTTTGTAAAATGTCTGCCACCCTAGTGTTATAGCTCTCCTCATAGACCTGTCTGTTGTTGAGCTGAAAATGGAACTGCAGGGGTAAGTTCAGGTCCAGATTTGGGGGTTCTACCAGACTCCATATGACCAGTAAACATCGTTGGTTTTTTAAAAAAAATTTTATGACTTTGAGTTTTGTTCTATCTCTTTTTCCTGCTTTATTCAGGACCTTCTAAAGTGATCCCTTCAGAGCGGTTGGCAGTGGTAGCTAGGCACCATCGAGTCCTTCTGGTCTCAGGGTTGAGATGGAGGTCCTCATGGTCCATTGGACGCATTGTTTCCATGTTTCTTTGATTGTCTTAACTCTTCTTTGTTCTGAAAACTTTTATTAAAGTGTGGAACTGAAGTCACTTGTGGTAGGTGACAAATGTAGGGGAGAGTTACGGCTGACTTTTATTTTAAAACGATATATTTATTTTTAATGTATAATAAAACATTGCGTATGACTAGTGTGTTGAACCTCTTTTTTACAAGTGTTGTTTCATAAGAGAGATTAAACTGAATTGGGAGTCCCTGGCTGGTGCAAATAGCTCTGCTGCTAACTGAAAGGTTGAAGGTTTGAGCCCACCCAGAGGCACCTCAGAAGAAAGGCCTGGTGATCAAATTCTGAAGAGACCAGTCATTGAAAACCGTATGAAGCACAGTTCTTCTCTGACAGACATGAGGTTGCTGTAAGTTAAAACTGATTTCAACTATTTTCAAAGAGTATATCTTGACAAAAAATATTACAGTATGTACATATTATTTAGAGTTGGAGTCTGGTTTTGGCAACTGGTTTTTAAACATTGTGTTGAGTTTTTTAAAAATGACTCAGTTTAGGAAAAAGTTAAGCTACTTGCAATAAAGGTGCATGTAGGTAGATAGGACAAAAAATGTGGAGGCTTGATGTGGCACTGTAGGATAATGACTGGTTTGCTAACTGCAAGGTTGGCAGTTCAAACCCACCAGACACTCCTCGGAAACTCTGTACAGCGTCGCTGTGAGTTGGAACAGACTCGATGGCATATGACAATGATGAGGACAAAAATCAGAATGAGATACAAAGTTTGGGAAACACCGAAGGAAGTAGACTTGGGTCATGTGGCTCTAAAATCCAGAACCCCATCCCATGGCCTATAGTTGGAGGGAGGTGACTCAGAAACTTTTATAGGTAGGAAATGGGTTCCCACAAAAGTGGAAGGGGGGGGTGCCCTGTCCAGGCTCAGGACCACCACTGGGCATTTGTTGTTGTTGTTGTTAAATGCTGTCAAGTCAGTTCTGACTCATAGAAACCCTGTACAGGGTTTCCAAGGAGTGGCTGGTGTGTTTAAACCGCCGACCTTGTTTAAACTGACCTTACTGTCCAGTGCTTTAGCCCACAGGGCCACATCAGGACTATTCTGTAGTTGTTAGAAAAGACTGGAACCTTCCTGTCGGACACTCTTCCAGAAGCCATGACAGGTATGCTTCCATCTGCCTGGTCCCAGGCCTCAGAGATGATACATACCCTCTTCTCTGAGGCACCCTTGTCCCCAAAGCCTCTGTGCAGTCCTGGTTTCATCCCTCTGAGAGACCATCTAGAAGGGCCAGCTCCCTGCTGGTGACTAGGCCTGGAGCTCTGAGCCCGGGTAGGCCATCAGGGGGATTCTCCTCCATGCCCATGCGGATCTGTTGAGCAGCACCCTGAGCTCCACTTGAAGCCTTCAAGGCAGTCCTCTCGGCCCCTTCGGGTTCACTCTCAGTCACGCTTAGAGGTGTGTGTTTGTGAGGGTCAGTTACAGGCCACATGAGTAAGAACTTGCTCAGGTTTTGGTTCCTGACTCAGCTGCTTCCCCATGGTGTGAACAAGGACCAGCCTCTTAGCTTTCCCGAGTCTCTTCTGTAGAATGTGCCCTGCAGTTGTGGCTCCAGGGCAGTTGGAGAACAACCCTGAATGAATGTAAGTAGGTGCTATACACTCAAGAAACATTCCTGCTCTTGCCTGCGTTGCTGCAAGATGGTGGCCTTCCTAAACCAATTGTTGCCAAGTTGACTCTGACTCATGGTGACCCCCAAGTGTGTCAGAGAATTATCCTCCATGAGGTTTTCCGTGGTTGATGTTTCAGAAGTAGATTGCCAGGACTTTCTTCTGAAGTGCCTCTGACTATTCCAGCTGCAGCTCATGCAGACTGAGAAAGTCTCAAGAGCAGAGGCACTGAAGAATGCTGATGGTCACCAACTCAGGCCACAGTATCGATTATGCCCTGATTCTGGGCTAGGTGCAGTGATAGATATGCATTGCTGAGCAGGACAGATGTGTCCCTGCCCTCTTGGTCCTTACACTCTATCTGGGGATGAGATTATAGACAAATGGTTAGATAATTATTTAATCACAGTTATGCATTTGCCAAGAAGCCGTCCCAGGATCTAGAAGCATCCAAAGAGGGCATTTGACCTTGCATGAAAGGGTCGGAGCCCACTCCCCTGGGTTGTGACTCCTGAGCTGAGTAGTGAGCGAGAAATGTTTATTACCTAAGGCAGGAAGAGGGGGAGGAAAGAGCTCCTGGTTAAAAGCTCTGAGATGGGAGGGGCAAGCCCATTAGAGGAACTGAAAACGAGGTTGCAGGGCTTGTGGAGGCTTGGTGAGGTGAGCAGTGCCTTGGGTTTTAACAGCTTCTGGCTTTAGGGGCATTGGGGAACCATTAAGGGTTTAATACCGTTGGAGGAAGGAACAATGAGCGGTCAGATTTGTGTTTTTAAAAGCACTGAGTTTGCTAGAGGGGAACAGACTGTAGGCTGCAGGCTTCCCAGGGAAAGGGGTAGAGTTGGGGCTGAGCAAAGGCAGAGAAGAAGGCGGGATGGGGGGCAGGGGGTGAGGAGGACCAGTCCGTGATGGTGCTGAGTGTGCAGAGATAAGCCTATCTTGGGCGCAGTGTGGTGGCCAGCGAATGGACAGATGGGACGGATGGGATGGATGGGGATGTGGCAGCATTGAAGAAAGCTGAGGAGTCGGGCCACAGGAAGCATGCTGGGATCCAGCTTCAAGCCTGGACTGACCCTGCTGTCCTTTGGTTCCCACACCTACAAGGACAAGGGTGGGGGTGTGATAGGCCAGCTTCATAGGTGGTGGCACAGGGTCTGGGCATGATTGAATACTCTCTGTCACCGTCTTGAAATTCTTAACCCTTTTTGAACAAAGGTTCCATGTTTTTAGTTTGAACTGTGTGTGTGGTGCCAGGAAGTCGATTTTTGACTCATGCCAACCCCATGTAACAGAATTGTTGTTCTTGTTAAGTGCTGCTGACGAGTTGGTTCTGATTCACATTGACCCTGTATAATAATAGGGTTTCCAAGGAGCTGCTGGTGAATTTGAACTGCTGACCTTCTGGTTCAAACCAACCTTGCGGTCCAGTGCTTTATCCTACAGTGTCACACCATGACTCCATGTAAACAGAGTAGTTCTGCCCTACCAATAAAAGAGCTCTGGTAGCATAGTGCTTATGAATCAGGCTGCTAACCTCAGGGTCAGCTTTTCCGTGGGAGAAAGATGAGGCTTTCTGCTCCCGTAAAGATTTACAGCCTCAGAAACCCTGTATAAGGCCGCTATGAGTCGGAACCGACTCACCACCACCATAGGGTTTCCGGTGTGCGGCTGTAGGATAAACTCTGGACCACAAGGTCGTTTGAACTGCAAGGTCGGTGGTTCAAAGTCACCAGCTGTTCCTCAGAAACTGTTTACAGGGTCTGTAAGTCGGAACCAACTCAACAGCACTTAACAACAATTATCTTTACTGAAGCAGATTGCCAAATCTTTTCTCTCATGAAGCTCGCAGGTAGACTGGAACCACCAAATTTTCAGTTAACAGCTGAGCGCTTAACTATTAAACCACTGCCATCAAATTGATTTCAACTCATCGTGACTGTACAGGGTAGAGTAAAACTACTCTAGACGGTTTCTCAGACTGTAACTCTTTACGGGAACAAACAGTTTCATCTTTCTCCTTAGGAGGAACTGGTGGGTTTGAACCACAACCAGTGCTTAACCCACTGTGCGTACTGGGTTCCCTGCTTAACTGTTGTTAATTTGCTGTTAAATGCCATCTAGTCAGTTCCAACTCATAGTGAACCTGTGTAGGGTTTCTGACAAGCAGTCTGCAAATTCTGTCATCCTTGCCTTGAAGGTCAACAGGGGCCAGCAAGAGGATAAAAAGGGGAAGAAGAAAAATGAGTGTTCCTCTTGCTCACTGTACAAAGACCAGCCCAACAGACATTTGTGTCTGAGAAGCTGTGTGTGTCTGTATGTGTGTGGTGGTGGTGGAGGGGGGTGGGAGATAGATAAGATCAAAGCCTGTGATCTTCCGGGCAGCAAAACCAGGCGGGTTTGAGCTTATTCACAAAATTCTCTTACTCCACATAGATATGTTGACTTGAGTATTCCTGGCCTGGCTCAATGTTGAGCGCTGTATCTGCATGTGGGTATCCTGGGGTAAGCAATTGCTACTGAGTCAATTCTGACTCTTTGTGACCCAATGTGGATTAGAGTAGAACTGTACTCCACAGTGTTTCTATTGGTTGGTTTTTCATAAGCAGATTGCCAGGCCTTTCTTCTGAGGTGCCTTTGGGTGGATTCGAACCTCAAACATTTCAGTTAGCTGCCAAGTGTGCTATTTGCATCACCCAAGGCGCCCATCCCAGGTTGTTGTTGTTGTTGTCAGGTGCTAGCGAGTCGGTCCGACCCATAGGGACCCTGTATAGGGCTTCCAAGGAGCAGCTGGTGAGCTTGAACTGCTGACCTTGTGGTTCAAACTGGCATTGCAATCCAGCGCATTACCCCACAGCACCACACCAAGACTCCCATCCCAGGTTGTTGTTGTTGTTGTTATGTGCCGTGGAGTCGGTTCCGACTCATAGCGACCCTATACAGGGTTTCTGAGGCTGTAAATCTTTACGGGAGCAGAAAGCCTTCTCTTTCTCCTGCAGAACAGCTGGTAGTTTTGAACTGCTGACCCTGAGCTTAGCAGCCCGATTCGTAACCACTACGCTACCAGAGTTAGGTGCCCTTATTCTCCCCATCAGGCTGGTAGATGCTAAAGTTCAAGCTCACCTCTCTACTGCATGTAAAAAAGAATTGAAGGTCTGCCTTAAAGTCTGAAGTCATTTCAAAACAAACAACAGGAAACCTTAGAAGGGGTAAGAGAGGCAATAACTTTATGGAATTCACTGTTTTGAGAGTGTAGATCATCCAAAAGTATATGAGATTTTTAAAAAAGGAAGAGGGTGGAGCTTCAGATTAACTAGGGATCACAAATCTGTTAGTATTAGAGGCACAGGTCTCATATGACCTCCAGAAGTTTCCATTTCTTGCTGTGTACTTGGTACCCGGCAATGTACATTGATGTACTCAATCATCACAGAACCCTTGCTAGGTGGGAATAATTATCCAGTTTACCAAGCCAAACTCATGCTGTTGAGTCAATTCCAACTCATAATGGCCCTGTTGGTGGAGCAGAACTGTCCCTTAAGTTTTCTGAGGCTGTAATGTTTACAGAAGCAGACTGCTGTATCTTTCTCCTGAGGAGTGGCTGCTAGATTTGAACCACTGACCTTTAGTTTAGCAGTGCTTAACTTCTGTGCCACCAGGGTACCTTGAGTCAGAATTGACTTGTTGGTCATGGATCTACAGTTGAGTGAAGAGAAAATGGAGAGTCAAAGAGCTAGTAGCTGGTTCTGAGCTTGGTTCCTGGGCTGGTCCATGCCATCCTGGGATCTGAGGGAGACCATGGGGACCAGGACTGGCCTTGTGATGATTTAAAACCACGATATCATTGGCAGCAGGGTCCTTTATTCTGAGTAATGCCCCACATGAAATGCCACTTATCTTACAGCTCATGAGACTCGTCACCTGCCTGTGATTGAACCAGGGGTTGGGCATTTGGGGGCTGGGGAAAGAACAGGAAGTCCCCATCAGCCAAGTTAACATGTGCACAGAGTTCTCTGGGCTGTAGTCATTACAGAAGCTGACCACAAGTTTTTTTGGTAGCAGCCAAACACTTAACTGTTGTATCACCAGAACGCCTTATTTTCCCTGGAAGCCAAAAAAATAAATCAAACCCATTGCCCTCAAGTGAATTCCAACTCATCACTGCCCTAAGGACAAAGGAGAACTGCCCATAGGTTTTCCAAGGTTGTACTTTTTACAGCTCCACGCCATAAGCACTGGACTGCAAGCCACAGGTCCTCAGTTTGAGCCTACCAGCTGCTCTGTTGGAACAAGATGAGGCTTTCTGCTCCCGTGAAGATTTAAGGCCTTGAAAACCCGATTACAGGTTTGCTGAGTCAAAACTGCTTTGATGGCACTTAACAACAACAACAATCTCTACAGAGAGCCTCATCTTTCTCCTGAGTAGCATTTAGTGGGCTTCAACCACCAACCTTGTGGTTAGCAGTCCAACAATTAACCCACAGTGTGACTAGGGATCCTAGTCTTTCTCTAGAGGACCTAGTTTTGCTCGCTGCTAGCACCAAAGCCATGTGTTTCCATGAGAGGAATGCATTCTAAAAATGGATGTGTTCTTGGAGAATGCCCAGCCTGAGCATCAGCATTGCAGATGCCAAGTTGGGAACAGCACTCGACGAAAGTCAAGATACCTGGTTATCAGCCCATCCTACTCCTCCACCTAGGGAAGGGGTTCTTCACCCCCAACTTGGATTTCATCTGTATGGAGGGTTAGATGGAGGGGATTGTCTGTGAGTCTGGGGAGGTACGCCACCCAGATGCTGCTGTGCCCACAACCACAGGGGACCACTGGGTCTGTGTGCTACAGAGCAACTCAGAACAGGCTTTTATTATAGCAACAAGACAATACTAGCAGCTACTGTTTACCAGCCTTTGCTGTGCAGTTGTGTTTTCCATATGTTATAAGGTCATTGTGGACATACTCTGGTCTTCCTACTGTAGAGGTAGAAGGGTAAGTAGATAAGGGCTACAATTTCAGGGTGGCTGGAATTCAGTCTCAGTACAGGACACTCGCTCTGTGTCCTTGGACAAGTCACAGATTCTGACCCACCTTACAAGGTTTTGTAATGATGAAATGTATCTTAGTTTCATAGGGTATGTTGCCTGGTACGGTAAACCAAAATCAGTGGGGGCTTGTGGAGCTACTAGCTTTGTGATCTTGGGCAGGTCATGAACTGTCTGGTTCTCCTTTGTCTCATCTGTAAACTGTAGGTGATCATACCTACCTGGCAAGGTTTTTGGAATGATGAAGTGCAGTTGTAGATAGTGTGTGGTACACAGTAAACAGCAATAAATGGGGACTTGTGAAGATCTTGTACAGTTCTCCTATGGTCCCTGGAGGGACATGTGGGATGAGTCTAAGATCCAGAGAGGGCTGGGACCTTGCCCAGGGTCTCACACCATTGTGGGGGCAGCTGAGCCCTGCAGTAAAGCCTGTTTGGTTTCTGTGTCTGAGTTTTGGAGCCTTAGGCTGTGAACCCCCTGGACATTTCAACAGGTAAATGCAAAGAAATGACAGGAAGGGCAGTGGGGAGAGAGGTATGGGTGGCAGGTGTAGAAAGTGCTGGTGCTATTACAGCAAAGCCCCCTGAAGCCCAGTTCAGGAGTTGGTGTGAAGCTGACCTTGGGCGTGGGGCTGAGCCCAGCATTGAGAGGACCCTGGTCCAATTGCCTCTTGTTCTTTCTAATGCTCTGAAAAAGGGTACCCACTAGAAGGAGGCATTCTGGTCATGAACACTGCTTTGCTGCTAGCTTATAGGCAAAGATGAGCTGAAAGACAGGTGCTGGGAAAGAGGAAGGAAGGGCCACCTTAGCCCTGGGCCCTGGAAGCTTCCCGCGGGTTCCCGTGAGGTAGAGCCATGACAGTGAGAAGAGCCCCCATCCTCCTGGGAGGTCTGGGGTTAAGGGCCCAGAATCCCTTCTTTTGCAGTTGAGGACACTGAACCCCAGAGAGGGCAGGCACTGAACCCCAGGGTGGCATAGCTAGTAAGTGGAAGGACCAGGAATCCTCCTTGGATCTGCTGACCCCAGCCTCTTGCCAGTCTCTAAAGAAGGAAGCTTGCTGCTACTCTGGGGCAGGTGCAGGCAGGCCCCCCACTCACCCCTGAAATGCTGCATGACCTCCTGGGAGCTCATGTCTCTGCCCTAGCCAAGTCTGTGGGGTCTGGAGAAGCAGCAGCAGAGGGGTCCAGCATGCATCAGGACTCCCTGTGTTACCAACCCCCAGGCTCCTCCAAATGGTGGTGCCCCACTCCTAAAGCCCAGCCAGCATCTGCCCCCATCTGAACTGGGTTCTGTGCTGGGGGAGACTAAATGGAAATGATGAGAGAGAAGGGGATATGGCATTCAAGGAGGGCCATGCTTAGGGGAGCACCACTTCATACAGTCTATTAGATATCCGTTTACTGTCTGTCCCTAGAGACAGTAAAAAACCCCATGGACAGAGGGGATAGGGTCAGCTTGGTCTGCACTCTATCCTCAGGACCCACAACAGTCCCTGGCCCACCATAGGGGCACAGAAAAGCCTTGTGTGTGACCTGGCCTTCCTTGTCCTCAGGTCCAGCTGGGAACTCCCGGACCTCCAGGAGGGGAAGATTGAGGCCATCAGTGACTCAGATGGGGTAAACTACCCTTGGTACGGCAACACCACAGAGACGTGCACCATTGTGGGCCCCACCAAGAGAGACTCCAAGTTCATCATCAGCATGAATGACAACTTCTACCCCAGTGTCACGTGGGCTGTGCCGGTCAGCGAGAGCAACGTAGCCAAACTGACCAACATCTACCGGGACCAGAGCTTTACCACATGGCTGGTGGCCACCAACACCTCCACCAACGACATGATCATCCTGCAGACGCTACACTGGAGGATGCAACTTAGCATTGACGTAAACCCCAACAGACCCCTGGGCCAGCGGGCTCGGCTGCGGGAACCCATTGCTCAAGACCAGCCTAAAATCCTGAGCAAAAATGAGCCCATACCACCCAGCGCCCTGGTCAAGCCCAATGCCAATGATGCACAGGTCCTCATGTGGCGACCCAAGTTCGGGCCACCACTGGTGGTGATCCCGCCCAAGCACCGGTAACAGCCAAGACACCCGCTAGGTTAGACTCAGAAATAATAATACTGCTCAGAATGAACCCAGACACACTCTGTCATTCAGCAAAATACAACCATTCTACCTTTTCCAGCGGGACGGAGCTCACTGTGCTAATACCCAGGATGGCCTCCCCCAGCTCTCTTGGAACCCGCTTCCTTGTGAGGAGTGAGGGAGACCCTAATGGGACAGACAAACCCCACGTGTGCCCCTCAGTGTCAACCTTTAACCGTCTTCTCTCTTTCTCACAGTTTCATTCACTTGCAACAGACTCCCTTGAAACAATGGCTTTTTTTAGTTCTTTTTCTCTTTTTAACTCCTCTTTATGAGGTTCAGGGGCGGGAGGAGGAGGAGCCAACGATGCAAGAAGCTGAGGCTGTGGATCCATCAGATCCTGATGGCTCTCGTGGGTGACTTACTGAGAGCAGGGGTCACCCTGCCATGGCTCCCCCTCATCCTCCGTCATGCGGCCTTATGTAGACTTGCTTTGCCAAACTTTTGCCTTAAGCTGAATTTAAAGGGAAAAACAAAATGGGGTGAGAATGCAGCATCTCCTTTCAACTGGACTTTTCATCTTTCTGTCAGAGATAGAGGGAGGGGCTCTGTCTGAGATGAATGAGATTCATCAACCTCTTCTGGTTGTCTGGGAGTCGGGGGCAAGGGTGGAGATTTAGATCTAACACCAGTGGCTCTTTATTCCAGCCAGAACAAATCCACAGACAGGCCCTGCGCAAAGAACCTCTCTTTCCTCCTTCCCCTGGTACCTGTGGAGAGGGGCTTCGGCCCTAGGAGCTCTGCCATGGGCCCCCTTTTTCTCCTGGGCAGCCTTAATTTGCCTTGAATGGGTTTAGGAGGAGACGGAGGGTCATCATCTCTGTCCTCAGTGTGGGGCTGACCCTTTGCCATCTGCACTGGTCCCGAAGGCCAGCCACCTTGACCAACAGGACACAGTCCCAGGGTTAGTGACCAAGGTAAGGAAGGCATGCAGGTCCCTTCTTGCAAATGTGTCAGACTTTTACCTGATAGCTCACACCCGTCACTAGCTGTCTAGAGGATGGCCGAGGAGCAAGGCAGGGCTCCTCCTGGATTCTTTAGGGGTGGGGGAATGCAGACAGTTCTGTGTCCACATTGATGAGCACTGTGAGATGGGAGCTCCAAAGGAAGGCGCCCATGCCACAGGCCATCAGCAGAGCCCTCTGTTGCTTACCCTCAGGATTGGGGAAGGTGGGACGGGCCCAGGTCAGAGGTTGGAGCCACTCAGGAAGCTGGGTCAGTCCAGCTGCAGCCTAGGGACATTGACCAGGTGGCCAGTCCTTTGGGTCCACCTTCCCTCAAGTCCTGGGCTCTCTGGAGCTCTGGGACTAAGTCCTGAGAAACGCCAGGTTTTTGTTGCCGTACCTGGAGCTACTTAGGGACACCCTGCTAAAGCCACATTCCTGCAAGCTTGCCAAAACCTGTAACCATCACCTGGGTCCCATATTCAAACCAATAATAATCAAGCACAGAAAACCATCCAATAAGAAACAAAATCCATGTCTTTTGCAGATGAGCCACTTGTAGGAGTCCCAGGGGCAACTAGGGAGGGTGTGGGTCAGCTGCATCCTTGCTAGGCCCCATCATCTATGTGATAATTATATTTATTCAAGGGGTGCTTAATGTCCACTCAGTCTCCCAAGCTAAGCCTGTGCCTAGAGACACCCAGAAGAGAACTGGGCTGGAAACTGGAAGTGACTAGGGTTGGACAGCAGGCATGCTGCTCAGGGACACTTGTGCTGTGACCAGGATCTCCCCTGTAGGAACTGCCGTTTCTCCTTTGCATGTTTGGATCCTGGGACCACCAGAGAGGCTATGTTCTCAAGTAGAGGGAAGGTGGGTCACCACTTCTGAGGAGAGGTGGGGGTGAGGGATGGTGTGATGGTGTGGCCTTGGGCAGACTCATTCTCTACCTGGACTCAGTCTCGTGCACTAAAGAGAAGGAGGAGCTGTGGGCGAACCAGGCTCCTACCTCTGAGTCAGGTCATCCCTAAGGGGTTCTTACTGGGGTGATGACAGGGGAGTGGGAAAGAATAATGTAATGTATTCTGAGCTGTCAAGAGTCCCCTCAGTCTCTTTGACTCCGAGGTGAGGGCAGCACTGAGCCCATTAAGAGAAAGTTTGTTCTGGCTGCCTCTGCTGCTGCCCGTACCCCGCATGCCTGATCCCTGTCTCCCCATCACCCCCATGCCTCTTTCTCTCCACCCTTCCTGCCTCTCCGAAGACAGCAGGTCCGACCAAGGGTGCTCAGCTGAGCCTGGGTCTGTCTGGTCCCCAGCCTCGTTCCTCATGGTGGGAACACAGACCCTGGGCCGCTCCTCGGACCCCGAGCCCTCGGCATCCTCCCCAGTGTGGACACTCACTCACCTTCCAGCAATAAGAACTGTCCTTGATCGTGGAGAGTACTGTGAAAATAAACCAATGCACTTACTAGGAGGCACAAGACTCTTGATGAAAATGTAAAAGGCGATCTTTTTAAACAAAAAACAAATATAAAGAGAAATAAAATGGAATTTTAAAGTAAGCCTGGCTAAGGTCTGGCTGTTTCTGAAGGGATTTTGGGGTTGATGACTCGGGACTATGGGAGTGACCGTGTTTGGGATAAGAATGAGTATTGTGTCAGTGGTCAACTAAGGGATAGGGGGAGTCCGACCACATGCTACTGCTCAGTCCCTGTCAAAGGCCAGTTGGAAGACTTCTTCTTATGCCAAAAGTACCACCTGACTGGTGCCTTGTGTGGAGAGGCAGGGAGCAGCTTGGGTTTTATTTTGCCAAACAATGGATGGAGACCTATATGATAAGGATGGTTAGGCGTTTGGTGGACCTGCAAACCTGTCTTCATATGGTCGTGCAGCTGCTGGAACAATGCCCCATCCTCAGTAAGCAACATATGACAGGGGGTTGCATGGGGTCAGAAGGTTGATTGAAACTCCTCTCCTAATGGGACCTTTCTAATATAAGATGGATACCGGGGGACCCTGGAGGTCCTGGTGTGGTATGCACTCTGAAGGCAGATGTTGGGTGTGCCTTTTTGTGTGAGGTTGAGCCAGGCATGACACTTCTCCTAGTGTCCCACTTATGTGGAAAATGGGGATTCTATGAGGAGCTGACATGGTATGTAAATGCTGTCCTCTGTTTCTGGATGTGAACTCACTGAACCCTCACAACATCCCAATAAGGGAGGTGTTTTCTTATCCCCATTTTACAGATGAGGAAACTAAGAAAAGCAGGGTCAACAAGCTGCCCTGGGCCACATGTGTAGTGTGACACAAGACCAGGCTTGCAATCTCAGTTCCAGAACCCGCATTCTCACCATTGCATGCTCCCAACCAACGTGTGCAACGGTGCTGAGCACATACTCAGGGCTCAACAATGATTGGATGCTATTATTAAGAAGGCCCATGCCTTTGGCCCTCTTCATCCTGAGGTTCCAAAGCAGGAAATGCCTTTCTCTCCCCCACAGGAAGCCTTTCTGCAATCAGCCTTCGTGCCCACAATGAGCCCATCACTTTGCCTTTGAAGAGGGGTGCCCAATCACCTCTAGACCAGAGATACATCCTGTGCATCATCACGGAAGACAAGAAGCTTGTTCTCAGAGACTGGGTTTCTTCCCTAGATTCTCCGCATTACAGCAAGCCAAAGTGCTTAGTCCCTGCATCCGGCCTTCTGGATCTAAGACACCAAAGCAGGAAATTGCATAATTGCCTTCCTTGGCGGCCCTCCCTCCACCCAGATGGCTTATGGGTGGTGCTGTTCACAGCAGTGGTTTGGCTTTTGGTTGTAGAGTCAGATCCTAGGTGCTGTCCACAAGAGGCAGTGTGTGTGTGTATGTGTGTGTGTGTGTGTGTAGGGGTGGAAAGGATAGCAGCAGTTGGGAAGCAGAATAGGGGTGCAGCCCTAACCAACAGCAGGAGACAGCAGAACTGGATCACAGAATGGAGCCAAAGATGCACAGGAATTGTCAAGTTGATGTGCAGTTGAACAAGCATGGGAGATGGCAGCCTGCACTTGTTGGTAACGACTTTGAGAAGGGACTTGTAGAGAGGAGGGTGACGAGTTAAGTGGATTCCAAGTAGCATTTAGTCACATAGTGGAAGCCCTCTAGTCGCTCAAGCTGATAGCAGGTTAAATTTAGAAGTCCCAGACTGGGATGAGAGACATAGACATCAGACTCTACTCAGCTGTTAGAGGCTCCCCTCCAGGAGCTGGCTGAGGAAAGCAGTCGGGCTGGGCAAGGCTAACTTGCCCCAAGACATCTGGAAGAAGTTGCCACCTTTTGGCAACCCCACACACAGTGCCCCCAAGTAACTTCTCAATAGAGCCAAGCCTCCGCTCCGGGGGGATCTAGGCCATAAAGGAAAGCACGGAGGCCATAAAGGAAAGCAAAGAACAGACGGTTTCACTGAGGACTGTGGAAAGGTCACAGTGTGGTTCTCCTCAGGTTCTGGACATTTCTAACAGCCGGATGCTCTTTTATAATCTCTGTTTGTCTGCTTCTTGGTCATTAGATGCCCAGCCCCACAGAAATGATTTGCTGCCTGGTTGAGATCCAGACATTCAATTAAAGCAAGTGTTTTGGGTAACAACAGGCCATAATGCACGTGATCCCAAAACTATCTATCAAAATCATTAGGACGCAACCAAGTACTCCCAAGATCCCCATGTGAGCAGACGGCACACTGACCACACTGAATGTTCTTCCCTTTTAATAGATGAGGAACTGACCCTCAGGAAAAGTCAAGTGACTTGCAAAAGGTCCCTGGACTGGTTCCAAACACCAGTCTTTTTGACCCTGCGTCTGTGTTCTTTCCATTATATCATCTGGCTTTTGCTACCCTGATTTTGCCAAGCTGCTTTTAATCGTTCTTTTAGTACATGTGGGAGAGAGGGCCCTTGCATGAGGATGACTAGGAGCTATGGGCTGCCCCATTGGTGTTGAGTGACAGAAATTATTAAATATAAGAAAACACATCTAAGCAAATGAGCCATCTCTGCATATTTGTCCAGAGAGGCAAACCCCAAAAGCTGACACTTGTTCCTGGCCAAGCCAGTCCCAACTCCAGTCTGGGTAGGGTCTTCCCCATTTGTCTCAGAAAACCCCAGGGGGGTTGGGAGCACAGAGCAGGGATTGGGCCTCACCCAATTTAGATTTAAGCTCTGCTGCCCTGGTTCATATTTGATGGTCCCTTTTTAATCAGACAGATGAAAGGTGGCACGGCTAGGTGTTTACACCAAGCAGAATGCAGTGAGGAGCTCTGTGCTATTCCTGGCCATGCCACTTATCTTGCTGAGTAGGGCTGGGCAAGTCACCTGACCTCACATGCTTGAATTTCCTCATCCACAACCCGAGCGCTTAGTCTGTTCTTCTTGCTCAGGACCCAACAAATGTTGTGCTCAGTGCTAACCATGCAAATGGTAATCAGGGCTTCTATTAGAATCAGCACAGTGGCTCCATATAAGGCTGGGACTGTGAACCACAGGTTGACAGTTCGAGCCCATCAGCCGCTCCGCCGGACAAAGATGATGCTTTCTGCTCCTCCAAAGATTTAAAGCCTTGGAAGCTCTATACAGGATCACTATGAGTCTGAAGAGTAGAAGCTCTTCTCTCTATGTTGTTTTCGTTAAGTGCCATCATCAGTTCTGACTCATAGCGACCCTGTCTGTATAGGGTTTCCGAGGAACAATTGAGAACAGGTGTGGTTGTTCTAGATCCTTAGCATTTTCATCAAATACTTGCAGAGTACAAGTCAGACCAATATTTTTTCTTTTTTAAAAACTGAGGTAAAATTCACATAAAATGAACCATCTTAAAGGGAGCAGTTCAATAGCATTTAGTATATTCACTCCAAAAGAAAAACCCTGTTCTCATTAAAGAGTTGTTCTCCATTCCTCCTCCCACCCCTGCCCCTGGCAACCACCAATTTGCACTCTGTCTCTATGGGATCTGCCTCTTCTGGATATTTCATATAAATGAAATCCTATAATATATGTCCTTTTGTGTCTGACTTCTTTCACTTAACATGTTTTTAAAGATTTATTCATGCCATGGAATGTATCAGTACTTCATTTCTCTTTATGGCGGAAACATATTCCACTGAATGTATATACCATCATTGGTTTATCCATTCATCCACTGATGGACATTTGAGATGTTTCCACCTCTTGGCTACATACTAAATAATGCTACTATGAACATTGGTATACAAATATCCGTTGGCTTCTCTGTTTTCACTTCCTTTGAGTATATATGGGCAAGTCAAAAAGTGTTGCTTACTAGGGTTCTGGTTCAGACATGCATGGGTTTATTCCAAACAATGATTGCAATCCCCTCCATGCCACTTCCTCCCTGTGCTTCCTGTTTCCATTCTACCCACCTTCCCATCCCTTCTCAACTCTGTCCTTAGGTAAATGTTGCCCTTTTGATTTTAAATGATTGACTATTCCATGGTAAGCACACCTTTCTAGTGTTGCTGTCCCCCTATATACCTATCTACTGCTTGATTGAAATTGGGTCATGATGGTGAGTTTCCAGACCTGAATGGTGGCAGAGGGCCATAGTTTCAGATTCCTCCAGTCTTTCCGATCAGTAATCTAGTCTTTTTTTTCTTTAAAAAAAAAAAAAAAAA
>NW_006408532.1:10889258-10890354 GCF_000296735.1 Chrysochloris asiatica | reverse complement strand
AGATAATACCTACTTGACTTGGCTTCAATGACTGGATGATCAAAGATCAACCCGAAGAAGAAAGAAGAGGGAAAAAAGCGTCATCTGATACAATTTGATGAACATGACCTATACCTATAGATGCAGTAGCTTAAAAGAGGAAACAAGTCCTCACTGCAAGAATTATTCCCACCCCCTCCACACAAAGAATAGACAGGGATGGGCAACTTGGACATTGGCTACCCAAAATGGGGGCTGGGAGAGACTGGCTTACAAGCTTTCAGGAGGGAACCTAGATCCAGAGGGCGTGGAGGAGGGTAGAGTCTCCAGTGAGTAATAATCCAATCTGTCTAGGAAGGGCTGATGAAATGAAATGCAGATGGGTCTCTTGTGATACAATAGTGAATAATTGTTATCAGGACTGATTGGGAGGGATGGAAATGTAAAGGTGGACATTTTACAGCAAGGAGGGGAGTGATTACCTTTTCAGTCTAGGAGTAGAGGGTCCTGGGACCAACAATGGAGAAGAACGGAGAGCGGGACCCTACCCAGAGAAGTCGTGACACCTGAGATGGAGGCAGAGAGGATGACACAGAGAGATGGAGAGGCTGGGGACTTGAGATCCAGAGAGGGAAAGGGGCTGTGTGCTGATGCCCTGGGAGGGTGGGGGCAGGCTTGCAGGGTATACCCTTTGGTTGGTTGATGATGCATGGACGGGATTATAACTATGGCAATGAAACGATATATGACAGAATGAATGTAAAACCTATGGTATCCCATGTAAACTATCACATAATTCACAATAAAACATCTATTAAAATTTTTAAAAAAAAATAATTTTGAGTTTGTTCTACATTGTCTCCCACTCTATCTGGGACCTCCTAATGTTGTCTTTTTCCGAGTGGTTGGTACTGGTAACAGGGCACCATCTAGTTCTTCTTGTCTCAGTCATGGAGACTAATGTTCACGGGGTCCATTAGTCTACTGGACTCACTGATTCCAAGCATCTTCAATTCCCATCACTCTTCTTTCTTCTGCACATGAAGAAACCAATCACTGTACCTTAGATGGCCACTCATGAGCCTTTAAGACCCTAGATGCTACTCACAAAAGTAGG
>NW_006408532.1:10829383-10887898 GCF_000296735.1 Chrysochloris asiatica | reverse complement strand
TTTGGAATGGGCACAAACATTGATCTCTTCCAATCAGTCGGCCAGACAGTTGTCTTCCAAATTTCTTGGCAGAGATGAGTTAGTGCCGCCTGTGCTGCCTCACTTTCCTGAAAGATTTCAATTTTTATTCCAAAAGTAGGGTTTAGAACATTGTATTTGTGGACTATGTTATGCCATTTGGCCATGGTGTCCCCTGAGACTATGATCCTTAGCACACATTCTTAAAATGTTTGAGAATATCAAAGAAGTTTTCATCATTTTGCCCACTGTATGCTCCACCACATTACATTCACAGCTGTGATTGCAGCAAAGGTAAATACCGATGTTCAAATATCCTTTTTCAAACCGGTATGTATTTGTGGCTAAACTCTCACTCTTCCTCCCATACAGAGTTAGCCTGTGGATCGGTCCATGTTGTTCCAAGGCTATGTATATAGCACTGTTTACCTCTAACTGCTTTAGCCCTTTCTAACCCCTTAAGCCCTTCCTCTGTCTTCACCTGTCTTCATCATTCTTCTGCTAACCTCCCTGTTTTTGTATATTGCCCTCCCTATCACCTAGGCTAATATGTGTCTACCCTCTAGCCAGTGAACTGGTAACTATCAAAGAATGTTTCTTTTAGTATGAAATCCCTTTCTTAAGCTACTGCTATGGTGGTCTCATACAATATTTGTCCTTCTGTAATTGGCTAATTTTACTCTGCATAATGTCCTCCAGGTTCATCCATGTTATGAGGGGTTTCACAGATTCATCATTATTCTTCCATGTTGCATAGTATTCCATTGTAGGTGTGGACCAAAGTTAGTTTATCCATTCTTCCATGGATGGACATTTAGGCTGTCTCCATTCTTTTGCTTTTGTGAATAGTACTGTGATGGACATTGGTATCGGATTCCTTTTTGTCCCCCAGACTCAAAGATCATTGAAAAGGAATGTGGTTTGCATTCCTCAAGGATGCCATAACTACTATTTTGATATAATATAAATTTAAGAGGACAAAATTTTTCAGGAAAGGGTTCAAGAGGTGGAAACACAGCCTTTGAAAGTATATAAAGCTAGATGGAGGATATGGCAACATACAATAGCTTCAGATTTTGATATTTTTGTTTAATAAAGGTATTCACAATTTTGTAGCAATACTAGAAGGTATATGAGAGTAAGTAGGACAATAGCATTAATATCAAATATAGAAAAAATTTTGATGAAAATAATTTGAAAACATTTGCAGGAGTACACCGACAGGGAGCTGCCAAAAATTCAAGCTGGATTCAAAAGAGAGATCATTGCTGACGTTAGTTGAATCTTTGCTGAAAGCAGAGAATACCAGAAAGATGTTTACTTGTGTTTTATTGATTGTGCAGAAGCATTCAACTGTGTGAATCATAACAAATGATGGATAACGTTGTGAAGAATGGGAATTTCAGACCACTTAATTGTGCTCATGTGGAACCTGTATATCCTGGACTGTTAGAAGAACAAAGAAATCTGTCTTGGAAGAATTACAGCCAGAATTCTTCTTAGAAATGAGCATGAGGAGATTTTGTCTCACGTACTTTGTTTTTTTTCTGTGCTATATAGATCTGGGATTTTTCCTTCATAGAATGAAATTCCTTTCCTTTTAAAAACTTTTCATTGTGAGCTGAGTGAAGATTTACAGAACAGATCATCAGTTTTACATTCACCAAATCACAGACTTTGTTTCATCTCAATAATTGCAATCCCCTCCATATAACATCACTTATTCACTTCCTCTGTGATTCTTATTTCCATTCCTCCTGCTTTCCCAAGACTTCTGAACTTTATACTTAGGTAAATGCTGCCATACTGATCTCAAATGTTTGACCACTAGTGGTTTTGTCCTTCTTATATACCTATCTGTGGCTTGCCTGAAAACTGAGCCACAAGGGTGAGTTCATTTCCGGACCTATAGGATGACAAAGGGTCATGGTCTCGGGTTCCACAGGCTCCATATAACCAGTAAGCCTGGTCTTTTAATGATTTTAAGCTTTGTTCCACATTTTTCCCCACTCTCTCCAAACCTACTAATGGGATTCCTTTCAGAACAGTGGCAGTCAGGCATCATCTAGTTCTTCTGGTCTTAAGGTCATGGAGACTGATGTTCATGTGGTCCATTAGTCCATTGGACTAATTATTTCCATGTGTTTTAGATTTTCATCACTTCTTTTTCTTCTGGATAGAGGCTACTTGGAAGGCTGCTTAGAGGACATCATGTCTGGTAAAGGGATGAGGGTCAGTGATAAAAATGAAGACCCTCAATAAGATGGACTGACACAGTGGCTGCAACAATGGGTTCAAACATAGGAACGATTGTGAGAATGGTGCAGGACCAGACAGTGTTTTGTTCTGTTGTACGTAGGGTTGCTATGAGGCATAAGTAACATGATGGTACCTAATAACAACAACATAACATCTAGGAAGAGAAATATTATGGAAATTCTGTTTAACTTTTTGAGGAAGGACCAAACCGTCTTCCATGACAGGTGATTTGTTTTACATTGTCACCCATAATGGACAAAGATTCCAACACTCCCTGCTAGTTTAAGGCAGGAAACTAACAGAAATTCAAGCCAGATTCAGAAGAGGACATGGAACAAGGGATATCACTGATAGTATCAGATGGATCTTAGCTGAAAGCAAAGAATATCAGAAAAAATGTTTACCTGTGTTTCATTGACTATGAGAAATCATTGGAATGTGTGGATTATGACAAATATGGATAACATTGTGAAGAATGGAAATTCCGGAGCACTTCATTGTGCTCATGTGGAACCTGTACACAGAAAAACAGGCAGTTGTTAAAACAAAACAAGGGGATACTGTGTAATTTAAAATCAGGAAAGGTGCGCAGCAGGTTTGTATTCCTTCACCACATGTATTTAATCTGTATGTTGAACAAATAATACAAGGAGCTAACCTATATGAAGATGAATGTGGCATCAGGATTAGAGGAAGAGTCAATAACAACCTGTGATATGCAGATGATACAACTTTGCTTATTAAAATTGAAGAAGGTTTTTAGCACTTACTGATGAAAATAAGATGGATTACATCTCAACATAGAGAAAATAAAATCCTCACACTGGACCAACAAGCAACAGCATGATAAATATGGAAAAGGTTGAAATTGTCAAGGATTTCATTTTACTTAGATCCACAATCAACATTTATGGAAACTTGTTGCTAGGTGCCGTTGAGTCACTTCTGACTCATAGTGACTTTATGCACAACAGAATCAAACGCTGCCTGGTCCTGTGCTAATTTCACAATCATTGTTAAGTTTCAGCCCATTGCGGCTGACACTGTGCCAATCCATCTCACTGGGGGTGGGGGGTGGGGGGTGGGAGGTGTCTTCCTCTTTTTTCTTGACTTTCTACTTTACCTAGCATGATATCCTTCTCCAGGGACTGGTCCCTCCTGACAATATGTCTGAAGTATGAGAGACGAAGTCTTGCTATCCTGGCTTCCAAGGAGCATTCTTGGTGTACTTTGTCCAACACAGATTTGTTTGTTCTTCTAGCAGTCCATGGTACTTTTAATATTCTTCTCCAACACCATAACTCAAATGCATCGATTCTTCTATAATCTTCCTTATTCAATGTCCAACTTTCACACGCATATGAGGCTACTGAAATTACCATGGCTTAGATCAGGTGTACTTTAGTCCTCAAATTGACATCTTTGCTCTGGAATACTTTAATAGGTCTTGTGCAGCAGATTATTATTGTTGTAATTAAGTGCCATTGAGTTGGTCCCAATCCAAAGTTACTCTGTATAGGGTTTCCGAGGAGCAGCTGGTGAGCTTGACCAGTGCATTATCCCACAGCACCACACCAGGATTCCGTGCAGCAGATTAACCTAATGCAATAAGTAATTTGATTTCTTGACTGCTGCTTCCATGAATGTTGATGATGGATCCAAGCAAACTGAAGCCTTTGACAACTTCAATATTCTCCTCCAACACCATAGTTCAAATGCATCAATTCTTCTATGGTCATCCTTATTCACTGTCCAACTTTCCCATGCCTAAGAGATTGCTGAAAATACCATGGCTTGGGTTAGGCACATCTTAGTCCTCAAACTGACATCTTTTCTCTTCAATACTTTAAAGAGGTCTTGTGTAGCCAATTTGCCTAATGCAATATGTCATTTGATTTCTTGACTGCTGCTTCCAAGAGTGTTGGATGGTTGATCTGAGCAAAATGAAGTCTCTGACAACTTCAATCTTTTTATCATTCACATGGATGTTGTTTATTGGTCCAGTGATGAGGCTGTTTGTTTTCTTTACATTGAGATGTAACTCATACCAAAGGCTGTGGTCTTTGATCTTCCTCAGTAAGCAATTTAGATATAGATACAGAACTTCCAAATAGCAAAGAAGTCAAGTAGATGTCAAGATAAAACAGACTGTCTTAAATGGGGAAATAAACTAATAAACTACAGGGTAATCTCAAAGACAATGAATACATCTTTACATCAAAATAAAATGGAGGAAAATCTGAAAGATTTAGTAAACATTAACACTACAGAAATGAAAATGAAAAAAACTATAAACAAAATGAGCTCATCATAAAAAATTATGTAGAACACAGAAACCATCAGGACCACACAAAAAGCACACAGCAAAATGACAGCAATCAATTCATACCTATCAATAATTACACTGAATACAAATTGATTAAATGCACTGTCAAGAGACAGAAAGTAGAAGAATGGATAAGAAAACAGGATCTTCCAATATGCTGTCTATAAGTGACATTTTAAAAAGATGAAGACAGCCTAAATGTCCACCAACAGAAGAAAGTTAAACCAACTTTCATGTATACACACAATGGAATACTACACAATGTTGAAAAATAATGATGAAGCTGCAAAACACCTCACAACATGGATGAACCTGGAGGACATTATGTTGGGTGAAATTGTTGTTGTTGTTATTAAGTGTCGTCAAGTTGGTTCCGACTCATGACAACCTTCTATATGGTTTCTGAGGAGCAGCTGGTGAGTTTGAACCACTGACTTTGCGGCTCAAACTGACCTTGCATTATCCTGTAGCGCCACACCAGGCCAAGGACCAATATTGTATGAGACTAGCGTTGGAAAAGGTTTTCTTGATAAAAGAAACAATCTATGATGGCTATGGGGGAGGGGGATTTATTCATGGGCTAGAGTTAATTATCATGGGTGAGGGGTAGGTGATATACACCAAGATAGAGGTTAGCAGAGGAAAGATGAAGGTAGCTGGAAACACAGGGAGGAATGTAAGAGCTAAAGTGAATAGAGGTAAATACTGTTAACTGTTGGTACTTGAAGGGGATTGCAATCATTATAATAAAGCAAAGTATATGATTTGTTGAATGTAAAACTGATGTAAACCTTCACTCAATTCACATAATAAAAAAAAGAATATGAGGACGCATTTTGCCAAGTGCCATCATGATCCTGGACTTCAGGGTAACCTTTGAGGTCTTTATGATGTCTTTGGGTACAAATGTTTACAGGCTTGACCTTGGGCTCCCCAACTCTTCCCATGCAGACATGGCTTCTTAGGAGATGTGGCGGGGACCTGCAGTGATAGGATGCTGTGGGCAGGGTGCTCCTCTGGATTCCCAGGGCATAATGGCAGGGCCTTTGTCCTGATTTTATTTCTTTTCTTTTGTTGTTATCATTGAGAATACTTTTCTATATACAGCAAAACATACATCAATTCAACAGAATCTGTTTTCAGTTTAGTGACATTGATTGCAGTCTTTGCACTGTGCAGCCACATGAACATAAATTCATTGCCCTTTTGGTGTCTGATCTAATTTTTGAAGTTGCTGTCATCACTTTGAGCCCATACAGATTATTATAGAGCACACTGCTCAAAGCAGACAAATTTTACTTGTGAAGTGAAACTATTATTTGGTTTTAAGACGGTGTCAGAGGATGCTTTTGGTTTAAGGGTTAAAGATGATCTCAGGGCAATAGTTTCAGAGTTCATCTAATCATCATGTCATGGCTCCAAGAAGTCTAAAGTCCATGAAAATGTGACATTCTGTTCTGTATCCCTCCTCTCTCCCTCCCCCACCTTTGATTAGGATTCTGCTATAGAATCTTTGATCAAAATCTTCAATAATGCTTACTGGGCACCATCGACCTCGTTCTGGCCTCATGGCAAAGGAAGCAGTTGCTCATAGAGGCTATTAGCCAACATTCCATATTCTATTCATGACTTTCTTTATCCTCAGTTGCTTCAGGTAAATAGAAACCAACTGTATCTTGGGTGGTTCTTTGTAAGCTTTTAAGACCCAGGCACTACACAATGAACTAGGAGGTATAACAAAAGCACTAAACAAGGTTGGCAGTTCAAACCCACCAGCTGCTCCTTAAAAACTCTATACAGGGCCGCTATGAGTCAAATCCAACTGAACCACACTTAACAACAACAACAAACATGGTGTTGTTTTTATTAGATCAGTTATTAGATCAATTAACTGGGATATCCCATGAAACTATGGTCTTCAAACTAAGGAATCAAATCCCATGAGGCTTGGGTTATACATAAACAACCTCAGCTTTTTTTTTTTTTTTTTCCAAACTCCCTCTGTACTGTAGCATGTACCAAGACTTCCTTTCTCCTACTGGCTGAGTAGTATTCCAGTGTATGGACCACATTTTGTTGATCCATTTATCTCTTGATAGGCATTTAGATTGTTTCCACCCTTTGACGACTGCAATTAGTGCTGCAATGAGCGTTGGTGTTGCAGTCTCTGTTTGAGTCTACCCTCGAATCTTTTGGGTATATACCTAGGAGTGGAATTGCTGAGTCATATGGCAGCTCTTATTTTTTTTGAGAAACTACCACACTTTTCCACAGTAACTGTACCATTTTCTATACCCACCAGTGATGAGTAAATGTTTCAATTTCCCCACATCCTCACCAATATTTGCTATTTCCTGCTTTGTTTTTTAAATCTGAGCCATCCTAGTGGAGTGAAATGGTCTCTCAGTGTGGTTTTGATTTGCATCTCTTTGATGACTAGTGACACTGAACATCTTTGCATGTGTTTGGTGTTCATTTGACTGTCCCTCTGCCCTGATTCTTAGTGATCACTTAGCTTTGGTTGCTGATCTGACTGTAAGCAGTGGGAAAAGACTCCCTTTGGGACTTCTTAAGGTGTTTCTCATCAGTGATGTTTCCGTGTGGTTGGGTCTCTAAGGAGAAGCTTGGCAGTAGTGAGGTCTGAGCACAGGAACCAGCCCTTCACTGCAGTGATAACACATCACACAGAATATGCCTGTATTTTGGGTCCAGGGATTTCCTGCCTGCTACTTCCTGTGAAGCTAAATTGAGGAGGCAGGCAAGGCTTCTACAGCTGCCTTCTTGACAGACAGTGCCAGGTGATTCTGCCATGCAGACACATTCCAGGTCTCGCCACCACCTCCCCCAGTGTGAAGCTGATGACTCTATAGGAATGATGGGTGTCAGAAATGATGGTCTGATGGCCTGGGGACCCAGAAGTGTCTGAATCCTTCCCAGGATCCATTTTCCTGCCCTGGGAGGACTTAGGGAGATGGCCATCCAGCCACTTCCTTGTGACTGTTTGGAGGAAAGAGGAGAATCTGGCTTATATGCCAAGTTCTCCTTTGGGATTGCACTGAGACTCCATGCTGCAGCACACCTGACCAATTCACTTAATCATGGAACTCACTTCATACATACTCACACAATGGCAGCCTTGGGTACTGTTAGTTTTTTTGGTAGTTATGTATATATAACAAAACATGCATTTTGAGCTGAGCACAAGATACCAGTCTTTTTAAAATTCTTTTCAGAGAGTAGTGATAAGGAGAGAGCCACATTACTCACACTCTTCCCTAAAAAGTTTTTTTCAAGTTCAATAGTTGTATCATACACAAATAATTTGATAAGTTTTTGCATATCAAATTAGGGGATTCTTGCCTTACATTCCGGAAACCCAGGTTTGATTCCTGGCCAATGCACCTCATGCATAGCATTACCCATCTGTCAACAGAGGCTAGTGTGTTGCTGTGATGCAATGCATGTTATAGTGGAGCATTCAGACTAAGATGAAGTAGGAAGAAATGTCTGGTGATCTACATCCCCAAATCAGCCAATGAAAGCCCCGTGGATCCCTAACTGTTCATGAAGATGGTACAGGACCAGACAGCTTTTCTTTGCATTGTGCATGGGATAACCAGGAGTACAGTGTGGTTGCCAAACAATTTTCCTAAATAATTGAACCATTTCACATTCTAACCAGAATCATATGAGAGATCCTCTTGTTCTCCATACTTGCCAACACTTGCTATGATGTTGTTAGGTGCCATCAAGTCAGTACTGACTCATAGTGACTCTATGCACAACAGAACAAAACACTGTCCAGTCCTTGCATAACCTCATAATTGTTGCCACGCTTGAGCCCATTGATGCTGCCACTTTGCCAATCCATCTCGCTGGGGGTCTTCTTCTTTTTCTCTGACTCTCCACCTTACCAAATATGATATCCTTCTCCAGTGACTGAAGTATGAGACATGAAGTCTGGCCATCCAGGCCTCCAAGGAGTACTCTAGCTGTACTTCTTCTAACACAGATCTGTTTGTTCTTTTGACAGCCCATGGTACTTTCAATATTCTTCTCCAATACCATAACTCAAATGCATCAATTCTTCTATGATCTTATTTACTGTCCAGCTTTTTCATGCATATGAGGTTACTGAAAATACCATGGCTTGGATCAGGCGCACCTTAGTCCTCAAACTGATATCTTTGCTCTTCAATACTTTAAAAAAATGTCTTGTGCAGCAGATTTGCCTAATGCAATACTTCGTTTGATTTCTTGGCTGTCTTAAATCTTAGACATTTTAATAGATGTGTTGTGGTATTTTATGGTTTTAATTTCTATTTCCCTAATCCTGGTAAGGCGCTGTGGGTTAAAGTACCACAAGGTCAGTTTGAATCACAAGGTTGGTGGTTCAAACTCACCAGTACTTCTTGGAAACTCTATACAGGGTCGCGATGAACCAGAACCGACTTGACAGCACTTTAACAACAATGACTATGTGGCATAAACACTGGACTGCTAACTTCAAGGTTGACAGTTCAAATCCACCAGCCGATCCTTGGAGACTGTCTACAGGGTCACTATGAGTCAGAAATGACTAAGCAACACTTATAACAGACAACAGTGACTAATAATGCAAGGTATCTTTTTCATAAGCTTGCTTGCTATCTGGATATCTTCTTTGATGAAATGACTGTTTAAATCTTTTGTCTGTTTTTTAAAATTAGGTTGTCTGTTTTCTCATTATTGACCTTTGGGATCTCTTTATATATTCTGGATTCAAGCAATTTATCACTGTGCAGTATCTTTTCATCCTATTAAAATATCTTTTAAGAAGAAAAAGTCATTATTTTAATTAAGTCAAGTTTGTTAATACTTTCTTTTGCGGCACCTAACAAATCTAGAATCACAAAGATTTTCTCTTAACGTTTTCTTGAAGAAGTTTTATAGTTTTGTGTTTTTCATTCATGTCTATGATTCATTGACTTAATTTTTGTGTGTTGTTCACAGTAGGAATTGAACCATGTTTTATTTGTATACATGACTATTTGATTGTCTCAGTACTATTTGCTGCAAAGACTATCTTTTTCCAATGAATTGCCTTTTGCCTTTGTTGAAAATCAGTTGACTATATATATGTAGATCTATTTCTGGACTTACTATTCTGTACAATCAATCTGTTTATATTGACACTAATGCCACATGGTTTTGAATACTGTACATTATAAGTAGTCTTAAAATCAAGTAATGTAACCCTCCAAATTTCTTCTTCTTTTTCAAAGTTGTAGCTATTATAAGATCTTTGCATTTCTGTAAGAATTTTGCCATCAGCAACAAAAACAGCCTATTAGAATTTTGATTGGAATTGCACTGAATCTGTAGAACCAATGGAATGACTTGACATTTAACAATTTTAAGTCTGACCCAATAGTACATAGCTCTCCAGTTATTTAAATGATCTGAATCTCTGTCAGTAGTGTTGTGTAGTTTCCAGTGTAAAAGTCATGAACATGTTTTGCCAGATGATACCAAACTAATTCATATTTTGGCATGCTGTTGCAAATGGTATTGTTTTTAAAGTTTCAACTTCTGATTATTTGCTGCTAATATATAAAAATACAATTGATTTTTGTATTTCTATATATTAGCAAGCTGTAACCTTGCTAAAAACTCAGTAGTTTTAGTAGCTATTTTTGTTATTGTTGCTGTTGGTGTAGATTTATAGTTTTTCTACATAGATTATAACATTATCTGTAAATAAAGCCAATATTACTTCTTCCATTCCAACCTAGATGTCTTTTGTTCCTTTATCTTGCTTTAGTACACTGACTAGAACATTCAGTAAACTGTTGGATAAAAGTGGTGAGAGCAGACATTCCGGCCTTTTCCCACTCTAAGAGTGAGCTCACTCTGTCTTTTACTAGTAGGTATGATATTTGTTGTTGTTGTGTCCAACTCATAGTGACCAACTCATAGTGACCCTGTACAGGGTTTCCAAGGCTGTAAATCTCTATGGGAGCAGAAAACCTCATCTTTCTCCTGTGGAACAGCTGGTAGTTTCGAACTGCTGACCTTGTGGCTCGCAGCCTGATTCGCAACCACTACGCTACCAGAGCTCCTTAGACATAGATTTTTTTTCTAGATGCCTTTATCAGGTGGAGAACCTCTACCCCTAGTTACTGAGAAGCGTTTTTCTCTTTGTTAAATCAGGATTAGACACTGGATTTTATCAAATGCTTTTTCTGTATCTATTGGCTGATCATTTTATATTTTTTTTCTTAATGTCTGTGACGTGGTTAATTATGTTGATCTATTTTTGAATGCTAAACCAAGCTTCCACTGCTGAAATAAATCCAAGTTGGACATTATGTATTGTTCTTTTTATATACTGTTGGATTTGATCACTAAAATTTTGCTAAGAACTGTTGCATCTGTTTTGATGAAGAATATTTGTCTGTAGTTTTCTGTTCTTGTTTTGGCATCAGAGTAATGTTAGCCTCATAGAATGAATTGGGAAATATTCTCTCTTCTTCAATTTTTCTGATAGAACATATGCAGAACTGATATAATGTCTTCCATAAGTATTTGGCAGAATTTGCCAGGGGCATTTGGACCTGGAGTTTTCTTTATGAGAAGGTTTTTAGTGATAAATGCTATTTCTGTAATATACAACTATATGATCAAATATGTAAAGTAGATGCATTGATAATTACTGGTGATTGCAATGCGAAAGTTGGAAACAAAGAGGAAGAACAAGTAGCTGAAAAATATGGCCTTGGTGTTAAAAATAATGCTGGAAATCGCATGATAGAATTCTGTAAGACCAATGATATCACTGCTGATGTCAGATGGATCCTGGCTGAAAGCAGAGAATACCAAAAAGATGTTTACTTGTGCTTTATTGACCATGCTAAAACTTTTGACTGTGTGAATGAGGACAAGCTATAGATAATGTTACGAAGAATGGGTATTCCAGAGCATATGATTGTATGCATGAGGTACCTGTACATAGACCAAGAGGCAGTCGTTCAAACAGAACAAGAAAATACTGAATGGTTTAAAATCAGGAATGGTATAAGCTAGGGCTGTATTCTTTCACCATATTGATTCAATCTGTATGCTGAACAAAAAATCTGAGAAGCTGGATTATATGAAGAAGAACATAGGGAAGACTCATTAATAACTTGCCATATTCAGATGATACAATGCTTGCTGAAAGTGAAGAGGACTTAAAATATTTACTAATGAAGATCAAAGATCACAGCCTTCAGAATGGATTGCACCTCAATGTAAGGAAAAGAAAAATCCTCACAAGTGCACCAATCATGAAAACTGGAGAAAAGACTGAAATTGTCAAAGATTTCATTTTGCTTGGAACTACAATCAACACTTACGGAAGCAGCAGTCAAGCAGTTAAGAAATCAAATGGAGTATTGCATTAGGCAAATCTGATGCACAAGAACTTCTTTTAAGTATTCAAGAGCAAAGATGTCAGTCTGAGAACTAAAGTGCGCCTGACCCAAGCCACGCTATTTTCAATAGCCTCATATGCATGTGTAAATTGGACAATGAATAAGGAAGACTGCAGAAGAATTGATCATTTGAGTTAGAGTGTTTGAAAAGGATATTGAAAGTACCATAGACTGCCCCCCAAAATCCAAACAAATCTGTGATGGAAGAAGTATGACAAGAATGCTCCTTGGAAGTCAGGATGATGAGACTTCATCTCTCATACTTTTGATATGTTATCAGGAGGGACCATGTCCTGGAGAAGAACATTATGCTTAGTAAAGGGGAGGGTCAGTAAAAAAGAGGAAGATTCCTAAAAAGATGGATTGGCACAGTGGCAGCAGCAATGGGGACTAATGCAACAACAATTGTGAGGATGGTGCCAAGTAATGTTTCGTTCTGTTGTGTATAGGGTTGCTGTGAGTTGGAGTTGACTCGACTGCACCTAACAACAACACAACAACAACAATGACTATTCACTGAAACTACCTTTTCAATATAAACAGACTCATGGACCTCACCAGATGGAATACATAGGATTCAAATTGACAACATCTAAGGGAAAAGAAGGTGGAGAAGCTCAATGTCATTAGCCAAAACAAGGCCAGGGACAGAATGTAGAACATTGTTCATATGCAAGTTCAGGATAAAGCTGAAGAAAAATTTAAAAAGTCCACGAGAGCCAAAATATCACCCTGAATATATCCCACCTGAATTTAGAGACTATCTCAAGAAGAGATTTGCTGCATTAGACACTAATGACTGAAGACCAGAGGAGTTGTGGGAAGGTCATTAAAAAAAAAAAACAGGAAACAAAGCTAAGACCAAAATGGATGTCAGAAGAGACTCTGAAACTTACTCTTGAGCATTGAAAAGCTAAGGCAAATGAAAGAAATGAGGAAGTAAAAGAAGTGAACAGAAAATTTCAGAGAAGAGAAAGTCAAGTATTACAATAAAATATGCAAAGACCTGGAGTTAGAAAACCAAAATGGAAGAACACACTCATCATTCCTCAAGCTGAAAGAACTGAAGACAAAATTCAAGCCTCAACTTACAATACTGAATGATGCAGAAAGTATCAAAAGAAAATGGAAGGAATACACCAAGGCACTATAACAAAAAGAAATGGTTGATGTTCAAACATTTCAAGAGGTAGCATATGATCAAGAATTGATGGTACTGAAGAAAGAAGTCCAAGCTGCACTGAAGCCATTGGCAAAAAGCAAGGCTCTAGGAATTGATGGGAAACAAATGGAAATCTTTCAACAAACTGACACAACACTGGGGAACATACTCATTTAGTCTAAGAAATTTGGAAGACAGCTACCTGTCCAACTGATTGGTAGAGAGCCATACTTTTGCCCATTCCAAAGATTTCCAATGTAATTAGGAAATTAATGAACATTATAATTAACACCACATGCAAGTAAAATTTTGCTGAAGATAATTAAAAAACAGTTGCCACTGTACAGCAACAGGGGACAGTAAGAAATTCAAGCTGATTCAGAAGAGGACGAGGAATGAGGAATATCATTGCTGACATCAGATGGAGCTAACATCAGATGAAAGCAGAGAATACCACAAAGATGTTTACCTGTGCTTTATTGAATGTGTAAGGGCTATCGACCATGTGGATCATTATAAGCTATGGACAACGTTGCGAAGAATGAGTATTTTTAATTGTGCTCATGAGGAACCTGCACATAGATCAAGAGGCAGCTGTTCAAACAGAACAAAAGGGCACTGAATGGTTTAAAATTAGGGAAGGTATGTATACTCCAGGGTTGTATTGTTTCACTATACTTACTCAACCTGTATTCCAGAGCACATAATCCTTGAAGCTGGATTATTTGAAGAAGGTGGCATCAAGACTGGAGGAAGATTCATTAACATCATGATAAATGGAGAAAAGATTGAAGTTGTCAATGACTTCATTTTTCTTGGATCTACTATCAACACTCCTGGAAGCAGCAGTCAAGAAATAAAATGGATTACATTAGGCAAATTTGCTGTAAACGACCTCTTTAAAGTGTTCAAGAGCAAAGATATCTGAAGGAAACAAGTGTAAATTGCTACAATTTGAGGAACTTGACCTATACTTTTATGAATGTAGTAGCTCAAAATACCAACCGAGATGGAAAGAATCTTCACACCAAGGATCAATCCTATCCCCTCTGTACACACTGGCTACCTAAAAATGGGGAGGGGGACAACAAAAGCATGAAATGACTGGCTTACAAGTTTTCAAGAGGGAGTTTAGTTTCAGAGTGTGCGGGGGGAAGGTAGAACCCCCACACTGAATATTTTCACCTTGTCTAAACGGGTCTGGTGAAAGGAGACGGGGATAAGATTCTAATGATTCAACAGTGAGTAATTGTTATCATGACTAGTTGCGATTGTCACAACTGTAAAGGTAGAAGTTTTGTAACAAAAAGGAGGGAGTAGTTAATCTTACAGTCCAGGAACAGAGACTCCTAGGGCCATCAAGGGAGAAGAGCACGAGCAGAATGTGGGACTCTACCCTGAGAAGCACTGATGTGGCACTGTGGGTTAATGCGCCAGACTGCAAAGCCATTTGAACTGCAAGATCAGCGGTTCAAACTCACCAGCTGCTCCTTGGAAACCCTATACAGGGTCACTATGGGTTGGAATAGACTCGATGGTATTTAACTACAACAACAACCCTGAGAAGCAGCGACACCAGAGTTTGAGGCAGAGAGGATGACATGGAGAGATAGAGCAGCTGAAGACTCTAGACTCATGGAACGAGAAAGGCTGTGTGCTGGTGGCCAGGAGGCAGGCTTGCAGAATGTGCCCTTTGGTTGGTTGTTTAAATGATTATATATTCCAGAGTGGTTTTGTGTACATTAAAAAAAAAAAAACACCTAGAGGGAACAGAAGCAAATATTGTTGAATGATACCGATGTTCTCCCATGTAAACTATCACTCAATCCACAATAATAATAAAAAAAGAGCCGAGAGATCTGTTTAAGGATTAAGGTGTGCCTGACCCAAGTCATGGTATTTTCAATCACTTCATGTTCATGCGAAAGTTGGACAATGAATAGTGATACCATAGAAGAAACTACACATTTGAGCTATAGTGTTAGAGAAGAATATTAAAAGTACTGTGGGCAACTGCTGGCAAGATTTTGAACTAGACAGACATATTGCATGGACCATCTACAACAAAGACCATATGAAAGACCAAATGAAACTGATGAAAATCCTGGAGCCCTGAACTTCAGAGGAAAGGTTATAGAAGTGGGTTGAGTGCTTGCTGGAGTTGAAGTTGAGCAGGTAAGACGAGGGAGACTGACTGGTGAATGGTCAGCCAGATGTGACATAACCATCTGGAACTTTTGTGAGAAGCTTTTGTAACAGGAGGAGGCCTGGCAGAGCAGATTCACATAAGTGATGGGTGTGATTCCTTCTTTCCCCCCACACTTCCCTGGTGACCAGAGGTCTAACCAGCTCCCACCTCCACCACAGACCCTGATTTCTAAGAATTAGAGCTGAATGGTTGTGAATCAAGGCAGTGTGAGGTGGATGCCGGCTTTGCCAATTTGGTGCCTGGATTCAGGCAGATTGAACTCCAAAGCTCCAGAATTCACAGAGTCACCAGACAAGCATTAATGTAGCAAAAACCCTCATCACCAGTCACCCTGCCCCCAGCTGTCCTGTGGTCCTAACAGACACTGAAACCAGCTCCATAAAGAGCCTCCACAAATTACTTACAGATTGAGTGCCCTGAACATAGATAACACCTAGGCCAATAAGAACTCCATGTAGGGCCAGGAACTCCAAGATCATATCCCTCCTGCACCCACCTTGTGAGTTTATTGGATGACAGGAGCCCACCAGAGTTTTTTCCTCTCTGGGTCCTACAGCTGCACTATTTTTTTTTGTTTTTCCTTTCACTTCTTGGTTGCTTTTGTTTGTTTATTCTTTCTTCTCCTTCTTCTCTTTCCATTCCCTTGTATCTTATTTTTGTTTTTGCTTTTCATTTCCCTTATTCTTCTGCGTGTGTGTTTTAACCTTTTGATCTTTATTACCCCTATGCACTTTCTTTTCATATTCCCTCTTCATGGTTTTTCTAAGTGTTGTTGGTATTTTAAATTTCTTTCTTTTATTTTCTCCCTTATTTTTCTCTTCAATAGCTCTATTTTCCTATCCCTCTTTTCTCATTTTAGTTGTTACATTCTTTTTTTTTTTTTCTGGTTGCTGCCTGTTTTTCTTTTTTTCCTCCTTTATTATTTTCTCTTTTCATTGTTGTTTGCTTGTTTGTTGATTCTGTTTTGTTTTCTTGTGTGTGTAGGGGGGTTCTCCTCTTTCCCACCTAACACAGCAGAGCAATTGTGTTCATACAGCCAAGCAACTACTGTATCCTCTATAGCTCCACCCTCTGTAAATGAGCCAACACCAGCTCTTATACCACCTGGTTACTGATAGACACTAGAAAACACCAGCCAAACTCACCCTAAACTGATGTGCACAAATGGCTGGTGAATACACCCACAGGAGACAGTTGGTGAGAGCCAAGAACACATCAACATACAATCATCAATTAAATACAACAATACCACAAGCGCTGGATACAACAGGAACTTTTAGCTCACACGAAGAAACAAGAAAGAATGGCTCAAACAACCAAGATGCAGAGCCAGAAAATGTTTCTGAGGAAGAAAAGGTAATGGAATGAACTAAAAAAGAATTCAAAAGAATGATATTTATGTACCTTCAAAGGATTGACAGAAAGATAAAGGAAAGCAAGGAGAACACAGGACAATTTGAGCAGAATTCAGCAAAACACTACAAGAACAAACAGACAAAATAATGCAAATTTTGAAAATAATACAAAATCCTGCAACTAAAAATACAGCTTAATACTTTGATTTCAGAAATGGACAATGCATTGAAAGGGCAAAGGAGTAGATTCAAAGCAATGGAAGCCCGAATGAGTGAGCTTGAGGATAAATCTCTCGATACTAGCATGCTAGAAAAATAATCCAAACAAAATAAGGAAATAACATGAGGAGGAATAACTTAAAGGTGATATGAATTCCAGAACAGGAAGAGACAGCGAAAAAGCAGAGAAAATTGTCCAAGTGTTGTTGGAAGAAAATTTCTCTAACATCATGAAAGATGAGAAGATAAACATTCATCTAAACAAACAGTATAGATCCCAGAAGAAAATCATCAAGAGATATCATAATCAAAGTTTCCAAAACTAAAGGCAAGGAAAGAATCCTGAGAGAAGCTTGGGAACAATGAAAAATGACCTACAAAGGAGAACCATTAAGACTGAACTCTCATTTCTCAGCAGAAACCATGCAGGCAAGAGGGCAATGGGATGGCATATACCATATTTTGAAAGAAAAAGATTGCCAACCAAGAATCATATACCCAGCAAAGCTGTCTTCAAATACAACAGTGAAATTAGGACATTTCCAGATAAACAAAAATGATTGGAATTTATAACAGCCAGACCAACTTGGAGTCCTGGTTTGGAGCTGTAGGATAAGCACTGGACTGCTAACTGCAAGGTTGGCGGATCAACCCACTAGCTGCTCCTCAGAAACTCTATACAGGGTTGTTATGTGCCAGAACTAACTCAGCAGCATTTAACAAGAAGAACAACTTTACAAAAAATACTAATGGGGGTTCTTTGAGAACTAATAACAGAAGACAACAACCTGAGATTAGCCTACATAACACCATCACCCAGAAATCAATCGAAATATGTTGTTAGGTGCCTTTGAGTTGGTATTGACTCATAGCGACCCTATGCACAACAGAATGAAGCATTGCCCAGTCCTGTACCAACCTCACAATCGCTGCCATACTTGAGTCCATTGCTGCTGCCACTGTGTGGATCCATCTCATTGGGGATTTTGTTCTTTTTCTGTAGCCCTCCACTTTACTAAACACGATATCCTTCTCCAGGGACTGGTTCCTCCTGATAATATTGAGAGAAGTCTGGCCATCCTGGCTTCCAAGGAGCATTCTGGCTGTATTTCCTCCAACACAGATTGGTTTGTTCTTTTGGCAGTCCATGGTACTTTTAATATTCTCCTCCAACACCCTACCTCAAATGCATCAATTCTTCTGTGGTTTTCATTAGTCACTGTCCAACTTTCACATGCATATGAGATTACTGAAAATAGCACGGCTTGGGTCAGGCACAACTTAGTCCTCAAACTGACATCTTCGCTACTGAACACATTAAAGAGGTCTTGTGCAGCAGATTTGATTTCTTATCTGCTGCTTCCATGAGTGTTTATGGTTGATCTGAGTAAAATGAAGACTTTGACAATTTCAATCTTTTCTCCATTTATATGTTTATTGGTCCTGTGGTGAAGATTTTTGTTTTCTTTATATTGAGGTGTAACCCATAATGAAGGCTGTGGTCTTTGATAGAAATATAGAAGTATTTAAAGTAAAACAAACCCACATGACTGATCATAGTGAAACAGAGACATCAATTTATAAAGAAGTCTGATGGTTGGGTTGGTTATGTGCCGTGGAGTTGGTTCTGACTCACAGGAACCCAGCATAGGGTTTCTGAGGCTGTGAATTTTTACAGGAGCAAAAAGCCTCATCTTTCTCCTGCGGAACCACTGGTAGTTTCGAACTACTGACCTTGTGATTAGCAGCCTGATTTGTAACCACTACCCTACCAGAGCTCCTTATAATGAAGTCTACTACAAAGTAAGGACTCCTGGTATGGTGCTGTGGGTTAATGCACCAAAGTGCAAAGCCGTTTGAACTGCAAGGTTGGCAGTTCAAGCTTACCAGCTGCTCCTCAGAAACCCTATACAGGGTTGCTATGGGTGGGAATCAACTCAACAGCACTTAACCACAACAACAACTACAAAGTAAAAAAAGGGAATAGTGCAGATACAGAACTTACAAATGTCGAGGAAGTCACGTAGGTTTCAATATAAAACAAATCATTTTAAATGGGGAAAAATTAGTAAATTACAAGGTAACCTCAAAGAAAATGAAAACATCTTCACAAGATGAACAAGAGGAAAATCAGAAAGGTTTACTATATATTAATACAACAGAAATGAAAACTCAGAAGCAAAATTGACTCATCGCAAAAAATTATGTGGAACAAAGAAACCAGCAGTACCACAAAAACACACACAGCAAAATGATATCAATCAGTTCATGCCTATTGATATAAACTGAATGTAAAAGGATTAAAGGCACCAGTCAAGAGACAAAGGGTAGCAGAATGGATAAGAAAACAGGAGACACATCAAAAATGTCTGAGATAGCCTAAGTGTCCATCAACAGAAAAATGGCTAAACGAAGTTTGGTACATACACACAATGGAACACAGCATTGACAAATAATGTTGAATCTGCCAAATACCTCACAACATAGATGAATCTGGAGGTTACTATGCTGAGTGAAATTAGTCAATCATAGTGGGACAAATGTATGAGACCACTGTTGTAGGGAGTTAAGAAAGGGTTTTCTTGATAGTGGACGCATTCTCTGATCATTGCACATTGCAGGGTTGTTATTGTTGTCAATTGCCATCGAATTGGTTCTGACCCACTCCTCGGAGTGGCTGGTGAGTTTGAACTGCTGAACTTGCGGTTCAAACCAACTTTGTAGTTCAGCGCATTAACCCACAGCGCCACACCAGGACTTCTGTTGCAGGGTTGGGGGATGTAATTATTCATGGGCCATTGAGTGGATGGGAGTTGACAGGCAGTGTACAGCAAGAAGAATGTTGGCAGAGGAAGGATGAAGGTAGCAGGAAACACAGGCCAGGGTGTGTGAGTTGAAGTGAATAGAGGTAAATGCTGTTAAATGTTGGTATGTGGAGGGGATTGCAATCATTGTAATGAAGCAAAGCATATGATTTATTGAATGTAAAACTGATGATGTGCTCTGTAAACCTTCACTCAATTCACAATAAAATGTTACAAAAGAAAAGTACCATGGACTGCCAGAAGAAAAAGCAAATCTGTCTTGCAATAAGTGCAGCCAGAGTGCTCTTTAGAAGTCAGGATGGAGAGAGACTTGGTCTCTCATACTTTGGACTTGTTATCAGGAGGGAGCAGTTCCTGGATAAATGACATCCTGCGTGGAGGGTCAACAAACAGAGGAAGACCCCCAAGAAGGCGGACGGACACAATAGCAACAACAATGGGCTGAAATGTAACAACAATTTTGAGGCCATCACAGGACGGAGTAATGTTTCATTCTGTTGTGCATAGCTCACTATGATTCAGAACTGATTTGACGACAACAAAAACACAGTCATAGGGTTATCCAGGTTTTCTTGTTCTCCTTGAGTGAGCTTTGATAGTCTATGTCTCTCAAGGAATTTTTCCACGTCATCTAAGTTGCTGAATTTCTTGCTATAGTATGTTCATAATAGTCTCGGATTGTCCCTTAAATATCTTAAGAATCTGAATGTCTGTCACCTCTCTCACTCCTGACGTTGGTAATTTGTGTCTTATCTCAGCTCCTGATCACTCAGGCTAGTGGTTTATTATATAATGATATAACTTGATTGATTTTCTCAAAGAAAATTATCTTTGGTTTTACTGATACTCTCTACTTTTGGTTTTTATTTTCTATTTTATTAGTTTCTGTTCTAATATTTGTTATTTCTTCTGCTTATTCCTAGTGTCTTAAGGTGGAAACTGAGGGCACTGATTTGAAATCATTCTTCCTTTTCTAAAGCATTTAGTGCAATGCATTTTAGCTGTGTGGACATTGTATGGAGAAGGTTGTCCAGAGGTTTGGACACTTGGTCCACAGACACATAGTTCCCACACCAGTAGCTGAGATACAGTGTTGATTTCTTCTCTAGCTCTCTGTCCTTGCAAATCTGGTATGAGTGCCAGGAAAAATCAGGGGTCATTTGGCAGTATCAATAAATTTACAAATGGTAATGGAACACCACATGCAGGTCCCCAAGGTCCTGTTTTCTGTTACTAGGTAGCCAAACCAAGTGTTCTTGGAATATTCGAGTTGTTCTCAACAGAAGTTTCACAGTAAGACAAAATAAACATCTTTAATCAAGCATCTAATTGGAAATGAAATTGGCTTTTCGATTAGAGTGACTCTTACCTACTTAGGCAACTTGCTCTCATGGCCTGATCAGCTTTAAATGATAAACTGAAGAGAACTGTGTTCTTTCTCACTCTAGATTCCCAACTAGAGTTGCTTGGGAAGAAAACATTCCTTAAAAGGATGGTAAGACATTGAGAAGGAAAAATTAGTTATAAAAGTCCAAGGTGCTTTCTGATTTTATACCCCAAAGGGGTATAAAGGATGGATGCCATTATGAAAAGACTTGTTTCCATCATACAAAACAGACTGGAAGCTTCTTACGAGGCAGGTTTGCATTTCTTTATATTGGCAGGTTCCAAAGTTAGGTGCAGTGTACTTGGGGGTCCTCACTTCAACATGGATTGCTGAAACGTGAAATTTCACCTTCATGGGTGTCATTCAATAGGGGACAATGTGCAGGGAAGATATCAGGGAAGCCGGAAGGCGATTAGGGACAGATCTTTGTAAACAGCGAAAAGTAGGGCACAGAGCCTGTTTGGTTTGCACCTTCAAGCCCTGGTATCGTTAGCCTGTGGACAAACGCCACAAGTGGCCCATTTGTTCCTGGGGCTCCTCAGATCTCCGTGGTGTGCCTTCCAATCATTGATTTTTATGACATGACTGAATATGTGATAGAAAAATATTTACCACAAAACATTTGACCATGAATAGTTTCCCACTCAGTGAACATTTATTGCACAAGCTGCCCCATCACGCATAGCTGAAAAGGATGATCTTGTACAGTTGTAATGCTCCTAGAAAGACTGCACCTGTGGGCAGCTGTCTCATACTGTCCTGGGGTATAAACAGCTAATAGCACAAGCCACCCAGATCACTTTACAACAGATTCATGTTAGCGCTTTGATTCTAGCCATATTAGAATGAATCAGAGCATAGGCCAGGATGGGGAATGTTAGCATTCTACTTCCACCTCGTTAATAAACGATGGTGATAATAATAATAATAATACAACTACTATCATTCATGTACAGCATCTGATGTAATCCTCAGGAAGTCTACTAGATGAAGGTATTAATCATTGGCTCAGAGAGGTTTATGTGACTTCTTCTAAGTCGTGTTGCTACGAAATGATTCGGGCCCACGGTCTTAATACCAGGGGGCTTCAAAAAGTTCATGGAAAATTCCGTTATCACTTAATTCCATTTTTCCATGAGCTTTGTGAAGCTCCCTCAAGTACTCTACTTGCTGGATGAGTTACCTCCTACTCTTTGGGTCTTGATTCGCTTCGGTATTCAAGGAGGGAATTGAACTGGACAATCTCTTAGTCTTAAAATGCGAGGCTTCTTGGGTCAGCTTTGCTGTGTTCCACAGGCAGAGAAAAAACTACCTACTCTTGGAGCACAAATCTTGCAGCCAGCAACACACTCCCTGGTAAAAAGGCCTGGGAGATAAGTGTGTGAATGGGACTACCTAGAGGTTCGCTCCCCAGGCTACGCTGGTGGGGGATTGGCAAGACAGCTTCATATAGGAAGCTTGGCACACTCATAAATGTTTTTGGAGGATGACCACCAGTCCCTACCATCTGTGAAGCTGAAACCAAACAGTAGTATGAGCACCTCTTGACTTGATGTCTCAAAGAAGATGTTTCCTCCTGTCTGCAGAATAGATCAAAATGATAAACAACGCTGAAGACAACGGCCTGCAGTGGGCCAGGTCAGGAGATGGCACAGTGAGGATGATCCAGGCCTGAATTCAGCACTTTGTAAATGGAGGTGCTTCGCTTCCCGACCCTGACACCCCAGCTCTCTGGGCACAGGGTAAGAGGGACTTGGGATAAGGGGAGGTGGGATTCACGTTGTATGATCAAATCACCCATACATAGAATCCTGCAACATAATTAGAGCAGTTTCATTTCCCTACATGGAGGCAAATCTGTGTTCACTAAAACAAAGAGAATAAAAGAAAGTAAAAACTCCAAGCGTTGAGAATTCAAAATGCTCCTGTATATGCTGGCTGGTGGCAATTAAGCTGTTCAATCAGCTCATACAGCCCCTTCTGTCAGCTGCAGTCAGTGACTCAAAATTCAGCACGTCAGCCCTTCCTGTCTGCCGTGCCCCTCCCCCAGTCCATGTCCCGTTGGCCAGCTGGAGAGAACTGGGATGGTAAAGTTAGCAAAGGTGATGGTGGTATGAGACAGTGGCTTTGGTGGGGTATGACCTGTGACTCCAGTGGTTCTCTCCTGCAGGAAAAGACAGGGTGACAGAGGTGACCTTCCTAGGGATAGCCTTATAGCTTCCAGGTGAAGGTGGAGGTGGAAAGGGGCTTCGTGTTCCTTCAGCCCAGGCCCTGCCCTCTTCCCGGAGTCTTTGGGGACCTTCCTAAAGGGAATGGTGGTTAGCTCCTGCATCAGAGGAAGGACATGTGGGCATGTGCCTGAGCAGAAGGGCACTGGCTGCCCTGCAAGGTAGAGTTGTTGCACCCTCTGGGTCTCTCCATGATGCCAAGGAAGTCATGTGAGGAGGCTGGGTCCTACCCTGTTCACACACTGCCCGAGTTGGGTGAGATGACCTGTTCCAGCTGGTCAGTCATGGAGGAGAGGCTTGTACCCTGGCCTCTGTGTCCAGGTCGCCCTCCTGGTCACCTGCTGGGCTACAGACATGGACAGCTTGGACAGAGATACTAGGCCATTTCTGACACTAGCCTTGAGCTGTCTCTCTGGGGAACCAGCTGGCTTCATGCTTTTGAGCTGTGTGCCATCTCCTGCCCCCATTCCTTTGTCACCCACTGGGGTCTTGCAAGTTTTGGCTTCTTTTTTGAAAAGTCCTCCTAGGCAGTCATGTATCCAAGCCCTACTCTGTCCCAGGGTCTGGGGAGGAGGGGTGGGGGCACATGAGGTCAAGGTAGTACTTGTTCTTGTGGAACTGATCTTTTAGAAGAGGGGAGACAGATTAGATAAACGAATCAAACAACTCACTACACAACTGTGATGTATCCCTCAGAATAGTAGTTCAGTGAGGAGAGCACAAAGGGGGTGGGGCTGAGGAATCTGAATGGGCAGACTTGCCAGGGAAGTCTGAGACTCACAGGATGAGTAGGAACTGACTGGCACATCTCAGATGACCGTATGTGGAAAAGTCTTTAGGTGGGAAGAGGAAATGGACCCTCCTAGGAGTCCTGGTGTAGTGCTGTAGGATAAGCATTGAACTGGGAGGTCAGCAGTTCAAATCCACCACCTGCTTCTTGGAAAATCTATACACGGTTGCTATGAGTCAGAACCAACTACATGGCACTTAATAACTGGAATGAAGACCATTCAGAGAGACCTTCAGAACAGAGGGGCAGAGAGGTGAGTAGGCAGGCAATGATCACATGACCTGAAGACCACAGTCAGGATTTACTTGATGATACATGTTCCTTCTCCAGGTGTCCAGACTGAAAACGAAGCCCAGGCACAGCCATGAAGCAGCATCTAAAGGAGCTCGGATGCCTCTCCACCCTCGTGCCCAAGATGATCCTGGCCAGCAAGGTTAGACCAGTCAGCCTGAGAACCAATTTCTATGAGGACTGGGGCTGGCCTCCCTGCTGAGTTCCAGTGTGGGCTTCTGCCTCCCCTGCTCCAGCCCCTGCAGCTGGCAATCTAGGACTGAAAACAATGTGGAGAATCTCCGGCCAGGGCTGTGGTATGGATGGGTTTCTATTTATAAGCAAAGACGGGCTGGAACAATGCAGCAACTGTCGCCTCAGTGGTCTGTGGCTTGACCTCCTGTGGAACTCTGGAAAGCCTCAAAGCCAGACTTCAGGAGATGGCAAAGGAAGAGGGACGCTAGACAGCTGAAGGGCTTGGAGCCAGCTGATTCTACTAGGGTGTCAGCGTCCTCATCAAAAAGTCCCCGTCTGCACATGGTGATGCCAATTTAAGCAGATCCGGACTCTGTCCCCCTCCCCCACAGGCTGCAGTTCAGACAGATGGTCACAACTATGTCCAAAGTTAGAGCCAATGGGATGGGGGGCAAGTTCGAGTATTTACTGTTTACTGTGATAAGATGTCAAAGGTAAATAGGGGCCAGGGCATGGGTGCTCTGTAGGGCCCCTGGCAAGAGAAGGATGGTATTGCTTTTACAGTGAATGAAGATCGTGAGGAAAAAAAACAGCAAGCTAAAATCACAGACAGGGAGGCCTAGAAAACTGTACCCTCCTCCAGTTAGCCGAGGTTGGAGAGCAGATCAAGGGTACAATCCTGGGTTCCAATTCTGATTCCAACATTTACTTGCAGTGACTTGGGCAGTTTTTCTTATCTGAAAGATGTGGATAATGGTACTTAGCTCATATGGTTAAATCTGAAGAACATGTCTGTCAAGTATATAATGTTAAGTGCTGTTGAGTCAGTTCTGACTCAGCATCCCTGTATAGCATTTCCGAGGTGTAACTAATGGGTTTGAATCACCAACCTTGTAGTTAGCAGTCCAGTGCTTGTCCTACAGCACCACACATAATGCACATTCAATAATCAATTATCAAATAGAGGAATGGGTATTAGGAACTTGCAGGAAGCCATACTTCTGGCCAATAGTTCCTGGGATGAGTTCCAAGGAGCCTGACTCAAAGCAAGTCCGTCCCATGGTTAAAACCACTTGGGGAATAGCAGACTTGTTAACTTACAAAGACTATTCACATAGTAAAGGCTCAAAACAGTCCCTCAAGAAAGAGATGTTATATTTTATTCAGTTCATTTCCCCCCTAAACTCATTTGACCATGGCGCCCTTTTTGTTTGGGCAGGATAGTAACCTCCCATAGAAAACATTTTGAGAATAGCCAAGTTGGAGGCTGAATCCATCTCAACCCAATGACTTTTGTTCCCAGATAAATGATGGAGCAGCCGAATCAGGAAAGATGGTTGGAGGAGGTAGAGGTCTGATGCCAGCACAGGATCTGAAATACACCCTCTCTCTTCCTCCCAAGATGTACCAATGGCAAACCTGGAAGAGATGCATGTGTGGAGGAAACCTGCCTCTAGCATGAATCTGAGCTAGTTTTATTTGCTAAAAGGTTAATGCCTGGGTCTTCTGTTAAAAATTTTAAATGAGAATCAATGAGCTGGTGAAATGGGGAGAAAAAGAAAACACTGCGAGTGAGAACCAAGCTCAGGCAGGATGAAGTCGGATACTCCTTCTCCTCCTGTTATGTATTAGTTTGGAATCAATGACCAGAAACAAAGTAGGAGTTAAGTTCTACTATGAGACAGGATGAAGTCAGGAATACTCCCTCCTATTGTGTCCTCTGGGGCAGAACTTCCTGGAATGCAAACGAGTTAACTAGGCTCAGCCCAGGACATACTGATGGTGCTTTCATTTTGTTCGAGCAGGTACCCAGAGTATCTTACATCTACACTTAGTGCTTAATAATTTCAGAAAAGATCCCTGATCCTGGACTAACTGCAAAGTAAACATTCCCATAGGAAGTTGGTCCTATCTTTCACACTGCAGATAGGGGCAGCTATTTGTGATTATTGTGGTCAGATGACAGGGTTTCTCAAATTGTGGTCCATAAACATCTGCACTAGTCACCCAGGAAGCATGTTAAAAACACACATTCCAGAGCCCAACCCAGCCCTGGCCAATTAGAATCTTCAATCAGACTAAGAACCACTGAGTGAGAGCTGTTTTACAGCGAGGGTGACCCCTCTGGTACAGGGCATTTGTTCTGTGTGTTTGTTGTTAAGTGCCACCTAGCCGGTTCCGACTCATAGGAAACGTTTAAAGGAGTGGCTGTTTCCGAAGAGTGGCTGGTGAGGTTGAACAGCTGATCTTGTAGTTCAAACCAACATAACCCACAGCACCACACCTTCTGATAAAGGGCCCAAAAGCCAAGTGGAAGACAAAAGGTCCCCTCTCCTCAATTAAATGAAATGAAGTCTCAGTGGAAATATGTTTGTTGTTGGGTGCTGACCCAGTTTTTGACTCATGGTGGGCCCTGGGTGACAAAGAACAGCCCCCACAGGGTGTTCTGGTAGCAGGTCGCTAGGTCTTTCTCCCATTCAACAGCTGGGTGGGTTCTAAGTGCCAACATTTTGGTTAGCAGCCAAGCACTTAGCTTCTGTGCCACTAGTCAGGATGAGGTAGACAGGAAGCTGGGCAGGACACTTTGAGAATGACTACTTATTGATTACTTTGTACCAGGTACTCTCCACGTAGCATCTCATTTTTTCCTCACAGCCATACTGCACGAATGTTATTAAGTACTGTCAAGTTGGTTCTGAGCTATAGTGATCCTGCAAGAATCGCTAATTCAAATTTCCATTTTACCACTGAGCGGAAAAAACCTCCAAGACACTCAGAGGCCAGTAGACTTTTTCTGGCCACAAGAGTTAGTAAGGGGATCAATCAACTTGTTCTAGTCAGTCAGTAAGGGGAAGGGTTAATGTCAGTCAGCAGAGCCCACACCCTTTCTGTGGTACCAGAGGACTGCCCTAGAACTCTCTTTGGAAGACAAAGCACCAGAGCCCTCCTAAGGGAGGGGCAGGGAAGCACAGTGGGTGCCACTAACTCTCAGATACACATCAATATGCAAGGTGACTTTGTTCATCTGTCCACTTACAGGCATGATTCTGTTACTTTGGTCCTACCTGTCCCTCAGTAACCCAACCCAAGGCCTCTGTCACTGTGCTGCCTTCTGAAACACCAATTATAAATGTACATTTAAGTCTAGAAAAGCCAAGCAAAACATGACCTAACTCATTAAATCTGCTGCTCTCCCTCTTCCTCCTTTCTGCCTTTGAATCTAATCATCCTGATGGATTGGGCAGTGGTGACTTGGGTCTTCTCAGTGGGACAGATTTCCACACTCCTCCCTCACTCTACCACCCTTGTTATGGAAAGGTTCAAGCCCCACTGGCCTCTGTGTCACTGGCAGGCTGGAGCCACTGTGCCTTCCCAGCACGACATTTCAGGGGATGCATGCTGGCTGAGTGCCAAGATGACCCCTACCACCTACTGCTGTAACTAACCCCCAAAAAAGGAACTAGATTAGCTGGAACCCACCAGTAGCACATTCCTCTGATTTCACCGGCCTCAGCAGCAAGTGGTGGGGAGTTATCTGGCAGAGCACAGCTGATAGGCCCTATGTAGAGATGTCACATGGTACTTTAATGGAGGATTAATGCAGAGAATTTGAGGTCAAGAGTTTAGGATGAACCTGTTTCTATTTATAAAAAAGAGCCTCCAGGGGGGACCAGAATCTTGGTAGAAGCTTGGTTAGGCCTGGGTGTTGGTCTCTCTTTACCTACAATTACATCACTTCCTTTAAAACTACATCCTTCTCCATGGGCTTTCCCCATTAATATTAAGTCCCTTTGTCTGAGAAAGAATTATGCATAAGACAACAAAGCAAATGTGTGAGTCAACCCATGGAGTCTGGGGTTAACCCCTGCAGCTAACTCAACTGTCCCTGTTTGATGGCTGAGGGAGGTAAGGTAGAGCCAGGCAACAGGCCATCAATTCTTCAAGGACTGAAAAGGGGATAGATTAACCGTAAACCTTTGAAATCTTCAACTCTTTAAAACCAGTAGCCCCCCTAAAGGGAAAGACAAGTGCAAACAGACCCCAACCCTACTCTCACAGACCACAAAGACAGCAGGATGACAGCTGGCCACACACACATGGATACAATTCCAATTCTTAGCTCTGCCTACAGCTAGTTCAGGGAGAGGCTGCTGGGACCCAAGAGTGTTCACCTAGGAGACTTCTCCTTATGTGTTTAAGATACCAATGGAGAAAAATTCAGTTGGGGGTGGGGTGTCTACTATTAATTTTGGTTTTACTGAGTAAGAATCTCCAGAGTGTGGCCTGTGAATTTGCACTTTACAAAAGGCCTACTAGTTGAGTCTGAGTTCCAGCCAGAATGACACCCACCTCAGATCAGGCTGTGCTGCAGAGGAAACCCCACTCTGGTCTGCCTTCCTCCAAGAAGTCAACAGAACCGAGAAGGTTAAACTGGTTTTAGCATGACAAGCTAATATCACACATAAAATTTTTTTATTTAAAACATTTTAAAATACAACTTTCCAATATGCAAAACTCTTAAACTGCCCCCTTTGCAAGCCCCACTCCTACCTCTGCTATTGACCCAATCATACTTCCATATTATGGGCCTGAAAGAAACTCTTACCCCAACCTTTGAGGAAGGACAGCCCTGTTTGTCAGCAACTTTCTAGGATATCAAAGGCCTCAGAAAAAAAAAAGAAAAAAAAAAAAAAAGCCCAAGCCTGAAAGATATTGCTTTACAGGGAAATAAACACTTAACAAAACTGAAATTATACTCTACTGGCCATGCTAGCACAAGCACTGTTGTCAAATCCAGCAGTCTGGCTAGTGGTATCTGGAGATAGCAGTGCCTTCTCAACTCTTGTCTCCCCCAAAAGGTTATCTGTACTGTAGTTAAGAGAGTGTCACCGTCACATCCTGGAAATAAAGCTGCCTTCTCAGTCAACTGTCCATCTCCTCTCCAGGGCAGAAGACAGCAGCTGTAGGACAAACAGAGCCCAAAAGCCAAATGGAGGACAACGAGGGTGTTCAAAGGCAGCACACATATTCATCACAGCTCAGCTGAGGCCTCTCCAAGAGGAGGAGATGGAAACCCTCATACTGGCCTGTTTTCCATGCTTGTCTTACAGTACTGAATGGGGTGCCATTACCACCTCGGAAATTCAACTGATGCTGCTCTTGTCCGAGTTCTGATGCCTCTAGCCAATCAAAGAGTTGGCATGTGAGGGACCTGACACACCACAGTATAAAGGACATGCTGAGAAGGTGCCACGAGAAGGTGCCAAGCTGTGGCCTCACTAGCCCCCCTCTAGAGGAGCTCCAAGTCTGAGCATGGTCAGGGAGGATTCCCCGGGAGAAGGCCTTGTCCAATCCCTTTGTTTGTCAAGATACTGTGCTGGTTACTTTTGATGTCATCCTTAAAGACATACATTGCTGGTGGAAAGAAGGCTGCATAGGTTTCTCAAAGCCACAGTAAGGGGAAAACCTTCTTGGATGTAATGTGAGAAAACCCAACTATCTTGTGTCAAAACAGACCAGAATAGTTTAATAGAAAGAAAACAGACAAATAAACAACTGAAAACAAAACAGACAAGCAATCCAGCATGTTAGATTTTTTGGTTTCTGTTGTTTCTGCGTGTGTGTGTGTGTGTGTGTGTGTGTGTGCTCTAAGGGAGAAGGTCCAGTTTATAAGCCTGCTTCAGGATTTCTCTGTGGGATGAGTGGAGAATGCAGCCAGTCATTGGTAGGAACTGAAAGGATGAAGACACCCACTCAACTTCTCCAGCCACCAAAGCCTTGAACAGACCTGCAAGGAAGCACAGGAGAGAGTGACGAAACCAGTGGTCGCTGCTTACTGTGGAAGGACTCTGGGGCTTGTGCAACTAACTGATTTGTGTTTAATGTTCAGACTGTGAATGCTTAAATGCTGCTGTAATTCTACACAGAAGCACTGCGTGAGGATCAAAACGAACTAAGGTTTGGTGATGGCCTAGAGCCCAGTGGTCAGCAGGAAGCTCCTGAGACACTAACATAGAAAGCAGGAGAAACACCTCTTAGGCTCTGCCTACTAGCTTTTTGCTCTTGGGAAGGCACATTCTTCTCTCTTGTTTATCTACTGTCCTTGAGAAGGCCAAGACTGGCTGTCTACTGCCTTATTTCTCTAAGATATTAGCAAATCCACAACAACAGAGGTCAAACCCAAACACTGACACTGAAAGCTCTTCCTTTCAGGACAGGCTTTTGAAGCAGAGCAGAGAAATGGATATGAAACGCACAATTTCAGCAAAAATTAATATTCCAATAGTTTTCTTTTCACATACCACACACGTTTCCATCTTATTTAATGCTTATAATGAAAGTCAGACTCAAAGCTGAGGACAGATACTTACGAGTTAGATGATCCAAAGCTGAATCCTGAAAACAGATGAAAAGGGCAATGTTAACAGAGACATATTCTTGAGAGACATATGTAGATTTTAGGCTAAGTTCTTCCCTCTCTTATTTCTTAGGGAAAAGCTCTGCCATCCACACCCATCTGCTGAATGGGCAGGAAGGAGCCCACAGAGGTGGCTCTATTCTCTCCAAAGGTGATCACATCTATCAGGGGAAAGCAGGGAAATCCTTTACTGTCTAAGCATTGTTTGGGTATTTCAGGGGTCTGGTCCCCCTCCCTGGTTGTAGCACAGTCTCTCTCACTTAGAGGCACAGTACAACATCTCAGCAAGAAAATTTGCCGTTTTCCCTATTTTTTTTTTTCCCATTCACTTATTTTTCTTTTTGAGGATATTCAAGACACTTGGGTTCTAGGTTGGGTCTGCTGCTGTGTAACTCAGAGCAAACTGTGCGACCCCTTGCAGCTTTTGCTTCTTTACTTGTAAAATAATGACGCCTAACTATATATCCCACAATTTGTTAAGTGATAAAAACAGAACACATATTCAGCTAGCTCAAGCAGCAGTGTGAACAAATGCAAGGCATTTAATGAAGTTTCTATATCCCATTTTGAGCCTGTTGGCTTGGACTTTTAAACCAAGGGTATTTAGGATCTCAAACCTTGACAGAAAAATCAAGTCACTCATTTCTTTATTTGGCAGCACATGATACAATGTTACAAATCTAATTAAAACCTAAAAAATATCATTTCATTTGTAAATGACTCTCAGCTTTAAAAATAATCTGAACTTTGTTGTTTTTAAGTGCTGTTAAGTCGGCTCTGACCCACAGTGGCCCTGTATTGGGTTTCCAAGGAGCAGTTGGTGAGCTTGAACCGCCTACCATGTGGTTTAAATGACTTTGCAGTCCAACGCATTAACCCACAGCACTACACCAGGACTACAAAATAAAATGAATAGGCAGGGTAAAAAATTAAAAAACAAACCAACCCCAAACACATTTCTTTGGAGGAAAAGGCCAATCATTTGAGTGTTCATATCAGAGGGAAAAAAGTAGGTAAGGTTTGTGAAGGAAGAATAGCTGTTTACCTCCTGCACCGGAACCAAAACCAGTGAATCCAGTGCTCTGTGTCCCAAAACCAGTAGTCTGTTGAGAGAGTGATCCAAATGTAGGAGCGTTTTGACTTGCGAGTGTGCCAAAAGACGTGGTATTGCTGCTGCTCCCAAACCTAGATTCCAGTAAGAAATAAGATTGTGGTGAGGGGGCTGCACTGTTACATGGCCACCAGAACACCTCAGGCCACACTCTTAACTCAGGTGGGATGACATACATGATTTGAGGTGATGAGATTTAAACAGGCAGCCTCTCAGAAAGAATAGGTTATACTATTAGAGCTTAACTTTATCTCAACTTTGGGAAGAAAAAATAACAAAAAGACAGTATAAAACCCAATCTGCCCAATACTTGAGTTGTTGTCTACAGTCTGGGAATTCCATGTCATCTGGAAATGAAGCAGCACCACTGATCTCACTCTTCCTATCACCAACAACTCTTCAATTCGATTCATTGTATTTTAGCATTTCTCACTTATCTATAATTCCCCTCTTCCTTCTCCTCATTATCTCCAGCTCTTCTCTGGGGAGGTAAAGTTTCTTTTATATGTAAAGACCAGCATGTGCCTGTACTTACTGTATTTTTGCCCAGTTAAAGCCCTGTCTATTCCTATTCCTACCTTAGTTCTCTCTCCCCTAAACAATAATAGCACAGACTTTTCAGACGGCCTGCCAGTGTGTCAGGGAAGTCCATTGGCACTGAGCTCTTCTGGAGATTTAATACCAGAACAGGTACTTGTTAACTCTGTTCTACAAAGTAGAAATAACCAGCCAGTCAGGCAGGATTCATAGAGGAGAGCCACCTTAAGGCAGAGATGGTACTTTTCAATGAGCAAAGAAAATAACTGGTTTCCAATCAATAAACAAAACCTCAAAATTTCCAGTCAAGCCCAAATCACCATTTATGCAGTAACATGTGCTAAGCAGTTACTGCAGAAATCAGAGTCCATCCAAAGTCTGCCACAAACACTAGTTTAAGTCTGTTACTAAGTCTCCTTTAAAAGCTCTCTTTAACTTTAATTACTGAGGTTTCCTGAGGGAAGACTTAAAAAACCCATTAGTATTTCCATAAAATCTCAGATACCATATATAAATGTGCTCGTGTCCCTGGAAACTCAGACAGTTTGCAGCAGTACCTCAGAGGTTGTTGCTGGGAGTCACTGAGTTGATTCTGACTCATACAGACCCGGGTGACAGAAGAGAGATGGGCTCAGATGGTTTTTCTTGGCTGTATTCTTTAAGGAAGGGAGTCCTGGTAGCACAGGGGTTAAAGAAGTAGACTGCTAACCAAAGAGCCAGCAGTTCCAACCCACTAGCCACTCAGTGGGAGAGCACTGTGGCAGTCTGCTTCTGTCAATTACAGCCTTGAAAGCCATGTGGAGCAATTCTACTCTGTTCTGCAGGATTGCGGAGCTGGAACTCACTGGACAACAATGGGTCTGGATTTTGGTAATTTTTATGGAAGGACACTGCCTGGTCTTGCTCATATGGCGTGACTAGGTGGATCAGAATCGCTAACCTTTGGGTTAGCAACTGATGGGAAAGGGAATGAATAAGAGGTTGGGGCATAAATGGTGCCAGGCCTAGAGGCAGGGTAGAATGAGGGGTGACTGTTAGTGGGTACACGGTCTCTTTTTGGAGTATTAAAAATGTTCTGAAATTAGACAATGATAATGGTTACACAACTCTGTGAACACACTAAAAACTAGTGAATTATACAAAGGATGAATTTTATGGCATGTAAATTACATCTCAATGCTAAAAAATGAAAAATTTTTAAAAGAGAGGTTGGAATAGGTAAATTTCCCCTTTGTCAAAAACTGCCACTGGATTAACTGCCCCTTCCCCTCTTTTGCAACAGAGAACAACAACAGAGGCAGTGGAAGGTAAAGGGAGAAGACCACAACTGCTCAATCTGTCATACCTTGTTGTGGCGAAAGAACCCAGTTCAAACCAGTTGTGAAAATGGATTCAATAAGTGACACGGAGTTTTTGGTCAAAGAACCTAACTTTTTTTTTTTTAATGCGCTTTTATTGTGAACTGAGTGATAGTTTACATGGGAGAACATTGGCTTTACACCATCGTTTCATTGCAATGATTACAATCTCCTCTGTGCACCAAAAGAATCTAACTTTTAAACTTAAAGGTTATTATCTCTGCTGAACATGTACATAAGAGTTGAGGTAAGAAGGTTTCAGTTTCATTTCAGAATGTGTTGGGGGGAAGGCAGAATCCCCACTAATAGTTTTCATCTTGTCTAGACGGGTCTGTTGAAAGGAGATGGGGATAAGATTCTTAGGATTCAATAGTGAGTAACTGTTATTATGATTAATTGCAATTGTTACAACTGTAAAGGTAGAAGTTTTGTAACAAAAAGAGGGGAGTAGTTAATTTTACAGTCCAGGAACAGAGGACCCTAGGACCATCAAGGGAGAAGAGCATGAGTGGAATGTGGGACTCTGGTGTGGTGCTGTGGATTAATGCACCAGACTGCAAAGCCGTTTGAACTGCTGCAAGGTTGGTGGTTCAAGCTTACCAGCTGCTCCTCGAAACCCTATACATGGTTGCTATGGGTTGGAACCGACTCGATGGCACTTAATAACAACAACAACAGCATGCAGAGAAGCAGTGACACCAGAGATGGAGGGGACATGGAGGGAGAGAACAGCTCATGGCAAGAGAAAGGCTGTATGCTGGTGGTCAGGAGGCAGGTTTACAGAATGCGCCTTTTGGTTGTTTAAATGATTATATATTCCTGAGTATTTTTGTGTATATCTCCCCCTCAAAATAACAACAGAGGGAATAGAAGCAAATACTGTTGAATGATGATGCACGATGGAGATTGTTATCATTGCAATGAAACGATGAGTATAAAACCAATGTTCTTCCATGTAAAGTATCACTCAATTCACAATAAAAAACAAAACAAAAAAAACTCAGAAGGTTTCAGAGCTGCGGTAATTTTTGTTCTGAATGCAAACTTTTGGATTCAGGGCACTCTTGTTTCTGAAGTCCACTTCAGGGGTTCTTCATGGCTAACTAGGATGGGTGAGGATGGAAACAGACCTGACCTTGGACATTTACAGAATGTGCTTCAGTTTGGTTTCAAGATAAAAGACCATCTTGCTAAACTTATGTCAAGTATCTTTATAATTCCCCCTAACAAAATCATCCCTACTCCCCAACTCTTCCTCTAGATTTACCCTTTTTGAGTTCAGTTCCCAGAGTGAGGCATATTAGAGCCACTTTCAGGCATAAATACCTCCCTTGAATGAGAAGCTATTTGTAGTCATCCTCACATATATTTTATTGGGACTTTTTGGTGTGGTAAAAGGCAATTTTCTCCCTAGGGTTTTGGCAATCAGAAGGAATTTCTAGGGCTCTTAAAAACAAATCTCTACTAAGGCATGGGGCAAAAAGAACAGTTTTGAAAACTGAACAATGATGAAAATTCTTCAGTGTGCTGAGGGTTTGGGTTGGTGACTAGTCTAGCTATGAAACTGAATGCCCACTTTGGGGTTTGAATGGAGAAGGAGTTGTTTGCTCAAGGGCAATCGGTCTATGCAGAACAATCCTAGGAGGAAAGAAGCTGGTGAAAACTACTCATTTAGAACTTCATCAACAGAAGGGGAACACAAGGGGAAATTCTGGCTATAAAGTAGCCAACCAAACCCAACTCACTGCTGTTGAGTTAATTCCAACTCATAGTGACCCTACAGGACAAAGCAGAACTAACTATTCCCATAGGGTTTCTAACGCTGTAAATCTTTATGGGAATGGAATGACACATCTTTCTCCTGTGGCGTGGCTGGTGGGTTCAAACCACCAACCTTTTGGTTGGCAGTTGAGTTCTTTAACCACTGTGTTACCAAGGTTCCTTATAAAGTAGCCAACACAAGATTGTTTATCTGCTTTTGACCAGTATCACCAGGAGAAGGAGTTCTGATAACTTTACCCTATAGGTTAGGGGATAGCAGGATTCTGATGTCCATCCACACATTCCACAGAGCCTGGCTTGACAAAATGAGAGACGAGGAATCCTGTAGCAACTGGAGGGCCAGTGTTCAGCTCACAATGGGACAAATTTAAAAGCTTCCTTTTTTAAAACAAGAGCAGTGGGCCCCAGTTCTTTTAGCTAACATAAGCCTTTGGTGCCCCCAGGATCTCCACAAAGGGGCTTACCCGAATCCTCCTGCGCTGGCAGCCGCTGTACCCTCTCCGAACACTTTGCCTCCCGTCGAGCCCAGAGGGCTTGTAAAGGCTGGGGCTGAACCGAATGCTGGCACCCCTCCAAAACCAGGGGATCCCCCAAAAGTAGGAGGGCTGCCAAACACTGGAGCAGCACCGAAGCCACCTGAGCAAAACAGAGGCAAACAAACAAAAATGGGGAAAAAGAAAAAAAGGAGATAGGAAGAAAAGACATTGAGTGATGAGAAACCAAATCAAAAGAGGGAGGAAAAAGGGAAAATATGTTAGAAATTCAAATACAAAGAATAATAGCAAAACACAACACCCTTCTATCAGTAAAATAATAAAACCCATAAGAACCAGAAAACCAAACCACACCTTCCCTGCACCCCAATTCTAACAGAGGGATCTAGAGTTCACTCAGGAGAATTCCTTAGAAATCTAGCATGTCCCTGCATGTGTCTCAGAGGTCCACAATCCCTTTTGGAGGTGAGCTGGATGTCACTAGTTTAAATAGTCGTGGGAAACCACATTACACCACCAAGAACCAACCTGGTGGATTTCATATCCTTCTCAGCAACTCTGAGCAGTCTGAAATTCTTCATTGAAAAAAAATCATTCTCAAGAACTCCAATCCCAGCCCAGATTTTATTACTTACGAATATATATAAGTAATCAACATATGAAAGAAATCTAATTGCATGCAAAGCCAAGTTATATAAAAGAGAGGCTACAACCCCCCATTCTCCGGGAGAATCGTGACTCAGGTTACAGCAGAAATGAAGAGATGCACAGCACCGGCACATAGCCAGGGTGCTCTTTATTTATTTAAAGCCTAATGGCTCTCACATCTCTCACCAGTCTTTCTTTCTCTCTCTCTCTTTCTATACATAATAATAATAATAACAGTAAGCTTTCTTTCTGTAGTCAGGAACTTCTTCTCTATATAAAGCACAACATTGAATTTCTTCTTTGGAGGGAGGCTGCTTGCTATGTAACTCTGAAATATGAAGTCCACTGTGAGCATAGCTGCTAGAGTTATGAGCCATCTTTTGCAAACTCCTGGCACTGAAGCTCACTGAAGGCTGGCCAAGGGCAGAACACGCTCAGGTGATCACACAGAACAGAGGCAGGTCATGCAGGGGAGCAGCCACCTCTGACTGGAGAGATGCCCAGCAGGTGAGAAGATGAATGTACTGTCCTTAGCGCTTCCTTCCACTCTTCTAAGATCCCACTGCTTAAATCACTTAAGGTCTCAGAAGAGGCACTCAGTTAAGTGCCGGCTAAACTGACTGGATTAAAATTCTACAAAAAAAATGTGCTTTAGAGGGGACCACTCTTGACAGGAAGCACAGTACTCCTTAAAATGAGTAGTGGTTGATGAGCTACATGCTAAAGCTATTAACAACCAAGTAGATGACGAGCCCTTTTCAGAAAGGAAGTCTAATTAATTGCTAGCGGGATGAATCAGGCTAGTTTATTATAGCCTTAATCACACCACAAGCTCTGCTCCTTGGACCAGGCAAGATCAAATACCACATATGAAAAGCTATCAGCTGAATACTTCAGATTCATCATGATTCTATGAACCAATTATTTGCTTATTTATCATTAATAGTGGTTGTACAACTGAGAAAATACTTTTTTGTTAAGCTCATGTTTGGGTACACACTCTGCATTTTAAAACTCTGATAGAATTCAAGCCATGATAGTGGAAACTGTTGGGTTACAAATACAACAGACTGGAAAAAAAAAAAAGTGCTAAAAAACTCTTATCGTTGAATTATTTAAGACTGATCATAGATCTAGTTACACTTTCTTCCTAGACACACAGGCCTTTATCTAGTGCCTTGTACTCAATATTGTTGAGACTTCTCAGTGGAAGGTGAGTGAGTGAAAAATGAGACATCACAATGAAACAGAAAGAAAAGTGGACAGTGGAGGAAAGAGATTAATAATACACACACACACACACACACACACAGAAACTACCCCCAAACAACAACAAACCTGGGACACAGCCAAATGGACGAGGAAGTGAATGGTCACTTAGCTCTTATTTTTGGGAGTTAGCCAACTTACTTCTGATAGTAAGAGGGATCAGGTTTTATTAGGTGTCATATTTTCATGATTTTCTTCTTTAGAAGAAGCAAATTTAGCAGTAACTGACAGTAATAAAGTGCTAATTCACTGAGCCTGCTCTGTGCCATGCATGATGCCAAGTGCTTTACAACAGTTCTCTTTATTCCCCACTTAACAGATGAGCAAACTGAGACTAGCAGAATGCCACTTCCCCAAAATAAGCCAGTTGGTAAGTGACAGACAGAGCTGGGATTGGTACAAGAGCTTAGTAACTCAAAAGTCCATCTATCATTTAATCATTAGCATTACACTGCCCCCTCAACTGCCACTATATCTAAGTCATTCTAATAGTTTCGTAATAGGGTGGTAATAGTAAGCCCACTAGACCAGGGATGAAAGGAATGCCATTTCCAGCCCATATTCCCTTCTCTCCTCAAAAATCTCCATCAGTATTATTTTCTAATGTAATTTTTTTGAAGGAAAGATGGACAAATCATCAACCTAAGAAACATTCTTAAAGTCAGAAGTCCTGATGCCTGACGCATTTGTAGGGGTAAGATTAATTCCTTGATTTAAACTAGCCTTTCCTTACTCTGAGATACTCTTCTGCAGATGGAGCTCTTTAGGACACTAATATACACACACACACACCAAGCAACAGACACATAAGCAGAGTACCCCCCACTTGTACTTTCTGGGTTTATAGTTCACTCATCCCCTACATTTCCAAGGCATTTTACTTTCTCTATTATAGTCATTAATCCAGTTTCATGGGTCAAATAATCAAACAAGAAAAATGTTCTAAAAAGTAGTGGTTGTTGTTAAGTATTATGGTGTTGGTTCTGACTCATAGTGACCCTGCAGAGGGTTTCCGAGGCTGTAAATCTTTACAGGAGCAGAAAGCCTCATCTTTCTCCCGTGGAACAGCTGGTAGTTTCGAACTGCCAACCTTGGTGTTAGCAGCCCGATTCATAACCACTACGCTACCAGAGCTCCTAAGGACAAACAGATTTTCTATTGTACAGAAAAAAATAAAAGGGTCAGATTCTCAAGTCAGTTGGGACTAGATTCCAGGTAAAAAAGCCACATATAAGAAAAACAGAAAGTCAAAACATTATCAGATTACTTAATAAAAAATTTGATCATGAAAGAACTAAAACTTCTCAGTCAAAAGTTCAAAATTGTCTTGTTAATAATTAGGGCTAAAGTTTTGTGGCTCCATTGTTTAAAAATCATCCACTGGGAGAGAGGTATGGCCAAAATGAACAAAGTTGCAATGCTCATTTCTAGTCCATTTTAAATTCTAGGAAGATTATAAAAAACTGACAACTAAGGACTGACCTGCCCAAATGACAAGTCTAAATTCCCATATACAGTGTATTTGGAAACCACAGCAGTTTAGACTATGAATTTTAATTATTCCAGTCACTAATCTGTGGTAGCCTTGCTCCTAAGCAAGAGCTACCTATGCATCTGTTAGGATCATTCCTCTGGAGTTAGCATGATTTCAAAGTATCCCATTAAGTTGTTTTAAAGGGTCCCCAAGTATCAGTTGGTAAGTTTGTCCTCAGCAAACATTCTCCCTCTCTGCCTTTCTATCCAAACATTCTCCCTCTCTGCCTTTCTATCAAAATCTTTACACATATTTTTTTATACAACAAGATAAAGAACACACACACTTCTCTAGATATTAGAGACAGAAATTGGACAGAAAGGTACCTGATAAAACTGTTTTCTTATCTAAACATACCCTGTTCTTTTTTAAAAAAAAAAACTTTAAATTATAAATGCAGTATATGACTATAAAAATGCAGAGTTCACAAATTTACAATTTAAAATTAGTGCTAGGCTAAAAAAGTAGTGATGGTTTTGTTTCTTGGTCATATGGTGTGAAAATTAACTGAGCTATATATTTATGGCATATGGTTATTGTATGTTGCTGTTGTCAAGTGTTGTTGAGTCAGCTCTGACTCATAGTGACCCTCTACACACACAACAGAATGAAACACTGCCCCGTCCTGCACCATCCTCACAATTATTGCTATGCTTGAGCCCACTGCTGCTGCCACTGTGCCAATCCATCTTGTTGGGGGCCATCCTCTTTTTCTTTGACCCTCCACTTTACCAAGCATAATGTTCTTTCTAGGGACTTGTCCCTCCTGGTAATATGAGACACGAAGTCTCACCATCCTGGCTTCTAAGGAGCATTCTGGCTGTACGTCTTTTAATACAGATTTGTTTGTTCTTCTGGCAGTCCATGGTACTTTCAATATTTTCCAGCACCATAACTCAAATGCATGAATTCTTTTATTGCCTTCCTTATTCATTGTCCAACTTCCACATGCATATGAGGCTATTGAAAATACCGTAACTTAGGTCAGGTGCACCTTAGTCCTCAAACTCACATTTCTGTGCTTGAACACTTTAAAGAGGTCTTTAGGTAACAGATTTGCGTAAAGCAACATGTTGTTCAATTTCCTGACTGCTGTTTCCAAGAACACTGATCGTAGATTCAAGAAAATTGGGGTCTTTGACAATTTCAATCTTTTGTCCATTTACCAAGATGTTATTTATTGGTCTAGTGGTGAAGATTTCTGTTTTCTTTTCATAGTGAAAGATATGGTCTTAGATCTTCATCAGTAAGCATTTTAAGTCCTCTTCACTTTCAGAAAGCAAGGCTGTATCATCTGCATATCACAGGTTTCTAATGAGCCTTCCTCCAATCTTGATACCACACTCTTCTTTATATAATCCAGCTTCTCAGGTTATTTGCTCATCATACACACTGAATTAATTTGGTGAAATAATATAGCCCTGGCACACACCTTTCCTGATGTTAAACCATTCAGTATTTTCTTGTTCTGTTCAGTCGTTCCAACAGAACAAGAGGATATTGAATGTATACATATATATGTACACTTCAATTAAAAGTAAATTATTTACACATAAGAAATGAAACATAGTCTGTCTTAACCATCATCTGTGACTCAGGGTGCTTTCTGGTTTATATTTTAGTTATGTTCCCTTACTTTGGTTGTTTTGTTATTGTTAAGTATTTGCAATGTTTCCTTCCCTAAGAAGATTCTAGGTAATTCTGTGGGTTTTATTACATGCATTCTGTGTATTTTTAACATATCTCAGAAGGTGCAGTGTTAGGAACACAGTAAATGCTCAGTAAATACTCAAATAAATTGAGGGAGAAAAGTAGCTTCATCCAAACGCTAATCCTGCTCTCTTGAGATACCCACCCTAGAGATATTACTTTCCAGATATCTATGCACATATAAATATCAACATTACCATAACTAATATGCATAGGAGTACCTGTTTTATTTGGAGTAGAAAACCCGAAGCCTTGGGATGCCACACTTCCTCCTCCAGAGCTAAAAGTGCCAGCTGGTTTCTGCTCTCCAAATGATGAACTGGCAAATCCACCAAATGTCTTGGCTCCACTGTTTCCAAATAGGTTAGACGCATCTGAAGAGATGAAGAACGTATGTGAGGGAAACGTGAAGATGGGGAAATGTCCTTATTTACTACTCAGAAAAAAAAAACAAACCTGCAGTTGAGTGTCTGGGGAGAAAGGAGTTACTAAGAAGCCTAGGATCCTAGGAAGCTGAGCTCCTGAGCAACAGGTACCCTTTCTGACTTTCGTGCATCTTGATTACAAGTTTTTACTCATTCTGACTCCCAGGCTCAGGATTTCCTGACATGATACTATAGACACAAAACAAAGGGGCAATGTGAGTCCTGGTGTGGCGCTGTAAGTTAATGCGCTGGATTTGCAAAGTTGGTTTGAATCCCAATGGCAGCGGTTCATGCTTACCAGTCACTCCTGGGAAACTTCATACAGGATCGCTAGGGGTCAAAACCAACTTGACTGCATTTAACAACAACAACAATGAGACAATAAAGAGTCCTAGTGTGGTGCTGTAGGATCAGCACTGGACTGCGAGGTCAGAATTGCAAGGTCGGTTCAAACTCACCAGTTGCTCCTCAGAAACCCATACAACAGGGTTGCTACAAGTCGGAACTGTCCTGACAGCATTTAACAACGAGACATTAAAAGCACGGAGTCCTGGTGTGGTACTGTGGGATAAGCACTGAACTGCTAACTACAAGGTTGGTAGTTCACACCCACCAGAAAACATATAAAGGAGGGTTTATGAATCCAAACTGACTCAACAGCACTTAACAAAAACAAACACATATGAATCAAAGAATCTTTTTAGAGGCTCATCTGTGAGCCCACAACGCTATCAGGCCTATCCTGCAACAGAAGAGCACTACGTGAACTTTACATGAGACTGGTTTGTGTGGAACAACAGAGCTTGCTTTCACTGGTTTTCTTACATGAAGACCCACTTCCATTTTTGTCAAGCTAGGGAAAATGAAGCTAGAGTAAACCCAAACTGCACATAATAGCTCCAAGTATTTGCAACTAAGGTTGTCACCCTTGCTATTGTTCATCAGTTTAGAGGATGGTGGGGAAACAGCCTCTACTTATGATCGAATGGGAATTAGGAAAGTTCTGGATTGAGTCAGTTCTGACTCAGCGAAGGATACACTAAGGTGCTTTAAAAAATTTGCACAAAAACGGAATGGAAAGATAATGGAATTTTTCCATGAACTTTTTGTAAGAGGCCTGCAAAACTTCCAGTCTGATTGGAAGAGATCCATATTTGTGCCCATTCCAAAGAGAGGTGACCCAACGAAATGTGGAAATCATCAGACAATCTCTTTGATATCTCAAGCAAGTAAAGTTTTGCTCAAGGTAATACAGAACGGCTACAATCATACATTGACAGAGAACTTCCAGAGGTGCAAGCTGGATTCAGAAGAGGCCGTGGAACGAGATATCATTGCAGATGTCAGATGGATTTGGCTGAAAGCAGAGAATATCAGAAGGATGTTTACCTATGCTTTATTGACTACGCGAAGGCTTTCGATTGTGTGGATCATGACAAGCTATGGACAACATTGAGAAGTATGAGTATTCCAGAACACTTAATTGTACTTCTGAGAAATCTGTACCTGGACCAAGAGGCAGTTGTTCGAACAGAGCATGGGAATACTGAATGTTTTAAAATTGGGAAAGGTATGCGACAGTGCGACAGGGTTGTGTTCTTTCACCATTCTTGTTCAATATGTATGCTGAGCAAATAATATGAGAAGCTGGGTTCTATGAAGGAAAACGTGGCATCAGGATTGGAGGAAGACTTATTAACAACCTGAGATATGCAGATGATACAACCTTGCTTGCTGAAAGTGAAGAGGACTTAAAATATTTACTGATGAAGATCAAAGAGCACAGCCTTACATATGGATTACAACTCAATGTAAAGAAAACAAAAATCCTCACCACTGGACCAATAAACTGCATTCTTATCAATGGAGAAGAGATTGAGGTTGTCAAGGACTTCATTCTTCTTGGATCAACTATCAACACTTGCGGAAGCAGCAGTCAAGAGATCAGACGACGTATTGCATTGGGCAAATCTGCTGCACAGGAACTTTTTTTAAAGTATTGAAGAGCAGAGATGTCAGCTTGAGGACTAAGGTGCACCTGACCTAAGCCATGGTATTTTCAATAACCTCATATGGATGCGAAAGCTGGATGGTGAATAAGGAAGATCGTAGAAGAATTGATGCCTTTGAATTGTGGTGTTGGAGGAGAATACTGAAAGTGCCATGGACTGCCAAAAGAACAAATAGATCTGTTTTGGAAGACGTGCAACCAGAGTGCTCCTTGGAGGCCAAGATGGCTAGGCTTCGTCTCTCATACTTTGGACACATTGTCCGGAGGAAACAGTCGCTGGAGAAGGATGCCATGCTAGCTAAGGTGGAGGGTCAGAGAAAAAGAGGAAGACCCCAACGAGATGGATCAGCCAGGTGACATCATTGATAGCGTCAAGTGTGGCAGCGGTAGTGAGGTTGGCCCAGGATCGGACATTGTTTCGTTCTGCTGTGCATGGGGTCACTATGAGTCGGTTCCGACTCGATGGCACCTGACAACAACAACAACAACCTTCTAGATGCGTATCTACTAAGTCACTCCCTTCAACTACTCACTGAATCAGCTCTAAGAACTAAAGAACAAAATGGAAACTAACTCCTAAAACCCAACATGAATAAAAAGGTTTTGTCTATTACAGGAAATGTAAACCTGGTAAGCAATATATGAGGTGGTCTTCAAAAAATTACACAGAAATAGATAATACTTACAAGCACTCTATTTCAGGAATTTTATTTAAATTCCTCTTTATCTTCCCTTCTTTTTTTGAAATGGTGGCAACCCATGCTTTTCCACCACATTTTGATGATATCTTAAAATTAGTTTTCACCACAAGAAAGCTGAGAGACATTAACTTGAAACAGGAAGATGCCATAAGACAATGGCACAATCTGTGTGGAAACACCCTGGGTAATCTAACAGGGAGAGACAAACACAGCCCAAGACCAGTTTTCCCCACCCAATCAAGAGACTGACAATAATGGTGACCAGAAAGGAGGATAATTCCCTCTCAAAATGGAACTATTGAAGAGGTGGTTCCAAAGTCTCTCATCTCACTCTACTTCCAATCCTACCCACTTTGAGATGCAATGTCTTTAATACCTCCAGTTACAGTGTTCTTCAGCCACAGTCCAGGATATAAGTAGTCTTCCTTCAGGGACCCTACCACCTCCTCAAACTTCACCCTAATACTTGTATCAGAGTCTTAGATGGTTCTTCATGTTATGAAAGCACGCTGACCATTTTGGAGCTTGGCTGGTGGTGATGATGCTTGTGTGCTGTCCAGTCAGTTCTGAGTCCTGGTGGCCTTATATAAGGTTTCCGAGGCTATGAATCTTTAAGGGAGCAAAAAGCCTCATCTTTCTCCTATGGAGCAGCTGATGTATTCAAACTGCTGATCTTGTGGTTAGCATCCAATGTATAACGCACTAGGTACCAGGGTCCAGTGTTAGGCAATAACAGCTGGACTGGTAAGAGAATTTCTTTTTTATTACTCTCATATATATACCACATGATCACTTTTCCCCTGTGGTATCTACAGAATACCCTCCTGGGTAGTCTGATATTTCCATTAATGAGTAAACCTGGCAGTTACATTTGATTCATCAGTGGCAGTATATTTGATATTGTTGTTGTTAAGTACCATGGAGTTGGGTCCGACTCATAGCGACCCTGTACAGGGTTTCTGAGGCTGTAAATCTTTACGGGAGCAGAAAGCTTCATCTTTCTCCTGCGGAACAGCTGGTAGTTTCGAACTGCCAACCTTGAGGTTAGCAGCCCAATTTGTAACCAATGCACTACCAGATATTAGAGACAGAGAAAGAAGCTTCTCCGCTAATCCTTTTACTTGGTATTTCAAGAACATAAGACTGTAATTTCCTGGCTTTGTTAGTGCTAGCAATGCAAAATCTTGAAGAAGAAACAAATCTAAGTGCAAGAATAGGCTGGATCTCCTGTTGGAGACATTTGGTGCAATCATACAAAATCAGGTTAAATGATTTTACAGTTAGGATTCTGGAAGACTTCTGAGCTCATGATCTCTTTAAAATTATAGGGGGTGTGTGGGGGAAAACACTACAAAAAGTTCATGAGAAATGCTAGTATCTTTCAATTCTGCTTTCCCATCAACTTTTTGAAATCCCCTCACATTTGTTTTTAAGTTCTTCATAGCATATTCGAGTGAAACAAGCAAGAGTTTTGCCTAGTAGCGAGCTGTATGACCTTAGACAAGGATGTAAGTTTCCTATTTTCCAGTTTCCTCATACAGAAAATAAGGACAGTACTTCTGACTGTGGGTGTGAGGATTACATGACATAATGTATGTACAACACTCAGTCTGCCATTTGGTGCACTCAAAAATTATACTTTTCTCTGTTCTTTAACTTTCTTCTTTCCATATCCCTATCATGTTCAATAAAATAAAACTAAACACAGAAGCCTGGTATGCTGCTGTAGGATAAGCAAAGGACTGATAACAAGGCTGGCAGTTCAAATCCACCAGTTGCTCTTAGAAAGCCCTATACAGGGTTGCTATGAGTTGGAACAGACTTGAAGGCACAGAGCAGGTCAGCAACAGAAAACAAAATCCTTTACATTTGGCCAAGACTGTAAGAATTAAACTATTCAAGTTGTAACAGTTTTATCTGCAGTCTCAAAAGGGGCTCTGCACATGAAAATGTTTTATCATTTAAGCTTGATCTGAAACAAAGTAGCCTCAAACAATGTCCTCCTCTCCCCATCTTAATGGTCACCAATGAGCCTCTCAGATTTCTCCTAAGGGCTCCAAAATAGCACTCTTGAAACCATATTAAAGGAGAGAGTATCTTCATTGTTGGAGCAATGTTTCATTGTAAAAGACTGTTGTCCACTTGTGGATAAACTAGCCAGTTAGAAAACAGCTCATCTTTGCTGAGTTTATCTGATGATTGATACTTTGGAGGTGACAAGAACATGTAAAATTGGTGTCTGCTGACACAACATAGATTTTCTCCTGCCTTTTGTCAAAAATAGTATCATAACCCAAATTAGGGCCTGGCCCACATTAAATTAGATTTGATATTTAATTCATTTGATGTTAATATAGTATCACAAAGGTCAGAAGAGTATTCAACAAGCTTCTCTCCAGGATGTTTTCCAAGACATTTTCTCAATGAATAGCTATACAAGAAACCTTGTGGGTCCTAACAATTATCATCAAATGGCTTCTTCATCACCTGACTCAATTACATCTTTTGAGCCCTTGAACAGACACAGACAGAAAGAAATTGCAGAGAATGATTCGTAATAGAATCCTTAGGACAAGAAGGAAATGGGTCCATATGGGTAAGATCATTTAAAACCCACTGAGTTTTAAATGACCTTGGGGTTATTAGTTTATCTTTGGTAGAGTCTCTGGAAAGACAGAAGAAATCTTTATGGTCCGAGTGTCTGGATTTAGAACATGTCGTCCCAAGTACCAGTGTTTCTAGCTTTCTTTCTTGGTCAGAGTCATAATTCCAATCACTTCTCATGGCTAAAGAAGATAACTTCAAGACTAAACAAAAATTAAAGAATTAGGCAGCCTGTGGCATAAATGAAAGGAAGCGTTGGTTTACTCAATTTGTGCTTAGATATCTAGGCACAAGAGTCTGCTAGTGTTATATTGAACTTAAATAAGGACTGTCAAACAAGGTATACCTGCACAGAGTTACATTATATTACAAGACTGGAGAAGAGTTTAGGAAGGTATGTGGTGAACCAGAGATCTGGAGACATACCTGGATTTTATAACTGTGTAACTTTAGCAAGTCTGTACATCCCCTCTCTGTGCCAGTTTTCTTAGATGCAAAACAGGGACGACCACATCTAAAATTACTATGGCAGGAAGAGAATGTTGCTGCTGTTAAAGTGTTGTGGAGTTGGTTCCAACTCACAGCGACCCTATACAGGGTTGTCAAGACTTTAAATCTTAGTGGGAGAAGGAAGTCTCATCTTTTTCCTGAGGAGTGGCTAATGGCCTCAAACTGCAGATCCTATGGTTCGCAGTCTAGTGGAGCCACCACACTTCCAAAGTGATTGTAGTTATTGTTAAGTGCTGCCAAGTAGGTTTCAACTCACAGCAAACCTCTATAGGGGTTTCTGATATTGAATATCTAGCACACAGTAAGAAGCCCTAGTAGTGTAGCAGGTTACTCATTGAGTCACTAGCCTCAAGGTCAGCTGTTTGAATCCACCAGGCATTCCATGGCAGAAAGATGAGGCTTTCTATTCCTATAAAGATTTACAGCCTTGGAAACCCCATACAGGATTGCTGTGAGTTGGAAGCAACTCAATAACACACAACAGCAGCACATAACGGATGATTAATAAAGGTTAGTTCCCTACTACGTGATGTTAATGAAGGAATGAAATACAGAGGCTGTAGGATTCCCAGGAAGAAAGCACTATCTGCAGGCCTAAGAAGCTGCACAGACTCAAACAAAGCCGAGGAACAGTGTGAACTCTGGCACTGAAACAGGGAGAAGTGAAGTATACGTGAGAGAGCATGAGCACAAATAAGAAGATAAACTAGTCAAAGCAGAGGTTATATGCTGTAGAACAGGGGCAAAGTCAGTCTAAGGCATTGGTGTGCACTTTATCCTCTAACTGAGAGGGAGCTGTCGAAGGATTTTGAGTAGGGATAGTGACAAAAAGAAAGCAGAGTCTCAAGATACTTAATTTGATGTGGAGGCAGGGAGCAGTGTTTGGAGACCACTGAGATAACCCAAATACCTATCGGGAACACGCCACACAATACTAGAGAGAAAACAGAAGAGATAGAGAAGGAATTGTTTGGGAGGCAGGAAGGGAACCAGGACAGTCTATTAACACAGTCCAGGGGGGAAAATGATGCTCAAAAGTGCCAAATGTTGCAAAGTCACCCAAGTAGAAAGCAGCTGTCACTGGTAATTTTGCAGAAAGCCTTATTAGTACTGTCATGAAAACAATGCCTTTCCCCAAATGACTTCTAGCTCTCTTCTCCTTTGTTCCTCCCTCTTATTCAGTGCATGTGGTCCCTCAGGTCTAAGCAAGCTACTGTCCCTTTCACTATCAAATCACACATTTAAGGGGAATTGGTAAAAGATACAACAACGAAAACCAAACAAAAAGTAGTTGCTGAAACAAAAAAATTGTAGTTGCTGATGAGAACCCATAAATTAATCCATCCAAATACAGCCAACTGATCTTTGACAAAGGGCCAAAATACATTTAATGGGGAGGATATAGTCTCTTCAACAGATGGTGCTGACAAAACTGAAACACGATATGCAAAAGAATGAAACAAGACTTTTATCTCATGCCATATAAAAAACTAACTCAACATGGATTAAAGGCCTAAATGTAAATCCCAGAACTATAAAGGTCATCAATGAAAAAACAGGGACAAATTTAAGGGCTCTAATACAGGGCACATAGTCCTGGTGTGGCACTGTAGGCTAATGCATCAGACTGCAAAGACGTTTGAACTGCAAGGCCAGTGGTTCAAGCTCACCAGCCGCTCCTTGGAAACCCTATACAGGGTCACTATGGTTTGAAATCTACTCAACAGCACTTAACAACAGTACAGGGTACAGGTAGACTATCAAACATGGCAAAAACTGTACAAAGAAAACAAAATAGATGACTGGAAGAAACTAAAAATTAGAAACTTATGTGCATCAAAAGATTTCACCAAAGAGTAAAAAGGGAGCCCACAGAACTTGAAAAATTTTTTTGCAACAACAGTATCAGACAAGGGACTAATCGCTAAAATCTATAGGAAATGACAACACCGCTACAAGAAAAAGACAAATAATCCAATTAAAAAATGGGCAAAGGGAATGAACAGACACTTCACCAAGGAAGATATTTGGGCAGCCAACAAACAGGAAGAAATGTTCACAATCATTAGCAGTTAGAAAGATGCAAATCAAAACAACAATGAGATATTATCTGACACCAGCAATAACAGTGAAGTTCAAAAAAGCAGAGGGCAATAGATGCTGTCGAGGATGCGGAGAGACTGGGACCCTCCAACATTGCTGGTGGGACTGTAAAATAATTTAGCCTCTGGAAAAAGGTATGACATACTTCCTCAGAAAGTTGGAAACAGAAATACCTTATGATCTAGCAATTCCTCTACTTGGGCTATATCCACAAGAAATATGAGCCAGAACACAAGTATATATATGTACACCAATGTTTATCGCAGCACTATTCACAATAGCAAAAAGATGGAGACATTCTAAGTACCCATCAGTGGTAGAATGGATAAACAAACTTTGGAACATACACACAATAGAATAGTATGCTATCTTGGTGAAACAGCAACATAACATGGATGAACTTTGAGGACATTATGCTGAGTGAAGTTGGTCACAAAAAGGCAAATACTGTATAAGACCGTTAATGTAAAAGCTTAAGAAAAGATTTTCATGTCAAAAGAAAAATTTTTTGATGTTTACCAGTGGTGGTAGGTAGGGGACAGTAAGGCACAGGTTAGGGGATAGTCACATCATAGTTCAGGTGATGGGGAGGGCAATTACAAGGAATGATGGGTGGAAGAACAAGGAAGATATGGGAAGACTTAGGGAGGTTTGCATGGGCTAAATGGGACAAAAGTAAATAGTGATGTATACTCGACCTTGGAACAACAGGGCTCTGTGATATAGGAATCGAGGCATAGTCTGAATGAGTAAAAGAGAGGAAACAATGTTAAGGTGCTGACAGTCTTGTGGACACTGGTTTCCCTTGGATACTGTTGTAAAGTAGACTTTTAAGTGGGATAGAAAGGAATATTGGGAAATATGATTACAGAAAGCTTGTAAGCCCATCTTCAACCTGTAATTGACTAAAATAGCCAAAAGGGGTACTAGAATTTGCCCATGAAATAGTCTTCTTGTCAAGACTTTTTAGAGTATTAAGCCTTAGGTAGAATCCTGAGTCCCATCCAGAACTTTCTGAGGTGGGACATTTCATCTTGAAAGGACATGCAGACCAACCCAGGGCAGATAGAGGAACAGAAGATACTTCTTGAAAGAAAGACCAATGGGGGGGGGGGGGGGGGGGGACAGACTTTGGCTGTTACAAGAACAAGCGAGCTCTTCACCTGGGAGCCATCAGGCAAGAAAAGTCAGGCCATCAGATAAACCTCCTTCCAAGATTGAAACTCAACATGAACAGGCTTGTAAGCTTGCTGGTGACCACCTTGGTCTACTTGAGAGTAGAAGTGGGGGAAAGGCAGCAATGAAGACATGAGCTTGTTTGATCATGTTCCATAGACACCCGTCGACCTTGAGATGAGAGAGAGAAGAGGAATGTCTGGATGATCCGAAGTTTAGGGAGACTTGAGAACTCCTGAGCCCATGAATACTGACCTACCCACTGGGGGCTAGAGCTCAGAGTGAAGCGGTCAGCTGATCTGAAGTTGGGGGAGGCATGCAAGAACGCCCAAAGTTGCAGAGAGTACCTATTTGACCTGGCTTGGATGGCTTGCTGGTCAGAATTTGACTAGAGGAAAATAAAGAAGTTTGATACAGGAAGCAAGTGTAAATTGCTACAGTTTGATGAACTTGACCCTTGCTTATGGATGTAGTTGCTCAACATTCCAACCGAGAGGGAAGGAGTCTTCACATCAGGGATCAAACCTATCCCCTCAATACACATGGTTGACAGGGATCAGCAACTTAGACACTGGCTATCAAAAATGGGGGGTTATAAAAGCATGAAGTGGCTGACTTACAAGTTTTCTAGTGTGTTTAGTTTCAGAGTGAGGGGGGTAGGGTAGAATCCCCACTGACTATTTTCCTCTTGTCTAGATGGGTCTGGTAAAAGGGGATGGGGAAGGGTGGGAATAGGATTCTTTTGATTCAATAGTAAGCAATTGTTAACATAGCTAATCGCAACAGTCACAACTGTAAAGGTAGAAGATGTGTAACAAAAAGGGGGGAGTAGTTAATCTTTCATTCCAGGACAGAGGAACCTAGAACCACCAAGAGGGAAGAGCATGAGCTGAGCGTGGGATCCTAACCAGAGAAGCAGTGACACCAGAGACCAAGGCAGAGGTGATGACACTGAGAGAGAGCAGCTGAGGACTCTAGACCCATGGAATGAGAAAGGCTGTGGGCTGGTGAGCAGGAGGCTGGCTTCCAAAATGCCCTTTGGTCACTTAAATGAATATAAATTTTCTATGTGTTTTGTGTACATCAAAAAAAAAAAAAAAAAAAGAAGAGGGAACAGACCAAATACTGTTGACTGAGGGTGCATGGAGGGGATTGTAATCACTGCAATCAAACAAAATACGATTGGTTAGATGTAAAACTGATGATCTGCCCTGTAAACTATCACTCAATTCACAATAAAAACTTTTTAAAAATTAAAAAAAAAAAAAGTTGCTGATGTTGCCTATGTGTAACCAAAAACTTTATGGGATTTGGTTCCTTGGTTAGGAGGCTTAGAGATAACTTTTCATGGGATATCCCAGCTAATTGGTCTAATATGTCTGGTGCTCCTCTTCTACCTTCTAATGAGTTGCCTAGTGCCTGGCATCTTCAAATCCTGCAAACAGCCCTAACGCACAACAATTAGTCTTTATTTGCCTGAAAAAACAAAAGAAGGAAAGTAAGGAATAGGAATAGGCAGACAATCAGAATGTATGGCCAACTGACTCCACGAGACCAGAATTTCCTATTACTGAGATTTTGATAAAAGATTCTATAGAAGAATCCTGATCAAAAGGGGGAAATGTAAAACAGAAATAAAAATTCTCATGGACTCCAAACTTGCTGCATGTCCATCAGCTTCATGGAAGACTTCCTTAAACTACTGCTCTGATACATCTTTTTTAAAATTTAAAACAAAAATATCCTCTAAAATCTTAAAATCAAACAAAATTCTAACTTAACTAATAAGAAATGCCTGCCTTGAGAATTATGTTCTTTTTAAGAACTATCTGTATGTGACCAAAATTACAACAGCAACTTCAAAGGCTTAACAGAAACCTTGGGGAGCAGTGAGTTTATTTTTAAGGCGGAGGAACAACTCAGAAAAGAAGGGTAAGAATGGTTGCACAACTCAAAAAATGTACGCAACCACAGGCATATAGAAATGGCTTAATAGGTATACATTTTGTTGTCTATATTCTTAAAAACAAAACAAAGAAAAATTTAAACCATACAGTAAGTTCTTAAAAATAAAATGTTAAGTATTTCCTGTGACTCTTCAAATTCATTTAAACTTCCCACAAGCATAAATGTAGACTGTTAGTTCAAATAAATAGCCAATTATTTAGGATGTTGTTGTTGTGAAGTGCTATTGTGTTGGTTCCAACTTATAATGACCCTGTATAAGGTTTCCAAGGATCAGCTGTTAAGTTTGAACCACCAACCTTGTGGTTAGTGGTCCAGTGCTTACCCTACAGTGCCACAATTGGTTATCAAGAACAGTTCTATGTTTATTTTGAACCAAAACTAAAGAAACGAAAGCAATGGTGAAGCTGTGAAAGTTTAACACGCTGGGAGGGTGGCTTGTAGTATTTGCCAGTTTCCATGGTCTAAATGTTTTCCCCGTGGCTGACTTTAGACAGCCACTGTGATGCTACACAATGCAGTCACAGCTGGTTCTTGTACGCTGGTGCAAGCTAGCTCCAGCCCATTATTGAGGGAAAGCAATTTGTCAGCAGTTAAGAACCATGATATTAGTCATGAATCAGCAGAAAGAAAGACGTTTTTGTATTTACAAGGATATGGCATGCCTGTGTTTCTAGAAGAAGGTAAGTACTACAATCTCATAGATATAACTTGACTGTGGGATAAACTCAGATTCCTAGTTAGCATATAGATCACCAAGCACCTATTCTGTGCTAGATGTGGTGTCTGGCATGCTATCAATAATCTAAGTTTTACATCTGTCACTGCCTTCTTTATGACTTAAAATATCATCATTGAACTGTTTGGGTTTGCTTCCTCATTGGAAAATGGTGAGAGCCTTCCAAAGATTATGGTTTTCACAGTGTGTTCTACGTGGTCCTATAGCTTAGTGGTGGCTGACGAAAAGCAATGGGGACACTATTCACGTGCTATCTCTGTGTCTCAGCTCCTGCTTCAGAGTAAGCCTGCTTTTATCTGTTTTGCATCTCATGATTCTACTTAAGAGTCCATTTGCAAAATGTTTTTTTTTTTAACCTAAGATCCTTTCATTCTGGGATTATAAATTTTTCTTGGCAGACTTAACGCTAAATAACAAAAATCTCTGACTATACCAGGGGGTTTCAAAAAGTTTATGGAAAAATGGAATGAAAAGATGATGATATTTTTCCATGAACTTTTTGAAGGCCCCCCATGCAATTTCATGAGTTAAGAGGTCTATGTTTCTTGACAAAGTAGTCTTTCCTTATCCATTACTGGAGTAGAAAGTGACATCAAAATTCAGAAGGGAGAACTAGGATACAAAGTTTTGCTTTCAACCACATGGGCCCTAATCTGCTTACTAAGGAACTCTCTGTGTTGCTTGTCGGGCATTAGCTCTCGATTCTTTATGATTAAGATCTTCTATATGTTCTGGACTGCAAAGTTGGTTTGAATCGCAGTTTAAGCTCACAAGTTGTTCCTCGGAAACCCTATGTAGGTTCACTATGGGTAGGAATTGACTCAATGGCACTTAACAACAACACTGCATATAAGAAGCCCTGGGGGCTCAGTGTTTAAGTTAACTAAATGTCAGTCATTTGAATCACCAGCCACCCTGCAGGAGAGACTTAGCAGTCTGTTTTCATAAAACTACAGCCTTGGGAATCTTATGGAACATAAGTTTTACTTGTCCTATATGGTCTCTATGAGTCAGAAATGATTCAGTGGCAATATATTTGGTCTTTTTAGTTATTGCAACTTAAACGAGAGAAGCTAACATGAAGACGAGAGGTTCCCAACTTCTCACCTCAGCTCCATCAGCAACAGGATATTTTTAAAAGAGTTAAACAAATTTCTTTCATTTCCAACCATGAATAAACAGATCAACAAAGAACTGTTTTAATTAGCTAGAGAAGGTGCCAACATAGCTATGGTGGTGGTTGTGGTATGCTGTGGAGTTGGTTCTAACTCACAGTGACACTGTATAGGGTTTCCAAGGCTATAAAAATCTTTTCGGGAGCAGAAAGCCTCATCTTCTCCCAAACAGCAGTTGGTAGGTTTGAACTGCTGACCTTGTGGTCCAAAGATCAACTTGTATCTCACTACGCTACCAGAGCTCCTTAATATAGCTATGGTGGTGGTGGTGGTACTGGTTGCATACCATAGAGTCAGTTCTGGTTCATAGCAACTCTGTATAGGGTTTTCCAAGGCAATAAATGTTTACAGGAGCAGAGAGCCTCAACTTTCTCCTGCAAAGATAGCTATGCTGTATCGAGTCGGTTGTGATAGCTATGTTGTGTCGAGTGTTGTCGAGTCAGTTCCAAGTCATAGCAATCCTGTTTAGGTTTCCAAGGCTTTGAATCTTCTCCCTGCAGCTCTGATGTCTTTTCACAATTATATAGGACAGCTTATTAAACATAAAAAAATGAACATAAATGCAAATAACATTGCTTTGGGTTAAGTATGTTAAATGAGCATTCTAGATCTTTCCTTTCTATATTTGCTTCTGAAACTTTTGATGAGATCATGAGGAAGACAATGAAATTAGAGGGGCTGGGAAAACTCTCAACTTACTTGGAGTGGCTGTAGATCCAAAGCCCCCGCTGGCCGAGCTGAATGGGTTTTTGTTGGCTGCATCCTGGCTGGGTTTCCCTCCAAGGCCACTGAATAAACCTCCCCCTCTTCCAGTGTTTCCAGACCCAAACACTCCACCACTGGAAGAGGATGACTGCTGAAAAACAAAAGAAGCAGGAAGCAAGATAGGATGAGAGGTCACTGTAAAATGACAGGCCATATCCGTGGGCAGGAGGTGCTCACATCTGGTACAAATGGAAAACGCAAAAGAACTCTGATTAGCTCTAGTATAGAAGCTCTAATAACCACAAATGAAACTGGTTTCTGGACAGAGACTTCCTACAAATGAGAAGTTCTCATGCCATGTTCACAGTCTTCTAAAAACATGATTTATGGTAGCTGGAAACTTCAAATTTTTATCTGTTCTGCTGCCTTCAATCTCTACATATGATGCTAGAGGGGCAGGAAAACTAACCCTCAAGAATTTCCCAAAATGAAAAGTTTGAAAACATTTATAGACTATTATGATGAACACCATTTCTGATTTCTGTAGCGTTACACTGAACTAACCAGCAACTGATGACAAGTGATTTAAATGGTCTTTTCTTTCAATTTGTGTACTTTTATTTCATAATGACTTTCTCAGGGCTGCAGAAATCAGCTTCAATTAGATGCATTGTTGAAATGATGACCATAGCGGAATTCAGTCTAAATTTGCAGATCTTACACTCAGAGGATGCTAGTTTATGGAAACATCCTGACTCAAGGCTGTATCATGTACCAGACACAGCAATCTAGATTTGAAGTGCTGTTAATTTTAACTAGGAGTAATGTCACCTTGGCTGATAATGAAGAATAAGATGGGTTTTTAGAAATGGGTCACATTAGTAGACCATAATTAACTATAAAATGAATGTGAGTTGATAGCTACTACAATGTGGCACTGTGGGATAAAGCACTGGACCACAAGGTCAGTTTGAACCACCAGGTTGGTGGTTCACACTCACCAGCCGCTCCTTGGGAACCTATACATGGCCGCTGTGAGTTGGAACTGACTCAACGGCATTTAACAACAACACTCTCAATAATGGGTTAGGGAGAATCCCATTTTGTTTAATTGTGATAAACAGCTGTAGTTTTAAATGGACATCTTATAACCCAACTGCCACACTTACCAAAGCATATACAACTTGGTTTTGTCTATATCCCTACTTACTTTCCCTTATCCTGTATCAGTATGAAGAAAAAGTTTCAGATATAATTTCATTCATAGATTTTCCAATGCAAATTTCTAAAGCATAAACCCAACCATTCTCATGTTTTAAAAAATGAATAATTCCTTACCATTAATAGAAAGTTCAAATTTCCAATTATTTAATAAATGTTCATTTTAAGCTTGTTTCTTTGAATTAGAATCCAAATAAGGTGCATACTAACAATAATTGACACATACAAGGGTCAGATCAAAAGTATTACTTTAAAAATCAAACCTTTATTCCTGCCACATTATCCTGCTTTATTTTCTTTGTACTATGCAACACTATCTGAAAATACATTGCTTAATTAATGACCGACTCCATTAAATTTAAGCTCTATTAACATAACCACTTTGTCTTGCCATTGAATTCTTGCATGAATGATTAAAATAAGTTGGGGAAACCTGTGTTTCAATCTAAACTCTACAATTTACTAGCTGTGTGTGGCCACCGTAACAATATTAGTCTTCTGATCTATGAACTTGGGTGTTTCTCCACTTACTTAGATCTTTAATTTTTTTCAATGTTTTATAGTACTCAGAACATGAGTTGTATACTTCTGTTAAATTTATTCCTAAATATGTTATTTTCTTTTTTAAAAAAACTCCACTGTAAACTGAGTGAAGGTTTACAGAGCAGATCATGTTTTACATTTAACAAATCATATATACTTTGCTTCATTACAAAGCAAATCCTCTCCATGTACCATTAGTTAACAGCATTTACCTCAATTTCCTTTAATGCCTGCACTCCTCCGTGTCTCTACTTTCATCTTTCCTTTTTCATCCTCCTCTTGTTGTCTATTGCCTACCGCATCACCTCTGCTGACATGGGTCTAGCCTCTAATCTGTGAATAATTCCATCGCACCCACCCACCTAATCCCATAGATAACCATCATAGAATGTTTCATTTAGCAAGAAAATCTTAACTTTTACAATAGTGTATTTATTTGTCCTTTTGTGATTGACAAATTTCACCCAGTAGATGTCCTACAGGTCCATCCACTTTGTGAAGTGCTTTACATATTCACCATTATTCTTCAACATTGCATAGTTTTCCATTGTGCATTTGTACCAAAGTTTGTTTAACCATTGTTCTGGTGATGGGCATTGGGCTGTCTTCCATCTTTCTGCTACTGTGAATAGTGCTGCAGTGAACAAGGGTGTGCACATATCCAGTTGTGTCATGGTTTTTATTTCTTGAGAATATATACCAAGTAGAGGGATTACTGGGTCATACGTTATTTGTATTTCCAACTTTTAGAAAGTGCCATATGGTTTTCCAAAGTGTTGCACCTTTTACAATCCCACCAGTAGTATAGAAGGGTCCCAGTCATTCCACACACTTGTGAGCATTTGTTGTTGTCTTTTTTTGAACTCTCATGTTTTCAATGGCTAATGATCGTGAGCATTTATATTGACTGTTTGAATGTCTTCTTTGATGAAGTATCTGTTCATGTCCTCTAATCATTTTTTCTTAAATGTTTTATTGTGAATTATGTGATCGTTTGCATGGGAGAACATTAGTTTTACATTCATTCTATCGTATATCATCTCATTGCCATGGTTACAATCCCCTCCATGCAATCCTTC
>NW_006408532.1:10809420-10828313 GCF_000296735.1 Chrysochloris asiatica | reverse complement strand
TTCTGTTCTTCTAGACACTCCAGGCTGGTCTGCTTGTCCTTTCAAGTGGGAATTTCCCATCTCTGGAGATCTGGATGTGGTTCAGGCTTCCACCTGTAGTCTTATGTATTGCAGAGGCTCCACAGGAAGCCTCCTTCACTGGGCACTTTGTAGCCCCATTTAGGTATTCCAATCATTTATAGGCAGAAGATGGACTTACAGGCTTTCTACGGTGGTGCTTTTGGCAATTCCTTTCTCTCCCCCTCCAGTGTCTATTTTATAATATAATACAAGGAAAACCAAGATTCAACCTCTAACCATTTTTTAATGGACTATTTATTTGTCTTCTTGTTGAGGTGTTGAAGTATTCTACAAATTTTAGAGTAGTCCTTTGTCTGATATGTCATTGCCAAAAGTTTTTTCCCCATCTGTGGGTTCTCTTTTTATTCTTTTAATGAAGTTCATTGATGCACATTGTCTAAATTTTAGAAAGTCCCAGTCATCTATTTTGTCTTGTTTGTGTGTTTTCAATAATGTTTGATAGTGTATTTTTGCTATGTATCAGATAACCTTAGTTTGTCCCTATTTTTTCACTGAGAATCTTTATAGTTCAGATTTTACATTTAGTTAGGTCTTTAATCCACATTGAGTTCTTTTTTATATATAGTGTGAGATATGGCTGGTTTCATTTCTCTACAAATGGATTTCCAATTTTATCAGTACCATTTGTTATAGAGATTATCACTTTCCCATTTAATGCCTTTTGACCCTTTGTCGAAGATCAAGTGACCATAGGTGGATGGATTTAATTATGGGTTCTCAATTCTGTTGCATTGATCTGTGTGTCTTTGGTTTTACCAGTACCTGGTAGTTTTGACTGTTGTGCCTGTATAGTAGGTTTTGAGATCTGGAAGTGAGAGGCCTCCAACTTTGTTTTTCTTTCTTAATAATGTTTTGCTTTTCTGGGATCTCTTTCTTTTCCCTATAAAGTTAGTGGTTAAGTTTTTCCAATGTCTTTAAAGAATGATGTTGGAATCTGGACTGTGATTGCATTGTGTCTATAGATTGCATTGGGCAGTGTTGACATTTTTACAATGTTAAGTCTTCCTATCCACGAGCATGATGCAGTTATTTTGGGGTTTCTTATAGTAGTGTTCTATAGTTTTCTTTGTATAGGTCTTTTGTTTCTCTGGTTAGATCTATTCCCAAGTATTTCATCTTGGGTGGCTATTGCAAATAGCTATTGCAAATAGTATTACTTTCCTGGTTTCCTTTTCAGAGGTCTCTGTATCAGAGTGATGAAATCCAACTAAACTTTTTATGTTGATCTTGTACCTTGCCACTTTACTGAATTTATCGATGAGTTCCCATAATCTTCCTGCTGAGTCTTTGGGATTTTCTAAGTATAGAATCATATCGTCTGCAAATAAAATCTTACTTCTTCTCTGCCAATTTGGATGCCTTTAATTTCCCTTTCAGCTCTGGCTATGTTATGCTTTTCTTAATTATCTTGTATTTTTGGAGTCCTGAACTCACATATTAGCTGTGATAACTTTTTAGTGGATCTGTTAGGATTTTCTATATATAAGATCATGTCACTTAAAAATAGTTTCAGTTGTTCCTTTCCAAGTGGGTATCATTTATTTCATTTTCTTACCTAGTTGTCTTGGCTAGAGTCAACATATGATCTGGAGAGTACCCATACTGTTGCGTGTTATCAGTTATTATCTTATTTTATTTTTATTGTTCAGTATTCCACTATCTGAACACACCACTGTTGGTTATTCTCCTATTGGTGAATGTTTGGATTGCTTAAGAGTTTTTTTTTAAAACTATAATAAAATTGCTTGAGCATTCTTGTAGATGTCTTCTGTGTTTTCTTTTTTTGGACAAATACCTAGGAGTGGACTTGCTAGACCTTAAAATTAAGTATACATTTAACTTTATAAAAAATTGCTAACTAGTGCCCCAAAGTGATTACATTTTATACTATTATGCTACCACCAGCAAGATATTAGAAGATTTACTCTGCATATTTTCCACATTGGTTTTATAATTTTTTACATTAAGCAATTTTAGTGGATGTCTGAAACATCTTCTTAAATGTAGATATGTACAAAACATGTATTATGTCTTCTATGGGCTTAACAACTAGACCAATACCAGTTCCACTATCAGAAAGTTACAATCATTTCTGATATATCCTTTCTTCAAAAGAATTTCTAACGGGGTTACTATGCTCTAATGGCAGCTGGTATGTGCTGTAACAGTAACTTCAGTCTCTCTGGACAAATGGGGATAATAATAGTTAAGTGCCAGTGAGTTGGTTCCAACACAGAGCAACCAAGTATATGGCTTCCAAGGAGCAGTTGGTGAGTTTGAACTGCCAACCTCTGATTAGCAGTCCAGTGCTTCTCCTACAGCACCATACCAAGAGTCTATGATGATCAGGAGGTTATAAGCCGTCCCTGGGTTCTGAATGTCTGGACAACTTTACTTGCAGCAAATACTTCATCATAATCACCTTCATTTGCTACACTTGCTGCTTTTAAAAAATTAAAAACACTCCCAGCCTTTTCTTGCACTAAAGTAAGGCTAAATAAGAGCCATGTGCACCTGTTCTGACTCACCTACAAATTCTTAAAGACACAGTCAGGAAGAGATCTCGTTTGTAGCCTGGGGACAGCCTTATCAGCATAAAGCACTGAGCACTATGCCTTACACAAAGATAACTACTAGATATATAAACTTAAAGCTACTAGCTCTATAAATTTAGAGGAGTCCTGGTGTGGCACTGTGGGATAAAGCAACTAGTTGTTGTTAAGTGGCCCAAACCACAAAGTCGGTTTGAACCACTTAACAACAATGCAACAACAAAATATAAACTTAAACAGCTCAATTCACCAAAAAGAGTCCCTGAACTACATGTAGATTAACACATGGGTCTACAAAAGTTTCTGTTAAGAATCAGACAGAAAACATTTTAGGTTTTATGAGTCACATATGTCTTTGTTGTATCTTCTTTTTAAAAACACAAACATTTAAAAATATAAAAACACTTTTAACTCAAGGACCTTAAAAAGAAACAATTAAAACTAAAATAAGGCCAAGGGGAGGATTCAGCTTGCCAACCATGCCTAATAGAACAGGCATATAGATGGGTATCAGACAATGCGTTTTTAAACTGTCTTCTTAGCCTACTGCCACAAAAGGATCCAAATTCCAATGATTCTCACATCAGAGGCGGAGACTCGTGTGTCCCAGAACCACAAAACATTCTTTGCTGGGATCACAATACAACATGAATTGACTATGTCAGGAGAAAAGTAGATGGGTTTAGTATATGTTGATATGAAAACAGATGGACACACATATTTACCTGGCCAAAGACTGTTCCTCCAGTACTAGCAGCTTGACCAAACACAGAACCAGTATTGCTAGATCCAAAACCTATAAAATAAAAATCAAATGTACAGATGGGGTTAAGTATTTTACTACATCCATGTATTTTTTTCTTAAATGGCATTCAGTTGTGTTTAAACTACCTCACAATAATAAACTTATGAATAAAATGTTTTCTTTTCCACAATAGAGAAAATTCTGAGTAACTAGTCCAAAGACCTTTTTATTGCTAATATTATATAATATAAATTCCAAAGTCCTAAGGACTGAAACCTTCTATCCTACCAAAGCACAAGTGGGGGGTGGGAAGGGCAGAAGGGAAAGCTAATAAAGTGATATAGGAGGGGTGCTTCAAGAAGTTTGTGGAAAAATGGAATTAAAAAATACAGAATTCTCCCACGAACATTTTGAAGCCCCTCATAATTTCTGAGTAGAGCTTCTCCCCACACTTCAAGTCAATAATAATTCTCTCCAATGACAGATACAATATCATAAATACTTCTTACTCCCTCTTTTCCTCTGAATCTCAAATACCAGATTTTTCAGGGTAGTTTATCATTCTAATATGGTTGAAGTAGTGGGCTTTATAAAGAGGACATGGGAAAATCAGGTAGAACTATTTGCTGTAAGAAAAAAGTTCTAGATGAGGAGTGAGTAGGCAGGCGTTTTATTCCATTCTGTCTTTGATCTAGGCAGGTGAGCTTGGGCAAGTCTCAATTCCTCCACCAGGACTGGAACAGACTGGTCAGGTGCCTTTCTATGCATGGATGAGGATTTCTTTAGTAACTCTGCACTGTGTTGAGAATGCCTGTGCATGACGATTTCTCAAGTGCTGACTGAAGAACAGAGGATGCATTAGAGACAGCACTGGAGCTCCTACTCTTTTAAGAGTCACAACTGATAGGTCTTCTCTCTGCCCATTCTCCAGGCCAAGTCATTACATCTTCCAGCATTCTGGCAGGCTGATTGGCCTCTTCACAGGGTTATCAGGTAGATCTCAAAACTGTCTTTTCACCAGTGCGTCCTCATAGATTAACACAGTATTTGGAACTTAGTAGGAGCTTAATAACATTTGCTGAATGGCAAGAAGGAAGTCATTTTCTTTCTAATGAATGATGACCTATTTTCAAAGAGATGATCATTGAAGGAATAAATGAGCAGCTACCATAATCCAGCCCATCATGCAATCATTGATTGTTGTTTTCCCACTAGAGTCTGACTAATAAAGAATTGCCTTTCTAAGATAACCATCAGAAAGCAAACCTGAGAAGAGATTTTCCGAATGCCTTATCTATTGATGACTTTTAGAAAGAAAAGTAGCTGTTATTAAAATTGGATACTCTATAGTGAAGGACTAAGTTTTACTTTTTTAAAAAAGTAAAATTTATAATTTAAAAAATACCATCAAACTGAAAAATGGGGAAAAAATTCCAACTCTACAAATATCAGTATCTGTCCTTCTGAAAAAAGTGCCGAAGGAAAAAGAATATTTATTAGAAGAGCAGTGGACTAAGAAAAGGGGATCTGGATTCTTGTTTTGGCTTTAGCACTGGCACTCTAGGACATTAAATCAGTGACCCCCAGACTTTAGAGTTTTGGCCACAATTACTTCTAAAACTCTTCACTATTAAAAATTTCACATTCATGAGCCATTAAACTACTTGCTATGGCCTTAAATTAAAGATGCTCCACAACCAGTACCCACAATGATATTGACACTTTGATGATTGAGTTGGGGAACATGCTGAGAAGCAAAACTAAGGAGCCACAGTTAGCTCTGGTAGATCCATCCAGTTAGGTCAAAGAAATGAGTGTCTTTTTTATTTTACATAGTTTAGAGATTCTTTTTTGTCTGTGTTCCCTTTTCATGATGAAAGTAATACAGCTTTGTGCAGTAAAGGTTTAAAATAACACAGAACGACACATAGTAAAAATCTTCCTTAAATTCTTACCTGAAGCTTGACAAAAGCTAAACCCAGAAGATGATGCTGTTGTAGTGGTGGTTGAAGAACTACCGAACACAGAGCCACCCTGTCCAAAACTTGGGCTTTGGCCAAAAGCAGGAGGATTGCTTTGGCCAAATAGTCCTCCTCCTGTGTTGGCAGAAGACTGGCCAAATGAGAAGGAGCTGGAACTACTAGTGCTTGAGGAGGGGCCAAAGACATTTCCACTGGTAGAGGTGGGGGTGGAAGAAATGGATTGACCAAAAGTAGGCAGAGAACTGAACCCAGACTGACTGAAGGAGAAGCTGCTCGCAGAGCTGCTTGTAGGCTGCCCAAAGGCAGGTGCCTGCCCAAAGGTTGTTTGTCCAAAGACCCCTGTGGCTGAAGGGCCAAAAGCTGGACTGCCAAACCCTGAGCTGCTGACTGGTGGTGTGGAGGCTGCTGTGCTGGCTACGTTGCCTGTCTGCTGTCCAAACAGGCTAGGTGTAGTGCTGGTTGCCACCTGCCCAAACATGGGGGTAGAGGAGGGGGCAGTGGCTGTGTTGTTGGTGAGCTGGCTGAAAGCTGAGCTAGAACTGACAGCAGGTGGCTGAGTAAAGACAGATGAGCCAGAAGTGACAGTCCCAAACACTGCTGTCTCTGTAGCTGGGCTTGGAGCAATACTGGAAACAGTGTTGACAGGTATGGGGCTACTTGATGTTTCTGCAGTCACAAGGACTGAACCTGTGGTTGTAGTTGCTGTGACAGCAGTCTGTCCAGGCACTGAAAAAGTGGAGACTGGAGATACTGCTTCTATCTTAACATCAGGGACCCCAGCGGTTGCTGGAGTGGCCTCTGCAGAAGGTACTATGAGATTGGTACCAGATGTTGCAGTGGTGGAGTTGCTGATAGCAGGCTGGACAAGAGCAGGCTCTTTTTTAATAGAGTCAGAAGTTTCAAGCGGAGACTGGGGAAGTTGGGCTGACTGTTGCTGCCCTAGAAGTGAGGACACTGATGCTGTGGCCTCGCTGCCGTCTAGCTTCTCAGGCAAAACAGGTGGTGTGACCTCCTCTGTACTTTTAGCAGAGGACACAGGTTGGGCGGGAGCAGCTGCTGAACTCAGGAGGTTACCAAGTGACAATGCAGGGAATGATGTAGGGAGGGCAGTGGCAGTTGTAGCTGACGGTGAGACAGATGGGGTCACTGCACTACTGGTTGGTTGACTTCCAAATGAAAAACTCATCTTGCTGCCACTTAAAGAAGTCCCACCAAAATTGACTGCCCCAGAGGATCCTGCACTGGTGAGTGGCAGGCTGCCAAAAGCACCAACTGAGGAGCTGCTAGAGCTTGTGCTGGCTGCTGCAGGTGGTACTACTATGGTGGAGGTTACAGAGGAGGCCACAGGAAGCACCGGAGGGCCAGAAAAACTAAACCCTGAAGAAACGGTTGAAGTCTTGGTTGACTGCGCACTAGTCATGTTTGCGGTTGAAGCCTTATTGGCTGACTTTGGAGACTCATCTGCTTGGCCAACCCGCAGTCCTGAGAAACTTCCTAGAGTCTCTCCAGCCAGATAATTTGGAAACAGAAGCTCTCCCAACTTTGAAGAAGGAGTGTCCGGCTTGCTAGCGGCTGTGTAAAGAGGAATTCCAGAAGTGGCTACAAGTCTACTGTTAGATGCAACAAACTCTCCTGAAGAAGCCATGACAGTCCCAGTGGTGTGTGATGGTGACGTGATTCCTGAAGGAGGAGCACTTTCAGGAGTAGTCTCATAAAAAGGTTTGCTCACTCCACCAAATGAGAATGCATCAAGTTGGTTTGATTCTTTATTGGTGGGTGTTGCTCCTAGCAAGAAAAAAAAAAATTAGGAAATGGGTTGATATAGCAAAATATGTCCTATCACATTTCCACGAACTCTACTATTAAGCCAATGTTTCTATCCTTCCTATGATAAAATCAGGGATAGTTCACTCTAACAGTAGTTTTATATGAGTGATTCCATGTGGGAACATTGTTGTTGTTCAGTGCCGTCGAGTCAGTTCTGACCCATAGTGACCCTGTATAGGGTTTCCGAGGAGCTTCTGGTGAGCCTGAACTGCCAATCTTGCAGTTTAAAAGGCTTTGCAGTCTGGTGCATTAACTCACAATACCACACCAGGACTCCATGTGGGAACATTAGGTCTGTTTAAATCATCTCACTGATGTCAAAAAGTCTCACTGAGGTCAAAAAGAACCAATATTCTTTTGGCAGTTATTAAACCAGAGATGACCTATAATATATGAAAATAACACTATACCAAAAGAGAACTAAGTTAAGTACTTTCCATTATTTCAAACTGACTCTGTGTGCCTTCCTTAACAATATCCTCAGTAAAGCGCTAGCCCATGGCCTACCTACCCAGGGGCCTCAGGACAGACTAGGCACTGATCCAAAATGGAAGTTCTTCCTTTGTTTTGTTTTTAAAGGGTAAATAAAGTGTCAATCCATAGCCATTCATTTTTACATACAATTAAGGGTTGCTTACTAGTGCTCTACCAGGCAAGTAATGTGACATAGGTAGTATGGCCTCGTGGCCAAGAATGGACTCTGGAGCCAGGCATCTTGCCATTTCCTAGAAGAGTTACTCTATTTCTGGGACTTAGTTTCTCCATTTGGAAAATAAAAGATAATAATAGTACATAAAAGTACATAAATACTACATAAAGATTTAATGAAATACAGTTAATGTCCTCATGACAATGCCAGGTCAAGTACTCAATAAATAAGAGTGACTAAAGTTCACTGTTTATAAACCACAATCAGCAAATTTTAAGAGCTTACTGACGTTTCTAAGTCCACTTTGTTTCAAGAAGTCTGGTTTCCTGGGTACACTGCCAAGCTTCTACTACCACTGTGCAATCTCGAGAAAATCACTTTGTATCACTGGTGCTGTGATGAGTAGTGTATGGTTGTAGACTGTTCTCATATTAAAACATTTACAGAATATTCTATTTCATTTTATTTATGGTTTCCTACAACTACTTTAAGGAGCTCTGCTAGCGCAGTGGTTACAAATTGGGCTGCAAACCTTAAGGTCAGCAATTTGAAACTACCAGCTGTTCCACAGGAGAAAGATGAGGCTTTCTGCTCCTGTAAAGATTTACAGCCTTGGAAACCCTGTACAGGGTGGCTATGAGTCAGTTACGACTCCACGGCACACCAACTACTTTGGAACCCTGGTGTAGTGCTGTGGGTTAATGCGCCAGACTGCAAAGTCAGTTTGAACTGCAAGGTTGGTGGTTCAAGCTCACCAGCTGCTCCTTGGAAACCCTATACAGGGTTGCTATGGGTCGGAATCGACTCGACAGCACTTAACAACAGCAACAACTACTATTTTGTTCCTCTTCAATCTTTTTGTATCACTGAGTTATTCTTCTTTTAGAAAATGAGACCAGTGAGGTGAGCCATGAGGGTATTCTGCCACATCTAGGAGGGCAAAGGTTATGGACAGCCCAAATAAAAAGGAGCAAAATCATCAATGCTTTAAGTACCTCACATGAGGCAGGTTTAGGAAGTCTGCAATGTTTTTAGTTCCTTACTTTCTCTTTAAGAAGCTTATTAAGGAACTTCTGCTGTTTTGCTTGGCACATGGAATACTCTCAAAAAATATTTTGCTGAATAAATGAAAGATGGCTTTTATGCTATTTGTTATAAGGGAAACCTGGAAATAACCTAGAAGTACAAAAGATGAATGGTTAAATAAATCAATTACAACATATGCAATAAGACAGCGACTATTTAGCCATTAAGAGAGATATTTATATGAGATTTTTTTTTCAATTATATTAGAAAATTCTCAAGAAATTATGTTACATGGGGGGAGTGGGACTGGGGGTGGGGTGGGACAGAGTGGGATGACAACACAAGCACATAAAACTCCTTTAGGCAAAAATGCCAAAAAGAAATATGACAACTATAAACACATAATAATTAAAATTCACAATGTGAATTTTAATTATTTTATGTGTTTTTTAAAAAATTATTTTTAAGGAGCCTGCTTGACAGTGGGTTAAACATTGGACTGCTAACTGCAAGGTCAGCAGTTCAAACCCACCAGTCACTCCACAAGAGAAAGATAAGGCTGTCTCCTTCCATAGAGATTTACAGTCTTAACACCCTTAAAGAGCAATTCTACTCTGCCCTGGAGGGTCACTATGAGTTGGAATTAACTTAATGGCAGTGAGTGAGTCGTTTTTTGTATCTTCATATTTTCTTCAGCACGAACACATTTTTACAATGAAAGAAAATAAAACTTAATTACTTAAATTGTAGGACTTGGGGAAGCATTTAAAAATACATTTTGTTTCTTTACAAGTTTCAAATTCTTTAAAACTTAAAAAAACATGCTATTTGGTGAATTTGCAAAAGCATGCACGAACCACTCTTTACTGACATTTTCCTAAGGGAAAAAGACAAATTAGGTTTTAGAGAACTACCTCGAAATGTTTTGTGCTACAGAATTGCCCTATAAACTGATGAAATTTTACACTGCAGACGAAAAAGATGGAGAAAAATTTTAATTCATGTGTTAATTGTTGGAATCCTGATGTGGCACTGCAGGTTAATACGCTGGACTGCAAAGTTGGTTTGAATGGCAAGGTCAGTGTTGAAATCAAGCATACCAGCTGCTCCTTGGAAACCTTATACAGGGTCGCTATGGATTGGAACCGACTCGACGGCACTTAAAAAGAACAACAATTTTGCTGTTAAGTGTCACTGAGCTGGTTCTGACTCATAGTGACCCTGCACAGGGTTTCTGAGAAGCAACTGGTAGATCTGAACCACCAACTTTATGGTTAGCCGTCCAGTGATTATCTTACAGAACCACACCAGGACTCCATGTTAATGCACAGCTCTGATTTCCCAGGAGCAAATCCTTTCCTTGTTCTTAACTGCAAAAATAGCCAGAAATCCTTTGCATCTATTTCCTAAAATGAACGTATTTCTAATGTTAACTCAAACTTACTGCACATACTTAACCAGAATGCAGCAGCAGGTGAAATGTCAGCACATCTGTACAGAAATAGCCTTCACTTGTTCAGGAGAAACACAAAAATAAAGTCATGCAATGCAGAAACTGTACCTTGGGTAGCAGTAAAATTAGAAGCTGGTGTTGATGTGAGTAACCCAAAATTAAAGCCAGTCCTAGGGAGTGAAAGAAGAGAAATTAAAAAGGAACACATCAAAAGTATAATACTGCTCTTCTATATTCATTCAATCTGCTCTTGAGTAATTGATCATTTTTTTAGTGGATGTTTGAATTTATAATTTTACATATAAAAAAGCAACAGAGTACAAGTATGTATCACAGAAGTGACAAATATTCCAAGATTGCTAAGCAAGGAGAGGCATTTGTGGATACAGTTGAGAATGTCTTGGATATGTCCAGTCATCTTGAGGTTTGGATGGGGGCTTTCCAAGGTATAGCAAAGAGTTGGGGCAGAAAAGCATGAAAAATGTATTATTTGGATGTGGTTAGAACAGATTCTCTCTCCAACGAAGTAGTGGAAGATAAATTTGGCAACACATGACGTGGCTGGATTACGGTGAGCCTCTTATAACCCACCCCAAGATGTAACAGCACATCAGATAAGTTCATATTAGTAGAGGAGACAATGAATAGCATAAAGAAGAAGCCTTGACTCTGCCATTTTAACAGAACTCTAAGTTGGAAACATTTGGCTCAAAAACACCTTTCATCATTGCCTTTCTTCTGTCCATTTTCTTTAACTGTGAGTAAAGACACCACATCTAAAAACTTAACACAACTATACATCAAATAGACTATTCACTGTGATAAAAACAGGGAGAACAAACTTAAAATTGAATAAAATGTTTACATGTAAATGACCAACCAAGTCAAATACAGTAAGAATTTACATTTTCTACCCATCATTTATTTCTTAAATGGACAAGTATCATCTAGAACATTTTATTATGTTTGAAAAAACAAAAAACCCTATTCTTTGTCAGCAGGCCTCAACCTAGGTGGAGACATTTTATGTTATAAACCACTGACCGAATGACCCAAATCTTTCCAAATTTGATTCTTGGCATTGACCTACTGTTTTAAAATTTGTTTCAAACTACTGCTGGCACATATTAAAAACAAAATGATCTACAATAAGGAAAACAAAAATAAAGAACTCTGAATACACAATTTCTGCCTTTGAATTACTTTCTAACACTGTGTCTCACAATATGATATGCTGAAGAACATTCAAAACAGATTAACATCAGGGAAAAAAGATTGTGGCTATTATGATTCCAATTACAAAAGCATAAACCAAAGGTGCTTTAAAAGCTTTTCTAATAGAACTGAACACACAACTCTTTAGTGTTAAAAATCTTTTGACATGTTTTACTCTCAGCTACACAGTCTAATTCCACTGCTGTCAGGAAAATAAGCCTTGGGAGCTTTCACAGGTTTCCACAGTGTGTTTGTGAGCCTCCTTCAGCATCCAGAGAAACCGGCCTTCAAAGAACACCAAGGTTACTAAAATCTCACTGGAAATAAAACCTAAATGTTCGAATAGCTATTGTTTTTCATTATCTCCTCTATAGTATGTTCAATTCTCAATGCAGTAAAACCAATTCAATACCACCTCTAGCTCCCAAATGGTGTCAGAATAAAAATTTTAGTTATAAACTAGATTAACTAATGAATTTAAATACAGATCTATTACCCAAAGAAAATGAATCTTATATCCCCAATAAACAAAACAAACAAATACGTAGTAACACATGTAAGAAATGCAAATCTCAAGGGGAAAACATTTGTATTAAGATACTATAACCAAAGTAGTCTCATGTAAATTTAATAATCATATAAATATACCTACTGATTATGCTTCTATTTGACAGACCTGGAACAGTTAAGGTCTGCTTCTAAGTGTCCACTATAGGTAGAAGAAAAATGTTCCCTCTTTCCACTTTCTGACTGTGGCAGCCAAGAATGAATGGGAACTATAGGAATTACAAAAACTGAGGAGCGGGGGAAAGGGCAGATAATTTTTACAACTTAGTAATGAAGAACCTGTTTTGCTCAAGAGATTGAACAGAAAACAAAATAAAACAACAACAAAACCCCTAGTGATCATAAGATTTGGGGACATTATGCATAGGGTTTCTGTTAATCTTCTACAAAACTTAAAACTTTATTACTAACCCTGATGGAGAAAATGAGAAAGGCTTGCTGAACTGTCCAACAGCAGATGTGGTAGATGTCACAGTTGTTTCTGTCTTAGTTGCCCCTGGCCCTGAAATTATTGAAACAAATAAAAACATTACCAAAAATTCCATTAGAAACACCATTCCATTAGTGATTCCCTGCAGAACAGCAGTAGAACAGCGCCACTAAGAGGCATGATTTCCCTTCTGCAGGCCTCCTGTGCATTCTGTAAGTCAGGGACTCATGGAGTCAGCCTATTGTCTAACTTGTGCTCAAGATCTCTGAACTTGATCTTTGGTTCTGTCAGTGTTAATTCCAAACTAAAACATGACAAGCTTTCCTTTTCAGAAAAGACATCAAAATAATTCTTATGCAGTTTAAAGTTTTAAAATTATAGTCTTATGTGATACCTTATCCAGTGAAGCAGTGACACCAGAGATGGAGGCAGAGATGAGGACATGGAGAGATAGAGCAGCTGGACTCTGGACTTGTGGAAAGAAAAAGACTGAGTGCTGGCGGCCAGGAGGCAGGCTAAAAGAATAGCCCTTTGGTTGTTTAAATGATTATATAGTCCTGAGTATTTTTGCGCATATAGCCCACCCCACCACCCCCCCTCTCAAAAAAAGCCCCAGAGAGAACAGAAGCAAATACTTTTGAATGATGATGCACGGAGGGGATTATAATCATTGCAGTGAAACGATAAGCGTAAAACCGATGTTTTCCCATGTAAACTATCACTCAATTCACAATAAAAACTTTTAAAAAAGTAAGTCTTACTACAGATTGGTGGTGGTGGTTATGTGCCATGGAGTTGGTTGTGACTCATAGCAACCCTATATAGGGTTTCCAGGCTGTAAATCTTTACGGGAGCAGAAAGCCTCATCTTTCTACCATGGAACGGCTGGTAGTTTCGAACTGCTGACATTGAAGTTAGCAGTCTGACTTGTAACGACTACGTTACCAGAGCTTCTTTACTACAGATTAGAAGAAAAATTTTTATAATGGTATATCAGACCAGGGACTAGTCTAAAATTTATAGAAAACTACAATACCTCTACAAGACAAAGACAAACAATCCAATTAAAAAATGGGCAGAGGAAAAAAACAACAACAAAAAAAACGGGCAGAGAATATGAACAAACACTCCAGAAAGAAGAAACTCAGGCAGCCAACATACATATGAAGAAATGTTCATGTACAGTAGAGAGCACTGTTGTTAAGTGCCATTAAGTCGATTCCGACCCATAGCGACCCTGTATAGGGTTTCCAAGGAGCAGCTGGTGAGCTTGAACCACCAACCTTGCAGTTCCAACGACTTTGCAGTCTGACGCATTAGCCCACAGCGCCACACCAGGAGATACAAATCAAAATAACAATGAGATATCATCTCACCCAAGCATTAATAGTAAAGTTCAGAAAACCATAAATGCTGGTGAAAGTGTAAAGATTAGTAGCCCTCTGGGGCTGTAAAATGGTACAACTACTGTAGAAGTGGTATGGTGCTGCCTCAAAAAGTTGGAAATAGAAACAATATATGACCCAGCAATCCCTCTACTTGATATATAACACAAGTAGATATATGCACATGCATGTTCATTGTGGAGTGCTGGACTACAAAGTCAGTTTGAACCTCAAGGCCGACGGTTCAAGCTCACCAGCCGTTCCTCAGAAACCCTATACAGGGCTGCTATGAGTTGGAACTGACTCAATGGTACACTACAACAACATGTTTATAGCAGCACTATACACTATAGCAAAAAGATGTATACAGCCTAAATGCCCATCAATAGAAGAATGGACAAACTGTAGTACATACATACAATGGAATACTATGCAACATTGTAGAATAATGATGAAATCTGCAAAACCCCTCATAACATGATGCACTTGAGTGAACCTGGATTATGCTGAGTGCAATTAGTCAATCACAAAGGACAAATATTGTATGAGACCACTATTGTAAAAATTCGAAGGTTTTCATACTAAAACATTCTTCGGTGGTTACCGGGGTGGGAAGGAAGAGAGAATAATTCACTGGCTAAAGGATAGACACATGTTAACTTGAGTGATGGGGAGGACAATATACAAGAAGGAGATTAGCAGAAGAATGATGAAAATAGGTGAAAACACAGAGAGGTATGCAATGGTTAAAGGAGAGAGAGGTAAATAGTGTTGTATGCGGTTCGAAACTACCAGCCGCTCCGCGGGAGAAAGATGAGGCTTTCTACTCCCGTAAGGATTTACACCCTCGGAAACCCTGTACAGGGTCGCTATGGGTCGGAACCGACTCGACGGCACTTAACAACAACAACAACAACACAACCTTGGAACAACATGGACAGATAGACAGGCTGAACAGGTATGGAAGGAAGAGTGGAAGTATACCCATAAATATATAAGGGTTTGAAAGAGGATTATTTATATTCATTGTGGCAAACATGGCTATAAATATGGTGGAGTATTTTTGTTGTTGTTGGTGGAGTACACAGGAGGTAAAACGATGAAAACTTTTTAGATATTATCAAACATGTTAGGCAATGAGTTGCCAGGCACAGTGGCTCAGGACCATAGTCTCAAGGGACACCGTGGTCAACTAGCACAACATAGTCCAAAAAGACAATGATCTACACCCCACTTGGGTGATCTGATGCATTAGACACTAATGACTGTAGACCAGAAGAGTTGTAGGATGACATGAAGAACACCGTGCAGGAAGAAAGCAAAAGGCCATTAAGAAAACAAGAAGGAAAAGATCAAAATGGATGTCAGAAAAGACTCTGAAACTTGCTTTTGTAAGATGCTAAAGCAAATTATGAAGAAATGACAAGGTAAGAGAGCTTCAAAGGGCAGCTCCAGAAGACAAAATTAAGTATTACAATAAGACATTGAAAGTTAAAAAACCCAAAGGGAAGAACATGGTCAGCATTTCTCAAGCCAAAAAAAGTGAAGAAAAAATTCAAGCCTCAACTTTCCATATTAAAGGATTCTATGGGCAGTCTGAATACTGAGCAAATAATCCAAGAAGCTGGATTATATGAAAAAGAATGTGGCATCAGGATTGAAGGAAGACTCATTAACAAACTGTGATATGCAGATGATACAGCCTTGCTTGCTGAAAATGAAGAGGACTTAAAATACTTACTGATGAAGCTCAAAGACCACAGCTTTTGGTGTAGGTTGCCCCTCAATGCACAGAAAACAAAAATCCTCACCACTGGAGCAATAAACAACATTATGATAAATGGAGAAAAGATTAAGTTGTCAAAGATTTCATTTTGCTTGGATCCACCATCAACACTCGTGGAAGCAACAGTCAAGAAATCAAATAACGTATTACATTAAGTAAATCTGCTATACAAGACCTAGGTAAAGTGTTTGTAAGAGCAAAGGCATCAGTTTGAGGACTAAAGTGTGCTTATCCCAATTCATGGTAGTTTCAATAGTCTCATATGTATGTTAAAGTAGTACAATAAATAAGGAAGACCGCAGAAGAACTGATGCATTTGAATTATGGTGTTGGAAAAGAATATTATAAGTACCATGGACTGCTAGAAGAACAAACAGATTTGTGCTGGAAGTCAGGATGGCGAGACTTTGTCTCTCATGCTTCAGACATATTGTCAGGAGGGACCAGTCCCTAGAGAAGCATATCATGCTAGGTAAGTGGAAGGTCAGCCCAAAAGAAAGATCCTCAATGAGATGGATTGTCATAGTGGCAGCAGCAATGGCTGCTCAAGCTTAATAATGATTGTGAGGTTGGTACAGGACTGAGCAGTGTTACATTTGATTGTGCATAAGGTCGCTATAAGTCAGAATCAACTCGATGGCACCTAAAAATAACTATGAGCAAAATATTGAATAATGCAGAAATCATCAGAAAAAAGATGGAAGGAATACACTGAATTACTGTACCAAAAAGAAATGGTCGATGTTCAATCATTTCAAATTCATGTATGATCAAGAGCCAATGGTACTGAATGAAGAAGTTCAAGGTACACTGAATGCACTGGCAAAGAACAGGGCTCTAGGAATTGATGGAATACAAATTGAAATCTTTCAAAAAACTGATGTAGCACTGAAGACACTCACTGATCTATGCCAACAAATTTGGAGAAAGGCTCGAATTTCTCAAAGACTTAATTTTGCTTGGATCAATCATCAATACTCTTGGAAGCAGCAGACAAGAAACCAAACAACATATTGCATTAGGCAAATCTGCTGCAGAAGACCTCTTTAAAGTGTTTAAGAGTAAAGATGTCAGTTTGAGGACTAAGGTGAGCCTGACTCAAGTCATGGTATTTTTAATAGCCGCATATACATGTCAGAGTTGGAAAATGAATAAAGACGACCATTGAAAAATTGATGTAATTGAGTTATAGTGTTGGAAAAGAATATTGAATGTACCATGGATTGCCAGAAGAACAAACAAATCTGTGTTGTAAGAAGTACAGCTAGAATGCCCCTTAGAAGTTAGGATGGCAAGACTTGGACAAATAGTAAGTATCAGTCTCTGGAGATGGATATCATGACTAGTCAAGTGGAAGGTCAGGGAAAATGAGGATTATCTCCAACAAGATGGACTGGCACAGTGGCAGCAGCAATGGACTCAAGAGTAACAATGATTGTTAGCCTGGCGGAAGACTGGGCAGTGCTTCATTCTTTGTGCATAAGGTCACTATAAGTATGAACTGACTCAACGGCACCTAACAGTAACAACAGTCAACTGGTCTTCAACAAAGGGCAAAACACATTAAATGAGGAAGAGACAGTTTCTTCAACAAATGGTACTGGCAAAACTGGAAATCTTTTGCAGAAGAAGAAAACAAGACCTGTATCTCATACCATATGTAAAAACAAACACAAAGTGGATCAAAAACCTAAATGTAAAACTTGAAACTATAAAGATCATCATAGAAAAAAATAGGGACAAACTTAAGGGCTCTGATAAATGGTATAAATATACTACATCAAACTTAACTGAAAACACATAAATGGAAGAAGATGGAATAGATGAATAGGACCTACTAAAAATTAAGACACTTAAGTGTATCAAAAGATTCAACACAAAAAAGAAAGAACAAAACCCACTCACTGACTGGAAAAAACTTTTGACAATGAGGTATAGCAAACACAAGACTACTCTCTTACACTTTATAGAACACTTTAACACCTCATACAAAGAAATCAAAATAATTCAGTTAAAACAAGGGCAGAGGATATGAACAGGCACTTCACTAAAGAAGACATTCAGTTGGTCAATCAACATGAAGAAATGCTCAAGATCATTAGCCATTGTTATTGCTGTAACATGCTGTATAGTTGGTTCCAACCAATAGCAACCCTATGCACAACAGAATGAAAAAATGCTCAATCCTGCGCTATCCTCACAACTGTTGTTATGCTTGAGCCCACTGCTGCTGCTACTGTGCCAGGGTTGGGAGTCCTGGTGTGGCACTATAGAATAAGCACTGAACTGTTAATCATAAAGTTGGCAGTTCAAAACCATCAGTCATTGTTGGAAATCCTATAAAGGATTTTTTATTAACAACTAGGAATGAGAGGGAATAGAAAATTCTTCACTGGATACGGTTGTTTTTAAGTGCAGTGAGTCAATCCCGACTCACAGCGAGCCTGCACAGAGTTTCCAAAGAGCAGCTGGTTTGAAGTCCCAACTTTGTGGTTTTTGGTCCAGTGCTTATTCTATAGCACCAGACAGAACTAGACAAATGTTAACTTGGGTGATGGTGATGAACAAGGGAGGAATGCAAGAGTTAAACCTAAGATGCACAGAAGTACTGTTAACTGATGGTACATGGAAGGGAGTTGCAATAATTCTAATGGCCAGAAGTGTAGGATTTGTTGAATATGGGACTGATCTGTTCTGTAAACTTTCACTCAATCCAACAGAAAAAGCTAAAAAAATAAGAAAATCCTCACAACTTGGCTAATAAACATCATGATAAAGAGAGAAAAGATTGGAAAAAAGTATAGCCATATAGGTTGCTTAGAGTTGGAATAGACTCGACGCCACTTAACAACAACACAGAGGTTTTAATAAAATGAAAAATGCTTAAGGCTGAACAGACACAAAATGTTATTAAGTGCCGGTGAGTAGTTGTGACTTAAGAGTCAGTATGGCACTGTAGGATCAGCACTGGACTGCAACTGCAATGTAGATGGTTCAAACCCACCAGTGGCTCCTTGGAAATCCTATACAAGATCACTATGAGTCAGAACAAACTTGACAGCATTAACAACAACATATATACGTAACATAATATATATATGTTGTTGTTGTTGTTAAGTGCCGTCGAGTCGGTTCCGACCCATAGCGACCCTGTACAGGGTTTCCGAGGGTGTAAATCTTTACGGGAGTAGAAAG
>NW_006408532.1:10808144-10809320 GCF_000296735.1 Chrysochloris asiatica | reverse complement strand
GCGGAGCTGCTGGTAGTTTCGAACCGCTGACCTTAAGGTTTGCAGCCCGATTCGTAACCACTACGTTACCAGAGCTCCTTTAATAAATATATATATATATATATATATACACACACATACATACAGCTAGAATGCCCCTTAGAATATATATATATATTATGCATACATGAGAGGACTTCAAATAATTCAGGGAAAAATGGAGTTGAAAGTTAATAGAATTTTCCTATGAACTCTTTGAAGCTCCATCTTATTTTAGAGTATATGAAAGTAATGAAAATTAACATATACTAAAGGAAAAAAATCCAAGGAAAAATAGGTTAATATGGTAAACATCTCTGCAGAATAGTTTAATGGCGACAAGATTTCTCTATACATTGCTGTGTTTTCCACAGATTTTATGTAGTTCCTTGCAAACCACGTACAGAATCAACTTGACAGTACTTATTAATATCAACAATTATTTTTTATCTTTAAATTACAGCGGCAATTCATGATTGCTGTAATATGGAAATATGCAGAAATTTAAATGTATAATTTATCATCTTCCCTATCATCAATTCTACTGTAACTACTTTTTAATAGTTTGAGGTCTTCAATATTTGTCTTGTTGCTCTACTTCTTTAAAAGGGGACGAGGGTAGGAAAATTGCATGAAAAATCCAATCAAGATCAAACAACAATAAAAAAAGTACCTTCTCTTTGGAGTAAGGGGTAGATTTAGTAAAACAATTTTTTAAATTACTGTAATTATAATGTGGTATGTGTACAGGAATGTTTAATGCAGTATTGCTTACAGTTTTGTTAAAAAAAAAAAAAAGTCTAACTTATTGACAAAACTTAACGGTGCAATCTAAACACCTATTATAGCCCATGAGGTAGACAAGTAAACAAAATATTTAGTATTTTAAAGAAAGAATAGGATGTTTGTTGTTGTTGTTGTTAGGTGCCATTGAGTCGGTACCAACCTATAGTGACCTTATGCACAACAGAACAAAACACTGCCCGATCCTGGGCCAACCTCACTATTGTTGCCACGCTTAAGTCCACTGATGCTGCCACTTGGCCAATCCATCTCGTTGGGGTCTTCCTCTTTTTCTCTGACCCTTCACCTTACAAACACGATACCCTTCTCCAGCAACTGCTCCCTCCTGAAAGTATGTCTAAAGTATGAGAGATG
>NW_006408532.1:10801342-10803369 GCF_000296735.1 Chrysochloris asiatica | reverse complement strand
TTATTTTCTCTTCTATAGCTCTACTTTTTTCCTGTCTCTCTTTTTTCTTTTTTAGTTATTATATTCTTTTTTTCTGGTCCCTGCCTATTTTTAATGATTTTTTTCCTCCTTTATTATTTTCTCCTTTCATTGTTGGTTGGTTGCTTATTTATTCTGTTTTGCTTCCTGGTGTGTGTGTGGCAGGGGTGGGACGTTTCTCCTATTACCCGTGTCCATAAAGACCAGCCACAACCATACCCTTTGCAGCTCCATCTACTGGACAAAAGGCAATAGTAGTTCCTATATCAACTGACCAACAGTAAACAGAAGCCAACACCAGCCAAATCGACCCTAAACTGAGAAGCATGAACAGCAAACAAAAGACAGTGCACATGCTTCCATTTTCTAACTACACCCACAGGAGACAGTTTTTGAGAGCCTAGGAGTACATCAACATACAATTATCAATTAAATACAAATATGACACCACCACAAAGCACTAGAGACAACAGACAATTTTAGCTCACACAAAGAAACGAGAGAATGGCTTAACCAAATGACCAAGATGCAGAGCCAGAAAACTTTTCTGAAGAAAAAAAGGTAATGGAATGAACTGAAACAGAATGTTATTTAGGTATCTTCAAAGGACTGACAGGAAGATACAGGAAAGCAAGGAGAACACAGAAGTATTCAGAAAAATACCATCAGGACAGACAAAATAAATGCAAATTTTCTAACAATACAAAACCTGCAGTTAGAAATCCAGAGGATTAACACTGATTTCAGAGATGGATAATACACTGAAAGGGTAAAGAAACAGACCTGAAGCAATGAGAGATTAAATTAGTGAGCCTGAAGATAAATCTCTAATACTGATAATTCTCTCAATACTGATTGATAAACCTCTCTATACTATTATGCTAAAAGAACAATCAGAAAAACATCTTAAGTGAGACACCATGAAGAGGAATAACTTCATCATCAGAATTCCAGAACAAAAAGAGACAAGCACAGAGAAAACTGCTGAAGATTTGTTGGAAGAAAATTTCTCTAACATCATGAAAGACGAGATGACAAATATACAAGCTGAACGAACCCAAAACAGGATAGAGCCCAAAAGAAAACCACCAAGACATAGCATAATCAAACTTTGCAAAATCAAAGACAAGGAAAAAATCCTGAAAGCAGCTCAGGAAAATTGAAAAGTTACCTATAAAGGAGAACCAGTAAGACTAAGCTCTGATTTCTCAGCCGAAACTATTCAGGCAAAAAGGCACTGGAATAACATACAAAACTCTGAGAAAAGAAAAAGATTGCCAACCAAGAATCAATATACCCAGCAAAGCCATCCCTCAAATATGACAATGAAAATTAAGACATTTCCTGATAAACAGAAATTAAAGGAATTTGTAATAACCAGAGCAACTTTACAAAAAATGTTAAAGGTTGTTCTTTTGACTCAGAACCAACAACAGCAGACAACATCCTGAAATTACCATATGTGACACACCACCCAGAACTCAATCCTGATATGTTGCTTTTATTGTTAAGTGCCATCAAGTCAATTTTGACTCATAGTAACCCTGTATAGGGTTTATCAGGAGCAGTTGGTGGGTTTGAACTGCTGACCTTGTGGTTCGCAGTCCAGTGCTGACCCTACAGTGCCACAGCAGGTGTCCAAATATAGAAGTTTTTAAGGTAAAGCAAACCTACAAGATTGAAAATAGAGAACCAGAGATACCAATGTATAATGCAGTCACTACAAAGCAAAAAGAGGGAATAGTGTAGATATAAAACTTCCAAATGACAACGAAGTCAAGTGGATTTAAAGAAAAAACAGGCTGTTTTAAATAGAGAAAAACATTAATGAACTGCATAAAACACCTCCACATTAAAAAAAAAAAAAGGAAAATTAGAAAGATCTAGTAAACATTAGCACAACAGAAAAGAAAATGAAAAGAAAACCCACAAACAAAATGAACTCCGCATAGACAATCATGTAAAACAATCCAGCAACACCACAAAAGACACACACAATTCATACCTAT
>NW_006408532.1:10794635-10799808 GCF_000296735.1 Chrysochloris asiatica | reverse complement strand
CTATGGGTCGGTACTGACTCGCTGGCACCTAACAACAACAACAACAACAATGGGTTGGACCTGACTCGATGGCACTTAACAACAGCAAAAGTAACATGAGTGACAGGGCAGACAATATACAAAAGGAGGAGGTTAGCAAAGGAAAGATGAAGGTAGCAGGAGATACAAGGAGAAATGCAATAAAGTAAATAAAGGCAATGCTATTAAATGAATCAAATGTACCCATCAAAATAGTGAGTAGCAGAATGGATATGAAAACAGGACACTTTACTATGCAGTCTAAAAGAGACATATCAAAAGATGGAGACAGCCATAATGCCAACAACAGAAGGATTGTTAAACAAACTTTGTTAAGGATTGTTAAACAAACACAAAGGAATACTATGCAATGCTGAAAAACAACGAATCTGCAAAACACCTGACAACATGGATGAACCTAGAGGACATTATGATGAGTGAAATTACTCATTCACAAAAGGACAACTATTGAATGAGACCACTGTTGCATAGAGTTCAAAAACAGTTTTCTTGATACAAGGAACATTCTATGATATTGACCTTCTGTGAATGAGTTTGTTTAACAATCCTGTTGGGTGATGGGGCAGGCACTATCCAAGAGGGAGGTTAGAAAGGGAAAGATGAAAACAGTGGTAGACACAGGGAGGAACTCAAGAATTAAACGGAACAGAGGTAAATACTGTTAACTGATGTACAGGGAGGTGAATGCAATCATTGTAATGAAGCAAATTAAATGATTTGTTGAATTGTAAAACTGATGATCTGCTCTGCAAACCATCATTCAATTTACAAGAAAAGTTTTATTTAAAAATGGTATTTCCATTATGAAGAAATTAGTTAATTATTCTACAGGGGTTTTATAAATTTTTTTTAAATAAACTTTTTCAAAGTGTCAAGTTACATATTTCAAGGAGCTATTTTTCAGGGAAATTTTTCTAGCAAATATATGTCCTTTCCTAAACTTTGATTATTCATCTACAGAAAATGAAAATAAACAGAATATTTCATGATCATCACTAATTAATAAATCTCACACCAACTGCTTAAAACATGCATAAAACAAAGTCACTTCTGACTCACAGTGAGCCTGTATAGGGTTTCTGAGGAGTGACTGGTGGATGTGACCAGCTGACCTTGTAGTAAGCAGTCCAGTGCTGATCCTACAACGCTACACTAGAACTCCTTCTCTTAATTAAAGAGTGACAAAAGGACCTCCAGTAAAGTCCTTAAAAGGAAATAGCATTTATAAACTTTTTCTATAATATTAGTCAGAAATGGAAGCAAATTTCTTAGTATGAATCCTAAAGGACTCAAAGGTCTTTGGCAACTACACAAGTACAACTACTTTGGCTTACACAATAACATGCTACTCTGAGTGCAAGGACTACTTACTGAAGACCAATATCCAATCAGAAGCTTTTAGTGATAGAGAAAGTACAGATGACTGTATTAATAAGTAGAAATCATGCAAAACAGCTGTTAAGGTGTGAAGTTAAAGGTCTCTAACAGAATTTGCTTAGCCATCCCTTGAGAGCATAAATCAAAATAAAAGCCAAAATGCAGTATTGCGGGTGACACAGATCTTTGACGATAATATGAGGGTGCTTAAAAAAGTTTGTGGAAAAATTACACTACCTTTTAATCCTATTTTTCCACAAACTTTTCGAAGCCCCTTTTATATGGCAAATAAGGTGGGGTATCAAAAAGAGGCTACAAAAGGAGATACTGATGAAGATTTCACCTCAAAATTAAGCTATATGTAAAAGCATTCTATTGATTCAAGTTGACTTTGGACAACGTAAACTGATCAAAATAACTATGTTGTTGTTGTTAAGTGCCGTCCAGTCGGTTCCGATCCATAGCGACCCTCAACAGGGTTTCCGAGGCTATAAATCTTTAAGAGAGCAGAAAGCCTCATCTTTCTCCCATGGAGCAGCTGGTAGTTTCAAACTGCTGACCTTGCAGTTCGCAGCCCGATTTGTAACCACTACCAGAGCTCCTTAAAATAACTATGGTGACTATTAAAAAATTGTTACTTAAGAATAATTATGCTTGCGTGAGTGTTGGGAGAGTATGTGAAGTTATAAATCTAACAATAGGACTTCATTGTATCTACTGATATCTTACATTGCAAGAGCTCACTTCAATTTCTGCATCTCTTACTGTGTTTCAAATTCTCATTATGAACCAAGTGGATTTTTTTCCCCTTTAAAAGACAAAAGATTTCAACACTCTGAAATATTCCTCTTTAGACCTTGATTATCTAGCAAGCCACGAGAAAACAATATTACTGTTTCCTTTTAGAAGAAACACTTAAAGGAAAGTTTTCTTCTATTACCCTAAAGTTTTTCAAACTAGACTTCTACATAGTTATTGAAGGGCTCACTAATTTCCTAGCGATTCTTCATCAGCTGAGGTCCTTCAAATATGATCTCTTTGCTTGACTGCTTATGTGAACTGCTTCTTTGATCTAGAACAATAAACTATACTGAAGAGCTCTCCCTTCACCTTTATTTTCATTGAAAGAAAAATGTAAACTGACCTGAAGCTTTGTCACCAGATGACAGCGGACTAGATGCTGGTATGGGTGCAGATGACTTTAGGGAATTTATTAGAGTCCCCTATAATAAAACATAAGAAAATATTTATATTAAACCACTAATCATCTTTTGGAATAGAGGAACATTTGAAATGATAACACATTTTAATGAAATCTGACAGCACAAACACTTTAGCTTAATTACCAAAAACAAAGAGGAAGGGAAAAAAAAAAACACAAAAAGAAGAGAGACAAATTCAAGTTTTCAACACTTAAAAATGCTTACCAAATGTAAAATGCATTGTGCTGGTGTTGCTTGTTATGTGCTGTCAAGTCAGTTCTGACTCATAGTGACATTCTATATGATTTCCGAGGCTGCTGTGAATCTTTACGGGAGCAGAAAGCCTCATCTTTCTCCCACGGATTGTACTGTTGTTGTGATGTGCTGTGGAGTCGGTTCCGACTCATAGCGACCCTATACGGGGTTTCCGAGGCTGTAAGTCTTTACGGGAGCAGAAAGCCTCATCTTTCTCCCGCGGAACAGCTGGTAGTTTTGAACTGCTGACCTTGCGGTTCGCAGCCCAATTCGTAACCACTACGCTACCAGAGCTCCTTAGGGATTGTATCAGAGGGTGAAAATATAATATTCTGTAAGCTCATCACCACCACCACCACCACCAGAAGGAGTCCTTTGTGGTGAACATGAAATCTCCTACAGAATGACCAAATGCCAAACGTTATTTTGAATTATAGCAAACTAAGAAAGTCATGGTGGTGGTGGTAGTGTAAATCTTTATGGAAGCAGAAAGCCTCATCTTTATCTGCTGGTAGTGTCGAACTGCTGACCATGAGGTTAGCAGCCCAACTCGTAACCACTACGCTACCAGAGCTCCTACAAAGGACAGCTGGTAAGGCATAAATCATAACAAACAAGAATGAGGGGACACTGAATGGACATTCATAAGTAAACAGTGTTTTTTTGTGTTTTTTTTTTAAGCCTTATTATAAATTCATTGAGATCCAGCCCATTTCATTCACTTACTTATTCATCCATTCTTCTGTCTATCAAATAGCCAAGTACTATGCAAAGCACAGGGAAAATAGCCATGAATTACACAGACGTTACTCTGCCTTCTTGGAGCTTACAGAATGACAGTTAACAAAGTTAAAAAAAAAAAAAAATCAATAAGTTACCTGCTTGGCTTGGTTAGAAGACACTGTAGTCAACACTGGGTGAGGTGCTTTGGCTGTTGAGTATGGCACTGAGGAACTGAAGGACACACAAAGCATATACTCAGAGAAAGCCATGAATAGGGGAAAATCATACCTATCCTTGAGCCAATTTTCTGTTTTAGATAGGAAACAGGTATCTGGGACTCTAACTAAACATTTCACATTTTTCTGCTTGAAGAATAAATTCTTTAATTAATATGGGGCTTAAGCTTAAAGGTCAAAACAGTGGACCAAAACGTATTTCTCTCTTGCAATCCTAGAGGAAGTGAGGAATTATTACTATTTAAGTAGATATTTTCTTATCTAGAGAGTAAGCCCTTTACTCTGCCATTCCAGATCTTGTGGAGCTAGTTTCTAAGTCTGAGAAAACGTTTAAGAGGATTTTAGAATGTACACAATCTGCTGCCATATTTGGTGCTGCCCAAAGTCAAGCTCTTAGCTTCTCACAGTAGTGCCGATATACCACAGCCAAGAACTGTGGCAGAAGAGAGTTCCATGCTCACTAAGGCAGTACAGAATGTACCCCTGTTCTGGTTCCTTCTTGTACTTTTGTTATAGTCTGAAAAGTGACTAACTGCAGAAAGATCTATTACCATCTCTTGTTAACAAAACATAAAATATCACAGACAATCCTGAACAGTATATTCAGGGGACTGTCACTGAAGTAATTACTTAGTGTCAATGTTTAGCAGAACCTAACCAATCACATGTTAATGCAATTACAGACAACAGCTCTATTCTTTGTTTCTGAGCAGTTATTGCAATCAATTTATATGCTCAAAGTCCTCAGTCAGGAGCAGTTTTGACAAGTATGTATAGTGGCAGCCGATGTCTTAGTTTTCTGAACTTTCTCAGCTTTGGGGAGGATAAATATTTTCTCATCAAAAACTTAACTTGACCCAGTTTCTTTCAGACTGCAATTTAAACACAGTAATAGAACTTTAGCATTTATCTCATATCATGAAGTAACTTTGAGGGGAAAAGAAAAAGATAAGAGTCTGGGTCTAGATAAGAGTCTGGTTCTAACAATATGACGACACTACCAATATCAACCCCAGACTGCTTACCTATGCCTTTATTACTATTTTTTAATATAAAAAGTCAATGAGCCTTCCTTAAAAGAGAACAAACAAGATGGTGGATCGGGTGGAAGTGCAGTAAAGGAGCTCTGCCAACAACAACACAGACTACCCAACCAAGCAGGCTCAGGGGCTGGTTCCAGAACTGCGAACCACATATAAAGGAATATTTAGAAGGTTGGAAGGCTCACAGATGGGGGAATTTGTGGCAGAAGCAAGAAATCTATTGCTTTCTAGTCCGGAATGCTTGGCTGCTCCAGGAGCTGCCATCTTGGGTGAGACCACGCGGGGGAAGGAGCAGAGC
>NW_006408532.1:10783256-10791805 GCF_000296735.1 Chrysochloris asiatica | reverse complement strand
TTTAAAAAACTAAAGTGGATAGAGAGAAATATTTTTAACTGATGGTATATGGAGGGGATTATAATCAATGTAATGAAACAAGTTATATGAATGGTTGAATGTGAAACTGATGATGTACCCTGTAAACTTTCACTCAATCCACAATAAAAACCTTAAATTAAAAAAAAAAAACTTAACTTGAAAAAACAGAAAAACTTAACTTGAAAGAAGAAAGACAAATACAGGCTCATTGCCTGCATTAAAAATTATCAAACAATATAACAATCCTTATTAGCAAGTCAGAATAACCTAGAAACCTTCCCACTCAGGCTGGAAGGTTAAGAGAGAAGAAAATAAAAATGTATTTCTTTTCAATGAAATAAACCCCCTGTATTTTTCTACTGAAGCCAGAGAAGTTGTACATGCAGATCTCTCTGGAAAACATGTGACTGATGCACTGAGATATTCTACCAAGCAGGGACACAGGTGCAGCGTTCTCCTCTCATCTCTGCTGAGAGATCATGTGTGATCAAAACTGTTGGATTCCAAGAAATCTCTAGGCAGACATAGCAGACTGGTTAGAGAAATGGTCTGCACTTATGAGAATCACAAGGGAAATGAAAATAGTTTATCCTTTTTCAAAGACAAACAAAAAAGAAACTAGTAAGAATATGAAAGCAGCAATTTATCTTAACCCTTAGACTTCAATATCACAAATTTAGTACGACTAGATGGCAAATTGAATCATGCATTAGATTCAGCAAAATTATTACTCTATTTATTTATGATTATATACTGTATCTGTTGGGGATTCTAAATCCCCAAATACAGTATGAACACATATGGTCATAGGACAACTCTGCAAAGAAATGCTGTTTGGTGGAATCAGCCAATGAACCAACTGATCTAATCTGATCTAGGAACTCTCCACCATGAGCCAAGAGAGAGAACAGAAAAGAGCAGTATGTTGTTGCTGTCAAGTGCCATTGAGTTGGTTTGACCCATAGTCACCCTGTGTAGGGTTTCCAAGGAGCAGCTAGTGAGCTTGAACCACCGACCTTGCTTAACAGACCAACTTACAGTCCAGTGTGTTAGCCCACAATGCCACACTAGGACTCCAAAAAGTAGTACATTGGTCGGTTCCAAATCATAGCGACCCTGTATAGGGTTTCTGAGGAGTGTGGCTGGTGAGCTTGACAGTCAATTTTGCGGTTCAAACCAACCTTGCAGTCTAGAGCATTAACCTGAAGTACCCCACCAGGACTCCAAAGATCAGTAAAGTATCAAATAAATATGTCTAAAGACATGTGCACAATCATAAGTAAGAGCAATGAAAATCAACAGCCAGAAATATTCAAGATAGGATGAAAAGCCAAATTCAGAATTACCATTTTGGATGACTAATCTACTTTCCAACAATATGGAAATGAAAGACATCATCAGAAATTTACCTTGATAATCTCTGTTCTACAACTGGGGGGAAGAAATCTGAAGACGAGATGTTTAAAGCAGAAAAAGGCATTTCTATTAACTGGCTGATCTAAGGTTCCTGCTCAAAGAAAAATGGAGGCACAGTAAGAGTAGTATAAATTCTTCGAGAAAATAATTCTGAAAAACTTGAAATTCTTTATTACCCAGTGTCTTCGTTATCTAGTGATACTATAATAGAATTACCACAAGGGGATGGCTTTAACAAACAGAAAACTTATTTTCTTAGTTTGTTGTTAATGTTGCTGTTAAGTGCCGTTGAGTTGGTTCTGACTCACAGACCCTGTATAGCATTTTTGAGGAGCAGCTAGTGAGTTTGAACTGCTGATCTTGTGGTTCAAACTGACCTTTCGGTCCAGAAGTTTGAATTCATTGACCTGGCTCTAGGGAAGGCTTTTTCCCCTACTCTCTCCTTCAGCTCTGTGGGAAGTTGTCTCTTCAGCTTCTGTTCCCTGGAAATCTTCATGTGGGTTGACATCAGTCTTTCCCCATCTCTACTTCTTTTGTTAGCTTGTTTTACCTCTTTCATATATCAAAAGAGATTGATTCAAGACAAATCCTACACTAATCCTGACTACTTCATATAATAAAGACAACCCATTCTCAAATGAGATTAGTATGCTGTGGTTAAGTGCCATCAAGTTGGTTTCAACTCAAAGCAACCCTTGTTTGGGTTTCCGAGGAACAGCTGGTGGATTTGAAAGTCCAGCCTTGAGTTAGCAGTCCTGTGCTTATCCTACAGCACCACACCAGGAGTCTAAGGTATAGCGAATAGGACTTGTATCACATATTTGGGGGGACATAATTCAATCTATAACATCCCACCCCTTGGTGTCCCCAAATTCATGACCTTAACACATGAAAAACATCCATCCTATCACATCATCCCAAAGTCAAAGTCTTAAATCAACTCCAAGACCAAAATTTTATCTTCTGAAACATTAAATTCATTATAAGTGAGACTTTAGGCATATTCCATCCTGGAATAAAATTCCTCTTCATCTGTGAAATCTAAAATACAGTTATCTCCAAAGTACAATACTAGGCGAACACAAGGTAGGTATCTCCATTATAAATGGGAGACACTGAAGGGAATAAAATAATAACAGGCATCTAGCAAGTCTAAATACTCGCAGAACATTTTACATCAGTTCTCAAGACTTGAAATCATCCTCTGTTCTTGAACCATCTGGATAATGATCCTGCACTCTAGACTCAGACTATTAGTTATGCCCTCTGGGTTCTGGGTAGAAGCCCCTCAACCTAAGCTTTAGCTCTGTCTTCTAGATCCACTGGGATGGCACCTCTGTTCTCTCAGCTTTGGGCAGCCCCACCCTTCTAGTTCATCTGAATGATGAGTCCACCCTCTCTGCTTTGGCAGGCCTCCTTCTTCTATCTTTTTGGCAGAGCCGCCCAGCACCCTCGGCCATCCCTCTGGTACACCTTAGTGGCAGTTCCATACTCCAGAACCAAGTTGGCAAAGCTCTGACTCTGAAACCTAGGTGGCTGCAGCCCCACTCTTCAATATCCAAGAGACCTTGGCCCCAACCTTTGAAATCAAGTAGGCCTTGCCTTCTGTACTCCTTCCAACAATTCTGCTGATTGCTGAGCTGCTCTAGGGATGAGTCTTTTCTGTTTTGGAGAACAACATCAGATGTAGCTACTATGGCCCACTTCCTGCCAATACTTCCAAGAGGCAGACACATTCTTCCTTTTGTTCTTTCTCTGTCTCCTTCAATCTAAGCTGATGGATTTTCTGCTGTAGCAGGTGGTGGTTGTTGTGTTTCAAAGTGCCATCGAGTTGGTTCTGACTCATAGTGACCCTGAATAGTGGCTGAAGGGTTTGAACCAGCAACCTCATGGTTAGCAATCCATTGCTTATGCTACAGTGCCACACCAGCTGATGATTTTCTGCAGTAGCAGTTGGTTAGATCAATCAGTTATAGGCTTAATCTTTTTAACAAAAGACCGTTTAGCCATGTCCTTGGTAAACATTCTGGGACGCTTGTACTTAGTTTATAAAACAAACATTTCAGAATCCTTTACATTTTGCTTTCATTTTTCACAGTTCATTTTTAAGTCCATCTCTGTTCTCGAAGACCTTCCTTAGAAATCTCCTCTGCCAGATATCCAAGTTCATCACTTATAATTTAGTTCTACCATTCACCCAACATTTTAAGATAATTCAGACAAATTATTTGCTATTGCATAAAAAGCATAGCTTTGTCCAATGTCTAATCACATGTTCATCATTTTCTTTTAAAACCTCATCAGAAGAACATGTTTTAACACCTACATTTCAAGCACCATTCTGCTGTTGTAACCATATTATAGGTTTTTCCTATTGATCTCCTCACTTCTTTTTGAGCCTTCATCAGAATCACCTTTGATATCTATAATTCCACCAAAAGTCTCTTCAAGGCTATCTAGGATTTTACTCAAAATTCTGTTGTTGTTTAGTGTCTTTGAGTTGGTTCTGACCATAATGACCCTTATAGGGTTTTCGAGGAGAGGCTGATACGTCTGAACCACAGATCTTGTGCTTATCCTATACACAGCTACACTACGACCTTAAAACTCTGCCAGCATCTACCCATCACCTACTTCTAAACCTGCTTCTAAATTTTAAGATCTGTTAGAGCAGCATCCCATTCTTCTAGTACCAAATCCTGTCTTAGTTATCTAATGCTGCTATAATAGAAATACCACAAGTGGGTGATTTTAACAAACAGAAATTTATATTCTCACAGTTTAGGCTAGGTCCGAATTCAGGGTGCTAGCTTTAAGGGAAGATTTTCTCTCTGTTGTCTCCACATATGTCCTTGAGTCTTTTATTAGAGTTTCTGCTCCTGGGCGTTCTTCATGTGGCTTGGCTTCTGTCTTCCCTCAACTCTGTTTCTCTCTCTTGCTTGTTTAATTTTTCTTATATCTCAAAACAACCCTACACAAATCCTGCATCATTAACATAACAAAGACAACTCATTTCCAAATTAACCCATTCTCCATTTAGCCACATGGTTAAATTCCAAAGACCAGGTTGTATTGTGAAAATCAGCATAAAGCAAAAATGGAGGATGATCACATCAGATCACAAAATGGAGTATGACAACACTGTTACATAACTGAGAATCAGGGTGTGGCCAAGTAGAAATGCTACCTTAACCTTCACAGTCACCTCACCTTGCACGCTGGTGTTCGTTCCTTCTAGACATATGTTATTAAAACACAAAATAACCATACAAATTTTTAAATACTGCTGTGAATGTGAAATGTCAGATAATGAGATAGTCAACAATTGAGAAAGAAGGCCTATACCAAAGACATAGAGACTAGCATTTGCAACACATACTTTGAGGGAACACAATTCAACCAATAACAACCAGTCTACTTTGGGAAAATAACAGTAAAAATTAAAGACGAAAACATATGATAAACATGAAGATATGCTACAACAAACCCTATTTCAGGCTGACTTGAAAACAGAAAGGTCATGTTTTTCTCTTTTGCCTCACTATGTGATGAAACAGCAAAACGACAAACCTATTCTTGAGACGTGTACTCTAAATGCAATTATAAAACTGCGTTGTTAAGATTAAGAAGCATTAAGATAGCATCTAGGTTCTTCTTTAGTGACCCTTAATGAACTTGAACAAAGGTAAATATTCATCCTATTGCTGTCAAAGGAGTCAATTAATCTTTTCACCTACTTCAGTATTTTAAAGGGCCTGCCTTGAAAAAGTGGGACCCAGTTATATTTTGGTAAATCAAGTCATTCTGAGATATCTTCACATATATTTATGATACTTGTGTTGTTGTCAAGTGCCATTGAGTCGGTTCTGACTCATAATAATCTTGCATATGGTGTCAAAGGAGCAGTTGGTGAGTTTGAACCACCAACTCTGTGTTTAATAGGCCAAGTATTTATGCTATCGAGTCACACTAGGACTCCATGAGAGTTATGTTGCTGTTACTGTTTAGTGTCATAGTCATTTCCCACTCACAGCGACCCTGTAGGGTTTCCAAGGAGTGGCTTTTAAGTATGAACTGCCGAACTTGTGATTCAAACTGACCTTGTGGTCCAGTGCTTTTCATATATGCCACATCAGGGCTGCAGGATGGTTATAGTGGATACAAATTAGGAAAACTACTAATGAACAATGAATTTTTATAGTACTTTTTTTTTTTTTGTAGTACTTTTTAAAGACAGGCAAACAAATAGGCAGGGCAACTGAATAAGAAAAATTGAGGAAACAAATTGAACAAGAAAAATACAGAGTAATATATAGAAAACAAAAGTCATCCATTCATTCTTGGAGTTTCTTCTGTATGTCAAAGGAGATCAGAACTTTGAGCTGTAGTCCCATATTGGTAAATTTAAAGTCTCTGAAAACTCAAATACCGACAATGTCATCAAAAAGTCTGTCAAATCAAAGTGCCAGTTCTTGCATGAATATCTAGGTGCCAAATAAATAATGTCAGTAGAAACTACATTAGATCTTTAAAAAAATCTACATTAAATATGGAAGTAGGCTCCTAGAAGAATTTTTAATGACATAAAAAGTTAAAGAAGTTTCATGATTATGCTGAAAAGGGAAGTCACAAAGCAGGAATGATTTACTTTAAAAGCTAAATTTTCATAGAAAAAAATCTTTAAGAATAGTGATGCTTCCATATTTATGGTGGCTTAAAGGTAACTTTCATTTTCTTCTCTATAACGATCAGTGTTTTACATAATATCTTAAATACATGAACATTGCAATAAAAAAAAACTTTAAATTTGAAAGGATTGAAAGTCTGGGTTTTTTTTTAAACATTTATAAATATTACTATAGTTATTATTTTTAAAGTTGTGCCAACAAATTTAAATTGGTGAAAGGAAAGAAAAACCCTATTAAGTCAATGGAATTACTCTTAACAAATCCCTTATCAAAGATAGCTCAGATCAACCAACTGAGGAAAACCAAGACTGAAAAGTTACAGAAAATAATAAAAGAGGTGCTTCTCATATATTGGTTAATAAACTTGGAAATACCAGACTGTATTTGTTTCACCATGAGCTGGATTTTCCCATTTTATATAATATTCCACCTTTCGGTGGATTTTTCTAGCATTCCCTACACAAGAAATCTGAGTAAAATTCCAAACGTTTCTAATGCACATTTCTTTCTCTTGAAGAGTTCACAATGACCACAAATACCATCTTGGTCTGAATGGCACACTAAGGTCCCAAAGTCACTATCAAGACATGAAAGTGGGCAAGCTTGTTTTTTGACTGTTAGGATGGCCCTGAGACAAAAAAAAAAAAAAAATTTCCTGGAATAGGCATATTGATAAATGGACAAATGTGGGGGAAAAGAAAATGCCAGTGGGCTCATTAAGTAGAGCCACTGGATGCAGTGAACATGGAACTGTGAGCAGAACTAATTTTCTGGGGGCAGCAGGGGAAACCCACAAGACCCATGGCTACTACTCTTGCCACTGGACAAATCATGGACAGCATCCACTAAAATTCCCTGAATACCAATGCTCCTCATGATCCATGATTCATTCAACTGAAGAAGTGTCTCTCGATTTTATCCCAGGCCACAGAGAATGTTGGTTGGACTACATGGATCATAGCTACAAACTGAGAAGAATGAAACAGGATGTGGGTATATTTTGTAAGCTGTGTGGCCCAGATGAGTGGGAAGGAGGCAGTACTTGAATTGTGCACACAGATTTAAAGAAAGGACAAATGTGGCCCTGTATCAATGATCTAGCCCTTAAGGATGATATGGCTCCCCAAAAGTCCATCAGGAGAAGTTGATGGACTCTACACAGAGTTGTTATCTTTTACAAGATTGTTTTTTCACACAAAAAGCAACAGAAAATTTCCAGAAGAAGTATGTCTAAAGAGAGGAAGTGACAGAGATGATCAATGTCAAGATCATCATCGAGCCATCTGTACTAGTTCCAAAGTCTGCATTCCAGAACACCAAGAGACTAAACTGCAATTTATAAATTTACACATGACAAAGTGCAAACTAAGACAGACTTTAACAGATTTATGCAGCAGGCTAAAGAGGCCAATCTCCTGAAAACTTAATTATGTACATAGGATTGGCTGTACATCCCTTTATACTCTGCAGAAAAAATTTTGCACTGTGACAGTGACAATGCTACCCTCTACTGGCAGCTCATCTCTATTACAGAATGATTTATTGGTTTAAAAAATAAGAAAGGAAAAAAAATAGTAACATACCCCACTGTTGCAGAGGGAGTTGTAGGATTATTCTTTAGTTCCTGCACATTTACAACTTGAGGGACATTCTTCAAAGTTGATTCAGTCAAGGTACTTACAGCTATGTAAACAGAGAAGAGAAACATGTATGTTAATTTCAAAATAGGATCAGCAATTTCATTCATATATAAATGAGTAACTTGGCCATGAACTCAAATAGATTGCAACTTATTAGGAAATCTACATAAAGGAAATTTACTCTAGGTAGTTCCACAATAGTGTTCCATGAAATACCTTATCTGACCCATTAACAAAAATCAAGGACTAAGCCTCCATTCAATATAACCAAATGTACTAGTGTCAGAGAAAAGAATTCCCTGCCCGGCTTTTCTAAACAGAGCTAGACAGTGACCATAAATAATGCTGGCTCGTTCTGGAAAGGAAAAGCACGAGATAGAGAATCGAGAATATTTAGATTCAGGATTTCTGTCATTCATCTATCTACTGCTGTTTTTGCCCCATCCAGAACCTTCTGAGGCAGGACATTCCTGCTTGAAAGGACCAGCAAGTCAGCCTGGAGCAGCTGGAGGAACAGAAGATACTTCCTGATGGAAAGACCAGCAGGAAAAAATCCAAAACAAAATGGCAATCTGATCAGCTACTACAAGAACAAGCAAGTTGTTCTCCAGGGAGCCATCAAGGCAAGCAATCAAGTCCTTTCAGGACAAACCCCCCACCATGACTGAAACGCAAAGGGAACACATGTAAGCTTGCTGGTGACCACATTGGTCTACTGGTGAGTGAGAGAGGGGGAAAGGCAGCAATGAAGATACGGGCTGAGTCTGACCACATCCCATAGACT
>NW_006408532.1:10751778-10759651 GCF_000296735.1 Chrysochloris asiatica | reverse complement strand
ATATTCTCCTCCAACACCATAACTCAAAAGCATCAATTCATCTAAGGTCTTCCTTATTCACTGTTCAGCGTTTGCATGCATATGAGGTTACTGAAAATACCATGGCTTGGGTTAGGCGCACCTTAGTCCTCAAGCTGACATCTTTGCTCTTCAACACTCATCCTTGCCTTGTCCTCAAAGGGAACATTTTCTCTTCACCATAAGATGTGAAATTTGCTGCCCTTTACTATGGATAACCTTTATCAGACTAAGAAAGTCACCTCTCTCCTTTGCTAAAGGATTGTTTTTTAAATCATGAATGGATGCTCGCTTTTGCCAAATACTTTCTTTGCATCTACTCTGATACAATTTAGCTCCATTTTTTTCTACTGATGTGACTTTCTAGTTTTCCTAATCTAAATTAGAGCTTAAGCAGAATGCAGTTCTTTAACAAAGGAATTGAATTTTAACTTTATTTACGTTTTAGTGGGGCCTCTTTTCTAATGGTTTCTTAGTCTGATAAAGGTTATCTATAGAAAAGGGCAGCAAATCTCATATTTTATGGTGATGATAAAATGTTCCCTTTGAGATCAAAGCAAGGATGCCCACTCATCACTTATCACTTTTACTGGACACTGCATTAGCGGTGATAGCCAGTGGCATAAGGTAAGGAAAATAAATAAAAGGACTAGAAAGGCAGAAGCAAATAATATCCATGAATGAGGTAACTGTTTACATAGAAATTTCAAGAAATAGCTACAAACATGTTACTGTAACACATGAGTTTAGCCAGGATGCTGATAATAGTCAATATACAAAATCTAATGTATTTCTATATACCATTGTTGTTGTTGTTAAGTGCCGTCGAGTTGGTTCCGACCCATAGCGACCCTGTACAGGGTTTCCGAGGGTGTAAATCTTTACGGGAGTAGAAAGCCTCATCTTTCTCCCGCGGAGCTGCTGGTAGTTTCGAATTATGTAAATGCCATTTTTTTTTTTATGTTGGATATGGTATATAGTATGTATATATATATACATTCTATATACCATATCCAACATAAAAAAAAATGACATTTACATAAATAGATCCACCATTATAATAACATTAAAACAGATACACACTAAATTCTTAGAAAATCTACCAAAAGATACACATGGCTTCCATGCAGAAAATGTTAAGAGAACTTAAAGACCCAAATAAATACAAGAATACATTATGTTCGGAAATTAAGAGATCAACCTTTATGGATGTCAATTCATCCAGGCTGATTTAGAAATCTGATACAATCCCAATCAAAGTCTCAAGTTTTCTTTGGGAGACAGAATTTAACAAGGTAATTCTAATAATCATAATAATACATAAATTTAAAGCACCAAAACACTGGATCAGAAGTTAGCAAACTATAACCATGGGCCTACTATCTAATTTTCTGTATTTATTTAAAACACAGTACAATGCAGTGAATTACTTCATATGGCTCTTCTACCCAGAGTCTGACTCCCATCAAACAACACTTTTGCCCTGCTAGGTTGAAGTTCTGGTGTGGCACAGTAAGATAAGCACTCAACCTCAAGGTCGGTTTGAACCACAAGGTCAGAGGTTAAAAACAACAGGTTGAGTTAGAGAAGGGGAGAAGATGCTACTAGGATGATACAATTCAGTTGTGAGTGTTTAACAGAGTTAACTGTGATTGTGAAAACTTGGAACTCTAATGTTGGTAATTAAATGAGCCATCTCAAAGCAGGAGAGAATCTCACTGCTATCAAAGAAAAGCTAGGAGGGCAATGTGCCCTTTTGACCCAGAGATTCCTGTGTATTATAGCTCCTGGATCCATAGACAGAAAGCTGTGACATTGGTGGAGGGGCAGAGAAGCTCCAGCAGCAGAACCAAGAGCTAGAACGTGAGATAGAGCAGTGGGCTTTCCTGCCCACAAAACAAGTAGAGCTGAATGACTTTGGGTAGGAGGCTTGCTTAAGAGTGGGGTGCCTCTAGGCACTTAATTGGGGTAGCTAGAGCAGAGCAGCTCCAGGCTGAGGTTAACAATGGAGTAGTATGCCCCGTGAGCATTTATCAGCAGTCCTAAAAGAGCTTTGTTGAGAGGCCTGCCTGTGCATACAGCTGAAGAGATGTACTGACTGGAAGGACTGTACCTTGAGCATTTCTGACCCTGAACTGTAACCTGTTAAAGTCCCTAATAAGCCCATAACTGAGTATAGTTGGTGTCTGAGTTCTGCGTAATCACTACAATGAGAATTACTGAACCCAGATGAGAAGTAGAATATGTAGTGGGAGGGATTGTTGTTGTTGTTGTTGTTGTGATGTGCCGTGGAGTCGGTTCCGACGCATAGCGACCCTACACAGGGTTTCCGAGACTGTAAATCTTTACGGGAGCAGACCGCCTCATCTTTCTCCCGCAGAACCGCTGCTAGTTTCGAACTGCTGACCTTGCGGCTCGCAGCTCGATTCGTAACCACTACTGGGAGGGATAGTAGATGCTAATTTTTTTGTACACAGTCAGTCCATTAATTTGCGTATTCTACATGTGCTTTCCCTTTGAAATGACAGTATAGTACATTCAACAGAAACCAAGTTCCCTGAAAACCTAGAATATGTACTAGTTGACCCTTTAAGCAAGTGTGCCACGCCCTGCTCTAGATTGTACAACTTTATGTGATGGTGACATGGTCTGTGTACTTCCCACTGAAGTAGCTACTAGTCACATGTGCTTACTAAGTACTTGAAATGTGGCTACTGAAACAGAGGAACTGAATAAGTAACTTTATTTAATTTCAAGTTAACTTTTATTTAAACAGCTACATGTGGCTTCGTAGCTACTAAACTGGACAGCACAAATCTAAAATCTAGAGGAAACAGTACTGAGATTTATTTTAATATTGTTCAGTTAGGACAGTATGGTATTAGGGAGTTCCAATCAATGTATGGACTCCTGGTGTGGCACTGTAGGATAAAGCATTAGACTGTAAGGTCTGTTTGAACCGTGAGGTCAGAGGTTTAAACTCACTAGCCGCTGCTCAGAAACCCTATGCAGGGTTACAACTGAGTAAGAACTGACTCAACGGCATTTAACATCAACAAATCAATGCGTAAGATAACTGATTTACAACAAAATTAGTCCTGCTAAACAGTAAGGAGAGTCTTTTGAATAGCATTGAGACAAGCAGATATCTAATTTTTTTTTTTAAATGACGTATGAGTCATACTTCATACCATACACAAAAATTTGATTCATGACAAGATAAATGAAACATGGTATATCCATACATTGGAATATTACGAGTAAAAATGAATGCAATATTGACAAGTGGTATACATAATGGATGAATCTCAACAACAACAAAATCCTACAACATAACAAGCCAAAAGATTACATATGATTTCATTTGTTAAGTAATTTCTCAAAAAGGTAAATCTGTAAAGAGAGCAGATCAGTGATGGCCAGTCTGGGGTAGCAACAGGGAATGACTACAAACCAGTACAAGAAAACCTTTTGAAGTAATGGAAATAACTCTAAAATGAAAATGGAAGGTTGTACAAACCTTTAATAAATTTACTAAAAATCCTCAAACTACCTTTATAACAAGGAATCTTATAATATAGTCCTGTGTGTCAGCAAACCTAGCTCCCCTCTCTTGCTATTAGTGTCAGGAGGCAACCCACACCAATAGCAAAACTCCTCCCCAAAGGCACTTGGCTTTGTTTCCTCTGGCACTGCTCCGTCTCCTGGGACAACAGCCTCTGCTACCACCACTTCTTTGCCACTGCTTCTCCAAAGGATGGACTCCACTCCTGGTCCTTGGTTCTTGATGGCAGTAAGATACAACTTTTGGTCTCTGGAATGGCTCATTTTATGCTTGATGGAATGGCAAAGCTAACCAATCAACTGGTTAGGGTTGCATATATCTTATTTGCATGGTCCCACCCCAAGGATACCTTGTGTACAGTATTAGCAAGTCCTATGAAAAACACCTCACATTTGCACAATCCTGTCACTGCAGGCTGATGCGCTGGACTGCAAAGTCAGTTTGAACTGCAAGGTCAGCGGTTCAAGCTCACCAGTTGCTCCCCAGAAACCCTATACAGGGTAACTATGGGTCGTAACTGACTTGACAACACTTAATAACCACCACCACAGCGGGAGAAAGATGCAGCTTTCTGCTTCTGTTAAGATTCACAATCTTCGAAACCCTACACAGGGTCGCATGAGTTGGAATCAACTCCACAGCACATAACCACCACCAATCACTATCCAGTCCTGGTGTGGTGCTATCAGTAAGTACTGGACTGCTAACTTCAGGTTGGCCATTCAAATCCACCAGACGCTCCTCAGAAACCTTATACAGCATTGCTGAGTTGGTACTAACTCTTAAGGTGCTCAACAACCACCTAGTCATTTGGGAGTGCAATGACTCTGTAGAATAAGCACTGGACTATGAATCACAAGTCTGCGCTCCCCAGAATAAAGACAAGACTTTCTGCTGCTGTAAAGATTGACAGTGTCAGAAATATTCAGACAGGGTCGCTATGATCCAGAACCAGCTAGAGAGCACTTAACAACAAATCCAGTCATTTGGTAGGAGTTATAAAGACTCTGTTTACAAGGGTCATCTTATGTAATTCACCACACTGCACCCATAGTCAGCTGGCATCTTTGAATAGGGCACTAATGCCTGTTTCCTACTTCAGTCAAAACCCTACACTGCCCTTGTTTCATTGGCCAGGACTGAGCCACTTTAAACGGATTCAGAGTCCTGGAAAGATGAGACAGGAATAGAAGGCCTCATCTTTCTCCTGCAGAGCTGATTCTTTTTTATACTTCTCCTTATTTTTCCAATAACCTACCAAGAAATTGCAGTCTTTACATAAGGAAAAACATTTTAAAAAATGCCATTTGTCTGTGGCTGTTACCTAGCTCACTAAGCCCTACATGGTTAGAAAAAAAAAAAAATTATGGTACAGTAAGAGTAAACTAAATTTCTTTTGGCTATTTTAATTATCTAGAGACATTTATTGTGGTATAAAAGAAATCTGAAACTGAGTTTCAAAAAGAAAAGCAGGTATTGGCATTAAAACAAAGCATGTTTCTTGAAAAAGAACATTCCTTGAAAATACTGTAAGGGTAGCTATGTGTCATAATCGAATTGACAGTGCTCAAGTACAGTAATATAACTCAATGGCAAAGTTTTTTTGTTTTAAAGAAATTACATGGCTTTTTTTAGCAAGTGTTTTTAGCCATTATTACTTCATCATTAGGTTCTCCTCCATTTTTGAGAAGAAAAATATGCAATCTTACTCAAAATTCCACACAAAACAGAAAAGTAAAGCTGCTCCAGTTAAAGCAGAGGCTTGGATCCCTAGAGTCAACTCAGTCTTCCCACAGTCACTGGGAGCCATTGCATTACAAAGACGACTATAGAAAACACCGTTTAAAAGCCAAAACGACTTGAAGATTCATTGGTATGTACAAATGGCTTCTTTCTCCAATGTCCAAAGGAAAACACACTACTTCCCAGTCTACCCCACAAACCATGTGTTTTATGGTCTATGTGCAAAAATTCAGGACTACTTCTCTTTACCTGGAGCAGTGGATCTTACTGGTGGGGTCTTCCTCTTGGCCAAGAAATTTCTCAATTGTGCCTGTTTCACGGGGGACAGTTTAGCTGCAAGAAATGTAGAAACTTAAACACTTCAGACTGGTTTTCTCCATTTCTGATATCTTACAAACTAAGAGAGCTGAAAGATGGAGCAAAATGTACTTACCTGGTATTTTTGGCAAGGATTTGGTGTGAGAGTCTATTGTGGTTTTTAACAAAGTATTGCGCAGGCTCTCAAGGTCACTGTCAAAACTAAAACAGGATAGTGTTATAAACCAACAAGCTATGATCTGAGAAATCTGAGGGTATGGGCAGCACCCTATCCTCCCCAACAGAAATGAGCAACCTCAACAGAGAAGCAGACCATCTTATCAATGTAACTGATCCAGAAGGAGAGAGAGCAATCTCAACATTGTACATTACCAAACATACCACCAGTGATGCTTCAATAGAAAGGGCATTATAATCTATATATTAGGCCTAAAAGCAGAAGTACACAACCATCTTGACAAGTGTCATGGTCTGAAAGCTTGCACACACAAGCAAAATGAACAACCTGGGCAAGGAAGACAAGTCATTCAACTGAATCCAACCAGTAACAATATCACTACTATTAATTACCACAGAATCTATCATCGAATAAGCACCTATTTCATCAGGCACAATACTTGGTGCTTTACAGACTTAATGCAACACTTCAACAATTGCATGAGGCAGGTATCGTCACTTCCATTTCTTTGGCAAAGAAACAAAATATAGAAAGGCTAGGGAACCAGACTAGGACCCCACAAGTGGCAGATAGCAGTTAAGTTTCACACCTATATCTGAACTAAGACTACCCCACGTTACTCCCCCATTATTCACTCATTCACTGAACTATATTTATTGAGTACAAGAGGCATGAACATGCCCATTTTCCCACAAACCTGTGAGTGCTGCTGTGGGAAGGAACAGCCAAGGGAAGACTCCATTGGGAGGTCTGGTTATAAAGACGGAGATGCTGGAGACTGTCCACCAGGTGATTCAACCTCTTTCTCTGTTGGTTAATGATTTCCCGGTTGTTGGCTAGGGTGTTAAATAGTGTCTCTCGCTCTGGCACAAGCAGGCGCCTATTGAAAGTAATGAGAGAAGAATTATACATAAATGGTTAAAGCGACTTTTTCACAAAAACAGAAACAAAACAAAAAGACCTTACAACTGTAACAGTGAAAAGAATAAAAGAAACAAACAGAAATCACTAGATAATAGAAAAGGGAGATGAGAGTCTAATGCAGATAAAGCCTAATAAGCTAAGAGCTGTCTAGAATACGTGAGGCAGATTTGAAGCAAAGGACTACACTAGCCAAGCAAACACCCAAGAGGCTCCAGCAATGGGATGGAAGTCAAATACAGAGGGAGTAAAATTCATGCAGGAATATACTTAGGAAAGCACAGTGGTTGGGTGCTTGATTCCTAACCAAAAGGTCAGCGGTTCGAACCCACCCACTTGCTCCACAGGAAAAAGACAATCAGTCAGCTTCCCTAAAGCTCCACAACCTTGGAAACCCTACTGGTTACTATGAGTCAGAATTGACTTGACAGCAGTAGGCTTGGTTTGATTGATATACACATGATATTATCTATTTTCTATAAGCAATTATATGGGATAAAAAGAAAAAAACCTGGAAATCTAACGGAGTCAATCATTTTTTCAGACCATTGTCAAGAAACAGCTGACTAAACATACAATTTAGTGTATGCAAGGTAACCTTCCTGAAAGAACACAAGACAAGGGCTAGTGGCAGCTATCTCTGGGAAGTACGACTAAGAGTAGAGGGAGGCAGGTCAAGAAGTTTCTGCTTTGCATTATAAATCCTTGAGTATCATTTGAATTTTTTAAAACTTGGTACTAATTTGGAAAAAATTAAAAGGGAAAAGTATCTAAATAAAAACAAAATGAGTGGTCCTATGGCAGTTGCAAACCAAGTTTGTCAAGATATGTGAGGGGGCTTCAAAAAGTTCCTAAAAAAATGAAATTAAAGGGTAATGGAATATTTCCAGGAACTTTTTAAAGCTTCACACTTGGTTTATTTTGCTACCAACACTAGTCGTGGGATGAAAAATATTCATACTACAAAAAACTTCTGTCTCTGTTCCTCATCCCCCAATACCTCCGTGAGCAATCTAGAGCCAAGTGATTGACTACCTCTGGTGAAGGACTCCCTCTGGTGACAGTTCAACATAAAGTTTTAAAACAGGCATTTCAGCAGGGTTGTTGTTGTTGTCAGGTGCCATCGAGTC
>NW_006408532.1:10733308-10748989 GCF_000296735.1 Chrysochloris asiatica | reverse complement strand
TGTTTCTCTGCTATTCATAGAGTTTTCAGTGACTAATGATTCGGAAGTAGTCTGTCACTCTTTCTTCCTAGTCTGTCTTTGTTTGAAAGCTCATCTGAAACCTGTCCACCATGGGTACATGGCTATAACTAGTGGCAGGCCTGAAACCAAAGTGCTATCCAGATAGAAAAGTATATAAATATAAAAATTTGATCTCTTCAGAAACTTAGAAAAGCATATAAGTAGTAAGTACACGGGGTACTTATAAAGAAAAAGAAAAGCTGGCTTCTCTATTGGCATCATGGTTGTTTTTTTTTTATCTAAGCCCATTCAATATTTAGCATAAAAACATACGACTATCTAGCAGAACAGAATGTTCACACTAATGGATCATGGCATTCTTTCCCTTGTGAGGAAGCAACACAGTTGGCTACAGTGAATTCAGAACCAAGAGGGTAAGCTGTGAAGTTTGTAAACAAGAGGGGAGGGTGTATAATGCCTACCTTACAGATTTATGCTCTGAGTGAGGTTCCTAAGGTTGGAGTACCAAGCCTTTCTCCACATATAGCAATACTCATACAACTGATTAAATTCTGCTTACTCAATTGTAAGCATATTCTAGTCCTGTCTTTGACATTATATTCAGTTTGCCACAGTGAAAAGTTCTCTAAAAAGATCATTTTTTGGTCCAATTCCATAGAGAGAGTATCACATTAATCAAGTGTAGATATTCTTGAAATCTAACATACTGAGGACATATCTTTTTTTTGAGTTTCTTGTGAGTACCTCACTGCTGTCACTGTCACTACATAATGCAACCTATTTCTATTTCGTCCAGAAAATATATGGCATAAAGCCAAGTATACTGAGATAGAAGACTATGCTCAAAGATTTTTCCTTATTTTTCTTATCGTTCCTCTCATTCTTTTAATCATCTATATTATTTAGGAATGCTTTCTCAAAAAGAAAATTGAAATTTACAGAAAAGTAAACAAAAATTCCTCTTAATCCCATCTGAGAGATAAAACTGTTAATATTTTGATAGATTTACTTCCTTCCTCTTTTCCACATTTATACATCCACATTAATATTACCCAATGTGCTTTTCTGGTGTGGCGCTGTGGGTTAATGCGCCAGAACTGCAAGGTTGGCGGTTCAAGCTCACCAGCTGCTCCTCAGAAACCCTAGACAGGGTCGCTATGGGTCAGAACTGACTCAATGGCACTTAACAACATGATGTGCTTTTGTGTATTACTTTTTTCTTAAATATTCTGTTTTATATACTGCATTTAAAGTTATATGATTAATATTTCATGTTTCATATAACTTATAAAGTATACTCAATACAGTTTTTTCTGAGAACATGATATTCAATGGTTATATAATATTCTGTAGCAAAAAAAAGACCACATTTATTTAATCACTCTTCTACTTTTGGATAATAAAGCTTAACTCAATTTTTCATGATCATAAATAATAGAAACACTTGTATGTAAATTGAGTATTGTCTATTACATCTATAGAATAAGTTTCTAGAAGTAGAATAACTGATTCAAAGGGAATAAACATTTGTAGTTTTTATATTTGCTGCTAAAACATCTTTCACCAAGGATAGACAATATCAAGGTGTCCTGGTGGCAGAGTGGGTTAAGCATTGGGCTGCTATCCACAAGGTCATTGGTTCAAACTCACCAGTCATCCCAAAGGAGACAGATGAGGGTGTCTGCTCCCACAAAGATTCACAAGCTTGAAATCCCTGTGGAGCAGTCTGCTTTGCCATGTTGGGTTACTACGAGCCACAATTTTATGGTAGTAGGTTGAATGGGTATAACAGTATCTACGCCAACTCAGGGAGTGTGATAGCAACATAAGGTAAGCACTGGATTGTGAACCACAAAGTCAGCAGTCTGAGTGCACCAGCTGTGCTGCGGCAAAGACAAGATATTCTACTCTCACAAAGATGTAAAGCCTCAGAAACCCCATACAGGGTCGCTGTGAGTCAGAACTGACTCAATGGCACTTTATAGCAACAATAACTCCAACCCAAGGTATATAAAAGACCTTGCTCACTTTTGTTTTCTCTGTTGTTCCAGATGCCGATCCCACTCCAAGTCTAGAACATCATTCACATCTTGGACAGCAAATTTCACATATTGATAAAGACGTCGAATTTCCTACAAGGAAAATTTAAAAGGCAAATATTCATTTTCCAGTAGCTTGTGGTAAAATGTATCAAAACAGTCAAAATAAGTTTGAAATATTTTTAGATTAAGAACTATAATGAACAAGGAAAACATAAGCTTTATGGCATTCATTAAAACTTTAGAGTAAAATGAAAACAGTTTTAGAAAATTCAACGTCTTTTATTGTCACAGAGAGGTGGTAAAAAGCAAAGGGAATCAGAATGAGTATGTCTGCCTAGGACCTCCAAGGAACAAATAAATGTTCTTGCTTAGTTCTCATTTTTCAGCTTCTGTAAAGTAGATCTCAACATGGTTGGGGAATTTTCCACTGAACTCTGGTATTCAGACAGTATATCTATTTAGTTTCTGTTCTCCCACCCATGAAATTAACTGTAATAAAGACAAAATTATCCTACAAAACAGCACTGAAAATCATTCTTAATCTATTTATTTAAGTCATCTCACCAGCTGAGAAATGCTCATTTCTCCTCAAAAACTAAGATAGTATCCATTGTAGAAGTTGAATTTATCATTATTAAAATGCTTACCTATTTAACTTATTTTAGGCCTAGAATAATTTTATTTAAATTTTAGATAAGTGCTACCCTTCATGGCTATGCAACCTGGTTCTAGGAAATTAAAAATAAAGATGAAACATTCAGTTAAGTATGCACAATTAAGTACACATGAAAGACAATGTGCTACACACATGTAAATGTTTTTACATCTGTTCAAAGATCTTATGTTTAAATGTACAGGCAAGTCCCCAATTCATGACAGGGTTTTGTTACAACCACTCTGTCCTAAATCAGTTTTGATGTCAAATTACAACTTTTTTATTATCAGTATCTTTATAAATCCAATCTGAGCACCTGTGGGGCAACATTGTTATGCAGTACATATTATTAATGGTTGTTATTGCTGTTGCGTGCCATCGAGTCAGTTCTGACCCATAGCAACCCTGTATTGGGTTTCCATGGAGAGGCTGGTGAGTTTGAACTGCAGACCTTGCGGCTCAAACCAACTTTGCAGTCCAGCGCACTAACCTACAGCAGCACACCAGGACTCCTGTTACTAATGGTGAGATGGTTAAAAACAAAGAAAAGGTAGAGTCATAAGTGCATTTCATTGTTACTTGAATATGTTGTTAAGTAGTTTCAAAATTATCCTTGGATAACAGTATACATTTCACAAGAGTCAAGTTGATTAAAAAACCATAGCAGTAATCTTAGCTCCATAGATAAATTTCAATTAAATATTTGATAACTTGTTGTTAGGTGCCATCGAGTCAGTACCGGCCCATAGTGACCTTATGCACAGCAGAATGAAACACTGCCCAATCCTGGGCCAATCTCACTACTGTTGCCACACTTGAGTCCATCGATGCTGCCATTTGGCCAATCCATCTCGTTGGGGGTCTTCCTTTTTTTCACTGACCCTCCACCTTACCAAACATGATATCCTTCTCAAGTGACTGGTCCCTCCTGACAATACATCCAAGGTATGAGAGACGAGGTTTGGCCATCTTGGCCTTCAAGGAGCACTCTGGCTGCACTTGTTCCAAAACTGTTCTTTTGGCAGCCCATGGGCACTCTCAACATTCTCCTTCAACACCATAACTAAAAAGTATCAATTCTTCTACGGTCTTCCTTAGTCACTGTCCAGCTTTCGTATGCATATGAGGTTACTGAAAATACCATGGCTTGGGTCAGGCACACCTTAGTCCTCAAGCTGACATCTTTGCCCTTCAACATTTGAAAAAGGTATTGTGCACTCGGCCGTCAGTTTGTCGTACTGTGGTGGCGGCTTGTGAGTTGCTGTGATTCTGAAAGCTATGCTACCGGTATTTTAAATACCAGCAGGGTCACTCATGGTGGACAGGTTTCAGATGAGTTTCCAGATGAAGACAGACTAGGAAGAAGGAGTGACAAATGACTTCTGAATATTTAGTCACTGAAAACCATATGAATACAAGAGAAACACTTGACGACTAGGGGTGCTTGTTTTCTTTGAACACTTCAGATGTGACCCACCTCTGTGCATTCACTTATCTGATTTTTTTTTTTTTTTTTCATAGAATGACCTACTGCAGCTTTTGTTTATGGCTTTTCCAGCCAAGGGTCTTTTAAGGATCACAAAATGATTGGCTGGGACTATGCAAATAAGTGTGTAAAGCTTGCAGCAATTAGACAGCAATTATGCAAATAATGAGTCCTGGTGTGGCGCTGTGGGTTAATGCACTGGACTGCAAAGTCAATGTGAACTCCAAGATCAGAGGTTCAAGCTCACCAGCTGCTCCTCGGAAACCCTATACAAGGTTGGATGACTCAGAACTGGACAACACTTAACAACAACAACAATGCAAATAAGGTGCCTGTGGTCTACCAAAGGATTTGGTCAGTTTTGCAGGTTTAAAAGAGTCAATACCAGGGATCCTCAGCCAGAAGCAGAGTATGTCCTTGGTGCTGAGATCCCTGGTGCTGAGAACCTCCTAGAACCAGAAGCTTTAACACTGAAGACTATGAGAAACGACGAGAGAGGTACATCAAGAGCAGCAGTGGCACAAGTGGCAAGAACCATAACACTGGAAGACAGCTGCAATGGAGCTTGCCAACTTACAGAGCTAAAGAGCTACACCTGCCCAAGCAGACCAAAGGTCAAGCCCAAGCAGGGCCCAGCAGCAGAGGCTGAGGGCTAGGTCGGCCTGTGGTCACAGCTGAAAAGAGCCTGTTCTAATTGAAGAACCGTATCCTGAGTGAATCTCGTTACTTCCAAGTTGATCCTGGTCCTGAATTGTAACCTGTTTCTTCCCTCATAATCTTGAGCACAGTCCGTGAGTTCTGTGTGGCCACTGCAACAAATGACCAAACCCAGTCCAGTAGAAGGTAGTTATATGTGAAGGGGAGGAAGGAACACAGCTGGTGTCAGAATTTGTAAAAGAACAAAGGTTAAGAGAGTGGAGGTGTATGTCTGATCTCCACCTCATATTAATCAGCCTTGAGCTGATCTGGATGGGAATTTTCATCATCCTCTCCCCCCCCTCAATGATTTTAGACAATTTCTGATACCACTACTACCGATTTTACCTCCCAACTTTGTCTACCAGCAAAAATCAACTTTTCTTTTCAAGTCTACCACAAAAGCCTCTTTTCTGTGACTTAACTGCTGTCACATAGCAACATATCCAATATTTATCTGCTCATCTTTCATTACAGTTATATGATCCATCTCTACTAGCTGTAGTATAGTGGATGAAAGGTAGACTCTGAAGTCAGATTGCCCATGTTAAGGCTCCAGCATTCATCAGTGGTAAAACTAGGGTCATTCCAGTATGTTTCCTCAGTTATAAAGAAGGAAATAAATAAACAAACATGTGAAAAGTCCTTAGAACAGTGCTTTGTACATAGTTAGCACTAACAAATGTTACCTATTACTATCTATTTCATATTATCTACAGTGAGAGATTCCCTTTCAAAGATATTTTCCTCCAAAAGCTGTATGCTTTTCTTTTGGCTACAGAGCAAGAAGTGATAAAGACATGTAGAAAGAATGTGTAACTGGGATGCACCGTGGAGTCTGTAATCTGATGAATGAAAGATTAGCTAAGAGCATCAACATCTACAGTAAAAGAAGGGCTGCTGAACACAGCAGGGGTTCTTCAACCTTTCTAGCAGGAAGGACCACTTCTTTATTTTTTTCTACTTTGAATTAAGTTTACTGAGTGAAGGGCGGAAATAGTAGAAACAGTAAAGACAAACTATCATCACAGGGACTAGGCAGACACACTACATGGACCCTCTACAACAAACAGACACAAGAGACAAAATGAAACAGATGAAGATCCTTGAACCCAGAACTTCAGAGAAAAGGTTAGAGAACTGGACTGAGTGCATGTCAGGAGAAGAACCTAAGCAGGGGCAGAGACATAGGAAGACAGACTGGTGAACGGCACAGCCATCTTAAGAGCAGTTTTGGCAACAGAAGGTGGCCTGGCAGAGTAGATTCACAGATAAGACGGGAAAGGTGTGATTCCTTCTTTTTCCTCCACGCTCCCCTGGTGATCAGAGGTGAGGTCACCTCCAACCTTCCTCCACTCCCAGCTCAGATCCTCCTCCCTAGAAGTTTGGAGCCATGCCAGTGTGAGGCAGGGGTCGGCGGTGCTGCTTCAGCCCCCAGCTACCCTGTGGTCCTAACAGACACTGAAACCAGCTACATCAAGGGCCTTCATGTGCCCTGAACATAGATAAGGAGGCTAATAGGAACCCCATCTAAGGCCAAGACTTCTGCTCTCACATCCCTCCCACGTCCATCTCCTTGAGCTGCTCAGCTTGCAAGAGCCCCCAGAGTTCTCCTCTCTAGGTTCAACAGCTACACTGTATTTTTTGGTTTGGGGTTTGTGTTTTTATCTTTTCTTGTTTGCTTATTCTTTCTCTTCCTTCTTCTCTCTGTCCTTTCCCTTGAATTTTATTCTATCTCTACTATTGTCCTTTTTTTCTGCTCCTTCTGATTTCCCATCTTCTTTTATTTCCCTTTTGATCTTTCTTTAAGGAGCTTTGGTAGTTTAGTGGGTTACAAGTCAGGGTGCTAACCTCAAGGTCATTAGTTCAACTATCAGCCATTCTGTAGGAGAAAGATGAGGCTTTCTGCTCCTGTAAAGATCTGCAGCCTCAGGAACCTTATACAGGACCACTGTGAGTCAGAAATGACTTCATGGCACACCACCACCACCATACACTCTTTGTCTTTTCATCTTCAATCTGGGGTGTCTAAATTTTTTTCCTTCCTCTCTTATTTTTCTCTTCTATAGCTCTATTTTCTTGTCTTCTCCTCTTTTTCAGTTATTAAGTGGCTTTCTTTTTTTTAATTTTTTCCTTTTATTTTTTTCACTTACAGCTCCATTTCGATGTCCCTTTTATGTCTTTATAGTTGGTCCTGTGTGTCGTCCCCCACCCCATGGTTGATGCCTGTTTTTCTCTCTAGTTTTTCTCTTTATTATTTTATCTTTTCATTGTTGGTTCCTCATTTGTTTATTATCTTTTGCTTCCTTGTCTATGGGGGTGGAGGTTTCCCATCCAACAGGAGATAGCAACCTTGCCCATACAGATCAGCCACAACAGTACCCTCTGCAGCTCCACCCATTGGGCAAGAGCCAGTACCAGCCACCATGCCATCTGATCAATGACAGATAACAGCCAACACCAGCCAAACCCACCCTAAAATGAGGTACATAAATGGCAAACAAAACCAGTATACACGCTTCTATTCACTAACTGCACCCACAGAAGATGATGAGAGCCTGAGAACAGACCAACATACAATCCTCAACTAAATACAGACACGACAATCCCAAAATGCCCCTGAAACAGCCAGCAATTTTAGCTCACATGAAGAAACAAGAAAGAGTGGCTCAAACAAATGACCAAGATGCATAGACAGAAAACATTTCTGAGGAAGGAAAAGTAATGGAACTAACTGGAAAAGAATTCAGAAGCATGATAATTAGGTACTTTCAGAAGACCAATATAAGGATCGACGAAAGCAAGAACACAGTAAAAACTTGAAAAGAATTCAGGAAAACACTACAAGAACAAACAGACAAGATAAATGCAAAATTTGAAACAATACAAAACCTGCAATTAGAAATCTAGAAGATTAAACTACGATCTCAGAAACAGACAGTACATTAAAAGAGCAAAGAAGTAGATGCGAAGCAATGGAATCCTGAATTAGTGAACTTAAATATAAATCTCTCAATACTATTATGCTAGAAAAACAATCAGAAAAAAGAATGAAAAAAAATCTGAAAAGTCTTAAGAATTATGTGGGACACCATGAAGAAGAGTAACTTACAAGTGATTGAATTCCAAAACAGGAAGGGACAATAAAAATCACAGAAAAAATTGTCAAAAGAGTTGTGTGAAGAAAACTTCTCTAACATCATGAAAGACAAAAAGATACTGAAGTAGCTAAATGAACTCCAAACAAGATAGACACCAAAAGAAAATAATTAAGGCATATCATAATCAAACTCTCTAAAACGGAAGACAAGGAAAAAACCTGAGAGCAGCTTGGGAAAAACAAGAAGCTCCCTACAAAGAACTAATAAGACTAACTCTGATTTCTCAGCAGAAACCATGCAGGCAAGAAAGCAATGCGATGACATGTACAAAACTCTGAAAGAAAGAAAAAACCAGCCAACCAAGAATCATACACCCAGCAAAGTTGTCCCTCAAATTCAATGGCAAAATTGGGACATTTCCTGATAAACAGAAATTAAAGGATTTGTAATAACGAGACCAACTTTACAAAAAATGTTAAAAGGTGTTCTTAGAATTGAGAAACAACAACAGCAGACAATAACCTGAGATGACATGACAACACCATCCAGAACTCAATCCAGATATGTTGTTGTTGTTGGGTGCCACTGAATCGGTTTCAAGTTGTGGCAGCCCCATAAAGGGTTTCCAAGGCTTTAAATCTTCGAGGGAGCAAAAAGCCTCATTTTTCTCCTGTGGAGTGACTAGCAAGCTAGAACTGCAGGGCACTGTGGGGTTGTTGTATCTGTATTTAGCTGAGGATTGTATGTTGGTCTGGAGCAGACCTTTTGGTTCATGTTCCAGTGCTTATCATATAGAAGTATTAGAAGTTTAAAAGTCTATAAGACTGAAAACAGGGAACCAGAAAATTCAATTTATAATGATATCCACTACAAAGCACAAAAAGGAAATAGTGTAAATATAGAACTTCCAAAAAGCACAGAAGTCAAGTAGATTTCAAGATAAAACAGATGGTTTTAAATAGGGAAAAATATTAATAAATTGCAGGGTAACCTCAAAGAAAATGAATATAGCTGTACATCAAAATAAAAAAAAGAGGAAAATCATTAGTAAGCATTAATACAACAGAACTGAAAATGCAAAGAAAATCCACAAACAAAATGAACTTAATGCAGAAAATTATGTGGAATAAAGAACCCAGCAGCATCACAAAAAACACACCAAAAAATTACAACAATTAGTTTATACCTAAAGGACTTCTGGTAGCGTAGTGGTTACAAATCGGGCTGCGAACCTTAAGGTCAGCGGTTCGAAACTACCAGCCGCTCCGTGGGAGAAAGATGAGGCTTTCTACTCCTGTAAAGATTTACACCCTCGGAAACTCTGTACAGGGTCGCTATGGGTCGGAACTGACTCGACGGAACTTAACAACACAACAACATTGATAATTACACTGACTACAAATTACACTGACTACAAATAGATTAAGGAGCTCTGGTAGTGTAGTGGTTACGAATTGGGCTGAGACCTGCAAGGTCAGCAGTTCGAAACTACCAGCCGCTGCCCGGGAGAAAGATGAGGCGATCTGCTCCCGTAAAGATTTACAGCCTCGGAAACCCTGTTCAGGGTCGCTATGGGTAGAAACCGACTCAACGGCACTTAACAACAACAACAACAACAAATGGATTAAATGTGCTAGTCAAAAGGCATGAAGAGCAGAATGGCTAAGTAAATAGGATCCTTCAATATGCCGTCTACAAGAGACATATCAAAAAGATGGAGACAACCTAAATGCCAATCAACAGAAGAATGGTTAAACAAACTTTGGTACACATACATAATGGAATACTACAAAACGTTAAAGGATAATGATGAATCTATGAAACACCTCACAAAACGGTTGAACCTAGAGGACATTATGCTGAGTGAAATTAGTCAATCACAAAAGGACACGCATTGTATAAGACCAATGCTATAAAAAGTTAGAAAAGGTTTTCATTTTTTTGAAACACCCAGAAGAGGCAAATTGACCAAAGTTTATTAGTGGTTACCTGGGGCTGGGAAAAGAGAGAAATGGGGAAGTATTGCTTAAGGGATATTGCATTTCATTAAGGGTGATGAGAAAGTGCAAAAACAGTGGTCATGGTTGTACAATATAGGGAATATAAATAAGGTGACTCAGTTGTGTATGTTTAAAAAGCAATTCCTAGAAGAAAGAAAAGGAAAAAAAAGAGTAATCTGATGCAATTTGATGAATTTAACCTACACCTATGGATGCAGTAGCTCAAAAGAGGGAACAAATCTTTACAGCGAGGATCATTCCCTCCGTGCTCCCCCATACACAGAGTAGACAGGGATGGGCAACTTCGACATTGGCTAACCAAAATGGTGGGGCTACAAAGGCAAGAAGTGACTGGCTTACAAACTTTCAAGAGGGAGCCTAGATCCAGAGGGCGGAGAGGAAGGTATAATCTCCATTGAATAGTATCCTATCTGTCTAGGCAGGGCTGATGAAAGGAAATGCAGATAGGTCTCTTGTGATACAATAGTGAACAATTGTTATCAGGACTGATTGTGAGGGTTGGAAATGTAAAGGTAGACGTTTTGTAACAACAGGAGGGGAGTGATTAACTTTGCAGTCTAGGAGCGGAGGTCCCTGGGATCATCAAGGGAGAAGAGCGGAGAGCGGAATCCTACCCAGAGAAGCAGTGATGCCTGAGATGGAGGCAGAGACGATGACATGGAGAGATGGAGCAGCTGGGGACGTTAGATCCAGTGAGGGAGAGGGGCTGTGTGCTGACAACCGGGGGGGCAGGCTTGTAGTATATACCCTTTGGTTGGTTGATGATGTATGGAGGGGATTGTAACCATCGTAATAAACAATATACGATGGGATGAATGTAAAATTAATGTTCTCCCATGTAAACTATCACATAATTCACAATAAAACATTAAAAAAAAAATTAGTCTGCTATATTTGGTGAAACATTTAATTAACTCACCCCTAATGTGATGGCTAAGGAACTCTGATAGCGTAGTGGTTAGGAATTGGGCTGCGAACCTTAAGGTCAGCAGTTCGAAACTACCAGCCGCTCTGCAGGAGAAAGATGGGGCTTTCTGCTTCCGTAAAGATTTATAGCCTCAGAAACCCCGTACAGGGTCGTTATGGGTCGGAACCAACTCAAAGGCACTTAACAGCAACAACGTAATGGCTGGAGTCCTGTTGTGGTGCTGAGTTAATGCGCCAGACTGCAAAGCTGTTTGAACTACAAGGTCGGTAGTTCAAGCTCACCAGTCACTCTTTGGAAACCCTATACAGGGTTGCTGTGGGTCGGAAGCAACTCAATGGCACTTAACAGCAACAATAACAATGTGATGACTAGGAGTTCTGGTGTGGCGCTGTGGATTAATGCACCACACTGTAAAGCTGTTTGAACTGCAAGGTCGGCAGTTCAAGCTCATCAGCTGCTCCTTGGAAACCCTATGCAGGGTCGCTATGAGTCGGAATCGACTCGACGGCACTTAACAACAATGTGATGGCTGGAACTGTGGTTACCTTGGTAGGGTCAGACCAAATGATTTCGTGGGCCTTATACAGCCCGCAGGCCGGACATGCCCCACCCGATATCGACCATCAAACTCCGAAGTGAGGAAGCCCAGTGCTGCTCTCCAGGCAAACCTCCTTACCAGTATCTAAGCAAACGTGAGAGGGGGGAAGATGACCCCTCTAGAGACTTAAAGATCTATGAGGATTTGAGATAATGATTTTGGGTGAACTGATACATGGAAAACAAAAACCAGATTTGGCTAAAACAAAGAATAACTAAGAATTAGTGAAAACACTAACTTCATTGAAGTATGATATACAAGAAAAGAGCCCAGGCAGAGAGATGCTTAAATTCTGGTTCTACTTATACTAAGGAGTCCTGGTGTGGTATAGTGGGTTAATGCACTGGACTGCAAAGTCAGTTTGAACCACAAGGTTGGCAGTTCAAGCTTACCAGCTGCTCCTCAGAAACCCTATACAAGCTTGCTATGGATCCAATGGCACTTAACAACAACTTATACTAACAACATTACCTTGGAAAAGCTATTTGGCTTATGAGGCTCAACTTTCTTATCTTTCCAATGGGATCAGTATCCTACCTTACAGACCAGTTGGTATTAAAGACAAGAAATAATGTATTTTAAAAGCTCATAATAGAGTACCAAGGCACTTGATAAATAATACCATTTCAATAATTATTCTTGATGACTGAATTTATAAATGTATCTTTTTCAACAGAGTATCTCTATCAAGCTTAAGGTTTAATATAGGAATTCTTAAAATACTTATGGTGGTCATGTGCCACCAAGTTGGTTCCGACTCATAGCAACTCTGTATAGGGTTTCCAAGGCTGCAAATCTTTTTGGAACAGAAAGTCTTATTTTCTTCCACAGATCAACTAGTACATTTTAACTAGTGACATTGCTGCTAGCAGCCCAAGCTCATAACCCACATTACCAGGGCTCCTTAAAATAGTAATAGTAATGAAAAAATTAAATGGAAAAGTATGCAATTTTCTTTTCCAAAGTTAAGTATATCTATAGAAAATGTTGTGTAATATTAATAGGAAATTAATAACTTCAAATCAATATCTAACAAAGAAAATAGCAAGCATTGCAATAGCTTTTGTTTCTAAATACCCTTCTTTAGATACATTTTCCTACCTGGAGTTGAGCTTCACTTTTGGGATCCAGTGGTCTCTTGTAAATTAAATGTAGATATCCAGAGTCACAATTTCTTTCATTTTGTTCTCTGGCTTCTTCAACACCAGCAAAGCCCTCAAGTAAAGTTGTTTTCAGGGCACTTATATCAGCATGAAGAGACTGGAAAAGGATAAGAAGATACTTACAAAAAACTGTCTAAGAAATAAAACCTTTCTATCCAGACCAAAGAATGTGGTGTTTATCAAATATTTAACATAATAAACAAATTTATACTTAATAATCAGATAAAGAAGAAAATCGGTGTTTGGAAAGACACTAGTTTTGTTTCTTCCTCATTAAAAAAACAACAACAACTATTCTAATGATAGAAAACACAGATAATAAGAACCGAGAGTACTCACAATAAACCTACTAATGCTTGGAGAACTTTCCTCTTTTTCAAATGTTATTTAAAGCCAGAGTTCTGGAGTCAGACAGCCTACACTAGAATCCTGGCACATTGCCACTTGCTAAATGGCAGATTTAGGGCAAATTATTTTACCTCTTTTAGCTTTTGTTTCCTCACTTGCAAACCAGAGACAGTAATACTACCCATCAAATGAGGAAGTTATAGGGATTTAATGAGATAACACAGGTAAAGAGTTTGTTAGATGCCGTCAAGTGGATTCTGACTCACAGCAACCCAAAGCACAACAGAACAGAACATCGCTTGGTCCTGTGTCATCTTCACAATTGTGGTTACAATTGAGCCCACTGTGTCAATCTATCTTGTTGGGAGTCTTCGTCTTTTTCACTGACCTTTTTACTTTACCACGCATTTTATATTTTTGAATATTACAAATGTTAAGTCAAAACTCCAAGAAAGTGTACTCAGAAAAGTCTCCCCCCACCCCCTCCTTCTGCTCTGTTCCAATCCTGCTAATTAGGGTAGTGGTGGTTGTGTGCCTTCCAGTTGGTGCTGACTCAGGAGCCCCTGCATAGGATTTTCGAGGCTGTAAATCTTTCTGGGAGCAGAAAGCTTCATCTTTCTCCCATGGAGCGACCGGCAGATTCTTTAGCAGCTGAACTTGTAACTACTACATCACCAGGGCTCCTTCCCCACCATAGATAATTATTTTAGTTTCTAGTTTATCCTTCTTTGGTTTTTTTGCAGAAATAAGGAAATAAAACACACACATATATCTCTAAAACAGAATAGCTAGCTTAACTTGCCCAAAGTCACATAATTTAATAAGTGCTGAAGGCAGAAATCGAACTCAGGCATTCCTAAGCAAATTACTCATCCATATGTAAACAACACTGGTGGTCCCTGAAGAGATAACTGTTCATGAAGTACTGCTGTTGTGTGATAAAGTACCGTCAAGTTGGTTCTGATTCATAGCGACCCTTGAATAGGGTTTCCAAAATGCAGCTGCTAGGAACGGCTATGGTATATTTTAGGCAGAGATTAAATGTGGCTATGGTGGAGTCAGGGAGTGGACTAATGAAAATGAGGATGGAGACAGAGGGCAAGCAGAGCCAGGTCGTGCAAGGCCACAATAAGGAGTTTCTAAGTCCTGCTGTGGGATTGACTGTACGATAAGCATTGATCTGTTAGCCACAAGGTTGGTGGTTCAAATCCACCAGCTGCTCCTCAGGAACTCTCTAACAGAGTCGCTATGAGTCTGAACCAACTCCATGGCTCTCAATAACAACAATAATGTTGGAAAACTGACAGTTTTAAGTTTTAATGACTATTTGATGCTCTTGTGGTTAGCAGTCTAGGGCTTATCTTACACACCACAGCAGAAGATAACACTTTTTATTAATGCAATTCAACTTACAAAAAACGCCAACAATTACAAACCTCTGTGGTCTCTTTAATCTCCAAAAGAAAGGTGTGCAAGTCATCTGATTCTGTTCGCAGCATCTTCATCTCCTCAGCAGTACCCACTTGGAAACAGGCTTTGGAAGTTCGGGCTTTCAGCTCTTCCAATTCCTTTTGAAAGTGGGTAATCTGCGGAATCCACAAATGAAGAAACAACTTAGTGGAAATGTAACTGGTAACTGATGGTACTTACTCCTGGGACAAACTAAGCTTCAATGCTGGAATAAGGTGGTCATTAGGAGTCTGCACTCAGAACTATGGTCAGAGCTATTTCTGAAAAACAACTATAGAGAGCAGAACTTACCTCCTCTCCAATTCCAATCATCACTGGATCTGATTCTTTCCACTGATGTCCCTGCTTTTCTGAAACCAGAGGCTGAAGTGATTTCGCCTAAAATGGAAGGCAGAAGGTTGTAAAGTGTATTCTATACTCCAAGCCTGGCTTCTTGCAGCAATCAGATCAGTGCCTATCTGAGCTGATAACACCCTCATAATACAGTCACGGTTCCACCAGTCATTCTTCTGAACATATTTTTATTAGGTAGCCAACTTTGTAATGGCACATTCAAGTGGTGATAAGTGGTGAACAAAGATAAGGCCCCACTCTCACGAAATGTATCTTCTACTGAGGCAAGATAGAAAATACAAAGTAAACTAGTCAGATAATTTTAGTAGTTGATTGTTGTTGTTGTTAAATGCCATCAAGCCAGTGATGAGAGGTATGGGGAAGAAAATCAACAGAAAACCATGAAAACTTATAAGAGGACACTATTTCAATAAAGATGGCCAACAAACTTCCCATTCAGGCAACATCTAAACTGAGACCTGATGGAATAAGGGACAAAGCTATTAAAAGATCTGGGAGAAGCAACTTCCAGGCTATTAAAATAATCTGAGGTAGGAACGGCTATGGTATATTTTAGGCAGAGATTAAATGTGGCTATGGTGGAGTCAGGGAGTGGACTAATGAAAATGAGGATGCAGGCAGAGGGCAAGCCGAGCCAGGTCGTGCAAGGCCACAATAAGGAGTTTAGACATATTCTAAGTCCTGCTGTGGGATTGACTGCACAATAAGCATTGATCTGTTAGCCACAAGGTTGGTGGTTCAAATCCACCAGCTGCTCCTCAGGAACTCTCTAACAGAGTCGCTATGAGTCTGAACCAA
>NW_006408532.1:10718517-10725848 GCF_000296735.1 Chrysochloris asiatica | reverse complement strand
AACTGATGGTATATGAAGGGGATTATAATCATTGTACTGAAACAAGTTTTATGAATTGTTGAATGTGAAACTGATGATGTGCCCTATAAACTTTCACTCAATCCACAATAAAAACCTTAAAAAAAAAGAAAAAAATTTTGTGGATTAGTGCCCACAGAAAAAAACAACAACAAAACAAATGGCTAGGTGTTATCTTTGGCATTCAGGGAAACAATCACCTTAAAAGATGTAACAGATCTGGCAGACACCACCTTAACTGTTGTGAGCATCCAGGTCATAACAAAGTGAAAGCATGTGCTCCTAATGTACTACACATGGCCTAGGTAGCATTAATACCAAAAAGACGAACCTCAATTTTACCATATAGAAACAAGCAAATCCAAACTGGGAAACAGTCTGCAAAATTACTGGCCTGACCTTTTCAAATATGTCTATGCAGTGAAAAGGAGAAAAAAACAAAACTGGAGAAAATTTGAGATTAAAGACTACTGAGACAAAACCTAAGATCCTTGACTGAATTCTAGATTAGAGGGAGAAAAAAATGAAAGCCAAAAGAAAATGACCAGGACAGTTGTAGACATCTGAATATGAACTGTATACTACATTATTGTGAAAATTTCCAATCATATTTAAGGTAAATGTTTCATGATTATTTGCAATTAGCTCTTAAATAGTGCAAAATGTTAGCAACTGCTGCACCTTGTTGCTGTTAAGCGCCAATACGGTTTCTACTCATAGTGACCCAGTATAGGGTTTACAAGGAGCAGCTGGTGGGTCTGAACTGCTGACCTGTGGTTCGAAGTCCAGCACCACACCAGTAGTCTTAGGTGAAGGATATAAAAAAGTCAAACCAAACCCACTGCCAGAGTTGACTTTCACTCATAGCAAACCTATGTGAAACAAGAAAACTGTCCAATTGGATTTCCAAGGCTGTAATCTTTGCAGAAGCACACTGCTATATCTCTCTGAGTGGCTGGTGTTCCAACCATTAACCATTCAGTTAGCAACTAAGTGCTTAGTCACTGCACCACCCGGAATCCTATATATATATGAAATTTGTGGTTGTGAAGTGTCATCAAGTTGGTTCCAACTCCTAAAGACCCTATGTAGAATTTCCAAGGAGTGGTTGATAGGTTTGAAACACTTATCTTACGAATAGTTGTTGTGCCATCGAGTCGAGTCTGACCCATAGTGACCCTGCATAGGGTTTCCAAGGAGCAGATGGTGAGCTTGACCCACTGACATTGCAGTTCAAATGACTTTGCAGTCTGATGCATTAGCCCACAGTGCCACTCCAGGTGATTAATAGTCTAGTGCTTATCCTACAGCACCACACCAGGACTCTATATACATGAAATGTGTACTATGAAAAACTAGGAAATAAAATTCATGGCTAAAGAAATATACCAAGCCATATATAATATAGCATATATGTTCCAAGTGCTCCAACGAGCTCTAATTATTATGTCCTTTCCTGGTGCTTGATAGTATTTTTGCTTATAGTAAGTATGAGACTAAAAATATGAATAGTCTCCAAAAGTAATAAGCATTAGTCACTGTAAATCTTTTTTTTCCTAGGCGCATTAATGAGTTGTTTGGCAACTCACCTCTTCATGTAGAGCAAGCTGGATCGGAAGGTAAACAACTAACCACAAGCTACCTTCTATGAATCATCATATACACTTCACTCCACAAGGAATGTCAGTGAGACAAGCATGATAAACAATGAAGTCATTACAAATCTTCCCAACTTAGAGTACCCAAATCACAGCACAATAGTTTGAGATACAAGGCACAAGGAAACATAATCTTATCTAGCTATTTTGGCTAAGATTCTTAACAACTCTAAAAACTGCTATATCTGAGACCACAGAACACAGGTTAGAATCTACATTCTACACGTCGGATGCATAAAATCATACCTGCTACTGAAGGAGAAACTGCAGGAGAAACTGAGGGCTTTAATGCCGTGGAACTGGGTGGTGCTGAGAGAGGAGTCGGGTGGTTGATTGACCCAGAAGAAACTGTCTTGGAGGCAGGAGAGAAGGGCAGCATTGAGGGTGTGCTCTGTGAGTTATTAACAGGAGCAGAGGTAGCCACAGCAGTAAACCTGAAAATGGCAGCCAAGAATGCATCAGAACAGCCTGCACTATGAGTCGTCTCACTCCGGTCATGAGCAATACGTCATAGAAAAAGTACACAGGCCTTTTAGCCATCATGAAACATAACTATTTAGATATTACTACAATAGGTTAAAGTTATAAGGAAATGTGTCTTATTGTCTGCTTGTTTAGGAATGAATGATTTAACTGAAGTATTAAAGATGTACTCAACATGAAGATGAAAGTAAGTTTATCCGGATGTATGTTGCTGAGTCAGTTATGAGTCATTGCAAGCCTGTAAGAGAGAGAAGAGCTGTGCCACAGGGTCCCTAGGCTGTCATCTGAAGGACAGCAGATTTCAGGTTTCTAGTCTCTTGCAAAACAGTTGGTGGGTTTGAACCAAATTTAAAATTGGCAGCTGAGCACTTTAGCAACTGGGCCCTGGGGCTCCTTATTTACCATGATAGGAAATACGTATTTTCTATAATTCTATCAGCCTGAGTCAAAAAGAAAAGAGACCCAATAATGCTTTGGAGAGCGAAGTATTTTCACTTTTTCCAAATAAATTAGTAAGCACTTATTTTAGGGAGGTGACCTCTTCTTCTGAGGAGTAAAAAAAGGAAAAGGAAATTGGCATCTTTGGGATGTTTATGGTCCAACAGAAATGTTATGTCAGCTCCAACAAAAGGGCAGGCTGCATATTAGATTACAAATTGTTTTTGTTACGTGCCATGGAGTCAGTTCTGACTCATAACAACCCCATATCGGGTTTCTGAGGAGCCACTGGTGAATTTGAACCACCAACCTTGTTGTGGTTATCCGTCCAGTGTTTTCCGTATAGTGCCACACCAGGACTCCTAAATTATAAATACCAGCAATAACTAACTGGTCAAATATATCACAGTGCTAGAAAAAGGGACACACCATGCAGACAGCAGACTGCAGTGGCTCTCTGTGTGTCCACCTTACATGAGCAACAACCACTACCACCATGGCAAACAAAGGTTAGGATCTACATGTAGGAGAAAAAGCTGATAGTATTTATACTCAATAGTTATCTTAATAGGGCCAACAGGATAAAGTGAATTACTTCCCTCAAAGAACTTACAATGTAACAGGGAGAACACATTAAGCAGACACAGAAGTAAACAAATATGAGTAACCAGGTCCGAACCATATCAAGAGGAAACTATATGTGGTGCTAACGAGTTAGCCAAAGGGCAACAAGAGGGCAATGGAGACTGTCAGGCAGAAAATGGCCCTGATGTATTTACAATTTCTTAAATTCACTGTGGTGGCTGTGAAAAAAATAGTGGTGTGAATGGACATGAGAATAAAAAGCCTCCAAGCCATTCATTTCCCCTTGTAAGAGATATTCTCTATTACTTCATGTTTTCAGAGTCCTGGTGTGGCACAGTAGGTTAATGCGCCAGACTGCAAAGCCATGTGAACTGCAAGGTAGGCAGTTCAAGCTCACCAGCTGTTCCTTGGAAACCCTATACAAGGTCGCTGTGGGTCAGAACCGACTCAACAGCACTTCACAACAACAACTTCATGTTTTAAAATTAATATCTCCTACATGTATAATCCTAAAAAGCAAAGCATATTTTTAAATATAAATCTCTTATAACTTATTTAAATCTGTAATAAAAAAAAATCCTAAGAGACTCTTCTGGACTCTACTCACTGACAAAAGCAAACCTTTCATATTTGAATTTTTACCATTTGCAACTATTGCTTTGTAAAAAACAAAATGAAAAACTAGGCACAGTGACTATGTCTAGTAAATAACATGCTGTACTTTTATTCATCCTACAGAAGATTCAAACTTTCTTAAAAAGTTACTTACTTTTCATTAAGGTTGATTTTGACAGCAGAGGCTGAAGGTGGGAAGGAGGACTTCATTCCTATGTTTGGCACAGACATACTTGACACTGGTGTGCTTTCTACGGTAGGTTTAAAATTTGACGACCCAAAGGAGAATGAAACAGATAATGGTGCCACAGGAGCTGCCACAGGGGTGGGGGCTAGAGGGGCTTTAGAAGGCGGAGCAAAAGAGAAGGTTGATGTGCCCGAGCCCAGCGCTGGTTTGGAATGATCTGATGCCATGGGATATGGAGTGAGCTCTCCAGTGACAGAACCAGATGACTTCAAGGATGAAGAGCCAAAGGAAAACACAGTAGGGGCTCCAAGAGGCAGCAAAGAGAACGTAGAAGTGGGAGCAGTGGCCAATGAAAGTGGAAGAGAAGCTGCAGCAGGAGGAGCAGGAGCTAGAGCTGGAGCTGGAGCTGAAGCTGGAGCTGCAGGTGCAACTGATGGAACATCAATCTTTTGTGGTTCTTGAAAGGAGGTTGGAGTTGTGGGAGTACTTCCTGCAATGAAAAGATGGAGAAACAGAACAGGAAGTTAACACTGTAATAGTAACCATCCACATAACAGAAAGTAAATAGAAAAAGGCTTGTGGTAGAAATGAAGCCAGAAATGGTCCATGTGTAAGAAAACAAAAACATGGGGACAGCGTTGAGCTTGGACTTTATACAGCAAGTAAAAAGAAACAGGGAAAGACATTAGCTGACAAAGGAAGATATCATAGGCCCCCAATTTATTAAGCTAGAAATGCACATCTTTTTATTATTACTGTTGCATCACAAAACAAGGAATAAGTCATTCTATAACATTTCATTAACAATCACAAAGAGGTTTTAACACAGACCTCCACCTAACAACCATTAATTCCAAATTAATTCAAAGATATGCAAAAGAAATAGACATATGTATTTCAAAACTGAGGCGGCAAAAAGTGAATCGACATATTTTCTATTAAGTCTCTGAGAGTCTTACAACATGATCAATTTAGAAGTTAGATGGGAACCTTAGAGGGAAACAAGTTTATGTAAAGAGGGAGAAGCAACTCAGAAAATGAGGGGAAAATGACTTACACAACTCGAAAAATGCAATCATGTCACTAAACAGTACTAGTAGAAACTGTGGAATTGATGTTCTGTTGTGTATATTCTCATCAGGAAAATAAGTAGACACACAAAAAAATAATTAAAGACTGTTGGCAAGAATATTTTAAAAATCACCAAAGGAAAAGGTTAAGATTTGATTCAGTAAGACAACAGCTATTCAGATATAATTGCAAAGTAAATTAAGAAAAAAAAAGCTGCAGCAAATAAAAAATCATAGCTATCATATATGTATTGCTGGTACAACTCTGTACAGGGTTTCCAAGAAGCTCCTGGTGCAGCGCTGCAGGATAAGTACTAGACTGCTAACTGAAAAGTCGGCAGTTCAAACTCACCTGCAGCGCCTCAGAAATGCTTTACAGGGTCACTATGAATTGGAACCAACTCAAGAGCACTTAACAACACTATACCTATATCCATGGCTTCATATGATAAGCACTGGACTTCAAACCACAAGGTCTGTGGTTCAAGCCTGCTAGCTGCTCCATGGGAGGAAGATGAAGTTTTCTGCTCCTGCAAAGACTTAATGCCTCCTACACCCCATACAAGGTTGCTATGAGTTGGGAAAGACTCAACAGCACATAACAACATATATATATCTATATCTAGCTAGCTAGCTATATCTGTGGTTGTGTGCCATCAAGTCTGTTCCTCCAATTGACAGTGACCCTATATAGGGTTTGAGGCTGTAAATCTTTACAGAAGCAGAAAGCCTCATCTTTTTACTGTGGAGCGGCTAGTAGATTCGAACTGCTGACCATGTAGTTACCAGCCCAATGTGTAACCCACTATACAGCCCAATGTGTAACCCACTGTATGTAGGTAGGGCTCCTACCTACATACAGATACAGATCTGTATAGATCTATAGATGTGTAGATCTCTACATATAAACAATAATAAAACAATAAAACTAATACACATTGAAATAAAAAATTCAGCTCATAAGATGAAATACCTAATTCACAAAAAGAAAATATAATCAATCTTTCTAATGAAACGCAAATTTAAATGAAGTATATTTATATACTTAGAGTCCTGGTGTGGCACTGTGGGCTAATGCATCAGACTGCAATGTCATTTGAATTGCAAGGTTGATGGTTCAAGCTCACCAGCTGCTCCTTTGAAACCCTATACAGGATCGCTGTGGGTTGGAATCAACTCGATGGCATTTAACAAAAACATATTTATATACTTAAATATATATATAATCCTTGATGTTTGAAAAGGTAATAATGAATCTTGAACTTTTTGTTAATAGGATTATCTAATTCAGTAGTTTAAGAAAACATTTTGTTACGATGTCTCAAACATCATTAAAAAATGGGGTTCAGTAATCTCACTCCTTTAAGAAAATAATCTAAAAAAAATGGAAAAAGATCTGAGCACAAAAACATTTTCTACAACCCAAAATAATAAAAATTATTCAATGGTATACTAAGCATTCTTTCATGTTATGAAGACCACATGATATTGTTAAGTGCCATCAAGTTGGTTCTAACTCACAGCACTCTGTATAGGGTTTTTGAGGAGCAGCTGGTGGGTTTGAACCGTCAACCTGTCAGTTAGCAGCCCAGTACTTATCCTACAACATCACACCAGAACGCTGAAGACTGCAATAAGAACCTAAAAGGACCTGAGAAATACTAATAATTGAAATTTAAAAGCCAGCTATCAATGAAATACACATTATGATTACAAATATGTAGAAAAATGCTTAGTAAAAAGAACTGAAGCAACTATCCCAAAAAACTTCAATTGTTCTGTTCTCTAAATTTTCTGTAATTTGTACGTATTGATTCTCAAGATCAAATAACTAAATAAAAAAGGAACATTTTTGTCAACACATTTCATAATTATATTGGTGGTCTACTTGGTTCTCCCAAGTAGGCTGAAATGAAAGAGAATCTTCTCGGAAGATACTATGGTTACAGCAATGAATGTTGAGGAGACAGAATCACAATTGTCTGAATAATTTTTCAAAAAAAGAAATATCAAGGAAATTATAATATGTGAGACAATATCATGCCCTCCTTTAAAAAAAAAAAAATTAAGTTTCATTTATTTAAAAACAAAAAATTAGTTTTAATTATTAGATTGCACATGTATAAAATGACTATTTAAAATTGCTATAAAAGTTTCTAAATGCCTATTTCCAATCTTTATACTCAACTCACTGGTAAACAATTCATGCTTCAGTTCTGGTCCACAGATGACATTTTTTCCCATCCCCTAAATTTCATTTAAAGGAGCCCTGGTAGC
>NW_006408532.1:10714632-10718417 GCF_000296735.1 Chrysochloris asiatica | reverse complement strand
AGGAACTCTCTAACAGAGTCGCTATGAGTCTGAACCAACTCCATGGCTCTCAATAACAACAATAATGTTGGAAAACTGACAGTTTTAAGTTTTAACTACTATTTGATTTATGATTTTTGAAAAACCACTCTCATGGGGATGGCATGGATAACAGTGACAGGTTAAAGAAGTAGGGAAACTAGTGAGAAGACAGAGTATGCGAAAGATGATGATGTTCTGAAATATGATGCTAGCAGAGGAGACAGAGACATAAGATTTATGACATATAAAACATTAGAGAGAAGAGGTGACAGTACCATCTATTAGGTTGGCTGGATGGACGGAGGTACAGTTAAAGAAAAAGAAACTTAGGATGGATTATGGGTTTGGGCTTAAATAAACACTTGATTTGTAGTGTTATTTACTGAGACAAGAATCCTACAAAACCAACTGAGGACAGAAATCAAGAATTGTGCTTTAAAGGTGTCATAACCTGAGATGCCTTTTAGACTATTTGATAGATATAAGAATTAACATCAGAAAGGTGTTAGCATGTATAACCATTCACTGAAACAGCAAACATTTCTTAACAAATATCATGTGATGTGCATTATGCCTAAAACCAGATGTGTTAACTGGACATTCACTGTAGCTGGGGCAAGAGACAGAAAGAGGAGACACAACTCCTGCTCTCAAGGCACCCAAATAATTAAATGTGAAACTGACAAAAAAAGTCTGTTAGACTAAACCACCAAAATAAACTGCAATGAATTACAGATCTAAATATGCAAAGAAAATAATAAAGATTTTAAAGAAAAACATAGGAAAAATACCTTTTTGATCTTGCAATATGAAATGATAGCTAAGTCACACATAAAAGAAAAAATTGTCAAAAGAAACCACAAAGAGAATGAAAAGACAATTTGCAAAGTAAGAAAGTATTCATCAATTCAAGTACTCATATCTAGGATATATAAAGAGCTCTCATGAATCATTAAGGAGCTCTGGTAGTGTAGTGGTTAAGAACCAGGCTGCTAATCTCAAGGTAAGCAGTTCAAAACTACAAGCTGTTCTGCGTGAGAAAGATGAGGCTTTTTGCTCCTGTAAAGATTTACAAACCTCAGAAACCCTATACAGAGTCGTTATGAGACTCCACAGCACACAACCACCACGACCATGAATCATTAAGAAGACATTCAGTTCAATTAAAAAGAAGTTAACCAAATAGTCAATAACCATACTTCAATTTTACTGGTCATCAGGGAAATATAAGCTAAAGCCACCAAACACAAGTTGTGGAAAGGGGCAACTCTCATACTCTGCCAGTGGAAATCTACCAAAAAGGAATATATGCATATTCTGGTGGTGGTGTACCATAGAGTCAATTACAACTCATAGTGACCCTGTGTGGGGGTTTCCCGAGGCTGTATATCTTTATGGGAGCAGAAAGCCTTATCTTTCTCCCTTGAAGTACCTGGTAGACTCACACTGCAGGCCTCTCACTATGCTATTCAACAATCCCATTCTTAGATATATGTCCAATAAAAATGCATACGTGCTCAAAACGACATGACTTAAGCAACACAATTCAACACAACAAAGCAACAAAATTCTTAACAGACTAAACTGGAAACGACTCAAATGACTATCAAGAGTGAAATGAATAACTGTGATATAGTTACACAATGAGATTCTATGTAGCAAAGATGATAAATCTCAAAAACATCGGTTAAGCCAAAATAGATATGAGTACATACTGTATGATTCTATTTAACAGAAGGTACCCATTCAAAAACAAATTCACTGCCAGTGAGTTCATTCTAACTCATAGCAAAACTGTAAGACAGAGTAAAACTACTCCTCAGGGTTTCTGAGACTGTAAATCTTTATAGGAGCAGACAGCCTCACCTTTCTCTAGCAGAACAGAGTATACAAACAGACTAAACTATAGATAAGTCAGAAACTAACTGGGCATTTACATCTGGTGAGGATAATGGTGAGAAGGGGACAAAGAGGAGGAACGCTGGGGTCTTAGTGATGTTTTATTTCTGGATCTGGGTGCTGGTTATCAAAGTGTGTCAAGTTGGTGACAACTCCTTGAGCTATATGCTCATCATATATGCACTTTTATATACACATATTCTATGTACAAAAATTTTTTAAAGAAACTGCAATGGTATAGGAACTCAGAGAAATCTAGCCAGGCTACTAGAAAGATTTCATGATTAGTTTGGGAATGAGAGAGAGAGAGAAAAAAAAAAATCTCTCATATATCTTCTGTTCACACATAAAAGAGAAAAAGTGAATAGAACACACTGAAAAGCATTTAACACAGATAAACTCAGGAACCAGAAAAGAATCCTAAGATTTTAGGTGTACACATTGTAAGTATCCAACCTTTGCACTTTGGTATTATTTTATCACATAGTTCCTAAATACTATTTCAACGGTCTAAATTCTAAATCATGAAAAGCCATTTTCTAGACAAGTATATACTTGGTACAATATGCTAATTAACACAAGCACTGTAAACTGAATTGAAACACACCTGAGGAGAACCTGATTTTGTGACCGGTGGGGTAATCCTGGGCGATTTTTGTACCATTGAAGATGCAGAACTTGGACTGCCCTGAACAGATCGTCCTGTGAGAATAAATAAGCCAGTCAAAGCAGACAGTCTTTGTTCCCAGTATTTTTTCCATTACAAATGTCCTTTCCTCAGATTGAAGTAAACAAGTTACTGTCTCGTGTCCCCTTTTATGATCTTTGTAACCAGGAGTCCATTGTATGTGCTAACTTCTGCTCCAAGATTAACTGAAAACATGAGTTAGAGTTTAAAAATGTGAAACCCTTTTATGAAGCAGATACAAAACTGGAACACCTCTGGTAATAAGTGTGTGTATCTTATGTGCAAGGCCCCGGAAGCCTGGTCGTTTGGCCCATCTTTGTTTCTCAGAAAGCCTCCTGATACACTTCTGGAAACGGAAGAAGAAAGTTTTAAAACCAGGAGAAGAAGAATCCCCCATTACCTTGGAAGAATTCACAGACTCTTCAGAACCCTCCTGAAGCCTCTCAAGACAAGTCTCACCCTACTGTACATGAAAACCACTAAAGGAGCTTTCAAAACACAATCATGCCAAAAAGTAACATCTAAGGTGTGGTGCTGTAAGATTAAGTACTGAATTGTTAACTGCGTGGCTAGCAGTTCAAACTTACCAGTCGCTCCTTGGAAACCCTATACAGGGTTTCTATGAGTTGGAACTGACTCGACAGCACTTAACAACAACAACAGCAAGTGTCCTCCTCAGCGTCTGATTAAATTGTTAGAGAGCAGATCCTCCAATAAATCTAGTGTGCAACTGGGTTTGAGATCCAATAATCTAAGCCCCTCCATAACACGTTGTGGATAGTAAGATTTGAGTGGTAAGTGGTAGAAAGGGAGAGATTACATATTCAGAGTTCAAATTTTGTCCCCCAATTAGTAAAGTGATGTGAAAAGAATGTGACAATGCTTCTTAATTTTGGGGGAAAAATGCCCTTCAGAGTCTGATAAAAACACTGAGTCTTCAACAAGTCAATCCTTTCTCCTGGGTGACAAGAGATTTCAGGAATTTCACAGCTTGATGCTTCCTCAGTAATTAATGAAATAGTATTTGACACACACACATACAAAAACAAATGGCTAGAAAGAACAAACAAGATTGCAGATTGGGTGGACGTGCAGTAAAGGAGCTCCGCCAACAACAACACAGAATACCCGACCAAGCAGGCTCAGGGGACAGTCCCAGAACTCTGAACCACATATA
>NW_006408532.1:10693857-10704812 GCF_000296735.1 Chrysochloris asiatica | reverse complement strand
CATTAATTGTTGCTGTTGGGAACATGCACAGCAAAACATGCACCAACTCACAATTTCTACAAGTGACATTAATTATTTCAGTTGTACAAGCATTCTCACCCGCCTTTTCTATTTTTTCTACCCTCAATAATATAAATTCACTGCCCCTAAGCTTACTATTCAATCTTCCCAGTTGTTGTTGCCAATTTGACACCACATAAAAAATAATAATAAAATCAGATTCATTGCCATCAAGTTGATTCTGACTCATAGTGACTCTGTATACAGTTTCCAAGGCTGGAAGTTTTTATGGGTGCAGAAAGCCTCATCTTTCTCCTGAGGAGCAACTGGTGGATTTGAACTGCCCACTTGTAGTTAATAGCCCAATATCTAATTCACAGCACATCCAGGGCTCCTTAGAGATGGTTTATAATGTCGTTTTAAAAAAAACTTTTATATTCTCTTCTGATAAGTGATAAACATGGTCACTATAAAAAACTTGAAAATACAGTTTAGTCTTTACATGTGTGAATTTATGCGCACAAAGAACATGTACCAAAATATTGACTGTGGAAATTGCTGAATTTTATGTTTATACTTTCTTAATTTTTCTCCAAAAAAACAAAGTTAAAGAAAATTATAAAATATAAACAAAAAGAAAATAAAATCCTCATGCCCCTTTCATCCAGAAATAGTCAATATTTTTATTATCTGTTTTTCAAGTATTTCTCAAGTATACATTTTGTCTCATAAAAAAGGGATGACACATATATTTTTTTAAAAAACATATCTCACTAACTTCCCTTAATAGTTACATGACATTTCACCCTACAAAATCCCATGATTAAGTAAAATTACTTTAGGATACTGATCACATCCTATACGATCATGTAAGAGAATTTGTTTGTAAACAATCTGATGGAATCCATCTGGCTGCCCTTCCATTTTCTCTAAAGTGAATCGTTGGAAAATAAAGATTGGTAGTGAAAGAAGCCAAGTTATGTGCATATGTATTCAAGGAAAAGAATATTCCCTATCTTACTAAGGTAAACAGGGCAGATAATGGTAGTCACTTTGCAGTTTTCATCCTTGGGGATGTTGTTGTTGTTATGTGTCATGGAGTCGGTTCTGACTCATAGCGACCCTGTACAGGGTTTCCGAGGCTGTAAATCTTTACAGGAGCAGAACGCCTCATCTTTTTCCACATAACAGCTGGTAGTTTCGAACTGCTGATTGTGAGATTAGTGCCCAACTCGTAACCACTACATTACCAGAGCTCCTTATCCTTGGGGATATTCCTGTACAGTGTAGTGTTATCTACACTCTGTCAAAGCAACGAAAGTTACATACCTGAAGACTTGGGTTGTCGCTCCCCTTCTAATGAGAGCTGCTCAGGTAACTTGATAAGGGATCTAATGCCAGGATTTTGATTGATCATATAAAATGGACAGAGCACGCCATCTGTTGAAAGTAACATAAGAACTGGAGCAGGAGGAAAAGTCTTTTCATCACCTGTAAAAAGAAAAGAAGAAGGAAAAAAAAGGATAAAGCAAAGAACCAAGTCAATTTAAGTACCTGGTCCCAGAAAGAAAAGAAAGGTTCCTAAAAAAGGAAGGGCTTGATGGTCTCATCTCAATAGCAGCTCAAGCCAGTTTATTCTGATTCAGTCTGAACAGCCTTTTGTACACTAGCTATTTAAAACAAGATTGCCATTCTCAGACCTCTTCCAGTCATTTTAAGCCTATAGTAAGTACTGACTCTCCCAAAGCTCCCTAAGTGTTCTAAGTGTTTCACACTGACCAAGACAGAAGTTTCCAGGCAGTGTTTGGTTTAGCAGCAAAATGACAGCCTCACCTGTCATGGCAAATACAGATGCGTCAAATGACCGTGTTTTTATTCATAGTAGAATCATATTTGTGTATTTTGTCTTTGTATTTATGACTTCAAGAGAATCAAAGCAAATCAGCACCTGTGTCTGAACACAGAAAACTACTAGTCTGACCAAACACTCCAGCCTACCCAAGCGAAGAGTAAGGATTTAATGGTATCTGACATTGACAATTTTCTAAACTGGAGCATCAGAGGCAGATAAAGAAGTGTCTCCTGTTGTGCATATTTCTGCACTAAACATTAGGCTATGCTTACTGATGGTGATTTCCATTTGGTTAGTATAGTCTATGGCAACTCCCATGGGTAAGGAGTCATCACTCTTGTCTGTCACAGGCAGTTCAGCTCGACTAGAATCCTCCAAAAGCCAAGATTCCCAGTTAATCTGGAAAAAAAAAAAAAAGACAAAATGCCATCTTGTTTTGTTTAGTTTTACACTGGTTCTTCTCAGCATCATCCAATAAGAGAGAGAGAGAGAAAAAAAAAATGAGATATACTTGGTTTAGATTTCTACAGACTGTGAGGCTCTGAAATCTGGCAAGATGGTCTAATAGCCATGCATATTCCAGCAAGAAAGAGACTAATTTTCTAAATCAACCTCTCCATCTGTTGCTGGTGTACTAAGTCTCTGCCTCATGATTGTGAACACTTTCTGAGCTACCCCTATCACAAGTGAGGAAGATTCCTGACACAAGATCTAACACCTGCTCCTAGAAATTTGGGGTTGGGACCAGGTGCTCCATGTTGGGACCTTGAACACAGAAGTCTACTCAACTGGGCCAGATGCCCTGTGCTTGCTCATCCACTCTCTTCAGTTCCTGGTGACAGATCCTCAGTCTGGTCAGTCTCCCTGTTCCTGGATTCCTCGAAAAATCCCTAAATATTTCCAATAAACTCCCCTTTTGCCTAGACTTGCTTGAGTGGTCTATTTCTTCAAACAAGTGATTCCAAGTTAAAAAAAAATCATTAACATTTTAATTTTCAGTGATGACCAAAACTGGGCAGGAAGAATCAAAGGGGAATAGTTAGTCAATAAGTAAGAGAAGAAACAAAATTGGTTTAGGAAAAGAAGATAATAAGCATACTACACGACCTAGCTGTGGAGTGAATATTATTCACATACAACGGTAAATCAAAAAGTATTGCTACAAAATCTACACATCTTTATTAAACAAAAATGTGAAGCTGTAGTTTTGTGTTTTTTTGTCATACCCTCCTTCTAGGTCTGCACTCTTCTGAAAATGCTGTTTTCATTTCGCTAACCCTTCTCTGAAGAATTCTGCACTCTACAATTTGAACCACATCAAAACAGCAGTTTTGGCACTCTAAAGAGATTCAAATCAAATTTTTTTTTTTTTAACATGTTCTTTGAATTTGGGAACTAAAAGATTGAAAGGGCAAGAGCAGGACTGTAGGGTTTCTGGGGAAAGAATTCCCCAATGAAACACTCAAAGATTAGCTCTTGCCACCCTTGAAGAATGAACAGGTGCAGTCGTAATGGGAAAAAAAAATCGTCAGCACAACTTTCCTGGTCTTATCCTCAACAATGCATTTTTCAACTTTCTTAAAACTTCTTCATAATAAGCCCCCATGGATCCTGTGTCCTTTGAGAAAATCTATCAAGATTATTGTTGTTGTTTTTTAAGTGCCATCAATTCAGTTCCAACTCATACTGGCCCTATAAAGGGTTTATGAGGCTGTAAGTCCTTACAATAACATAAAGCCTCATCATTCTCTCACAGAACAGACTACTGGGCTTGGCCAACCTTGTGGTTTGCAGCTCAGTATTTATCCCCCCAAAAACCAGTCACCATCACCTTCTGAGTTGATCTCTCTGCCTGGAACTACTCCAGCAGATTTCCTTGGAAGCCACTGTTTTCACTGGACTTTATTTATTTAAGTTTTTATTGTGAATTGACTGACAGTTTACATGGGAGAGCAACAGTTTTATACGCATCCTATCGTATTTCGTTTCATTGCAATGATTACAATCCCTTCCATGCATCATCATTCAACAGTATTTGCTTCTATTCCCTCTGTGGCTGTTTTTTTTTGTTTTTTTTTAATGTACACAAAAACACTCAAGAATATATAATCACTTAAACTACCAAAGGGCACATTTGGCAAGACAGCCTCCTGGCCACCAGCACACAGACTTTCTCTTTCCACTGCTTCTCTGGATAGGGTCCCATGTTCCGTTCATGCTCTTCTCCCTTGATGGTCCTAGGGTCCTCTGTTCCTGCCTGTAAGATTAACTATTCCCCCCTTTTTGTTACAAAACTTCTACCTTTACAGTTGTAACAATCGCAATTAGTCATGATAACAATTACTCACTATTGAATCTAAGAATCTTAGCCCCATTTCCTTTCACCAGATCTGTCTAGACAAGATGAAAACTCTTCAGTAGGGGCTCTACCTTCCCCCACATTGATTGGACATTTTTAAGGCACACTAACAAAACTAAAGGAGCTCTGGTAGCGCAGTGGTTATGAGTTGGGCTGCTAATCTCATGGTCAGCAGTTTGAAAATACCAGTGATTCCACAGGAGAAAGATGAGGCTTTCTGCTCCCACAGATTTACGGCCTCAAAAACCCTATACAGGTCGGTATGAGTTGGAATCAACTCCACAGCACATAGCCACAACTTGGCCTGGTGTGGCACTATGGGTTAATGCGTTGGACTGCAAAGTCGGTTTGATCCTCAAGATTGGTAGTTCAAGCTCACCAGCTGCTCCTTGGAAACCTAAAACAGGGCCGCTATGGGTTGCAACTGACTTGACAGCACTTAACAACCACCACCAAGTGTATTACTGAAAGAACTTGTCTGCAAAGACTCATTAATCAGACACATGCTTAACACAACTAGTTTTGGAATAAACCCTAGTCTGAACTGGAACCTTAATTGCAATACTTTTGACTTACCCTTGTATTCATAATGTAAACATAACACATACCAACTTTCAAAACCAATCTATAGACAAAACAAATTAATATCACAATTAATCAATTACCAGTAATAAAGCATATTATTATCTATAAATATGGAGGTAAAGTGCTGTAAAAGAAATATTGAACTGCTAACCACAAGGTCAGCAGTTATAACCCACTAGCCGCTCCTTAGAAACCCTATAAAGGGTCACTGTGAGTTAGAACTGACTTGATAACATTTAACAACACCACCACTAACAGACAACATTTACAAGTTAAAAATAGCCCCGTCAAGCTTCTTAGACATTACCAAATTCCTTGAGGGAATGAGTTGCTGGGCCTGGGACTCAGGACTTATAACCAATTAGTCTAATGGACACCACAACCCTGAGACCAGAACAAGATGGTACCCAATTACCAATTGTTCTGAAAGAGTGTTAGGCAAAGTGGAATGAAACCCAAAATTATAAAAAAAATAACAAGCTTACTGTTCAGAAAGAAACTGGAAGAACCCTTGGCCACCCCTTCAGGTCTGCAACTGAACTCCACTCCTATGGCTCAATTTTCATCCAAGAAACAGATAAGGTATTTGTTTTTACTGTTGTTGTTAAGTACCATGGAGCCTGTTCCAACACATAGTGACCCTGCACAGGGCTTCTGAGGCTGTAAATCTTTATGGGAGCAGAATGCTTCATCCTTCTCTTACAGAACCGCTGGTAGTTTCGAACTGCTGACCTTGAGGTTGGCAGCCCGACTCATAACCACTATGCCATAACACCATAACATATGGTGAGGTATGCTCATCATAGAATGGTCAACCATTTAAGATCAAAAAGGCAGCATTTACCAAAATACAAAATTCAGACAGATAGGGAAGGAGGAATATAAACAAAATAATAGAGAGGAAGTAGAATCACCAATTATTACATGGAGATTATAATAATTTAAAATAAAGTGTATGATTTATTGAATGTACTGATGATGCGCTCTGTAAACCTTCACAATAAAAACTTAAAAGAATTTTCCAGTAGAGAATAGCTTGTGAAATGAGAGGGAATTTTATCTGCTTGTTGTGACCAGGAGGTGTACACATAAACTTTAACACAACACTACAAGTATATTACAGAAAAAAATAGTTTTATTACGAACTAAACACAATTAAGAACTTCAAAACCTTGGTCTTGACTATTAGACCAGGTTTAGTAGCTCCATATCGATTTTTCTACCTGCCCCTCTTCAATACTGCTCAACACACTCCTCCTACCCTTTTTCCTTTCTTTATGCTGTATACAGTAAAACTGGTTTTTACCATATTTTTGTTCTCTGGTAATGTAATAAGGATGGTGGTGCCTTCCATTAATACATCATTCCAGTCTTGCTGGTAATTTTGTATAGTGTATGAATTGCTGTGCTGCAAAACCAAATAGCTGCAAAATATTGAAAAATCACTGAACTGTATAAAAATTGCAGTACCTTAAAAAAAAACTTAAAGAAAAAATAAGGTCCCCTCAGAGACTAGAACCAAGAGGAGTGGAGTATAGTATTTCTTTTCATTTAGAAAACCTCTGTACAATTTTATTTTTTAAGCATATACATAAATTAAGGAATGCTGTGGTGCTGTAGGATAAGCACTAGACTGGTAACCACAAGATCAGCAGTTCAAACCCACCAGTTTTCCTGCAAGAGAAAAATGAAACTTTCTGCTTCTGTAAAGATTTATAACCACTCCAAACCCTACACAGGTCACTAAGAGTTAGAACCAACTCAATAGCACTAACATTATACATAATTTTGATGTAAGTTAAAAATAAATGTATATTTTGAAAACCATTGCTATTGTTAAGTATCGTCGAGTCAGTTTCAACTTCTAGAGACCCAATAAAGGATTTCTGAGGAGTAGCTGGTAGGTTTGAACTGCCAACCTTGACATTAGCTGTCCAGTGATTATCCTTTAGTGCTGCATAGATACATAAAATATTTATGCTATTAAAAATTTCCTACTGAAGTCTAAGACAGTTCTAGAGCAGCAAAACACAATGCTGATTCTGCCACTCTGAACACATGAAAGCCATGCTACTTATAGTGGGCCACTTTGCTGCCCAGAAAATGATAAATGCTGAATGACTGAAGAAGCACAGGTGTTAATGTCTGGGATGTGCAAACATTTAAAACTGAAGTCCAAGTTGTTGTTAAGTGCCATCGAGTCAGTTCTGACTCATAGCAACCCTGTATAGGGTCTCTAAGCAGCAGCTAGTGAACTTAAACGACCAACCATCAGTTGCAGTTCAAACTGCCTTTGTAGTCCAGTGCATTAACCCACATTGCCACCCAAGACTGCCAAGTATTACATGAAAAAGTTTCCCCTTGCACTCTGTAGAGTCAACAAGTGGATAGCTTTCCATCGCTACCTCAGTCCATCCTTCACTGCAAGAAGGACTAAGTAAAAGAAAGAGGGGTATACTTATGAGCAGAGGGACTTTTTTCTTTCTGACATATTTTTCAGTTACATAAATTCGTCCTGTTGAGTCACAATTTGCTTCTATCTGCATGTCTTCCACAGTCAAGGTATGATTATAGTTTCTTGTATAATCGGGACAAGTTCAAGTAAAAGGAAAAGAAAGATGAAAAAAGAGAACAAGGAAGAAAAACCTCCCATACATTGCTGATTATATTACTGCAGCCAAAATCCCCAAAGAACAGAAGGACTTTTTGCAATACGGAAAGAACTGCTAAATCGGACACCATGGTTGTCCAAAGCTGTATCTAAGCCACTTGATCCAAGGTGCTTTGTCATTTAAGCTTTCAGCTCCTCCAGAAGTCATTAATAAGGATGTAAACCTCATCTAACTCTTAACCATATAGTTTAATTCCAACCAAAATCTTTCTCTGAAAGTATCACCAAAAAAAAGTGACAAAAAAATTTACCTGATCACTTTGCCGAGCCAGGATACTAACTTCTGTGGACGCTGCAGATGCTGCCAGCACTAAATCCCTTTAAGGAATAAAACCAGAAGACCATTAAATTAAAACATATCAACAAGTCTACCTTGATTTGGGTTTGCGGTAATGTGTGACACCTTTGAGTACACCCTCCAGACATCAAGGAACGGTACATTTTCTATATGGTTGATAAAAGATGAGTAAAGTTCAGATACAAAGCCTAACTTTTCAGACTTTTATAGGATAAAATCTTGGAGAATTGCAAGTCTACCCAAAAGAACACTCCCAAGGTAAAAGACACAATAGAACCAAGTCAAATTCACAATAAACACATCACCTTAAAAGCAGAATAATTTAATTAAAGGAAGAGACTCTTGCTTCAAGTAATCTACCTTTTAATTTCCACTGCTCTCACAAGAAAAGTTAATCTGTTCATTGATGGTGTTGTTGCCACTGAGTCAGCCCCAAATCATGGCAATCCCATTAGTAACTAGACTGGACTGTTGTGACCTACAGGGTTTTCACTGGCTACTTTTCAAAAGTAGATCACCATGCGTTTCTTCCTAGTCTGTGTTAGCCTAGAAGCGGCACTAAAACCTGTTCAGCATCACAAGAATGCACAAGCCTCTACTAATAGCACTCGCCAGGAATCAAACCTGGGCCTCCTACCTGGAAAGTGGGATTCCACCACAGAGCCCTTAAATAAAGACTGAAGAAGAAGAAAGGCATCGCTGTTGTTAAGTATTGTCAAGCTGGTTCCGACTCAGTGTGATCCTGTTAGGATTTCCAAGGAGCAGCTGGTAGGTTTGAACCACCAACCTCAGTTACCAGTGCAGTACTCAAGGTATGGATTTGGAGCATGAAACCTGAAGGCTTTTTGCCTGAGAATGACTCCAGCCAGGCAGAGTTTAATTCCATCTTATGCCTAGGTTTAAGTGTTCAGATTTTTTCTTGAGTACCTCTGGTGGATACCCAAAACCTCTATTTTTTTGCTCTTACAGAAAAAAACTACAAGTACAAAATAAGTTAGTCAGCAAGATTAGAAATCCATTCCTTGGGTTCTTCACTCACCATTCCTCAATGTAATTAAGGAAGTAATGATGCTGTCTCTCCATGCAGCTGCTATAGCAGGGTTCTGTGAAATTCACAAACCTCTCTGGGTGCTTTTCTTCCTTTTTCTATAAATAATAACCAGAATGAGGGGGAAGAAAATCTCGTGAGATTTTTCTTTAATCTGACACAACTAAGAATCTCAAAATCATAAAATCATTTTAGTTTTATGAGAAAAATTCACTCAATAAATAAAAAATGAACACAATACTCAGATGGCATTTAGCAGAACAAAGAATATAAATGTTGGCCATCAGTCAAAAGGCATTCAAATCCTATTCTGCCACTTACAGGCTATGAGACAAAAATGAAAAAACTGTTCGACCTTTCTGATACTCAGTTTCCTTCCAAGCTCCTGGCCAAGTCCTTGGAACATAAGTAGTTAATAAATGTGAGTGCAATATTATCCTTGGTGCGTTAATTGCCACTGAGTCAGTCCCAACTCATAGCAACCCTGTATAGGGTTTCCAAAGAGTGGCTACAGGATTTAAACTGCTGGTCTTTTGGTTAACAGTTCAATGCTTATCCTGCAACACCATACTAGGACTCCATATTAACCTTGTTGTTGTTGTGGTTATGTGCCGTAGAGTCAGTTCCGACTCATAGCGACCCTGTACAGGGTTTCCGAGGCTATAAATCTTTACGGGAGCAGAAAGCCTCCTCTTTCTCCCGCGGAACAGCTGGTCATTTCAAACTACTGACCTTGAGGTTAGCAATCCAATTTGTAACCACTATGCTACCAGAGCTCCTTATATTAACCTTGTTGTTGTTGTTATATGCCGTGGAGTCGGTTCCGATTCATAGCGACCCAGTACAGGGTTTCCGAGGCTATAAATCTTTATGGGAGCAGAAAGCCTCATCTTTCTCCCGCGGAACAGCTGGTAGTTTTGAACTGCTGACCGTAAGATTAGCAGCCCAATTCATAACCACTATGCTACCAGAGCTCCTTTCACTTGTATATTATTGTTGTTATGTGCCGTGTATACACATGTGTAAATGTGCACCCCTAGCCTTGCATGTGAATTTTGTTACTGTTGCCCAAAGTTCCCTTCTATGGAGGTGACTGGCTTTGCTCCTTTGGTTACTAACTTAAGCCTTTCTTTTGCACTGTCCACATGTGATCATGGAGAAGTTAGGAGCCTAAGAATTCTCTATCTGAATGATCCCTTCTCAAATGAAGCTAATCTATCTCTTAGGCTGTTCAATTTGAATGCTGCACCATTTAATCATCATTAAATATAAAGAATAAAAAATTATAAAGCATTTTTTATCAGACTGGCAAGGCAGACACTAGGAAAATGATAGTGCCACCGGGTAGTTACAAACTGGTATAATTTTTCAGAAGGATATTTTGGCAATATTCTCTACAGACAAAAAAACAACAATATAAAAAACCCCATGTATTTCTGGACCTAAAAACTTCATTTCTAGGCATGTATTCTAAAAACTAAACATACACAATGGTATAAAATGTATATATAAGAATCACAGAATTCTTTAAAATAGGAACAAACTGAAAGCAATCTGAATATCCAATAATAATGGAACAGCTAAAAGTAAACTGATACTTATCCAAATGACCAAGTATAGATTTTACTTAATGACATAGAAAGATTTTGCAATTTTACTGTCAAAACAAAGTTGCAAACAAAATGACTAGTACAACTTCCATGTATACATGCTTTCTCATCCGGTTTTCCTAAGAGTCATTGTAATTTAGTAATACTTTACAGATCCAGTTACTACCACTCCTCTCCCTGTCTTCAAAAAGACTCACTCCCTCATTTTATTTTAGTCTCTATTCAAATGTTGCCTCCTCAAAAAAGGTTTTTCTGGGCCACCCAACCTAAAACAACACCCCAGTTATCACCTGCCCCTGACTCTGCATTATCTTCTCCATCACATATTCCTTTGTTGTTATGTGCCGTGGAGTTGGTTCTGACTCATAGCGACCCTGTACAGGGTTTCCGAGGCTGTACATCTTTACGGGAGCAGAAAGATGAAGCTTTCTGCCGTGGAGCAGCTGGTAGTTTCGAACTGCTGAACCTGAGGTTAGCAGCCCGATTCGTGACCATTACACTACCAGAGCTCCTTAAGCTTGTGCTTTATTCC
>NW_006408532.1:10691813-10693472 GCF_000296735.1 Chrysochloris asiatica | reverse complement strand
TCTCTTATTCAGTGAACACCTACTAAGATTCATAGATTAAAGCTTAAACAAAAGCAAGTTTTAGGATTTTTTTTTCACTTACTAACTAAACAGAACACAATACAAGAATATAAAAATTCATTTTGGTCCCCAGAACCATGGTACAGCACTGAAATCTTATACTTAAAACTGCACCATCATTGTCACCAGTGAAGGACACAGAAACCTAAGCTTCACACTTCATTAGAAGACTTCAGTGATGGTAAAAAAACAAAACAAAAATGTGCATTCCATTTACATACAGGTAATAGAGCCATCACCACATCTGGAGATGTTTTCAAGGTCCCATCTGCAGCAGCATATACTATTGTGAAGACATATGTACCGATCCATAGTACATCCAGAACTGAAAGACAAATTCCTTAAAATTATAGCAATCAGATACAGCAAAAACATCTATGTTCAGAATGTTACATGCTGTCAAGTTGGTTCCGACTCATAGCAACACTGTTAAGGGTTTCCAAGGAGCAGTTGGTGGGTTTGAAGCATCAACCTTGAGGTTAACAGTCCAGTGCTTATCTAAAGCAACACTACAGGACTCCATGTTCAGAATAAGCACTGAATATTATAAAATCCTATGGATTAAAAATCGAAACACTATAGTTTTAATAAAGGTCTAGATTTCATTCCCTAAATTTAATCCACAGATTATATTTATATCATAATCTTGAGCCACAAAGACTAAAGAAGCCCAAATTCATTCCAAAGTAGCAATATAATCAAGGCAATTACAAAGAATCCTAAAAATAGGAATTTATTTCATGTAATTTATCATGAAATGCTGACATCTACCAGGGAATTCCCATTAAGCTCATTTAACTACCTTATTAAAACAATGAAATGATCATAAAGGAAGCATCCACACTAACTCGAGCAGGTTATAGTGGCCCGCCACATGATGTGAAATTGCTATTAATACACACCTAGCTAGATTATATAGAAAATGCCTCACTAGAGGTCAGTCCAATAGGTAAAAGAGATGTGTTACCTCTAACTGGATGATCACTCGACTTATAAAATGGAGGACAAGGAATGACTTTTTTTTCTTGCAAAGTCTGAAAGAGATTTGGGGGTTTGGAAAAGAATGTTAAATGAAACAATTCCTAAAACAATGAAAATGGCAAATATTATGTTCTCCTAAATTTCATCTCCCTAATCAGGAAAGACTAAACAAAGCAAAAGAACAAATGTCTACTATAATCTTTTCTACAGAAATACTCACATGAGTATGTTCACATGTAGAGAACAATGACATCTGATGCAACTCTACTGATAGAGACAACCATCAATAGATGAATGATGGTACACCCACCCAATGGACAACTACACAGCCATTAAAAAGAATGAAGTGGCTCTATATATTCCAAGTTGAAAAACAAACCCCAATGTAGTGTTGTAAGAAAAAAGACAAACAACAGACTAATACAATCAAACCAATTACATTATCTTTTTACAGGAAAATGTCTTAAAAGACTACGAAGAGGTTTCAAGAGCGGAGAGTGGGACCCTACCCAGAGAAGCAGTGACACCAGAGATGAAGGCAGGGACGATAATGTAGAGATGGAACAGCTGGGGACTTTAGACCCAGAGAGGGAGAGGGGCTGTGTGCTGACGACCGGG
>NW_006408532.1:10663114-10690828 GCF_000296735.1 Chrysochloris asiatica | reverse complement strand
ATGGAATGAATGTACAACTAAAGTTCTCTCATGTAAACTATCATAAAATTCACAATAAAACATTAAAAAAAAGTTCATGGAAAAATGAAATTCAAAAATAATGATATCTTTTCATGACGTTTTGGAAGCCCCCTGGTATATACCAGACTTCATTTCACAACTTTTAGCAATAACAAGGCACAAATCCATAACTCTAAACCTATACCAGCACCTTTCCTGCACATACTATCCAGAGAAAAGTCTCTCAAGGAAGAATGCACCAATAGCACAAGACTCAACTCAGCACTGCCTAGTGAACCTTTCATTTGTGCTCAGACTTGAATGTACATATGTGGATTCTTTGTGATGTAATTTATAATGAAGAATATTTGTGAATATTAAGAAAGCATGTAATGGGAATATTCATTTTTTGCTGTCTGTAGTTATATAAACCAACACTTTAGAATAGACTTTGTTACAGGAACAAATAACACTGTGTTTTTGCTGAGGGTGATTTTTGCATTGATATGTAATGATTGCCTTTCCGCCTCAAGCCTAGCTTTCATGGAATGTATTAAAGATGTTAAGTTTGGGACCAATATAGAGAGCATAATGACATTTTTACTTAAGAAAAAAAAAACAGAAATCAGGTACTTAGCATACAGATTGTTCTTATATAAGCATCCAGAAAATTCTGGAAGGTTACCTACTAACAGAACATAGTGGAAGCCGCTAAGAGAATTAGATAAAGGAAGATAAAGTTGTTGCAATGAGTATAAACTACTTTTTAGTGGAGGGGGGAAAAAAAATGATACCAACAAACGATGCCAAAAACAGCAGGTAACTTAAGCAACAAGAGTTCTTAAGTCTGAGACAAGTACTTACCGGAAGATACTGGACAACAGTGCCATTCTGTTTTCCCACTGCCAGCTGCTTTCCTTTGGGGCTCCAGCACACTGAGTAAAGAAGGAAATGTTGCCAATTAAAAACTGAAGAAAACAGAGCAAACCAGTAAGATGCGTCACAAAACAGCTATGTGACCACCACTTCTCATTAAAGACAGGCTACACAGGCTGCAGGAACATCCCTACAGGGAAAAGTGAAAAAGAGAATCATCTTAATGGTGCAAACTAATCATGATTTATCACTGTACCATTTAATTGAGAGCTAATAATGCTATTTCAACAGAGTACTGCCCAGAGAGCTGGAAAGTAAAGAAATTAACTCTTTATAGATAAGACAAGAATAGTGAAAGTCTTCAAACACAGATCATTCCTATTTGTATTTCTAATGCCTCTCCCCTGAAGGTACAAACTTCAGAAGCATGACCCTCTTAAATCCTCAATTATTCTCAAAGACATAGTTCTAAATTGTTGTTGTTGTTGTTATGTGCCGTGGAGTCGTTTCCGACTCATAGTGACCCTGTACAGGGTTTCCGAGGCTGTAAATCTTTACGGGAGCAGAAAGCCTCATCTTTCTCCCATGGAACAGCTGGTAGTTTCGAACTGCTGACCTTGAGGTTCATAGCCCGATTCGTAACCACTACGCTACCAGAGCTCCTTAGTTCTAAATTAGCTGTACCAAAATATATTGCTTTTCCCAGAAAACTTAAGCATGCTTAAGTAAATCCTGTATGCTATTTGACTTCAAGGACATGAACTAAAGAAATGAAAAACACTCTCTCGATTTCTATGAAAAAAAAAAAAAGATCATTTTTATTTCCACAAATTAATTTTTAAATAGAGCAGCATTACTATAATGTAACTGCATGACAGTCTTTATTACCCACCAGATGTTACTGCTACAGAGGAAGGAAGAGCAGCACACACTTTCACCGTGTCTGTGACTTGTAGGACAGCTATACTGCCATCAGCCAGACAAATTGCCACCATGGAGGGGACAGTAGGGTTCCACTTCATATCAATCACCATGCCTCCTGCATCTTTTAAAAGCTTATGATAGGCAAATGGGCGTTTCTGCTGTTTAGCCTTTTAAAACAAAGCAAAAATGAATAAATACAGAGATACTAAATATTCAGAGGAAGTTGCTGAATATACGAGCTTTCTCAAATCATGCTTCACATTTCTCCACAGCAATGAAAAAGATTTAACTCAATCCAATAATCTATACTTGTTACAGAAAATTTCAATACAACTCTGAAAATGACAACATTTTAGCAAATTCAAGAAAAACTCCCAGGAGAATATACATATTAAAAATGACCAACAAAGAGCAGACACTATATTAAAATTGTGGCCCTGCTCCTTAATAGTGTTGGGACCTTGAGCAGTTACTTAAACTATTGGAGCCTGTTTTCTTCATTTACAAAATGAAGGTAGCAGTCTCAACTCATAAGGTTGTGGTAGGCACAATGAGGACAAAGCATATAAAGCACTCAGTACAGAGTGAGGCACACAGTATAGACACTCAATAGTATTGACTATTATTACTAACCTGCTTAAAATGGAAAACCACTGCATTAGAAGCCCAAAGACCTAAAGTATACAAATTGTATAGTCCCCTATTTCTCTATTGTTTTGGGTAGGTAGTCTAAAGCCTCCCTGGGCTTTGGTTGTCTCATGTGTAAATGAGAAGTGATAATATTTTATTATGAAATAATCTTTTGGAGTCCCTTCAATCTCAAAGAACCATTCTTCTATAATTATAAAGATTTTTTTTTCATCCTAAATCTAGAAAAAGACTTCAAAGGTCAACCTAAGAAGCTGCCAAGTTATGATCCAATACCAGGAAATCTCCTTAAGTTCTCATGTTGACAGCAGAGTCTTCCAGGAGCTTACCTCATATGAGAATGTGCGAACATCAAAAAAAGCAATAATGGAGCCATATTCACTCGACATCATGCACACGGAGAGTGTGAGGTGATCACAGCTCAGAGCCAGGTGATGTACAGGGAATTTCATGGGCACTAGCAAGCTTTGGACTTTATCAACTATGAAAACATTAAAAAAGACAAAGCAGAAAATGGCACGATCTAAGCACCGTTGCAACCCCTTAATCTAGATCTATATGAAATAATTTCTACATTTACAGAAACACACATACACACTTCCTGATACCTATTTATACATATATAATTTAAAAACATATATATATATAATATATTAAATATCTCAAATATCTCAGGGAGTCTTCTTCATACAACTTCTTCATGTAACTCCATACAACTTCCTCAAATAACCAACTGTGATCTCTGCCCTTGTTAACAGTAGTATTGCCATGTGCTTATATTCTTGCAACAATTCTTCAAATATTACATGTTATCATGTCAACTAAAAAATCATGCAACTTAATTCTCCTCATAGAAATCCAGGACACAAATTCTACTTAGCAAAAATAAAAGCATGGAAAGTTCTTCCTTCCTCTGAGTTTCAACTCAGCAAAAGCGAATTACAAAGGACCAAAGAAAACACCTAGAAAAATCCCATCTGGAACTTACTTGGGAACTCTTCTTGGGAAGGAGGGAAAAAGAAAATGTATGTCAAATATAGGAGTAAAAGCAGTTTTAATTTCAAAATTAGAATGATTGCTTAAGAAGGAAAATACATTAGCACTTTACCACACTCCTCTATTATGCAATATAAGTCAAGTAACTTACCAATTTTATTGGGATCGTCCCCAGGTTTATTTTGAATTAGAAGATTTTTAGTATGAAAAACATGCAATCCACTGACTCCACCAGCAAAGACCAGACCATATTTGTTGGACACAGCAAGCAAACTCGAGCGTTCCTTGGGCAACTCGTCAGGGGACTCAAAGATTTTCACCTTCTTCAGTGCTCTAAACTGAAAATCCTATTGAGAGGGATCAGAAAAGCAAAAAATTTCAAGGCCAGCAGCAAATTAAATCATGTCTGTCATTATATTATGAGACCCTATTCCAATACAACAAAAATATATAATCACTTAAGAACAAAGACAGTATGTCTCAGTAGCCTTTAAATTTCCTGTGTTAATTATCATGGTGCCTGGCACAGTAAGTGCTCTTTAATATTTGTTGAATGAAATACATTAAGTCTTTGACTACTCCAGCTCACACCAATCTTTTTTTTCCTGAATCCCTACTGAATGTGTTCTCTGAATCAATACTGTGTGTATTTTATTTATAATCTTATCCTATTTTGTGCTAAGAATGTATTGTCTCAGACCCAAAGTAGCATTTAATAGCTGTTAAAAATTCAAAGTATGAACCAACTAATGTGAACTCTAACTTCTAGTGCAGTCCTCAACAAATATATATTGAAATAATGACGACAGATAACCAAAGCCTAAGAATTGGTTTACTTCTACAAACACCAAACAAAATTCCACAATAGAAATGGAAATGTTGAGTCTCTTGGCCTTCAAAGCCTTTAAGTGAAACCTAGATTCTATGAGAACATTAAAAAAGCAAAAGCAAAATCCATAGCATAGCCTATTAAGACTTGATCCATCTACCTTGCAGTTTCATCTCTCAAAACTCCACTTCCCTCCAAAACTGCACTATTGCCAAGACTATAGCTACATTCCCTGCCACCCTATTTCCGCTTTCCTACAATCCCCATGCTCTTTAGTATCTTAAGGTCTTTAGATATCAATGATTGGCCTGGGAGCCTCTCCTGACCTCCTGTCAATGCATGACTCATGTCTTCCATGAATTTACCCACGCTTTCAATAAGAGTTTCATAAGCATACCAATCATTATGTTCAGTTGCACTGTACATGCTTTTTTCAAAAAATCCAATTCTAAATCTACCTTCAAGTCAAGGTTTCCACGAGTCTACTGTATGCTTACAACCCAAAAATATGGTAAACACCACAGACAGCCTTTCTTGACCTCCATTTTCTTTTCACATTAGATTCTTACATTTCATATATACCATACTGAATATAAGGAGCTCTGGTAGTGTAGTGGTTACGAGTCGGGCTGCCAACCGCAAGGTCAGCAGTTTGAAACTACCAGCAGTTCCACGGGAGAAAGACGAGGCATTCTGCTCCTGTAAAGATTTACAGCTTCAGAAACCCTGTGCAGGGTCACTATGAGTCGGAACCAACTCCACGGTACTTAACAACAACAACATACTGAATATACTAATTCCTTTTGGTTCACTGTTGAATATATACTAAAAGACTAGTGGAAATAACGTCTCTGTAGTGCTATAGGATAACCACAAGGTAGGCGGCTTAAACCCACCAGCTGCTCCTTGGAAACCCTATACAGGGTCTCTGTGAGTTGGAGCCAACTTGACAACACTTAACAGCAATAACTCCAATTGAGTATGCTGAACAAAACTCTCACAGCCTTTCAGATGAGACCATACTATGGTTTCATTCAGAGTATGAGCAAAAATTTCAGTCATTTTTTTTTGGAATTCTTATTCTGAAAATTCCAATTATTCTATTTCTATTCATCTCAAAGGTATAGTGGGGCAGTATGAAAATACACAGGGATGCTTTTTCTATTACAATCAGTAAACTCGAAAGGAGACTTCTTGTTGTGTGCCGTTGAGTCAGTTCGGACTCATAGTGACCCTGTATAGGGTTCCCAAGGGACAGGTTTTGAGCTTGAACCACTCACTTTGTGGTTCAAATTGACCTTGCAGTCCAGCACATTAACCTACAGTGCCATACCAGGACTCCAAATCTTTACAGAAGCCGAAAGTCTCATCTTTCTCTTACAGAGCAACTGGTAGATTCTAACTGCTGGCCTTGTTAGCAGCCCTGTTGATAATCCACCACACAGCTGGTGGTGGTGATGTGCCCATGTGGAGGTGGTTCCAGCTCATAGACCCTGCGTAAGGTTTCCGAGGTTGTAAGTTTTTACCAGAGTAGAATGCCTGATCTTTCTCCCAATCAAATTCGCTACCAGGACTCAGAAGGAGACTATCATCTGTGGTCCCCAAACCTTGCTTTTGTTCTGTCATCCTATCTGAGGAACATGACGCTCTGGCTGCTTGGCTCACCATAGCAGCAGCTCTCAAGAGGCAAATTATGTAGCTCTGTAGGGTCAACACTGAGTTATGAACCACAAGGTAGGCAGTTCAAACCCACCAGTTACTCCTAGGATCTGGTGGACTCAGGGTCGTTCTGAGTCGGATCCGACTCCACAGCACTCAAAAATTCTAAATATGGCATTCCATAAATTTGCTGTTCATGCAATCGCCTAAAATCTTCCTTCCAACTTATTCCCTTTCAGTCATTTGCTATTTAAATGAAACGCTGTTTGTTCTCTGTAGCCTCATTCTGCTAGAACAAGCACAATCATCCTAGGGAGCGATCCCTGTAATCTCCAACTTGTTCCTCATTTGGACCACTTCTCAGCCCCTTACTTTCTTGATTTTAAGTGAATTCCCGTGCCAAAATAGTCCTTTTCTAGTCAGCTAAAAGTTTTAAAGAATGGATGACCTTCCTCGGCTCTGCCTCATGCAAGCCTGGATCACCCTACCGAAGTAGTACAGTGAGAGTGAAGAAAAGAGGATCTTACTATTACACGCAACTAACTAGGATAACTCTCAAGAGAAGTGTACAAAACCGACTAGGGCCGAATAAACTCATTCTGTGGGGCTACCACGCAGGCAGAACCGCACAGTACTCCAGAACAACGCTGGTGAGAACTCAAAACGCAGTAAACTGTTCACGCCAGAGGCGGGGCATCCGGCACCCATGCTTCGCCGTTCAGCGGGGCTCCATGACAATGCTAGGACTAAGCGACGGAGGGAGCCCCTGGCCAGTATCTGACCTTCATCTCCCGCTCGGGAATCACTGCATCCATTTCGTCTCCCATCGCACGGCACTCAGTTGGTAGAAGGAGCTGCCGCAGCCGCCCTCAACCTTACCCACGGAGCACAGGCCGCTCCGAGGGGAACTTCCTTCCCTCAGCTACAGTAGCGCGCCGCGGAACTCGCATTTCCGGCGCGTTTTGATGATGCCACACGTCCCAGTCTACTACGTAATCGAAGGAAACAGGCGTTAGACTGAAGCCGCGCGCTACCCTGGCTGCCGCTTCCTATTGGCCCGCTCAGGCTAAGTAGGGGAAGTGGCTCCAGGACCCGCGCTCTGAGTCCTGGAGCATCTGGAAACTGTCGGTGCGCAAGCAGCGTCTCTGCGGATAAGTGTGGCACCTTCAGCGCCTCGTGCCTGACCGCACCAAGCTCATTGCCCCGTCGAAACCTAATAATAAGCCTTGGATGTAGCTATTGTTCCACATGCAGAGATGTCAGGAACTTGACAGATATTTCCAGGGGTGGCTGTAAAGGCTTGGTGGAGGAGAAAAAGGGAAAAGAGGTTCAGAAAATGGGTAAGTGGATCCTGCCTCAAAGGAGAGGTTAAAGGGCACCAAAGACCAGCTTTGTTTACTCCTTTCAAGAGCCACATCCACCTTCGGACACAAAATAAATTGTGCAGATCCCTTTAGATATGCTATCTAATTTAATCTTCCAGACATCGTATCCTCCTAGGGGTATTATTGCCATTAAATGAGAAAGCTGAAACACAGTGATGTTAAGAAAAGCCCCTTAGTGATCTCTGCCAGAAAGTGACGGCAGGATTACAGTTCAGATGATCTGGATATGCTGATGTTGTTAAGTACAGTGGAGTCGAGGCTGTAAATCTTTACGGGAGCAGAAAGCCTCATCTTTCTCCCGCGGAACCGCTGGTAGTTTCGAACTGCTGACCTTGAGGTTGGCAGCCCGACTCCTAACCACTACACTACCAGAGCTCGTTGGATATGCTAATAACTATTACAAAGTCATGGAATCCTGGTGTGGAGATATGGGTTAATGTGCTAGACTGTAAAGTCGGTTTGAACTACAAGGTTGGTGATTCAAGCTAACCAGTCGCTCCTTGGAAACCCTCTGCAGCGTTGCTATGGGTTGGAACCGACTCGACGGCACTTAACAACTACACAGTTATAGTGTAGAAAAGGGGCTCTGGTAGCTTATGGGCTATAAGTCAGGCTGTTATCACTGGAGAACAGAAAACCCTAAACAGGGTCTCTGAGTTGGAACCAACTGGATGGCTTTTAACAACAGGACAACTTATGTAACAGATCCTGGTGAGCATATTCTACCACAAAATGTAGGTCTTTAGCAAAGTGTTATCTGTTCCATTCCTGCTTCTCATTTGTAAAAGATTGATGGAACTATCTCAGGAAATGATTGTGAGTATTAAAGAAGTCTGGCATGTTACTAGCTAAATCTGCTGAATTTGCTGAGCTCAAAAACCATTTTAAAAATAAATCAATCCATGGAGCAGCTGGAGACTTTAGATCCAGAGAGGGAAAGTGACTGTGTGCTGAAGACCTGGGGGGTATGGGGGAAGGATTGCATGGAGGGGATTGTAACCATGGCAATGAGACCATATACGAGAGAATGAATGTAAAACTAATGTTCTCCCATGTGAACTATCACATAATTCACAATAAAACATTTAAGAAAAAAATAAAAAATCAATCAATCAATCAAGACATTGCTGTTTGCCTGATTTATTTCCAATCCGGAGAGATGATCTTCGACATCACGCACACTCACCGGCACACACATACTTCATCTACCTGAATTTGTCCAACAAACTCCTTCCTTTTGAGTCACAGGGACAAAGCCATAATAGGCAATCCCCAAATTGTTGGTTACATTACAGATAGATTTAATCTTTCAGAAATAAAACAATTGAGCTGCCGAGAAGCTGAGCCCTTAGCCAGAAAAGTATCCTAGAGCCACAACCTGAAATACGTGCAGACTCCCTTTCCAAGAAGCACTGTTGAGATCCTTTCCCCTCAGGGTTGAATTCTAAGAAACAATGAAGGAACTGGTGGGGTTTCCCAAAGTAACTCACACCTAATGAGATAAACACCACCCCTCCTCTGCCATTTCAAGCTGGAAACACACCAGCTAACTTGATTTCCTTAAGGAGGCTTCTTGTGGTCTTGTAAGCTGTGGACCCCACTGAAATAAGCCAGGTTGGTTCTGTCTTCTCAGGAGAAATAGGTACACTGAATATGATGGATAGTTAGAAAGATGGTACCTTTCTCAAGGGTCCCAGCCTATCCCCAAAGCAGAGAAACGGTAAAATGTGAGGTCAGGGGCAGAAAAAAAAGCAGAGGAGGGAGGTGAGGGATTTTACATTTACAGGAAGGAATGCTTTTCTGGGTTTAAATTTCAACTAGCTCTGCATTTGAACGACTTCTTAGGCTGAAGATCAGTCAGTCATGGCCAAATAGCTCAACTGGTTGAGACCTGTGGGCTAGCCCAACCTGGCCATTTCTCTATCCCCTTCCTGTACTACCTTACTCCTCAAGCTGCTGTAGGGACATCACCATAGGCTTTTGATTATACGTCACTAAGGAGCCACAGAGAGCTTGTAAAGGCTTCTCCAAAATTTTTGCCCAGTCTTTGGGTCTAGTTCATTCCCCTAGGATTTCAGGGCAGTCATCCCTTTGTCCTTCCTTTCCTAAAACTCATCTTGCACATCCTTCTCTGGGTCTGACTTCCCCACTAGACTCTCAATTTCATGAGTCTGTCCTATTTTACAGCTGGATTCTTAGCTCAGAGCAGGTGCTTAAATAAATATGTTCAATGAATAAATGCATGAGGAGAGGTAAAGGATTCCAGAATATAGTTTAAAACCCGCTGCTCAGTTGAAAAGGGGGTTGAGTTTGACACCGTCTTACATAAGTTTGGAGAAGCAATCCAAAGCTTGGTCAGGAGGCTCTGAGGCAGGCAGAACTGCAGAGGTGGGCCTGGGCCTTATATAGACCATGCTACTGATTTGCAGGTGCTGGAGAATTAGCCCTGGCCTAGGGCCTTCCGGGAGTCCTTGGTTTGGCGCTGTGGGTTAATGCACTGGGCTGCAAAGTTGGCTTGAACCACAAGTTCAGCAGTTCAAGCTCACCAGTTGTTCCCCAGAAACCCTGTACAGGGTCACTATGGGTTGGAACCAACCAAAGGGCCTTCAGAGCAAGCAATGTCGTCCTACCCAAGTGTTGACCCAAGAGACTGCCTTTCCCCATCCCTTCTATGATTCCAGAACTGACAGAGGCAACCCAGAGCAGAGATTAGGCTTGGGCAGGGAATCAGAAAACCTGAGCTGCGGTCCAGACCCTTCCATCCCCACATTAACCCCTTGATGTTTGGGCAAGGCACTTAATTGCTGCAGACCAACCAGTTTTCTCACCTGAGACATGGGAGGACTGGCCAGCTACCCTGTAGGATGGATTGGGACCTTTAAATCCTGTGAGTCCATAATAAAGGACAGAGGTAGCCCCAATCCAATCCTAAAGCTCTCGGTTTTGGGTAATTTGGAGAGATCCTTAGAGAGGCAGTGGAGACAGCACATGTCAGAATAAAATGGAAGGGCTTAAAGCTTATAACACATGGTCAATAAATATCTGTTGAATAAAATGTGAATGGAGTGAGTGGGCTGGGATGGCAAAAGGCGGAAGAGTAGTCAAATTTAAGGCAGATTTGAATCAGAAAGGCAGCTTTAGTTTCACAGTGGGATGGACTCATTTTATTCCTGATTCTCCTTTCCTATTTCCTTCAACATCCTTCCTAAAATGCCCTTGGCCTCACCTCTCTCCAAAGCCCTTTCCTGCCCCAACCAGGGTCTGGGAGGTTGCACCCTCCCACTAAAAGCTGCCTGTAAAGGTGTGGTCACTGCTGGGGGCATGGCCAGGTTTCTACGAGTACCATCTTGCTGTTGTTATTAAGTACCATCTAATCGGTTCACACCCATAGCGACCCTGTGTAGGGTTTCCGAGGAGCGGCTGGTGAGCTTGAATTGCTGACCTTTGCAATTCAAACCGACTTTACAGTCTAGTGCATTAACCCACAGTGCCACACCAATTTGAGAAGGACTCAAATGCCAAGCCCCTCTTTCCCTCCTCCAGTCACTCACCACTCATTGAGGATAAAATGCAGAGATTGAGGAGGGCAGCAAGGGTGGTAGGACATGGTATGGCCGGAAGGAAACCAGGCTAAGCCAAGAACACTAGAAACACAGAGCTGTCCAAGGAAGTCTTGCAGCCTTGTCCCAACTCCAGCGCTTTCTGGAATTGGGCTGGGTCCTCACCGGAGCCAGGCCAGTAAGCCTGAACTCAGAAACTTCCTGGGAAGCACCAGCTCCTAGCCGCCCTGACCTAGCTCTGGCCTTCCACTGTCCCTGTGGTTTTTGATTTGATATCTATCAGTCCTTCTTCAGAAGGAGGCTGGAAGGATGGAAGAAGAGAGGGAGAGGATCAAAGGTTCAGGATTCTACCATCCAGAATCCCTTTAAGGCAGGTAATTTGTGCTTTACAAAACGATCACTGATTCTGTCCAATTAAAGAAACAAACCCACAATGACCAAACAAACAAGACAAATCACAATGAGTTAAGAAGGCCAGTGAGCTCTGAGGAAAGGAACAGGAGTGTAGAGGCTAGGGTGGGAAGGGCCAGGTCCAGGTGGGGTTCTCCTCAGGGCAGGCTGGCAATGTCTCTCTCTGGAGGGGGGCCAGCTGGCTTGGGACTGTTCTCACTGGCTTTTCCTTCAAACATCATGACTCTGGTTGGGGGTAGAGAAAAACAAAATAAAACAGAAAGGATTAGGACTCTTTCTAGTACCCAAAGAAAGATCATCCAGTTCACCCTCAAGCCTATAGAATCCTCAACAGAATGCCCTTGAATCCATTTTCTGGTAGGATCACATGGAAACCCACAGAAGGTATTGCTAGGCCCATTGTACAGAGACAAAACTGAAGCAGACAGTGGTGACTTGACTCCACAGAACTCTATTATGTACTCCCAAGCAGAGGCAAGAGAAGACTCCAAACATCTGACCATAGGCCATGCACCTTCCCTGCCCATGCTGCCTGGCGTAGGTAGGACAAGGTGAAGCCATGGCTCTATTGACTGTTGTGTAGTGCCCTGTAGTTCCAGCTCATAGGGACTCTGCGTAGGGTTTCCAAAGAGCAGCTGGTAGGTTTGAACTGCTGCCCTGGGATTTAGCAGTCCAGTGCTTATCCTACAGCACCACACCAGGTCTGCTTGTTGTTACAGTGTTGTTGAGTTGACTCAGACCCATAGCGACCCTGTATAGGGTTTCCGAGGAGCAGCTGGTGAGCTTGAACCACCAACCTTGCAGTTCAAATGGCTTTGCAGTCTGGTGCATTAACTCAGGTCTGCATGTTGTTGTTGTTGTTAAGTGCCATCGAGTCGGTTCCGACCCATAGCGACCCTGTGCAGGGTTTCCAAGGCTATAAATCTTTATGGGAGCAGAAAGCCTCATCTTTCTCCCATGACGCAGCTAGTAGTTTTGAATTGCTGACCTTAAGGTTCGCAGCCCGATTTGTAATCACTATGCTACCAGAGCTCCTTCCAGGTCTGCTTGTTGGTGTTAAGTGCCATCGAGTTGCTTCCAACCCATAGCGACCCTGAACAGGGTTTCCGAGGCGGTAAATCTTTATAGGAGCAGAAACCTCATCTTTCTCCCGCAGAGCAGCTGGTAGTTTCGAACTGCTGGCCTTGCAATTCACAGCCCTATTCGTAACCACTACGCTACCAGAGCTCCTTTCCAGGTCTGCTTAGGAGAGCTTAAATATAAACCTGGTCTTGCTACTGCCCTACTTAAGCTAACTCTGGACTCACTGCTGTTGAGTAGATTCTGACACACAACAATACTATAAGGGCAAAAAAGAACTACCCCATAGTATGCCCAAGGCTGTCAATCTTTACAGCAGTAGACTTCCACATCATTCTCCCATGGTGCAGTTGGTAGGTTTGAACTGCTGACCTTTCAGGTCACAGCCAAGCACTTTAACCAATGCACCACTAAGGTTCTCTACTTAAAATTCCTCAAAATGCCTTTTCACCTTCAGAAATGCCCCCACTACTCTGAAAGTAAAGTCTGGGCAGTAAAGGGCAGGGGCTCAGAATGTAACCTAATACGAAAAAGTCTGGACTAGACCCCTAGTCCTATTACCTACCAGCTGGGTGACTCAGGCAATACATTCTCTGATCCTCTGGTTTCCATCTGGAAGTGCGGCTGCTAAAAAGGCTTACATCCTAGGATTGTTCTAAGTGTCCATGCTCATGATCCTGGTTTTTACTCTTCAGCATCTGTTCTCACTCCCTGGCTGGTCCCTTTCAATCTCCTGGCTTTCAATCCCACCTAAAGGCTGACAGTCCACAAACATCTGATATGTGAGCCCCAGTCTTCCATATCCAGTTCCCCCCTTGACTTCTCTCTGTGGATGTCTAATGGGAATTGCCAATGTGACACATGGAAAACTGAACTTTTAACTCTGCTCTTCCCAGTGCCCCCTCACCCACGCACTTCCACCCCACCCCCCAGTTTCTCCCTCTCTGCAAACTGTACCATCATCCCAGACCTTGAATCATCTGATTCCCCAATCCCTCCAGCTCCACTTTCAAAATCAATCCCAATTCCAAGGATTCCTACCACCTCCATGTAGCCTTCCCAGGCTGAGCAGTCTTATCTCTTTCCTAGACTGTCTCCCCGCCTTTTAAAAGTCAACCACAGCAAAAAAATAAAATAAAAAGTCCATCCCAGTACAGAATCCCCGAAAATAAAAGTCAACCCCAGCACAGAATCTTCCAAGGGCATCTCTCCACATTAATATAAAATCCTAAATCTGGCCATGGCTTAAGTCTGCAACTTTATCCTCTCACTCACTGGCCACCAAATTGTTTCTTGAGCATACAAGCATGATTCTGCCTCAGGGCCTTTGCAAAGAGTGATTTCCTCTGCCTGCTTGCTTTTCCCTTAATCTACACATAGCTCCCTCCCTCTTTTGCTCAGGGTTTAGTCAAAAGTCCCCTTTTTTGTGAGGATTCCTCCCCTGCCCTACTTTCCCATCCTTCGCTGCTCTTCTTATGCAATTTATTTTTCTTTGTAGCACATCATCACAATCTGTTTGTTGTTATTTTACATACTGCCTATCTCCTGTCTCTAGAATGCAAGCTCCATGAGGCCAGTGCCTCATGTGTCCCTAGTACCTAGAATAATCCCTGGTACATACTTTATGCTCAGTAAATATTTATTGAATTAATGAATGATAGATGTAAAACGTCAATATCTAGACTAATGTCTGACACATAGTTGTTAAGTAAACCGACCCACTAAGCACTAGGTGTCATTTTGAGAGCACATCACTATTAATGCTATCAGCTGGCCTCTCAGGTCCTGTGTGGTCTGACCTTGATGGTGTTCCTACACACACCCCTTGCCCTGTCCCACTCCACACTAAAACTGTCGCCAGACTGAATTGTGGGTTCAGGAACAAGTTATTCAGCCTCCTCGGGCCTCAGCTTTCTCCTTCACACAATGAGACTTACAAAAAGTTACTGCTACAGCACATGTATTCAGCCAGTCGCTCGGCTACAGGATTTACATGTATAATTTCCCTTGCAAGGTATGTAGTAATCTGACCATTTGGCAGATAAGGAGACTGAAGCTCAGAAAGATTAAGTATATTGTCCTGCATGAGGGTGAGAGATCTACTGGTTAGGAGATGGCCACGGTGCCCCCTAGCTAGCAACCTCTCTACATGAGAGTGACTTTGCCTTCAGATCCTGGGAAAGGTGCGAGGGAGGTACTCACAGCTTGAGGACAGCCGACCGTTTCCCCAGCATCATATTCACAAAGTCTCTGTAGGAGATGGTCTCACTGACCCCACCCGTCACCTCTGAGATCATCTTCTTCATCTCCAGGTGGGTCTTGGGGACCCCAAGCTTCTCCATCATCCTCTTTAAAGACATCAGGTCTGCCAAAGAAGGAGATGCGGAGGGTGGGGTGGGGGTGAGGAAGCAGTTGTGTTATGTGTAGACTGGCTGCTGGGGCTGAGCAGGAGGACATTGGGGTGATGTCCTCATGGGAAAACAAACCCTTCACACTTTCCCTGCTCTTTTTGGAGGCATTACAGACTAATGGTTAAGGACAGAGACTTCTAGAGTCAGGCACACACACAGCTCTGCTGTTCCTGAATGCTGGTGGTCCCTGAGTGGAGCAAATGGTTTGCATTAGACTACTAACCTAAAGTCTGGTGGTTTGAATCTACCCAGCAGTGCTATGAAAGAAAGGCCTGCTATTTCCATAGAGATTACAGCCATGAAAACCCGATGGAGCAATTCTACTCTGTAACGCAGGGGGTCGTCATCAGTCCATTGACTTCAAGGCAATGAGTGTGGGAGTGTTTTATGTTTTTTTCCTGGCTGTGGGTCTGGGGTACACTACTCTGGTCCTCTAGATCTCCACTTCTATCAGTGGTCAGTGGCTGATGGGATCATTCAGACGAACTAGTTCATGAAGCACCTGGCACAGATTTAGAGTCATTGTTGTTAGGTGCCCTCTAGTCAATTCCAACTCATGGTAACCACATGTGTGCAGCAGAGGATTGCTCCACAGGGTTTTCAAGGCTGTGACCTTTCTAGAGCGGTCCTCTGAGATGCCTCTTGGTGAGTTCGAACCATCAACCTTTTTGCTAGCAGTTGTGCACTTACCCATCTGTGCCAGTCAGTGATTCCTGAGGAGAGCCATAGTTATGCCTTACAACTGTTACGGCTCTCTTCTGCAAGGTTGAGCCACTGCCCCCAGCTAGAAGTCACTGCCCAGAGGAGGCAATAAAAGTCCTTCTCTAAGTGCCAAAAATATCCTACAGAGCAGGAAAACCAACAAAATAACAAAATTCAAGAACAAGGAGGCACCCAAAAGTCACTGCACCCTGAGGAGACACAGCCTTTGAGCTCCCTACTCCTGCCAAGATCTGAGGCAATTTCCTTCAGCTTGTTCTTCAGCGAACAATGGATTAGCAAGGGAGGTTGGAGAAGGGTTGGGAAGGGGGTCTGGTTTCAGGTCCGAGGGGAGTGGTGAGGAAAGTGGGCAGAACTGAGGCCAGACCCCTGGGTGCCAGGATGTTCAGGGCATTTCAAAGAAAGTTGGGCAGTGTTCTTTAGGAAGAAGTGAAAGGTCTCCCCAGCTGCCGGCCAGCCTCTCAATTAGTGTGACCTTTCTGAAGGGCAATTTGGCAAGATGCTTCAAAAGCCTCTGACCCACAACTTCTAATTCCTGGGATTTACTCTAAAGAACTAATTAGCAACACGGACAAAGATTCGTGTACAAAGCTGTACTTCTTAGAATTATCAATAATAGTTAAAATTGAAAATCATCTAAGTGCTTAGTACTAAGGCGTTGGTCAAGTAAATTATAATTCACTACAATGAAATATATTATGCAGTTATTAATTTCAGAAGAAAGATGAATACTGTCAAAATACTCACAATATGTTGTTTAAGGAGGTTGTAAAATGACGTGTAAAACAAGACCTGTATATTTGTGATTGTTGTTTTTAAGTACCATCGAGTCGGTTCCAACTCACAGAAGCCCTGTAGAGGGTTTCCAAGGAGTGGCTGGTGGGTTTGAATCACCAGTTAGCAGCCCAGTGCTTAACCTACAGCGCCACACCAAGACGCCACATATTTGTGATTAAGGGGGAAAAAAAGTGGAGGGATGTAAATCAAAATGTTTATAGCTGTTGTTTCTAAGATATGACATTATGGATGATGTATTTTCCATCTTTGGGTTTTGCTGTATTTTCCAATGTTTTTTCATTATGAATTCATTTTTACTTTATACTCAAGAAAAAAATTTTATAAAGAAAAAAGGATCATAATATTTAAAAGGAAGAAGAGAGGAGAAAGTAGGAGGAGGACCAGAAATACCAGTGACAGCAGTGACAATATTGTTAAGGGAGAAATGGAGGAGAGAGCAGGACATACTCAGAAATCAAACCCTGGGACTGGACCCTGGGGCTACCACTTAAACAGGTAGCTCCAAGCAAAGTATTTCCAGCTTTCGGAGTCTCTGTTTCCTCATCTCTAAAACGGAGACAATTACACCATCCCAACCATCAGATACTGGTAAAGATCAAGATGTGGTCCTCCCACCAGGGCATACATGCCACAGGGCAAGACCTTTGTCACTCCAGTGCCTAGATAGCAGAATGCAGTAAGGCTCTATTGACAGGGGGAATAAATGTATGTAAGAGCATTCTGTCAGCTGAAGGACACAGACAAATGGACAGACAGGCTTGGGAACAAAGGACATGTGGCCTCGTCCACCTTTGAATGGCCTGAGTCATTCCAGCCCAATGTCCCTGGAGAAATGGGTGGGAGGTGGAGGTCTGGGCAGATAGGTGGGGCGCAGTGGGGAGAAAACATACTTGAGGAAGGAAGAGGATCAGCCTAGCTCGGCTAGCCTGGCATTTGGGGGATGCTTCATTATTTGTGTCATACTCATGTGACAGCTGTGCCCTCCTCCCCCTCATCATGAAGGTGGGTCAGTGGGGCTCTCCAGACCTTCACACCTAACAAGCCCCTCCCCAGACACACAATCCTCAAAACCTCACTCACCGATCTCGCCTTCATTGTTCAGGTCAAACTCCATGTACTTCTCTGGAAATCACAGAATAAAAGCTGTCGTTAGCTTTGGAACAGGATCACTCCCTGCAAGGACTCAGTACTTTGCCTTGGGGGTGACTGGGAACAGGGTCCTTTCAGAGCCTGAGCCACCATCCTCCCCCCCCACAAAGGGGGGCTGTTCCTAGCACAAGTCCCATCATCTCAGTCATCGTCTCTGGAGAAAGAGCTCACCCTGCCAACATCCCTCTCCCCTGGGGGAAAGGTGGCCAGAGGTCAAAGTTGACCTCAACCCAGCAGGTGGGTTCCTACTAGTGTGGGCTTCATATGAATCAGCTGGAAAGGGACTGTGATTTTCCCAGCCCTGGAGAGTCAGATGCAGTGAATCTGGGAAGGGCAGACGGGAGCTGGGATTGATGCATTTTCAAAGTACTGCTGCCAGGCAGATGGGTGTGGGAATCACTGATTTCAGAAGTCACTGTGGATCTGATCCTTTTGGGGTATCATGGACACCACTGAGAACCAAATGCTCTTCCAGAAGAAATGCCTGTCCTTGTCCACAAATGGTACATACAGTTTCCAGGGGTACACAGAATCTACCCCCCAAGCCCCACCTATAGACTTTGAGTTTTGAAATTCCCGGTCAAGAGGTCCAGGAAAATGGCACTACCGAGGGAAGACACTCAGCGCAAGGGGCTTGGGGTAGTTAGTATGTGCAAACAACCAGGTGGCCTGGGGCAGGTTTCCCATGCCAAAGAAGGGGGAATGGGGCTCTTCTTATAGTGGCCTGGGGACCCCATGGGATCTTCACCACTATCTGTCCTCCAGCCTCCAGGTCGCCTTGCCCACGATCCCGTCCCCTCAGTTCCACTCCCACTGGCCTTGCTTTTCCTGACACTCCATACCTGCTTCTGCTCTTGCTGCCTTCCCATCAGGAATGCTTCTCCAAGTATTTTTAGGTCCTCTACCCAGGCCTTCAAGCTCCCTCTTGCCCTTTCTAAGTGAGCACCCCCCACCCCTGTCCTTCTCATCCAAAAGCCTCTACTACCATAGAAAGCACTCCTTGCTCAAAGCGACCCCACTAGAACACAAGAACCTTGGGTCCAGGTTTTTTGATGTGTTCGTGACTGTCTCCCCAGGTCTACAATGGACCCTGTCAATAGTGAAAATCAAAAGCCACTGCTCATGACTAATAGCAACCCTACTGGACAGAGTAAAACTTCTCTGTAGGGTTTCCAAGGCTATAAATCTTTACGGAAGCAGACTGCCTGATTTATCTCCCACAGAGGGGCTAGTAAATTCAAACGACCAACTCTATTGATTAACAGCCCAAAGCTTACACCAAGGTTCTTGTGCATAGTAAGTGCTCAGTAAAACTGGGTGGACACCAAATGAATGAATGATTTGAAAACTTCTATAGATGGCACTTAAGGAGTTCTGGTAACGCAGTGGGTAAGAGTTGGGTTGCTAACTTCAACGTCAGCAGTTTCAAAGTTTCTCAGAAGAAAGATGAGGCTTTCTGCTCCTGTAAGGATTTACAGCCTCAACAACCTTATGCAGGGTTGCTATGAGTCAGGAACGGACTCCACAACACACTACCACCACCATAGTTGGCACTTAACAACAACACAGTCCCTTTACAGAACCCTGGTGGTGTAAGGTCAACAGTTCAAACCTGCCAGTGGTTCCACTGGAGAAAAGGCTTGGTGATCTGCTCCCATAAGCGCTGTTGTTGTTGTTAAGTGCCGTCAAGTCAGTTCCACCTCGTAGCAACCCTGTATAGGGTTTCTAAGGCTCTATATCTTTGCAAGAATAGAAAGCCTCATCTTTCTCCCACAGAGCAGCTAGTGGGCTCAAACTGCTGAACTTGTGGGTCAAAGTCCAGAGCTTATCCTACAGAGCCACTGTGCTTTCCCTGTAGACATTACAACCTAGAAAGTCCTATATTGTTTGTTGTTGTTTCTAAGTGCCATAGAGTTGGTTCCTACTCCTAGTGACCCTGTATAGAGTTTCTGAGGAGCGGCTGGTGGGTTTGAACCTCTGACCTTTCAATTAGCCGTCCAGTGCTTATCCTACAAAGCCCCACCAAGACTCTACTACCCTGGTGGTGGTGGTTATGTGCCGTGGAGTCGGTTCCAACTCATAGCTACCCTGTATAGGTTTTCCGAGGCTGTAAATCTTTACGGGAGCAGAAAGCCTCATCTTTCTCCCTTGGAACCACTGGTAGTTTGAAACTGCTGACCTTAAGATTAGCAGCCCGACTCATAATCACTACACTACCAGAGATCCTTCTAGTACCCTATAGGGTAGTAATGTTCTATCACATGGGGTCACTATGACATGCAACCAACCTGACAGCACATAACAACAGTCCTCTTCCTTCCAAGGTAACTTCTTGTGGTCCCAACTGACCAGGCCCTATCCTACAACCCAATGATGTCAAGGGGAGTAGACATTAGACACCTGTCACCTCATCCCTACTCTCAGAGGTCACCTCTAGAGAGTGATCTTGATGGTATCCTGACAGACAAGAATGGATTGCTTCCCCTTCACATGGCTCTCCTAGGTACTGAGAAAGGATAAGGCTAGGGTGTCTTTTAATGGGTAAGAGGAGGGACTTTGGAGCCAGATGAGCATGGGTTCAAGTCCCAACTCTGCTATAAGTGAGCTGTGTAACCTCTAGAAAATGGCACACCCTCTCTGAGCCTCTGTTTCTCTCCTGATAGAAATATCCCTCTTGGGTGAGCTGAGGTCATTCAGAGAGCTCACAGTGCAGCACATAAAGTGTGCTTCCATGTGGTCGTTACTCAGCAAATGCTGGCTGTTGTTAGTAGTATAAGTCTCAGGTGTCCTACTACCCAACCAACCAGGAAGCTTCTTGAGGAGTACTTGGCCAGTTTTTTGTCTTGTAGCAGGGAGGATGCCCACATTGCCAAGCTGCTGGGAGGAGCAGTGCACCCGCTATGGAGTCCAGGACTCCGAGCCCCGCATGCCTGACCCGGCCAGGAAAGGTGGGCCTGCCTCCACTCCTTATGTGCACAGCTCCTCTCCTATCAAGCCGCTGGCTGGAAACCAAGAGCCAGGGCCCCAAACAGAGAGACCTTTATGCTGCCTCTCTCCCCACACGGGCTCCCAGGCCCTGTTTTCTTTTCAGCCCGTGCTGCTGGGATTCAATGGGCAGCAACTCTGCACTCCCCTGCCCCACTGTGGTTACATACAAACGTCCATTCTCCACAGGGGCTACACCGCAGAGGGGGAGAGACAAGGGTGGTTCACAAAAGACTGATTGTGTGCTGGGGGGAGTAGTCAACCTGAGTCCCACTGGGCAGCTGGGGAAGAAAGGGGCAGGCCAGGGACTGCAGGCTGATGAACAAGGGAGGCCAGGAAGAGGGACATTCTAGATGAAACAGAGTCACAGTTTGACTGTGTGAGACTAAGGAATCAGGTAGACAAAGGGCTGAGGGTCAGCCCAGCTTTCAAGAATGGTAGGTCAGCCAGACCCAGCTTACCCTTAAAGGCAGCGAGCTTTTCCGGCAGGTTTTCTTCATCGCTGTACTTCTGGTCACAGAGAAACTCCTAGAGAGGTGAGAAGGCAGTGCTAAGGGAAGGGGTAAGCAGGCTCACTGCTCTATTCCTCCTCTCCCCTAGGCTTGGCTAGGCAAGGCAACAGGCCCCATTGTTTGCCCTGGCTCCCTGTCAACCCCTGGAGAAGGCTTTGCCCAGGCCACCCTGTGGGGAGGAAGTTTCTTACTGACTTGGGCTGAGGTCTGAGGGTCTTCTCTCGAAGACTAAACATTAGATTATGGGAGGAGCGACCTGTACCTCTCCCTCAGGGGACCCTGGCTCTGGGATCCATGGAGCTGTAAGTTCCAATACATGCCACCTTCCTAGGTATGTGATCCTGAGACAATTAACTCACCTCTCTGTCCTTCTATTGCCTTTTGTGCCAAATGTAGCTCCTTCTGGGGACATGAATGAAGAATCATATAAAAGGTGAATACCCTTGGCACATAGTAAATGCTCAATAAAGAGCTGCCATCATTATTTGTAGCCTTTGCTCTGGCCAGAAAAGGATTGCACAATGCTTTGGGTAAATGTTCCCTTTCACCTGTTTCCTTATCCCTGGCCCACCTGCCCCTCAGAACATCAAGTGAATTCTTTCAGAACCAGATGGGTGGAGCCACAAGACACCAACAGTAGCCTCCAGGGATGAAGTCTGTGCTCAACACCATATTATCTCTTCCCCTTTCCCTGAAGCCCCATGAGGTAGCTATTTTTTTACAGATAAGTCCAAAGAAGCTCACATAACCAGAGTTTCAACTCAGTTCCATCTCATTGGTTGTTGTTATTGTTGTTAAGTGCCATCAAGTTGGTTCTGACTCATAGCTGGTGATTTTGAACCACCGTCTCAATAGAACACGTATTCTTGAGCTCACCACGTAGAAATGAGAGACTGTGTAAATCCATCTGATTTAGTCTTTGGCCCTAAAGCAAACAGCTACCAATAAGTGAGCACCTACTATGCACTGGCACTGTGCCAGGTATCTTACATGCATGTTGTCATCTTTAGCAGTTTTCAAACCTGTCCTGAGATGGGGAAACAGAGGGCACTTTCCATCCTAGCCCTTCCCAAATATATTCTGGAATTCTATGAGTCTCCTTGATTCTCTAGATCTCATTATTAGGCCAAGGAGATATGGGCCATTACTCTTCCATCCATCTGTTCATTCAACTTCTTTATTTATATTTTAAACTTTTTATTGTGACTTGAGTGAAGATTTAGAGACCAGATCATCAGTTTTACATTCAGCAAATCACAGACTTTGTTTCATCTCAATGATTGCAATCCCCTCCAAGTAACATCACTTATTCCAGTTCCTCCTTTGCTTTCTGCTTTCCATTCCTCTTTCCTTCCCAGCCCTTTGGAATTTTGTACTTGGGTAAATGCTGCCCTTTTGATCTTTAGCGGTTGACCATTCTATGGTGTATGGACCTCACTAGTGTTGTTGTCCTCCTTATATATTTATCTATTGCTTAAGCTGAAAGTTGAGCTACAAGGATGAGTTAGGCTCCAGACCTGAAGGGTGACCAAGGGCCACAGTCTCAGGGGGTCCACCGGTCTCTATCTGACCAGTGACCCTGGTCTTTTTTATGATTTTGAGTTTTGTTCCTCAGTTTCTTCCACTCTATCCAGGACCTTCCAATGTGATCCCTTTCAGAGTAGTTGGTAGTAGTAACCAGGAACCATCTAGTTCTTCTAGTCTCAGGTCATGGAGATTTGATATTCACATCATCCAACATTTTGTTTGAGAGGCATAGTATACACTGTGTTGAGGGGGGCAGTGTGAACAAGGTGAATAGAATTGAGTCCCTGGTGTGGCTCAGTATGATAAGCACTCAACCTCAAAGTTGGTTTGAACCGCAAAGTCAGTGATTCAAATTCACCAGTTGCTCCTCAGAAACCCTATACAGGGTCGCTATGAGTCAGAACTGACTCCATGGCACTTAGCAACAATAATCTTAAAATTAAAGAAAGTCTGTGTTAACAATGATGTTAAATGTTATCTAGGCCAACCACTCAATCTGTTTCTAAATTCCTACTATCATGTCCAACTAACTGGTGACCAAACCTGTATTTACACATCTCCTAGGACAGGGAACCCATTATATTTAGTAGCACCACCCAGTCTATTGTTGTAAACCCCCCAAGAGGCTTAAAGTAAAAGATTGGGATAACAAGAACCTGACTAACTCTAAAGCAATCTGGGTTTGGATCTCAGTCTTCCTCGCACTAGCTGTGAAATGGGCACAACAGACCCCTCAGTAGGGATAATCTACAAGAATATTGATCACTTGGCTCTGCTTGTCTACTCTCAACAAGAAACAGGTATGACTGTGAGTATAAGGCACAATAGGATTCTTTCTAGGGCTCCACATTAACTGTGTTAGAATCGGAGAAACCGTATTCCAGTGTGGTTCCCCTCATTAGGTCCAGGAACTCTGATTGCTCCTTTGCTTTGGGTAAAACCCTGACTGTGGCAGGCACTATGTTAGCTCATTAAATCCACAATTACTATTACTGTGATTTTGCAGGTGAGAGCCTGAGGACCACAAAGGTTAAACTCCCTAAGTGACTGAGGAGGTGCTAGGGTTGTTTTGGAGCCTGATGTGTTGGACTCCAGAGTCCACACTCTCCTATGGCTGAGGACAGCTGCAGGGGCCATGGATCGGCTAATCCAGTCACTGCCACAATCAGGGCCCCATTACCATGTGCCAAGCATGACCCTATCTCCACTTAATGGCAGCTGGATCTCTTCTCCCAGTTGACTCTGTTGAGGGCTTCTCTTCCTCTTGGCTTCCTCTTCTAGTTATTTCATCTGCTTCTCCACTTCATTCTCTGACCAAATGTAAGACAATTCCCTCTTGTCTGTGACCATGAGCAAACCAGGCACCTCCTGGGGCCACAGAGCTCATATCTTTCCAGTGAACGGACAAATTAGGTCAGTAGTTTCCAGACTTTGGGGGAATGTGGACAAGAAACATTTTCCCAAAATGAGGTGGTGGGGGTGGGGAGGGAGGAGTTGGGGTAGGGCTGCCAAGATTTTATTTTGCCAAGACTTTTCAAACAATTACCACTGACTAGTGCCATGAGCTTAAAAAAGGACATTTCACAAAAGTAGGAAGTGTATATCTCAGAATTTAAAAATAAAATCTGTTACAGACCATGCCCAACTCACATCGCCTGTGTTACAAAATCAAACCAAACCCATTGCTGTCTAGTAGATTCTGACTCAACTTCCCTTCATTTTATCAATAGGCAGAAAAGCCTCATGGGGTTGTATAGGGTATAAGTAAGCTCCAGCATCTGGGGACCTCTGGGAAGCCATTTAGAGAGACACTCCTGCCCCCAGTTCCCAAGTTCAGGTTTCCTGAAACCCTGAACCAGCCCGGAATCTGTCTGTAAGCTTGTACCAACCACCTTCATGCACCCAGTTCTACTTAGTCCATTTCCAACAAGAAAAGACATAGTCCCTGGCGTTAGGGACAAATCACACAAGAACACAAAACAACCAGGCAGTAATTGAGAACAAGAGCAATCAAGAGCATACCATGGACAACAGGAGTGTAATAAGGAGAGGTTCCCAGCAGACATCACCCCATAAATCACCCCAGCATCCCTGAGGGTCTAAGCCTATCACTGTGTCATCAAAGAAGCCTGTTTTCTCCTTAAAACTAGCAGTAACATTCTATTTTGTGTCTCCCATTTCCCACCACCCACCACTACAGTGGGTGTCCCTCCTTTTGAGGCCTCACAGGTTTCAGACATAATCCCACCACAGGACACTAGCTCTGGCTGTGCCACCTGCCTGGATTGCTCTTTCCCTGAATACTAATATGGCTCAATCCCTAACCTCCTTCAGTACTTTCTCCTGTACCACCTTCTCAATGATGCCAACCCATCCTATTTTATACTATCGACACCACTCTGCTTCCAATCCATCTCATCTTGTTATATTTTTCCTTTAATTTCCATAAGATAAATCAGTTCCTAAAGAGGAAGACCCCCAGAGAGATGGATTGGCAAAGTGGCAGCATCAATGGGCTCAAGAGTGGCAACAATATTGAGGTTGGCCCAGGATTAGGCAGTGCTTCGTTCTGCTGTGCATAAGGTCGGTGTGGGTCGGTACCAACTCGATGGCACCTAACAACAACAATGGTGTAATTGCTTCTTAGGGTCATTGTCCATTGCTTGTCACCACCAGCTAGACTATGTTGCTGTTGTCGGGGACTGACTCCTAGTGATACTGTGTACAACACAACAAAACACCATCCAGTCCTGTGCCATCTTCACAATCGTTGCTATGTTTGGACCACAGCATCAATCCAGAAGAGGTCTTCCTCTTTTTCACTGACCTTCTACTTTACTAAGCATGATGTCCTTCTCTAGGTCCCTCCCGATAACATGTCCAAAATGAATGAGAGAAATTCTCACCATCCTTGTTTCTAAGAAGCATTATGGCTGTACTATTCCAACATAGATTGGTTCATTCTTCTGGCAGTCCATGGTATATTCAATATTTCTCACCAACACCATAACTCAAAAGCATCCATCTTTCTTCAGTCTTCCTTATTAATTACCCACATGCATATGAGGTGACTGAAAATATCATGACTTGGGTCAGGGGCACCTTAGTCCTCAGAATGACATCTTAGCTTTTGAACACTTTAAAGAGGTCTTTTATAGCAGATTTGTCCAATGCAATATAGCCTTTGATTTCTTGACTGCTCCTTCCATGTGTGATGATTGTGTAACCAAGGAAAATGAAATCCTTGACCATTTCAATCTTTTCTCTGTTTCTCATGATGTTGCTTATTGGTCCAGTTGTGAGGATTTTTGTTTTCTTTATGTTGAGGTCTAATCCATACTGAAGACTGTGGTCACTTTTCTTCATCAGTAAGGGAATTAAGCCTTGTTCACTTTCAGCAAGCAAGTTTGTATCATCTGTATGTAGCAGGTTGTTGATGAGTCTTCCTCTGATACTGAAGCCACAATCTTCTTCATATAGGGCAGCTTCTCGGATTATTTGCTCAGCATACAGACTGAAAAAGTATGGTAAAGGAATAGACCCCTAATGCATATCCTTCCTGATTTTAAACCATGTAGTGTCCCCTTGTTCTGTTTTGGACAACTGTATCTTGGTTGATATGATTACAGATTTGACATGAGCATAAGTAAGTGTTCTGGAATTTCCATTCCTCACAATGTTATCCATAGTATATTATGATCCACACAGTCAAATGCCTTTGCACTGTCAATAAAACACAAGAAAACATCTTTGTGGTATTCTCGGTATTTAGCCAAAATCCATCTGACATCAGCAGTGGTATCCATGGTTCCACATTCTCTTCTGAATCCAGCTTATCTGGCAGTTTCCTGTCAATATACTACTGCAAACGTTTTTGAGTTATGTTCCAAGAAAATGTACTTGCATGTAATAATAATGATTTTGTTTGATAATTTCTGCATCTTGTTGGATTACCTTTCTTTGTAATAAGCACAAATTATGGATCTCTTCCAGTTAATAGGCCAGGTAGCTGCTTTCCAGATTTCTTAACTTAGATAAGTGCTTTCAGCACATCCATTTATTGAAACATTTCAACTGGGATTTCATCAATTGCTACAGCCTTGTTTTGCAACAATAATTTCAGTGTAGATTGGACTTCTGCCTTCAATACCATCCAACTCTTGATCATAAGCACCGGAGAGCAGGTGCTCAATAAATATTTGCAGAATGAATAAAAGAACTCAGATGCAAAGAAAAGAAATAGCTTGCCCAAATTAACATCGCTAGAAAGTGGCCAAGCTGAGATGGTACTCCATTACAGATGCTGCTTCGCACTTTCCCTGTACAGAGTTGAGTAGGATGACCCAGGATGTCGGGTGGGGAGGCAGGCTCTAGAAGAATGGGTTTACAATCTGAGCCTCAACGCATGCCCAGGACTCAACAGCACCTACCTAGCTAGTGGGTTCGCAATCAACCTTGGAGGAATGGAGAAGACATTCAATTCCTTACTCAACCCTCAATTCTTTTCTCTACCCTCACTGCTAAAATGGTCATACAGCTTTGCCCAAAGTGTGTGTGCATTTGTATACCAGAGACCAGAGGGGACTAAGGGATTGGATTTACATTTTTCTGCATAGACAGCATAACAAATGTTTGAGCCACCGAGTGACCAGGAGCTGGAGAAGCAGCTGACCCATTCTTGTGTGGGTAGGCAGCCTTTGCGTGCCCTGGGCTTTGGGCAGTTGTACAGACCATGCCCGCAGAGCAAGTGGGCGGCAGGCGGAAACAGGAGTTCCATTGGTTGAGTTGCCAGCCCCCACCTGGGAGCTTTAGATTCTTGGTTCCTGCTCATGCACAGCCCACAGCTTCCTCCCGCAGGACTCTCCCCATCTACCCACTAGTCCTGACTTGGGGCACAGCCACGCCCAGTAGGCAGAACCTCTGAGGCCCTGGCTCTGGGTCTGTAGACAGAGGAGACAGAAGTAGAATTCATCCCAAATCTTTGGAAGAAAAACAAAAGAAGCAAAAAGAGGGCAAGCTGGAGCAGACTGTCTGCGTCTGAGTCCATTCCGTAGCTTTGTAAAAAAATTGTAAAAATGTTCTATGACTCGTTTCCTCATCTGAAATGAGAAAGGATAATAATATCCACTTCACGGCTTGTTCTGAGAATTACAGTACATACGTGAGCACAGGTGAAGTATCTGGCACTTGTTGTTGTTGTTGTTGTTAAGTGCCGTCGAGTCGGTTCCGACCCATAGCGACCCT
>NW_006408532.1:10614833-10662819 GCF_000296735.1 Chrysochloris asiatica | reverse complement strand
ATGTTAGGTATTTATTGTTATTCTTTTCTAGCATTTGTTTTATATCATCAGTTTATAACTCCGTCTATCGAGCACTAAACAGATTAAGAGGAAAATTGTCTCCCTGGGACTTATGCTGGTTATGAGTTTTGTTTTTCCTTATTTCCTATCCCATTTGACAGATGGCCCACCTGTCTACCTCCTACCACTGTCACTATCTCCAACCTGTCCCAAACTAGGAGAGAAAACAGGCTGGTCACAGTTTTCAGGGCAAAGAAAATCAATACAGGAGTTACCTTTCCTGTGGGCAGAGGCAGGAAGTTACTCCAGGGGACAGGGAACCACTCTCTATCCCTCTAGTGGGACAAGGGGACAGATGATTTATTCTGCCCCATCCCCTATTCCCTCCCCCTCTTCTCCCACGCCAATCCACTGTCCCAAAACACAAGAGTTTCCACTAAAGAAACTACTGTCAGACTCCCAGGCATGAAAGGTAAGCCTGGAGGCCTCAGTGGCCTGGTCAACCTCTAGCAAAGAGCCAGTGAGTCTAGGGATAAAAAACAAGTCTTGAGCACATCAGTCAATCCCTGGGGACCAGAACCAAGTGTCCACAGGCGAGGCCTGGAAAGTGACAGAGCTGTAGAGATATCTGTCCAGTCCTAGAACCTGGGACTCCTCAAGGCATTCAGCTTGTTTTCCTTGTTCTATAGCAGGGGAACTGAGGCGCCAGAGAAGGGTCTTGCCCTCAGCCTCAGTGGTTGGAAGCCCCCATATAACCACACAAATTCCCTGGGCACAGGATGTGCATGGTGAAAGGATAGGGGAGGTTGACTCAGGTTGGCTGGGTTCAAATCCCAGCTCTACCGCTTACTAGCTCTGTGACCCCGGACAACTTGCTTTGCCACTCTGGGCTTTCCTCATCTTTAAAATAGGATCATAATTGTTGTTGTTATTAAGTGCTGTCGAGTCAGTTCTAACCTATAGCAAACTTGTACAGGGTTTTCAAGGAGGAGCTGATGGGTTTGAACCACCGACCTTGTGGTTAGCAGTCCAGTGCCTATCCTACAGCACCACACCAGGGCTCATAATGATAGAACCTCCTAACTGGGTTATTTAGTTACTAGTATTGAATGTTAGCAATTATTATAATCCAGATTATCCAAACTCAAGTCAATAGACAAGTGTCTGTGTGTGTTGAGAGTGGGGTAGGTGGCAGACAGAGAAGAGACCCGTCCCACAACTTTTGACCCTCAGGCTATCCTTTATTGAAAGCAAGCTTTGTTGTAATTCCTCAGACTCCTGCTGAACTTGCAGTGATGGGCATCCACATGGGACAGTTACTTATCTGTAACTTTTGATGCACGTCAGAATGCTCCCAACAGCTCAAGCTCAATGTTCAGGCTCAGAAGGGTCTATTTCCAAATGCTCCTGGGCAAGTCTGAGGTTCCTCAGATGCTGCAACCCCTAGATCCCTGCTGCCAGCCTGACTTTAACTCTCTTTCTGGGCTGGATCAGCATTGGACTGAAAGCCACAAAGTCAGCAGTTCAAACCCCCCAGCTGCTCCTTGGAAACCCTAGACAGGGTTGCTGTGAGTCAGTTCTGACTCGACAGCACTTAACAGCAACAACCTCTAGCACCTGCTGGTGGACACCGGCTCCTGGCTCTCCAGGTTCATCTTTTATATTAGCTGCAGCAGAATTTTGGGTAGGCAGACATTACTATCTTAGAGGCCATCCAACGGGTTGGTGACTGAAGCCCTGAGCAAAACCTCAGGATGGGCAGTACCATGTCAGGCTGTAAGGCCTCTGACACATCCCATAGGCTCTTAAAGGGTCTGGGCCAGACCACAAATGCCCAAGCTGGTGCCAGGCGCACAGCAGGAGCCTGTAATGTTCATCTACAAGAAGAGCGGGCTCAAATTCCCCACGGTAGCTCTGGACACTGTGTCCTTGCCAACAGACAAACCAGCTAAAGAATAACACCCCACCAAGTGCACAAATGAAGCAGACCCTGCAGAAATTCCATCTCAGCTTCCTGTGACATGGCCACACTGAGGTTGTAACTGGCCAGCCCTGTGGGGACACTGAATCCTCTGAGGTTCACGTGGCTGCTTATCACCATCTCCCTTATAATATATTAAGGAAGAGCAAGAGACGAGTGCTCGGTGAGGCCAACTGGTCACATTCAACACGGCAGGGACAGGGTGGTACTGCCAGGTACACAGGAAAAGAGACACACCTGCATAGTGACTCAGTTCTCAGGGGTCCTCCAGTGCTGGGCCTGCTGGGCCCAACTCTCTTCCCAGGACAGATGGCATGTGGCTTCTGCAATCATCGTAAGGCACCTAAATGCTAGAGGGAATGTTGAGTGTCCTTCATTCGACCCAGGAGGGCTGGAACATCGGGCTAGTAGCCAGAGATCCTTATCCACGTGTGCAAGAGAGGGCTGAGTCAGTTAGGCCGCAGCCGCCTGGGGGCCAGGGGCCAGGGGCCAGGCAGGTTACTGGCAAGTCTGGAGGCAGACAAACCTGGTTTGAAGCCCAACTCTGTTGCTGCCTGGCAGGGTGACTATGGGCAAGTGACTTCACATAGCTGGGCATCTTGTTTCCTCATCTCTGAAATGGGACCTAAAACTCTTCAGCACGTGGGGATGTTTACAGATTGTCATTGAGTATCTATGACTGGAGCGCTATGTTGGGAGGAGTCAGTGAGATGACACATGCCAAACATTGGGCAGAAGCAAGACTCACATTATTTCCTAAAGGAGCCTGGCCACTGTCCCCAAGGCAGGGGCACTCAGATGGGCAGCCCACCAGCCCACTGCTTCTCTCTGTCCCTATGGGAAGCTGGAGAAAATTTCTTCCATTACCATATAAGGCCAGGCCTAGATGGCCTGGGGTCACCCACCATGCCATCAGGGCGCTGGGAATGTCAGCTATGTGGGGGGAGTGGGAGACTGAGCTGGTTCTGACGGCTCTAGCAGTGCTGAGAATGTACTCATGCATACACACACATCATATCACATGGGCAGGGAGGTGAGAGAGGGCATTGGCAGAGGAGACCCAATCAAAAAGAGTGAGAGAATGGGATGGGTTGCAGTTGTGGCTGTTTCAACCCAGGCAACTTAACCTCTGTGAACCTCATTTCCTATAAAATGGGAATTGGTTGGATGTTTGATTATGTGCCATGGAGTCGGTTCTGACTCACAGTGACCTTGTACAGGGTTTCCGAGGCTATAATTCTTTCTGGGAGTAGAAAGCTTCATTTTTTTCTTGCGGAACAGCTGGTAGTTTCAAACTGCTGATCTTGAGGCTAGCAGACCAACTTATAAACCACTAAAATGGGAATGGTGGTTGGTGGTTATGTGCTGTGTTGTCGGTTCTGACTCACAGTGACCCTGCAGAGGGTTTCTAAGGCTGTAAATCTTTACGGGAGCAGAAAGCCTCATCTTTCTTCAGCAGAACCACTTGTAGTTTCAAATTGCTGACCCTGAAGTTAGCAGCCTGATTCGTAACCACCACGCTACCAGAGCTCCTTCAAATGGGAATAGTAGTACCTATTTGGATAAGTTATTAGGAGATTACCCAGCATGGCCTTCTCCAGGAAAGGACATCATGCAAAACAGAGGAAGACCCTCAACAAGATGGATTGACATATGGCTGTCGTAAGGGGTTTGTTGTTGTTGTTAAGTGGCGACGAGTTGGTTCTGACCCATAGCGACCCTGTATAGGGTTTCCAAGGAGCGACTGGTGAGCTTGAACCACTGACCTTATAGTTCAAACGGCTTTGCAGTCTGGCGCATTACTCACAGCGCCATACAGGGCTCCCACAAGGGGCTTACATAACCACAATTGTAAGGATGGCGCAGGATTGGGCAGTGTTTTGTTCTATTGTACATTGCTCTGAGTAGGAACCAACTCACCAGCACCTTAACAATAACCTCACAGGGTTAGACTGAGAATCCCATGGGCGAATGACCACAGGGTGCCTGGCATTCACCAGGCACTGAGCGATAGCAAAAACCAGAGTGAAATAAGAAAAACTGCATTTTCATACAGCTCCTCCCCTTTTTCCATTAGAACTGGTGTTGTTGCTATTGTTGTGTACATTGAGTCAATTTAGACTCATAGTGACCATACAGGACACAGTAGAACTGCCCCATCAGGTTTCTGAGGCTGTAATCTTGATGGAAACAGATCGCTAAAGTTTTTCTCCCTTGGAGCTACTGGTTTCCAGCCACAGACATTAAGCCAAGTGCTTACCCACTGTATTCCCGGGCTCCTTCCGGGACATGTGGTTGTTATAATTATTAAGTGTCTTTGAACCGGTTCCAACTCATAGCAACCTTGTACACGGTTCCTAAGGAACAGCTGATGGGTTTGAACCATGACCTTGCAGTTAGTAGTCCAGTTCTTATCCTACAGTGCCACACTAGGGCACGTCTCAAGGCTCCTTCTATTTTTACTCTTGACTCCTTTATAATAACAATAGCTGAGACTTAGCTACTCTCTGAAAGCTGGCAGGCCTCAGGGAGGAGAAAGTCCCCAAGTGAACAGGGGAGCTAGTTCAGAGAAGCCCCCAGAGCTGCCTGCCAACCTGGGCTCTGCAGTGCCCAATAGTCAGCCATAGTAGCAGTCATGGTCCCCCATGAGGCAAGGAGCCATGAAGCCCCACGTGGGTAACAACAGTCCTGCCTCCCCAGAGACTCAGCTCAGTCCCACCCCCCAGTAGCCCTGGTCCAATGGGGCAGTTGGACTACATCCCAAAAGAAGGTAGTTTGAGCTGCCAACAGAGCCCCCTTGCGGAATCCTCCTACCCAGGGACCCTCCACTGTGGTTGTGGTCTTAAACAGAGTGATGGCTGCAGACTGCAGAGCACGTTCATCTGTTTTCCTCCTACCCCATTTCAGGAAAGGAGCCCTAGTAGTGTGCTGTGGGTTAGGCACTGGGCTGCTAACCAAAAGGTGGAGGGCTCAAACCCAGTCATTCCTCAGGAGACAGATGAGGCTGTCAGCTCCCATAAAGATTTCCCCAAACAGAGTTGCTATATTCAAAACTGATTTGATGATAGTGGATGGGGGTTCCCATTTCAGGCAGGAAAGACTAAGGCACTCCTAAATTTAGAGATTGAGCAACCAATATGAGCCAAGATGTATCTCAGGCTCTGCCCTAAACTCCAAATAAACAAATGTAGCAATCAAAACAGCTGCCAGCTCTCCTAGGTATTTTACAATAGATAATCTCCCTGAAAAATCACAACTCTACTCTTGTTATCTCTTTGGGAAGAAAGAAGTTCAGAAAGGTCAAATTGCCTGCCCAAGGTCACATAATCAGTGAACTCAATGCCTCCTCAACTCACGCCTCTGAACTCTGACTATACAAGTGATCTATTTGGTTTAACGCTAGAGCTTCCTTGTTCCAGTGGCAGCAGCTTGGGTTCACAGGTCAGAGATCAACACAGCATCCTGGGCAGGGGGAAGGACTAGACTACAGACTATGTCACTGGCTCCAGGGTGGCCTGGAGTAAGCTGCTTGCCCTTTCTGGGCCTGACCAGGTGCCTTCACCTCCTCCAGTCCAAAAGTGTTGTGTGTATCAGCCCCTAATAGCCATAGGTCCCTTCCCCTTCCTAAACCAAGTTGACCCACTTCCCAAAATAATCCTGTAGCCTCACCCACAACCACTGCCTTCCCAGGGGTGGTGTTGGCATGGGAAGTCCCAATACTCTCAGTTCTGGCCTGTGTGACTACGGTCACCTCATCCCATTGTCCAGCTGTCTCTGGTGCAGGGTCCTGCTGCTTGTGGGTGGATTACGACAAGCCCAGAAGTGCCTGGCCAAGCAGCCCCAAGGGCTGAATGAGGTCAGGATCTCAGGCTCCTGTCCAGAGGGCAAAAGCAGTCAAGCCTGAGATCAGGCTGATTGCAGAGAGAACTGGGATAGACTCAGCAAGTCTAGATCCCGGAGAGCCCTAGCCAGACACTCAGGCAACTTTTCAGCTATCCTCAAGATAGCCCATGAGATAGTATATTGATGGGAACAAGAGGGTCCTCAGAGCCAACAGAGGATCCTTGCAGCCAGCAGCAGGAAAACTGAGTGACTGTGGTGCTGTATAATAAGCACTCAGCCACAAGGTCAGTTTGAACCGAAAGGTTGGCGGTTCAAACCCACCAGTCACTCCTTGGAAACTCTATACAGGGTCACTATGAGTCAAAGCCAACTCAATGGCACTTAACAAGAAAATCAAGGAAGAAATCAAGACTGCAAGCCCCTAGCAAGAGATACTACACCTTTGCCCCACCCCTAGATCTGCCTAAGTAGAGCCTCTTTGTGGATACAGCTCTGCCATCAGTTAGGAAAGAACCTGGGAGATTGTCCATGTCAGTAACCAGCAACTCTAGTACCTTTCACAGCAGTCTTTCCACATGCTGGACACTGCCTAGGCACACTACATGCCTTCTCTTCATTAGGCTGGGAGAGAGCTATTATAATATCTCAACCCCAATGAGACCCCTTGTGAAGACACCCAAAAGCCCACTGCCATCGACTCCATGTTAGTGTTGTAAGTGTCACCAAGTTGGTTCTGAGTCACTGTGACCCTGTATAAGGTTTCCAAGGAATGGCTGGTGGGTTTGAAACCCTGATCTTGTGGTTAGCAGTCCAGTGCGTATTCTATTCTGACCATAGCAACCCTATATAGGGTTTCCAAGAATGTAAATCTTTAGAGGAGCTGGTAGCTTCATCTTTCTCCCTCTATGTGGCCAATGGGTTTGAACCACTGACCTTGTGGTTAGTAATCCACTAACCTACAGCACTACCAGAACTGGTAAATGATGGTGGATCTGAGCCCAGGTCTGCTGTGCGCTAGTCACTGGCTGTGTTGTTGTTAAGTACCATGGAGTTGGTGCCGACTCATAGTGACCCTGTACAGGCTTTCCGAGGCTGTAAATCTTTATGGGAGCAGAAAACCTCATTTTTCTCCCGCGGAATGGTTGGTAGTATCAAACTGCTGATCTTGAGGTTAGCAGCCCAATTCGTAACCACTACACTACCAGAGCTCCTTAGTCATGGGCTGTACTGTTGTTGAAATTTGGTCAAGTAGGCCTGGACTTTCCCATATCTTCTAGAATGCAGACATTAAGCAAGCATTTAAGGGATAACTCCAGGAGTGGCGCTGTAGGATCAGCACTGGACTGAGAACCGCTAGGTTGGCAGTTTAACCTACCAGCTGTTCCTCAGAAACCCGATTCAGGGTTGCTATGAGTCAAAACAGACTTGACAGCACTCAACAACAACTTTGTGTGTAGGACCCTGGGTAGCACAAATGGGTTTGCGCACAACTACTAACCTAAATGTTGGCAGTTTAAATCCACCCAGTGGTGCTGCAGAAGAAAGGCCTGGCAATCTACTTCTGTAAAGATTCCCATCCATTGCCATTGAGTAGATTCAGACTCATAGTAACCTGAAAGACCAGAGTACAGCTGCCACACAAGGTTTCCAAGGTTGTACATCTTTACAGAAGCATACTGCCACATCTTTCTCTCATGGAGCAATTGGTGGGTTTCAACCTTTCTACTAGCATCCAACTCTTTGGTTAGCTGCCAATGCTTAACAACTGTACCAAGAATATCTCAGAGAGCAGTTCTACTCTGTAACACACGGGGGGGCGTCATGAGTTGGAATCAACTGATGGCAACAGGTTTACAGTGTGCCTGAGGACAACTGGGAATATTTCTTCATATAAACCCACCTGAATGAGTAATCCCTTCCAAAAACTAAGAAGAAAAGCATCAACTTCCTAAGGAACCAGTCCTTTAAACTGGAGTTGGGGGGCGGTCAGGCACACCACCAACCTTTGCCAGTGAACCAAGAGCCTATATTATTATGGTAGGGAGAGCACTGACTTGGGAGTCCGGTCCTGTACAAGGAATGCTGCGAACTCTAAGGGCAGCCATCTCACTTCACTGGACCTCCTTTCCTTTTCTCGGTCGTAAAACAGGTATGCTCCGAGACCTCCTGCGGAGTCCCTTCCAGCGCCAAATCATTGTCGCCCATACATACAAAGGATTCAACAGGGAAAGCTTTTTCACATAGTGGAATGAAACCTAAGCTTGTATCACACTAATAAGAAGGTTTCTTTAAGGATGTCATGATTTAGGAAGCTTCCACAAGTCAAGTTCCAGCCTGGGCTGGCTTTGGAGCTTCTAGGCCAGCCGGCCCCACCTCTCAAGTTGAGAGTAACAACTTGCAACCCGAGACGCAGGGACCAGAGCTGGGAGGGAGCAAAGGGGGAGCAGGGTGCCTACCTGGGGTCGGAGGCAACAGGGGCGGGAGTGGAAGGAGAAAATTGGGGCAAGCCCAGGGAAGATGAGGAAGGGGGAGTAGACTTTAATGTAGTCACAGCCTGGCAGATGGAGGTGGGACGCGCCAGGGTGGAGGGTGCGGGTGGCGTGCGGGCTCTGGCCTCGCGTAGGTTGCCTGCGGCCCCAGGGCTAGAAAAGCGAGGCGGGCGGGCGGGCGCGCTTACCCGGTTGATCTCTGCCAGCCTCTTCTCTTGCCGGGCTTTTAGCAAGCCAAACGCCTTCCCTCCTGAAAGAGACAAAGAGGCGGGCTGAGAAGCTGGGGGCCTCCCAGGACCTCACGCTGACCTCCCGCGCCAGCTTCCCGCGCGTCACATACCCCGCCACCCGCCCTGGGCGCACAGGTGGCGGGGCCGGGGACCTGGGCGTACGGGACTGAGGGGAGTGGGCGCGGGACAATAAGGATCTGCGGGGGGACAGCGGAGCGGCGCCTACCTTGGAACCTGTTGCTGAGCGTGACAGACATGGTGAGAGCCGGGCTCTAGTCGCCTCGGAACTTCGCAGCAGAAACTCAGGACTAGGAGGGACGCGCGCCAGGTCCGAGCTCCGACTGCTAGTGGCGGCGGGACCGAAGAGAGGAGGGATGGCTTGGGGCTGCCGGACACACCCCCTCCTTCCCCCATCCTGGCCCGCCTCCCTTCCCGCCCCGCTGCAGCCCCGGCCGACAGCATCAAAGCGACTATTATGAGGGATGGGAAGCCCGCGCGCTGGCCTCTCTGCTCTCTGCTCTCTGCTCTCTGCTCCTAGGGACGGAACCCCAGGGGGACCTCGGACCAGCTGCTTCCCTTCCCCGAGCCTCTGGATCCTCATAAATAAAAGTGATCTTAGTATTTACTTTAAAAAACAAGACGTGGTGGCACAGTGATTAAGCGCTGCTATTGAAAGCTTGGCGGTTAGAATCCCCTCAGAGGTTCCGCAGGAGCAAGACCTGATGATTTCCTTCCAGAAAAGATTGTTGTTATTGTTAAGTGCTTTCAGTCGATTGACCCCACAGCGACCTTGCCTCTGGTTTCCAAGGTGCGGCTGGTGGACCTGAATAACCGACCTTGCAATTCAAACTAACCTTGTAGTCTAGTGCTTATCCTACAGCGTCATACCAGGACAGGCTAGAAAACCCTCTGGGATAGTTCCATCACATGAGGTCACTATGTGTAGAAATCGATTTAATGGCACACAACAAGGACAATAATACAATGAAAATAATGGGGTCATATGCCAAGATCAAATGCCAACACTCAGGCAGAAAATAAGCACTCAACAAAATGAGGCTGCTAGGAATATCTCTGGTAGCGTAGTGGTTACGAATCGGGCTGCAAACCTTAAGGTCAGCGGTTCGAAACTACCAGCTGCTCCGCGGGAGAAAGATGAGGCTTTCTACTCCCGTAAAGATTTACACCCTCGGAAACCCTGTACAGGGTCGCTATGGGTCGGACCCGACTCGACGGCACTTAACAACAACAACAAAGGAATATCATTGCTGTTTGGACAGTATAAACTCTCTGAAATGAGGCATGAGGTTCTCAACTTTTATTGTTAATTCTGGAAAGAAAAAAATATAAACATGTGTCATTGTTAAGGGCCATAGTAACCCTGTATAATAGTGTTTCCAAGGAGCATTTGGTGGGCTTAAAACTGCCAACCTTTTGGTTAGCAGTCCAGTGCTTATCCTGTAGCACTACATTAGAAAAGAACATGTTTAGTTTTCTTTAAGAAAAGGCATGTCTAATGCTGTTATCTAGCACTGCAGGATAATGCACTCAACCATAAGGAACCACAAGGTTGGTGATTCAAAGTCACCAGCTGCTCCTTGGAAACCCTAAACAGGGTCACTATGAGTTGGAACCCATGAGTGATTTGACAGCACTTAATAACAACAGCAAATGCTGTTTTTACACGGAATATTTTACACAGAAATACCACAAGTGGATGGCTTTAACGACCAGAAATTCATCCTCTCACGATTTGTTATTGCTGCTGTTGTTAAGGGCAGTTAGTTGGTAAGCACTCAACAAAATGAGGCTGATGTGGTTGTCACGGTCCTTTGGATAGTATAAACTCTTGGAAATGAGGCATGAGGATCCCAACCTTTATTGCTAACTCTGGAAAGATAAATATATAAACATTGGTTGTTCTTGTTAAATGCCATCAAATTGTTTCTGACTCATAGTCATCCTGTATAGGGTTTCCAAGGAGCAGCTGTTGGGTTTGAACCGCTGACCTTGCAATCTAGTGCTTATCTTACAGCGTCACACCAGGACTAGAAGTCCAAATTCTGAGTACACCTCTTGGAAAAGGATTTCTCTTTGTCAGCTCTGGGGAAAGGTCCTTGTCTTCTTTCAGCGTCAGTAATCTTTCCTTTCCGTAGGCCCAGTATTTCTTAGAGATCTCTACACATCTTGGCATCAATCTTCCACCAGATCTAGGAGCTTCATAGTACAGGACCCCAGGTCCAAAGCACACAGTCCACCTCTATCTTGGTGGTTGTTGCTAAAGACCATCTAGTCAGTTCTGACTCATAGGTGTAGTAGGTCCTTCTTTACGGGAGCAGAAAGCCTCATCTTTCTCCTGCAGAACAGCTGGTAGTTTCGAACTGCTGACCTTGCGGTTCGCAGCCCGATTCGTAACCACTACACTATCAGAGCTCCTATGTTGTTGTTGTTGTTGTTGTGAAGTGCCATCGAGTCGGTTCCGACCCATAGTGACCCTGTATTGGGTTTCTGAGGAGCAGCTGGTGAGCTTGAACCGCTGACCTTTCAGTTCAAATGGCTTCGCAGTCTGGCGCATTAACCCACAGCGCCACACCAGAGCTCCTATAGGATACATTTATTACATCATTTAACTCTCAAAACTTTAAAACTCATAAGATTCATAATCCCATTTTACAGAAAAGTCAGGAAGCTGAAGCTTGGGGCACAAGTCCATCAAGATGAAAACTAAGCCTCTAATTTTAGGAAGAGTAGGTTCAAGGTGCAGAAACCAGGGACTCAGCTCATAACTAGAGCAATTATTTTGTCTATTGTCCACATCAGAACATTTCTTCTTCATTTTTAACTTGGTATTGTGAATTGACTCAAGGTTTGCAGATCAGATCATCAGTCCCACCTTCAACAAATCCTACACTTTGTGTCATTGCAATGACTGCAGTCCCTTCCATGTACCACCAGTTAACAGTATGTATCTCTATTCACTTTAATGCTACACTCCTCCCTGTGTCTCCCTCTGCCTTCATTTTTTCTGTGCCAACCTCCCTTTTGTTGTACAATGCCTTCTCCATCACCCAAGTTAACATATGTCTGCCTTCTACCCTGTGAATAACTTTCCCTTCCCTCCCACCCCTGGTAACCATCATAGAATGTTTCTTTTAGCAAGAAAATCTTTTCTTACCCAGCTACCACTACCAACTACTCTGAAAAGGATCACATTAGAAGGTCCTGGATTGTTGTTAGGTACCGTGGAGTCTGTTCCGACTCATAATGACCCTGCACAGGTTTTCTAAGGCTGTCAATCTTTGCGAGTAGAAGAAAATATGGAACAAAACTCAAAAATTAAATTTAAAAAAAGATCAGGCTTACTGGTCTATTCTGGAAAAGAATGTATATTCTGCTACTGTTGGGTTGAGTGCTCCGTATATGTCTGTGAGGTCAAGTTGGTTGATTGTGTAGTTTAGTTCTTCTGGGTCTTTGTTGAATTTCTTTTTAGTTGTGTTAAAATCTCCTGGTGTGGCCACTGTAGGATAAGGACTGGGCTGCAAGGTCAGTTTGAACCTAAAGGTCATCTATTTTTGTCTTTCTGTGTAATGTGGATCTCTTATAGACCAGCATATCAGGACATATCTGTGAGGGAAAAGGGTCACAAGCATAGATCAGACTGCCCTAGGCAAACGGGACACCTGGTCACTAACAGTGGTCCTACCACATAGTCTGAGTCTCCCTGTCTCTGGGGGCTGCATCTAGAAAGCCTTCTTCTCCACAGACTTTTCACTTGACTCTCAGGGTTGGGATCTTGAAGCTAGCCAGTGATCTTTTGTTTAAAGAATTGATGCCTTTGAGTTACTGTGTTGGAGGAGAATACTGAAAGTGCCATGGACTGCCAAAAGACCCAATAGATCTGTTTTGTAAGAAGTGCAGCCAGAGTGCTCCTTCGAGGCCAAGATGGCCAAACTTCGTCTCTCACACTTTGGACATATTGCCAGGAGGGACCAGTTGCTGGAGAAGGGTATCATGTGTGGTAAGGTGGAGGGTCAGAGAAAAAGAGCAAGACCCCCAACGAGATGAATTGGCAAAGTGGCAGCATCAATGGACTCAAGTGTGGCCCAGGATCGGGCAGTGTTTCATTCTGCTGTGCCTAAGGTTGCTATGGGTCTATACCAACTCAATGGCACCTAACAACAACAAAATAGGGAGAGAAGTGGCCAGACTGCCCCCAAGAGAGAGACTAGGCAAAGGAAAGAGCAGAATAGAATGGCCAGGGTGAGTTGATGCTAGAGCAGCAGTTTTAGGGAGAAGTCACATCTCCCCAACAGCGAGTGCCTGCTTTGAGCTGGTTACTCTCCTATGTTCATTCACTACTAGGGTTGGGATCTGGTCAAGCTAGAAGACCTTGGACAAGGCCCTTGACCTGTTGGGGCCTCAGTCCCCTGATGTGAAAAATAAAGGAAATCAGAGCTCCTGCCCTCTAGACTTATTTGCACACTCAGTGAGCTCCTTGGTAAATGCCTGTCTCCAAGGCCTGTTAATCCAGCAGAGACTGTTACTTCTCTATGTTCAGGGTGGTTTAAGCAGATAGTAAAAGCTTGGAGGGGAGTCAAACAGGGACTTACTGTCATTGTTCTCAACTGGTAATGTCTCATCTACATGTCAAAGAAGGCATTTGATTTGTTCCCAGTGCAGGACAGGCTATAGTGTTGCCCTTGTCAGTTGGGTTGTTTAACCACAAGGCAGGCACTTCCCACCTTCTACTGTTCAGCTGCTGGGCTGCATTGCTAACCAGATGTTCAACAGCTACCACATTCCACCTCTGGGGCTAGAGAGTGGCTCTACATGGGCCAGAAATGATCATGAGTTATGAATGGCAGGCATGTCAGGTATGAGATGTCAGGCCTGAGATATGTCACCATGGAATGGAGAAGGAACCTGTTCCCTCCACCAGGCATGCTGCGATTGGGCTTTGCAGAGCCCCAAGGCTTAAACAGATAAAGGTTGGAGTCCAAGATTAGGCATCAGAATGCTGTGTGCCCCTGTCAGCTGAGAAACTGGGTGGAACCCATCAGACTTGCCCAAAGGTCTTTGGAGAATCCTTAATTCCTCAGGTCCACCAAGCCCAAATGCCAATCATCAGACTCACTGTAGAATAACTTCTTCCCTGTCCTGGCTACCACCTCCCCTAATCTACCAAGTCACTTCCCAAATCAATGCTGTTCACCATGTTAACCCCAGCCCCTGCAGGCTTGGTTTTCTAAGTTCCCTGTGCTCTTTCCCAACCAGATTGGGGAGACCACAACCATCTCTCATTATGTGGTCCTCGTCCCAGAAATTAAAACAACAGACCCATTGCCATCAGTTGATTCCAACTCACAGTGACCCTAGAGGGCAGAGAACTGTAATCTGTTGAACAACAATTTGTTTGGAAGTAGAGCAGTTGTTGTTTTCGAACCAGCAACCTTTCAGTTAGTATCCAAGTGCTTAAGCACTGTGCAACCAGGGCTCCTTCCTAGCCCCAGAGACCCACATTGTTCTGAATGGGAAGACCAGGAACAGAACAGGGGGTCAAGTAGATCCCTTCTCCTGGGAAACTGGAATCAGGAAAGTGTTTCTAGCTTGTCTCTGTCAAGTACTTAAGACTGGTAAGATGTAAAGCTGAGGATCATGGTGGGCGCTAGTACGGGGTCTTCTTCCATTGAGTGCATAGCAAAGCAAGCTACCCAGCTGAGGGAAAAGAAGGAAGCAGAGGCAGAGACCAAGAGCAGGGGAAGGAAGGGAAAGAGAGGCTGCCATCCCCTGCAGCCATGGGCTGGGCTGCCCAGGCTGTCTCCAAGGAGGCCTGGCAGCGTTTCTGCCCCAGGCTTCCAGCAGACCCTCCCATGTCCTCCCCATGAACTCGTGCTCTGGAGGGGTTTGGTCCTTTTGTCTCCATATTCCCACCCTAGGTTCTCAGTACACACCCAGGGTTGCTGCCCACCCTCTTGCCTGGAAGGTTTCCTTCTGTCTCCCCACCCTTGCAGCCCTGGCCTGGAAGCAGCTCTCCTCTCCTCACTGGCGCCCTCCCGTGTCACTTGGTTGCATTAATCATTTCAGGAGCCTTGGTGGTCCTATAGGATGAGATTGACAGTTCAAATCCTGCAGCCACTCCGTGGGAGAAAGATGAGGCTCTCTGCTTTGATGAAGATTTATAGCCTCGGAAACCCTGTCGCTACAAGTTGGAATTGGCTGTATGGCAAAGGGTTTGTTTCAATGTCTCCCTCCACCCTGAGTCAGAGGTCGTCTGAGGGTCGGTGTGCCCCCATCCCACCACAAACTCTCCAACTCCCTCAGACTTTGCCTGATGAGCCCCCAGAGCAGACAGGATTGTGCTAGTGGTCACAGGACCCCTACCAAGCCCCTCAGTAAGAAGAGACACTGGGACATCCTCCACCTATTCCTTAGGTGCTGGGTGTGTGCTATTGTGGGTGGGTGGAAGGCCACAACCAGGGCAGCATATCTGCATTTATAGCCAGGACCCCAACCAGCATGGGAGGATCAACGATACACACCCAAAGACTCAGCAAAGGGGTCATTTATTTCCATGTTAAACGGAAGAGATCCGTACTGCCACCTGTCCCCTCTAGCCCCAGGTGTATTTGTAACTGAGGTAACAGGAGCCTTGGAAATAGGTTGGATCTACTGAGAAGCCCATCCTCCCTGCACCAAGAACCAGCGTGGCATCTGTTGGAAGATGGCCCAGGAAATCGGAGGAGGAAGTGCCAGGAGGAAATGCCTGCCAGGACTCCTGGGCAGAAGCAGGCATGGGGCTGGCCACTGGAGGATTCCCCAGGCAGGAAAAACTGGACCATCAGCCAAGACTCCCTGCCCCTGGCAGCCTCCTTGGTGGCAAGCCAGTTCAGGAAGTGTGCATCAGTTAAAGACCAACTAGGGTCAGTGGGATCACAAAGGTGTGGTCCTGGTAACCTCTCTGAGCCCCTCAGGTCCCTGTAGTCCAATTCTTTAGACAACCCATAGGCTAAAAGGTCCAGGGTGGGGCAATCTCAGGGTCCTGAGAGTAAAGCAGCTGATGAAGCCCATGATACCCCACTGGAGGTGGACCCCGTCCCTGGCCAGTTTAGCAGGCTGCACTACAGCCTCGGGAATGCCTGGCCTTAGGTTCCACTGCTGGGAAACCTCCTCGGAGCTGTTTGCATGTGGGTCTGTCTGGTCCCTCGGCTACACCTGGGTATACAAGGTGGGTGATGGATGTGTGTGGATGTGGAGAGGGGTTGCAGCAGCACAGCTAGCTCTCTCTGGGACAGGGATCTGGCTCTTGCTGAACCCACCCTGGATCTCTGTGGATGTTCTCTCTGCTACTCAGGCACCAACCCTCCATGGCTCCCTGCTTTCTGGAATAAGAATGGGTACATCTGAGCCACAGGGTGTTTAACATAACCACCATGGTTGGCTCCCAACAAATACCTGCGGATTGGCTGTAAGGTATGAGTACAAATGGATGGGCTTTCACACTTGTGTGCATCATACACCTAGGATTCACACACAGCAGGCGCATGTGCAGGTGTGGCATGTTGACACTGGGCAGGAGTGCTCACTGCTGGGGTCGTGCAAACAGTGGCTGCCTAGTGAACTGTGTGAGCACACTCGCTGTGGTACGGGCACACTCTGCTGGCAGGGTGGTGCTATGGGCATAGGCTGGGAGGGGAGGCAGCAGCAGCAGGCTCTGGTGGGTGTACCTGTAGAGGTGTGTGCATGCCCTGGGCAGGATGCACAGCGGGGACAGGTGGGGAGTTTATGGCTCGGTCTGGGAGGCCCTCACTGCCAGCTGGCACAGCTCTCGGGCAGGCTGTGCAGGATGGCCTCCAAGTTCTGCTTGTCAGCACGGATTTCCGCAAGGTCACTTTCAAAGTTCTGGATCAGGAGCACCTGCTGCTCAGACTCCTGCTCCAACAGCCTCAGTTTCCCTTGCAGGGCTCCCGGTGAGCTGAGCTGAAGCCTCAGGTGTTTCAGTGCTCGCTGTGTCTCGTTCAGGGCCTGGGCTGGGGCTTGATGGGTGTCCAGTGACCCTGTAGAGGGGCAAGTCTCAGAATGGGCCGGCCTTCCTGTGAACCCAAGGACCCCTTCAGCCCTGTGGCTCTTCTCAACTGGAATCTTCCAGGATATTGATTGCCCGAGGGCAGCCAGAGAAAGCAGGACCAAGAGGGCAGTGTGGTGAGGTAGGTGAGGGCCGGGTCTAGCCATCTCCCCAGGTGCGTGTGCAGACTCTGTAATGGTCTCCCTAGGTGGCACGGGACCACTGTTTGTTTTTGTTGTATCAGTGTTTAAAATGGCAGCCTTGGGGGAGTCCTCGGTAGCTCCAACTCCCTTATCCATAAAGTGGCATGTGAGAGGGCCCATGAGTTCTGCTGACTTGAACACGCCCTGTGTGCTGGGATGTGGGAGGACACTGGGTGGGATAGAGAGTCTCAGTCCCAGAGAAGCTGACTTAGGAATGAGAGTCAGGTGCAGATAGGGCAGGAAGGACTGCAGGCCTGGCAGGTAGGCAGTGGGGTTCTAGTCCCGGCCCTGCAAGTATTATCAGTATCTCCACAGGTGAAGGACTTACTTGAGCCTCCCCAACTATAAAACAGACTCCTGGTGTGGTGCTGTAGGATCAGCACTGGACTGTGAACCTCATGGTCAATAGTTCAAACCTACCAGCTGCTTCTTGGAAACCCTATACAGGGTCGCTATGAGTCAGAACCGATTCAACGGCCCTTTATAACAACTATAAAACAAGATGGTAGAGCAGGTGCTCTATAGGAGTCTTCTGGAGTTTGTACTAGAACTTGGTGGTGGTGGTGGTGGTGGCATTTGGGAGCAGAGGGGATAGTGTGTAGGAGAGCAGGGAATGGTGGCTAGGAGTTGTAGAGGTAGTAGGAGTTGTTAAGTACCATCGAGTAGATTTCAACTCACAGCAACCCTGTATAGGGTTTCTAAGGAGCTACTGGTGAGTTTGAACTGTCAACCTTGTGGCTCAAACCAACCTTGTGATCCAATGCTTTATCCCACAGTGCCACACCAGGACTCCGCTAGTGGGAGCAGAAGCATGGAACTCACAGGTTGCCTTCTGCACCTGGCCCTTGTCACCATGTCATGAATATGACATTCAACAGAAGATTAATTCAGATAGGTTGGGGGAGGGGAGCCCCAAGGTTATAATGCCATGAAATCTGGCTGGGCCCTAAGGCTCCCCAAGGCCTTGAATTTCCTGGGCATTGAAGACTGGTTAGAGGGTAAGTCAGAGCCAAACCAGGGAGAGCCAGAGGGGGAATTGCAACTATCCTGTAAAGTCACCTTTAAGCTAAGTAACAGTTTAACCCAATGAGTAAAGTTTGTCATCCTTGAGTATTGCATTAAATAATAAGAAATAAATATACACACATTTGTTGTTATTGTTGTTAAGTGCCGTGGAATTGGTTCAGACCCATTGCGATCCTGTATAGGGTTTCTGAGGAGCAGCTGGTGAGTTTGAACTGCCAACCTTGCAGTTCAAATGGCTTTGCAGTCTGGTGCATTAATCCACAGTGCCACACCAGGACTCCATATACAAATATATGCATATGTTTATATACATATATAGGAGCACAGTGGCTCTGTAATATAAGCACTGGACTGATAACCACAAGATCAGCAGTTCAAGCACACCAGCTGCTCCACAAGAGAAAGATGAGGCTTTTCTGCTCCAGCAAAGATTTGTCTCAGAAACCCTATCTATACAAGGTAACTATGAGTCAGAACCGATACATATAGCTGTTTTAGAACCTGGAAGAGCAAGCAGGAAGTATGTATGAGGAAGTGAGACAAGTAGAACAGAAAAGACAAGAACGCTGACACTGTGAGGAAGGTAGCCTATGTCACTGGTTGCTATGTCTAGAAACTGGAAGCAGGTTTTACTGTGTGTATTTCCACCAAAAATAAACACACAGCCAAACCCTGTGGAGCATAGTTGTACTCTGATACACATGGGGTTATCAGGAGTTGGAATCGACTAGGGAGCAACTGGGCTTTTATGTCTATTTGTGATGGATACACCTAGGTGACCTCCTCCTTGTAAATCTCCTCCCACTGAGTGCAGGTAGAACCTGTGACTTGCTTCTTGGTGAAGATGGTGACACATTACTCCCGTGATTTGGTTTTAGTAGAGACTACCTTGCTGGCTTTGAGAAGTTGTTACGTTGTGAGAGGTGGCATGTAGGCGCTGACTGAGGCCCCAGCTGACACCAAAAAAGGTCCAAACCCCCTGCAATCGAATTGATTCTAAATCACAGCAACCCTAATAGGACAGAGGGTTTCCAAGGCTGTATATAAATCTTTATGGAAGCAGACTGCCACATCCTTCTCTTGAGTATTGGCTGGTGGGTTTGAACAGCACACCTTTCAGTTAGCAGCTGAGTGCTTTAACCACTGTGCCACCAGGGTCCCTCCCTAGTTAATAACAAGACAATGAGGACTCAGCCCTAAAATCACAAGACAATGAATGAATTTCTACCAACAACCAAGGAAGCTTGAAAGAGGCTCTTTCTCCAGTTGAGCCTCTGATGAGGCTGAGAGTTGGATTGCAGCCTTGTGAGCCTGAGGAAAGAGTCCAGTTAATCCACACCCACACTTCTGACCTGCAGAAACTGAGATACTAAACATGCATTGTTTTAAGATTGAAAAAAAAAAAGGCAGAGGGAAATTGAGGACCTGCTGGGCTTTGGCATGTCTTACTTGCAACAATGATTTTGAGAGGTCTCACTGACCGACCGACCACAGGGAAGTCCTGGTGTGGCGCTGTGGGTTAATGCACCAGACTGCAAAGCCATTTGAACTGTAAGGTTGGTAGTTCAAGCTCACCAGCTGCTACTTGGAAACCCTATACAGGGTCACTATGGGTCAGAATCGACTCCACGGCACTTAACAACAACAACAACTGACCACAGGGATGTCCAAACAGCCTGGCTTTTGAGGAGTTTAGGAGCCCTATAGCGTAGTGGTTACGAATTGGGTTGCGAACCGCAAAGTCAGCAGTTTGAAACTACCAGCTGTTCCACAGGAAAAGATGAGGCTTTCTGCTCCTGTAAAGATTTACAGCCTCAGAAACCCTGTACAGGGTCGCTATGGGTCAGAAACGACTCCACGGCACATAACCGCCACCACCATCTCATTGTAGTTGGAGTCCTAGTGTGGCGCGGTGGGTTAATGCGCCAGACTGCAAAGGTGTTTGAACTGCAAGGTCGGTGGTTCAAGCTCACCAGCTGCTCCTCGGAAACCCTATACAGGGTCGCTGTGGGTGGGAACAAACTCAATGGTACTTAACAACATCTCCTTATAGGTACTGCTCTACCTGCCCAGGTCAGAATTCCCATGGGGAGGGGCCGGGTGTGCCAGCCAAGAGTTTTCTGAATGAATCAATGCCAACAACAACCATCAGTGTAGAGTGTGTGCCAGGTACTTTGACCAGGGCCGTCTAGTGGCCACGAGTGTGCATGCTGGCCCATAGCAGTGCCTCCCTGGCTGTGTGAGCCTAGTCATGCTGTGGCTCTCTGTAAAATAATCAAGAGAATAACTGTCCTCGCCTAAAATAATTCAATTAGATCATGTGTGCCAATAGCTTAGCATGGGCCTGGTATGTAGAATGTAGAACATGGCGATTCCTCCTTTTTTTATTATTAATAAAAACTGAACATGTATGCTGTTCACTTCAGCCCACCTACTCTGACTGTTGCCCCCCAGCAGACAACAGGGCCTCTGGGGCCTCCATGTCTTGGCAGGGATTGTCCCATTCTTCTGAAATGCCTGCTTGTGAATCCTATCTTGAACATCTTGACTCCTACCTCCTCCATCAAAATGACACATCATATACCAAGTACTATGCTTATGAGCACTGTCAATCATCCCATTGCTACTTCCATATTACAAAAGAGGGAAGTGAGGCTCAGAGAGGTGGAGTGACTTGCCCAAGGTCTTACAGGCAGTCTGTCTGTCTGGTTCCAAAGTCAGCACTTGCTCCTTGATGCCCTTGTTGCTTTAATGTTCTCTCTTTTTCTCAGACCCTTTCTCACTGAGGATTGACCCATTCACTGGGTACACAGCTGTTCTTGTATGTGGTAGTTTCCTGTATGTCCCTCCCTCTCAGACAAAAGCCTCTGGAGACACAGAGAGTTATTCAAATTGAGCTTACTGCTGGACATCAACTCTGCCTCACACAGAGGACGAATACTTGTGATTGACCACAGGATGGGGACAGGGGAAGCAGCAGCAATGAGGACACGGAAGAAATCTTCCCCAGGACTGGGAGTCTCACAGAGAGCTCCCAGAGAAGCCCCAGGAGCCCAGGGGGTCTGGACTTGCCTTGGGGTCTCCTTACCCAGCCTAACAAGTAGCTCCGACAAAGTCTTGATGTCCATCTCCAGGGAAAGACGAGACTCCCGGATATGCCGCTCCATCTTGCTTAGCTCAGCACCCACCTTCCAGGAAAAGGGAAGAACAGATGAGGGAGGAACGGCTGGGGGGCAGAGGAAAATGGGGTGGGAGTCTGGGCAAACATACCCGCTCCACTTCCTCAAGCTCCCATCGGTTTGCTCTGGAGGCCAGCACCTGCTGGGAGGCCTGGTGGAGAGTCATCTGTGTCTGGCTGGCCAGCCGGCTAGCACAACGCTTCTCCTGCTTCCCCTTCCTCAGCAAAGCCTTGGCAGACTACAGGGTGGGCAACGACAGCAGGGAGGGAAAGTGAATGGAGTGAGATGTTGGGAGGGAAAGATTTCTAATGGAGGACCCCAGGTGGCGTAATAGGTTTAGCACTGGGCTGGTAACCACAAGGTTGGCAGTTCAAACCTACCAGCAGCCACTTTGCAGGAGAAAGATGAGGCCTTCTGCTCCTGTAAAGATTTATAGCCTCGGACACTCTGTGGAGCAGCTCTACTTGGCCTTTTAAGGTCACTGTGAGTCAGAATCCACTCGACGGTAGTGAGGTTGGTATTTTAGGGTTCATGGCAGTAAAGCCAAGCAGGCATCCATTTTGTGAATGGGTCATTCACTCAACACATATGTACTAGGTACCCACTAGATGCTGGCACTATGTCAAGAGCTGGATACTACCCATGTATTCCCAGAGGAGAAATGCCAACTGTGTCACAGATGAGGAAACAGAAGCTCAGAGAAGAGGAGGGGCTAGCCAAGGTTCAAGTGGAAGCAGGACCCAAAGTCAGACCTGAGGACTCCTATTTCAAATCCAGCATGTCCTCTAGACAACCATGAAGGCAGTTTCCTTAGATATGAGCAACAAAGACAGCAACAGTATCAGGAGATACACGGATTAGAACTCGGCCCCAGTTGAAAAAGAAAAACCTAGTTTAGGCAGTCAAGCCAAGCAGACCCAGGTGTGAGTCCTGGCTAGGAGCGTCACCTTATTGTAACATGGGACCAGCAATTACCTATCTGATGGGAAATCAACAAGGTCACCCACACGAAGGCCCTCAGTTCAGAGCCTGGGAGCCCCTGAGCACTTACTGTTGTTGGTGTTGTTAAGTGCCATCGAGTCGGTTCCGACTCACAGCGACCCTGTACAGGGTTTCTTTACGGGAGTAAAAAGCCTCATCTTTCTCCCACAGAGCGGACGGTAGTTTCGAACCGCTGACCTTAAGGTTCGCAGCCCGATTCGTAACCACTACGCTACCTGAGCACTTATAAGTGTGGTGTATTCTGCATCAGATCTACAGGGGCCATATTTGACCTACACAAGAGTATGTGTTGTATGACAGTCCTTTCACAGACTCAGGTATAAGGAAGCTGCTGCCACCGTGTCTGCAAACCTGACCTTGGCACTGTCCTTGGCCAACTGCTCTCCTTCTCTGCTCTTCTTCTTGGCACTGGAGGAGACAGATGCTGCATTTCCCAGCATCCTCTCCACCTGCTTGGTCTTCTTCTTCGTGTCTGCAAGGAGCCTGTCCCGGACAACATTTGCCTTCCTTCGCAGTGTGGCTTGGTCCTCAGGCTGAGGAAACTGCAGCTTCATTCCTGCAAATCCAGCCAAGGTTATGTCAGGAGAGCTGGGCTTACCCCTCAAAGGTCTTTTGTAAGGTGGTCACTGGCAGATGTCTGACCAACCCCAGACCTTGGGACAGCGTGAGTGGCGATTTCAAGAAACATGACATCTATGTATAACTTTTCAGGCTAATCCAAGAAGCAATAATGAGTGAGAAACACTGCACCGTGAGTTTAAAGATTTTTGTGATACTTGTTAAAGTCATGAAATTATATGGTGGTCAATGTCTAGGTCAGTGACAGGAGTGGGGAGCCTCAACCTTGACCGTCCAGTTCTTTATTTTTATGTACAACCTGTTTATTTTAAAAAAGGCTTTGGGGTAGTTTATAGTGACAGATATATCAGTAATTGGATCATTAAAAGGAAAAAAAACCCAAGAGCCATATATAACCAGGAGGATGAGGAAGGGAAGAGGAGAAATGAGAAGGGTCAGAAACTTAGAATAATGATATTGCTGGAACCAAATACATAGTTTACTTCCAAGCTTCCTAGCAACCCTCACAAAGAGGAAAATACTACAGTTTACATTGGTTGGTTGTTATCTATTAAGTAGTTTCTCATGTTGTAAAGAAACAGGGATTATTTTCCTTTCTGTAAATTCTAAGGGAAATTTACCATAAAGAATACTTAGTGGACAAAATCAAGTTTTAAAAAGTATCAAGTTTTCTGATCTTTGTCGTTGTTGTTGTTAGGTACTGCCAAGTCAGTTCCGATTCATACATACTTACTTGTATAGAGTTTCCAAGGCTGTGACTCTTCATAGGAGTAGAAAGTCTTATCTTTCTCCAGCAGGACAGCTGATAGGTTTGAACGTATCCTATAGTACCACACCAGGCTCTTCTGGTTTTTAGGGTCATAATATTACAAAATTGTTCAATGAAAGTAATCAAAAAAATTAGGTCTACTTTGATTTTTATGCATAAAATTAGTGTTTTTTCAAATACATTCTATGGAACCCTAATTCTATATTTTGTTAATAAATGTTTGGGAGAAAAGTCAAGTCTAAATAAATTAAACCAGATTTCTTTATTACAAAACTTCTCAGACTTCATATTTAATATTTTACTTTAAATATAAAATATTAAATATTTTACTTTAATATTTTAAGGTGTACACTATGTATTTTAAGGAATCCTGGTGTGGTGCTGTAGGATAAGTGCACTGCTAGTTGCAATGTCGTTGGTTCAAACCCACCAGCCACACCTTGGATACTGTATACAGGGTGGCTATGAGTCAGAAGCAACTTAATGGCACTTAATAACAACAGCAATGAGGGCTTCAGAGGGCACTATGTGTTGTTGTTGTTAAGTGCCATGGAGTCCATTCTGACTCATAGCAACCCTGTATTGGGTTTCCGAGGAGCAGCTGGTGGGTTTGAACTTCTGACCTTGTGGCTCATAGTCCAGTGCTGATCCACAGTGCCACACCAGAAGTCCAGAGGGCACTATAGCACACAGTTTCCTACACTTATTTGAACACAAACTCTCTTGGCAGAACATGACCAAGGCTAGGGGACCCCAGGCCAGTTGTTGGTAAGAGGAGGAGTCTCTGAAATGAGCAGAAATAGAAAAGAGAGCCTAGAGTCAGCGGTTCAAGGTTAGTCCTCATATAGATTTCTGCACAGAACCAAGGAAGCAACTTTCTGTTTGGAACATACAAGAACTTTCCTAGGGTCATCCAACAAGGGAAAGGTGATATTGTGTGAGGCAGTGAACACCCCGTCACTGGTAGTAAGCAAGCTGAGTGTGATGAGCCCCATGCTTTATGTGGGGTTGCAGAAGATGACTTTAAACGCCCTTGTACTTCTAATGTGTGGCGCTGTGGGTTAATGCACCAGATTGCAAAGCTGTCTGAACTGCAAGGTTGGCAGTTCAAGCTCACCAACTGCTCCTTGGAAACCCTATACAAGGTCTCTATGGGTTGGAACCTTCTCAACAGCACTTAACAACAACAACTTCTAATGTTATGTGCTATTAAGTTGGTTTTCAAGTTGGTTTCCTAAGCTGTGATTTTTCTGGAAGCAGATCACCAGGTCTTTCTCCCAGAGGCTGGGTTCAAACTGACAACCTTCTGGTGAGCAGCCAAGTGGTTAATCATTGAGTCATTGAAGCTCCTTAGTATAAACTGTTAAGCCCTCAACTATTAGATGAAAGACTGGTGGTTTGAATCCTCCTAATGCCACCTTAGGAGACAGACTTGGCTGGCAATCTGCTTCTGAAAGATCACAACTTGAAAACCTTAAGAAGCAGTTCCGCTCTGCACACGTAAGGTCAGCATGAGTCAGAACTAACTTGATAGCAACTAATGGCTAACGGAATAATTCTCATGTTCATCACTTTGTATCATTTTCCTAAACTCCACTCTAGAGAGGCAAAAACACATATCCATACCTTTCCCATCAAAAGTCCCTGAGGGTCCTAGGACTTCATTCCACCCAGGAAAATGGTGACTAGGAGCCTCACCTTCTGCCCTATCTTTAGTCTGGGTCTTTGATTGGATCTGTGACACTAATGGCCAGGGGTCAGAGGGTGGGAAGGTCACTGTAGAGCCAAGAAGACAACAGAGGCTTCATCTGGGTTCAGCGTGCCCTCTTGCCTTACCCAGCCCTTTGCTACAGAATCATAAATAAGGGGGGGTGGGGGGGTGGACTTATCTCAGAAGCAAAGAAAACTTCTCAGAAACCTATAATGCAGGGAGACACTGAGACAGAGAAATGTAATCCTGACTGGTTTCTACTCCTGGCTCAGTTCTGGCCCAGGGATGTGGTACAGTGATTTTTTCCCTCAGTCTACCCAGCTATAGAAGTCCTGGTGTGGTGCTATAGGATAAGCACTGGACTGCAAACCACAAAGTTGGCTGTTCAAACCTACCAGCCATTCCTCAGAAACCCTATACAGGATCGCTATGAGTCAGAATCGATTTGACACTTAACAACAATAACAACAAACCCATCTGTAAAATGGGTAAATTGGTTGTCATTTCCCCAAAGCTCAAAGTAAACCTGGGCTGGCATCAGTCTGTTAGAAACAGTCTTCCTCTCTCTTCCCTCCCCTCTGCCTCAACTAGCAATTGGACCAGGACAGCTGTATTTGTACCAGGTAACCTGACCCTGGCCAGAGTGGACTGGACCAGGGGTGGACAGATGATGGCATCCTCTGGTCCTGAAAGACTATGGTCTGATGACGCTGGAGTTTGGACGGCATGGTTACCTGGGCAAGTCCCCAGGTGAGTGATGTGAGGTGGTGAGAGAAGAGCAGGCATGGAAGAGGTCCTGAGAGGTGGAGGAAGGACTTTTGTTCTCTGGCCAATATGAGAGTCTGAATGGCTGTCATGGGCAAGGGCTCAGCAGGGCACTCATACCTTCCACATCAGCTAGCAGAGTCCTGGCTCCTGTGATGGTCACTGTGGCAGCCTGGACAGACGAAGAAGCCTGGGTCAGGGCAGCTCTGGCCTCCTGGCGCAGCTGTGCAGAGGAGAACAGACACTCATGTGGGCAACAAACTCACATATGGGGGTCCCCAAACTTCACCAAAGTACTGACACTGTTTGCCATGAGGTCCTGATTTATTTTATTATATATATGTGGAGCCCTTGCAGATGTCTCAGGGGGACTTACCTGCCCCAGAAAAGCTCCGAGGAAAGCTGGAGCAGAAGAATTTATAGGAATGTTGGCCACTGTAAATTTCTTTGTATGACGGGTTTATGCCTTAGCCAGTGGGCATAAAATAGTGAATCAGTTTATGACTCAATTTTTACTCTTAGAAATCAGTTTCTTCTTTAGTAGACTAAACCAGTTGCTGTGGAATTGATACCCACTCATGGTGACCCCATGTCAGAGTAGAAATATGTTCCCAGGGTTTTCACTGCCTAGGCTTTCAAGAAAATTGCCAGGCCTTTCTTCCTCCAGTAAACTAGGGTAGACTAGATATTTAAAGAATATGAGCTTGAAGAACCACTCAGTGGTGAGCCTGGGCATCCTGAACACTTGCAGAACCAGAGAAGGTGGGAGCATCATGGTGGGCTGGGACAGCACTGGGAAGGCAAGTGTCTGTCACCTGGCATCTCAGCCTGACTCTGCTACAGTCTCAGGGACCAGGGCTTCTCACTTGAGGACCAGGGTGTTGGACTGGATCAGTGGTCACTATCCGAGGGCCCCACACCATAATTCCACTAGTATGTGTCGGGGCACTGGGCCTAGCTCTTCAGATCATCTCTCTTAATCCTCACAAGAAGGTTTATTCTCCATTTCCTAATTTTAAAAGAAATATAAAAACGACTACCCAATTCATGAATTTAAAAAGAGGTATGAAGCTATAAAAAGACATGTTGTTGTTATTAAGTGCCATTGAGTCGGTTCCGACTCATAGCAACACTGTAAAGGGTTTCTGAGGAGTGGCTTGTGAGTATGAACTGCAGATCTTGCAATTCAAACTGACTTTACGGTCTAGTGCTTATCTTACAGTGCCATACCAGGACTCCATGTGATCCAAGGGATAGTTTTTTTTTTAATCATTTATTTTGTTTTGTTGTTGTTGAGACTATACACAGCTGTCCACTGATTCAACAATGTCTGCATGTTCAGACACAATTCAGACAATTACATTCTTCAAGCTGTGCAACCATTCTCACCCTCCTTTCCCAAGTTGTTGCTCCTTATCAACCTAAATGCATTGCCGCCTAAGTTTACTACCTAATCTTCTGAAATGCTGTTGTCAGTTTGATCCCATATACATAGATCTTAAAAAAGAGTTCAATGATGAAGGTAGATATTCTTTCCTAATGAAGCTAAACTACTGTTTGGCTTGAGAAGACCTCAGATGTTTCTGGTTTAAGGTTAAAGGGATCCAGAGGGTTTTCATTTGTTTTTCAGAAGTGGATTTCCAGGCCTTTCTTCCTAGTCTGTTTTGGTCTGGAATCTCTGCTGAAGCCTGGTCTACATCACAGCATCATGCAAGCCTCCACTTTTACGCAGGTAGTGGCTGCTGCTGGTGCATATAGGGAATCGAACCCAGGTTTCCCTCGTCTTCCACCACTGTACCACCTGGAAAGATCAATCATTTTCTGGAATTCAGGGGTGGCAGAGGTTGAACAGGTGAAGCACAGGGTACTTTTGGGGCAGTGAAACTATTCTGTAGGAGACTACTGATGGACGCATGACATTATGTTTGTTTTTTTAATCAGTCAATAGACATTTATTGACTGGGAATGTCCAGTCCAGTAGGTATCCAGCCACATAACTGATAATCAGTATAGCATACCATATAGTGTGTGGCCAGCAGATACAAAGGAAGTGCTAACTTGTACCAGACAGTGAACTTCTTGAGGGCCAGGACTAAGTTTTATTCATTTGTGCCCTCAGAGTTCAGCACAAAGTCCGATAAATGTTAACTGTACAAATGAATGAAGACATTGTGTATTTTTTAAATCCACAGGACTGTACAACACAAATGTAAACTGGAGTTTAGTTACTAACGGCATATCAATATTGGTTGAGCAAATCTAAACACATCATTGCAAGATGTTAATAACAGAGATTAACTGCAGGGGTGGGGTTGGGGAAGGAAACATATGGGAACTCTGTACTTTTGGGGCAGTTTTCCTGCATACTTAAACTGCAGATGTAATGTATTGAAAATTCAAATGTAATGTATTGAAAAAAAATTATTTTTTTTTTAAAAAACTACCTGATAAGCTATCACTGCAACAAAGGACAGGAGAAGGATCAAGTTTACAGCTAATCTTTTGATCTTAATAATCTAGATGTCGAGTTTAGGTAAAAAAATATTGCTATAAGGGGATCTGGGTGAAGATGGGTATATGGGAATTCTTAGTACTCTTGTTGTTGTTGTTGTTATTGTTTTTAAGTGACTTCAAGTTGGTTCCGACTCATAGCAACCCTGTGTAAGGTTCTCAAGGAGCGACTGGTGAGCTTGAACTGCCGACCTTGTGATTCAAACCGACCTTGCAGTCCAGTACTTTATCCCACAGCACCACACCAGGAATCCTCTTAGTACTTTTGGCAACCTTTTTGTAAGTCTAAAATTATTTCCAAATATAAAGCTGAAAATAATTTTTTTTTTTTAGTAGGTTGAAAACCACTGGACTAGGCTAAATTTGCTATGTAATTCTTGAACTCCATGATTTCCCTGCTTGACTGTCAATGTCAAACTGTGGCTTAGTACTAGGAGTTCCCATGATGCCTCAAAAGTGTTCACTAAGTATCTGGTGAGCAAATGAAGAGCCAGCCCCATTGTGGTGGTAATGGTGATTATGTGCCATGGAATCAGTTCCAACTCATAGTGATCCTGTACAAGGTTTCTGAAACTGTAAACCTTTATGGGAAGAGAAAACCTACCAGAGCTCCTTATCCTGATTGTTGTTGTTATGTGCCGTGGAGTCAGTTCCGACTCATAGCAACCCTGTACAGGGTCAACCCTGTACAGGGTTTCTGAGGCTGTAAATCTTTACGGGAGCAGAAAACCTCATCTTTCTCCTGTGGAACAGCTGGTAGTTTTGAACTGCTGGCTGTGGGATTAGCAGCCCGATTTGTAATCACTACACTACCAGAACTGGGAGTGGTCCTAGATGCTCCTGGTACTGTTGTCTGTCTCCCTGTCCCCACCCACTCTCCTCCTTCACAACTCTACTCCCTTAATCTCAGGAAACCATAGCTCCTGCCATGGCTTTGGCTGTCTCTCGGGTTCTCTAGAAGAGCCCTGTTCAGTCTTTGCTCCTTCTTAGCTCACTATAGCTGTTCTCCCCCAAATGCCCTACTGCAGACCTGTGTGAGGGGTTCCATCTTCTGCAGCACCTCCTGGACGGTAGCCTGAAGGTCTTGTACAGCTTTGGTGGCCACATGCTCTCTCATTGACACTGTCTGCTCCAATGTCTGTACCTTCAGGTTCAAGTCCTGGGCCAGGGTCTCCTGAGGCTGCAGGGAGATGGAAGGAAGCTTAGGTGGGGTCTCAGAGGAAGAACCATAGGCAGATCCTCCATTGGGGGTGAAGGAGGCGAGAGGCACCCTGCTCCTAGCTGCTGGTCCAGCACCTAAGCCTTCTCCCTCTTTGAAAACCCAGTGGGCCTTCCTACCAGGGGCAGGGGAACTGGGGAGAGGGCTGCATGTGGACTCAGGAGGCGGAGGAGCCAGGGCTAGAGAGACCAACTGGGGAGCCTGTCACTTTAAACTCAGAATCCAGTGCCATCAGTTTCTAGCTGTGTGGCTTAGGGAAGTTGGGCTGCAGGTCCCTCATTGCAAAGGAAGCCTCCTTGCCCAGATCCACAATTCCTCGGTTGAAACCGTGGGCCAAATAGATGTTGTTGTTAAGTGCTGTCGAGTCAGTTCAGACACAGAGTGACCCTGTACAGGGTTTCTGAGGAGTGCTGTTAAGCTTGAACTGCTGACCTTGATGTTCAAATCAAGTTTGCAGTTCAGTGCATTAACTAACCTACAGCACCACACCAGGATTCCAATATGAGGGGGCTTTAAAATTTCATGGAAAAATGGAATTAAAAGAAAATGGAATTCTTCCCTACACTTTTTGAAGCCCTCTCATACTTCAGAATTCAGACTTTCTGGAGGTTAGAGAAGCAGGGCTATGCAGGTACTGCATATTATTTGCACAGCCTCAGAAGGATCTAGGGTAACTGGGAACAAACACACTAATATTTGAGGGTATTACTCTTTGCATGCCATGGGAGAAGCAAAGACCATGAAGAACTAATCTTAGGCCAGTCAGTCAGGGTTGTTTTGCCCAAATGCTTTTGTAACAAGCTTAACCAGTAACAAGTTGCCATCAAGTCAAATTCTGACTCACGGCCACCTCGTGTGCGTCAGGACAGAACTGTGCTCTCTAGGATTTCCAATGGTTCAGTGGCTGATTTTTTTAGAAGCAGATCACCAGGCCTTTCTTCGGAAGTGCCTCTCAGTGGACTGAAACCACCAACACTTCAGCTAGTAGTTGAGTGCACTGATTGTTTGTTCCACCCAGGGACTTCTATCAAGCTTAGTCTTTTCTTAAAGTTCAGTTTTCCTGGGATTCCAGGATGACTGAGAGGGATGATGGGCCTGACTTGTCTCCTGGTGGTCAGAGGACATGAGACACCAACAAGCATGAGGTCACCCTATACCAGAGCCCAGCTGAATGCCCACCACCACAGTTCAAACCTACCCCACTGCTATCAGGTCAATTTTGGCTCACAGCGCCCCTATGGAATGGGGTAGATCTGCTCCAAAGTATTTCCGAGGCTGTACCTCTTCATGGAAGCAGATTACCTCATCTTTCTCCCTAGGAGAGCTGGTGAGTTCCAACCACCGACCTTTGATTTAGCAGTCCAATGCTTAACCCTTGCACAACCAGAACACCTTCATCTCCATGGTTGTTGTTTAGTTCCGACTCATAATGACCCTAAATAGGGTTTCTGAAGAGCAGCTGGTGGGTTTGAACTGTTGACCTTGTGGCTAGTAGTCCAGTGCTTATCCTACAGCACCACACCAGGACTCCTTCACGATGGTGGTAGTGGTGTTAAGTGGTGCCAAACTGGTTCCAACTCATAGTGACCCTGTACAGGGTTTCTAAGGAGGGGCTGGTGAGTTTGAACTGTTGACTTTGTGGTTAGTAATCCAGTGCTTATCTTACAGCACCATACTGGAGTAGCAAATAGGCAAGCCCCATATGACAGACCGAGTAACTGAGGGTCAGGATGGGAAAGGCACAGCCAAGGTCTCAGAGCTGAAGAGGGAGGGGTGAGGCCTGACTCGGCCACTCGGTGCTGGTACCTCTGCTAAGGCCAGTACAATGTAGAAGAGAGAGGCCCCTGGCTCAATGTCATTATGGACAACAAAGACTGGCTGAGCTCTGTAGGTAGATAATCTCATTTTTTTAAAATAATCTCATTTTAATTGACGCTTTAGTCCATTTAAACAAGCCACATCAAACTACATGAGTTGAAAAGGCAAAACTATAGAGATGAAGTCCTGTTGTGACACTGCAAGTTAAGCACTGGGCTATATGATAGAGAGAGTGGTGAAGACTTTACTTAAAGTAGACTTCAGTTTATATGATGTATTGATAACAAATGGACACACCAACACAAGATGTGATAATACTAGGAGAAACTCTGTGCAGGGGCAGAGAAGGTATGTGGGAACTCGTAATACTTTCTGCTCCATTTTCCTATAAATCTAAAACTGCTCTAAACATTTAAAGTCTAATAAAAATAATAAACAAAGTCATCTACCTCTGGCTGGGCCCTACTGATTTCTTAGCTGCCAGATCCCCACCCTGATCCCAGACAGAGCTTTGAAGAGGTGGAGCTGACCAGTGTCCCCAGGGTAGACAGCGAGGCCAGGCTTGGAGCTCCGTCTGTGCCAACTTGCCGAACGGAGGCCAGCACCCTCTTGGCATCAGGCAGCACCTCTGCCACAGCTTCACCCAGCGCCCTCTGGGCCTCCTGGACCTCCTGGTACCTGGGAGGAGAGAGGCAGGGTGGCCCACAGCGTAGGGCAGAGGGCCATTCTTCCCCTCAGCCCAGGGTTGGAGTTCTCCCAACTTCTCTGGCACAGTCTCTCTGCAGGGTTGGTAGCCAGCAGCTGGCCTCGGAAACTGGCTACTGCTCCGCAGCTTTCAAATGAACACAAGAAGCAGTGAAGGGCCACTTCTTTCTCAATTCAGGCAATTCAATCACACCATTCGGAAAAGTCTCACACTCCAGTTCCACTTGGGAATCACACATTTGGCAATTGGTTGGCTCTTCTGGATGAATCGTGAAAAGGAAAATGGGGGCAGGGAAGGGCTATATGGGCTTAAGCTAAGGAACAGGATCCAGGTCCTGGTCTTGCCCTTGCAGTGTGACCTTGGGCATGTCACTTTCCACCCATAAACTGGAGAACCTTTAGCCCTGATGACCTGTAGTTTAGAAACCAACCAATTAGAACAGGTTCCTGTCCTATCCAGCTGTCCATACCAGGAGGACAGCTGGGGTGAAGCCCTCCAGCTTCCTTCCTATCCTTCACAGCTTCTTAGAGAGTATCACTGCCCCTGCAGGGGGTCCTGTAACCTTCCCCTAGCCAGGCCAATTCGCTCAGGGCTGAACACCTGATCTGAGCTAGACCAATCAGATTCTCTCAGGAAGGTCAACCTGGGGCTCAGAGACATTGGTGCTTTGATTTTGAACTGATAGGGGCCACCCAGAGCAGAGAAGCAGAACAACTTAGTTACAGAGGCAAGGAAGAGTGCCAGAAAAAGCTAAGAGGAGATGCCTTAGGGTACAGCTTGAGGGATACTGCCAAGGGGAGAAAAAGGGGTTCCCTGCTTTGGGCCCTGCCTGTGTAGTTCTTGTTCCATCTCTTCAAGTCTGAGCTGCATTCTTCAGGCATAAGAGGGTTCCTGTAACTCACCACCATGAGGGTCCAAGATCCCATGGTTCCACCCTGAGTGGGATGCAGCCCCAGACATCCCCACCAAACACCAAGAGCATCAAGGACACAGGGAAAGAAGTTGATTCTAGAACCAGCAGGCTCTGGCCAGATCCTGTCGGCTCCAAGGAGCCAACCCGCAGCTTCTGCACCCACCTAGGGAAGTCTCACCTGTTCTCCAGTTCCTGCTGGGTCTCCATGGCCACTCTGCCCTCTGCCAGATTCCAGAGGAGCGTGTAACTGGTGTTGGAGGCGAGCAGGGCACGTCGTGCAGCGGTCTCGATCTTGGTAGCGATGTCCCAGTGGCTGTGTGAAAATATCCACCTGACCATCACCGGGAACTCTCACAATAAGAGGACTGGGGCTCAAGCCCACACTCCTGTCTGTGTGGGCTTCTTGCTGTTCTAACTCAAGTAAAGGTCTGGGGCTCCTTCTCTACCTCTAAGCCCGACACCTCGGGAAAGGGGGCCACATGCCCCTGTCTCTGTAATTTATGCTTTTGTACTGGCATAATGAACACTAGGCCCTTTTCCACATGTAAAACCATCCCAGTTTGGACAATGAATTATACAGTCACCCTAAGAAAGACAGCATAAAAGAGAGACAGGATATGGCAGCCTGGGTTTGAATCCTGGTTCTATCACTTGCAAGCTGTGTGTCCTTAAGCAAGTAACCTAACGTCTCTGAGTCTGTTCCCTCCTGAAGCTAAGATCCTGGAGTACAGCTAAGGGGATAACTGCTGTAGTTGTGCTCTTAGAGTCATGAACTGCTTCTTTTTAAAGGCAGTGGGTGTAACAACCCAAGTTGTCCTGCAACTAATGAAAAGTTGTTGAGTGCCAACAAGGTGGTTCCGATTCATAGCAACCCTGTATGTACAGGGTTTCTGAGGAGTAGTTGGTAAGTTTGAGTTACCAACCTATGGTTAGCAGTCCAGTGCTTATCGTACAGTTAATGAATGAGGAAACAAAATGTGATATTATGCATACAATGGAATATTGTTGTTGTTCTGTGCCATGGAATCAGTTCCAACTCACAGCAATCCTGTATGGGGTTTCCGAGGAGCAGCTCGAAAGTTTGAGCCATCGACTTTGCATTTCAAAGCAAACTTGAGGTCAAGGGCTACAGCACCACACCAGGACTCCACAATAGAGTATTGCTTGGCCATCAAAAAGAAAGACTTTCTGATTCCTGCTACAATATATAGCAATTTACAGGTAAACAGTATGGTATGTGAAAGGGGCCAGTCAAAAATGATTCCATTTAAATTCTAAGCAAATTCATAGAGAACTCTGAATATACTTATAAGCCATTACATTATATATTTCAAACAGATGAATTGCAAGGTGTGTTAATATTATCTCAACAAAGCTATTTAAAAAAAACAGGCAGTCAACCTCACCCCACTTGAGCCATTACCCATCCCAAAGAGTCTCTGGGCTTACTCTGCCTCCATATACCTCTGCTTCCCAAACTGGTGACATTTCCCTCTACCAGGAAGCTTTTCTTTCTCTTCTTTTTTAAAAAACTTTTTATTGTGAATTGGGTGGAGATTTACAAAGCAAATCAGTTTTCCATTCAACAATTCATACACATTATGTTTTATGTCATTGATTGCAATCCCCACACTGTGACTTTTTTTTATCCTTCTGCATGCCTGTTTTCCCTTTCCATGCCTACTGTCCTAACCCTTTTGAACTTTGTTCATGGGTAAGTGCTGCCCTTTTGATCTCAAATGATTGATTGTTCTGAGGAGTACACTGTTCCCCTTGTTGTTGTTGTTGTTGTTGCTAAATACCACTGAGCTGGTTCTGACTCATAGCGATCCTGTGGTAGGGTTTCCAAGGAGCAACTGGCAGGTTTGAACGACTAACATTGTGGATAGCTGTCTAGTACTGATCCAACAGAACCACACCAGGACTCCACTGTTCCCTGTAGACCTGTCTATTGTTTGGCTGAAAACTGATCCATGGGGTGCATTTAGTTCCAGACCTGAAGAGAGCTAAAGGCCATAGTCTCAGGGGTTCTACCAGTTTCTAGCTGACCAGTAAGTCTTTTCATGATTTTGAGTTTTGTTGCACATTTTTCTTCTCCTCTATCCTGGACCTTTGAATGTGATCCCTTTCAGAGCAACTTCTACCAGAAAGCTCTTGTACTCATCTGATTCCAACTCCCTGAAAGGGGTATATATGACTGACCCTGACCTGAAGCTCCCCCTCTGGTTCCTTCATCACTTGCCGGGGCCTTGGGACTCACCTTCTAGCTAGAGTTCGTGCCTCTGTGGCCTGCTGGCTCCAGTTGGTGAGCTGGCTGGGTCCTTTCTGAGGAATCACCTTTAGAGAAAAAGGAAAAGAGGAAGAAATTGACTATTAGTGTAGTTATTACTACGAACCTCAAGGTCAGCAGTTCGAAACTACCAGCTGTTCCACGGAAGAAAGATGAGGATTTCTGCTCCCGTAAAGATTTACAGCCTCGGAAACCCTGTACAGCATTGCTATGAGTTGGAACCAACTCCACGGCACATAACCACCACCATGGACCCAAGTAGACAATGTCAGTCATTTTATAAATGACCCACAGTGAGTAGAGGTCCTGGAATGTGGACATAATGGTAATGGTCCAACCACTTACTCAATACCCACTGTTGACCCAAAATGTGCTCATTCTGTGCAGATTACCTCCCTGAAGCAATGCAGGAGACTCTAAGGAAAGTGAGCCTCAGGCAAGGGAGTGATAAGACTAAGGTTACCAAGTCAACAACAGGTGTGGGCAAGGACCTAGTCTTCCACTACACTGTCCAGAGTCCCTTCCATTGGCCCAACTCAGTGGTGAGGGTTGGGGGACGGGGAGCCCTGGGGTACCAGAGATGAGAGCACTGAGGCTGCGTGCAGAATTTCCTCCTCGGAAGACTCCAGCACTGTCACAAGATTGGCCAGCTGGACGCAGGTCTTCTCAGCTCTGGCCTGGCCACAGCGGGCAATCTTGCTCAGCACCCACAGATGCTTCCGTGCAGCTTTCACAGAACCCTCCAGGTCTCTCATCTGCTCCAGGAAGGCTTCCTGGGACCCTGCAAGACATACAGTGGCCCAGATTTCACATCAAAAACCCATGCCAGGGATGCCCATCTGTGTCCACCTCCCTTTTCCCGAGCACAGCTTAACCCCATGGCCAGCCCTGAGCACTTGGAATTCCAAAGCCAAAGGCTCCCTATTTTACAGATGCAGAGTCGGAGGGCCAGAGAAGGCAAATCAGGACCCAAGGTCTTGCAGGACAAGGGTGTGGAAGGAACGCAGGCTTTCTACGATCATTACAAACAATTCTTGAAACTGAGGCAGCAGGAAAACTCTGCAGTGAGTTAGGTTTGTTTTTGTTTTTTGTAATTTACAATGTAATTCACAGCTGAGCATTTTAAAGAGGATTGTGGAGTCCTGGTGTGGCACTGGACTGCTAACCCACCAGTCACTCCTTGGAAACCTCATACAGAGTTGTTATGAGTCAGACCCTACTGGACAGCACTTAACAACATCTGATTGTTCCCGATTTTGAAGTGATTTCTGCTAATCAGTGCTGTGACTGGCTGCTAATGGAGTATGTTGTTAAGTGCAGAGTCAGTTCTGACTCAGAACGACCCTGTACAGGGTTTCTGAGGAGCAGCTGGTGGGTCTGAACCTTGTGGTTAGCAGTCAAGTGCTTATCCTACAGCACCACACCAGAAATTCAGGTGCTTATGTAACATTTCACAAAAGATTCAATTCACTTTTTAATGCCTCTAAATTTCAGTGCTCAAAGACAAAAATTCCAGCCACTTGGCTTTAGTTATAGGAGCTCTCCTTTTTAAAAACGAAAGTAAAATAATTTACTCTCTTGAGACTAAGAGAGCAGAATGGATAAGAAAACAGGATCCCTCAATATTCTGTCTATAAGAGACACATAGAAACAATAGAGACAGCCTAAATGCCCACCAACAGAATGGTTAAACAAACTTCGGAAACATACATACAGTGGAATACTATGCAACTTTGAAGACTAAGGACAAATCTGCAAAACATCTCACGACATGGATGAACCTGGAGGACATTACGCTGAATGAGATTAGTCAATCACAAAAGGACAACTATTGCATGAAACCACCATTGTAAAAAGTTAAGAAAGCGCTTTCTTAATAAAATAAACCATCTATGATAGTTAGGAGTCCTGGTGTGGCACTGTGGGTTAATGCGCCAGATTGCAAAGCCATTTGAACTGCAAGGTCGGCAGTTCAAGCTCACCAGCTGCTCCCTGAAAACACTATACAGGGTCACTATGAGTTGGAACCGACTCAAAGGCACTTAACAACAACAAATGATGATAAAGGGGTGAGCGAGGAGGTAATTTTATTCACAAACTAGAGGGTAGACACATGTTAACATAGATGATTATTGTTGCTATTGTTAAGTGCTGCTGAGTCAGTTTCAACCTGTAGCAACCCTGTATAGGGTTTCTGAGGGACAGCTGTGGAGTTTGAACTGCTGACCTTGCGGTTCAAACCAACTTTGCAATCTAGTGCATTAAGCCACTGCACCATACCAGGACTCCAACATGGGTAATAGGGCAGGCCATATACTGCAAGAGGGAGGCTGGCAGAGGAAAGATGAAGCCAGTGGTAGACTCAGGGAAGAATGCAATGTTAAACTGAATAGAGATAAGTACTGCTAACTGTTGGTACATGGAGGGGACTGCAATCATCGTAATGAAGCAAAGTGTGTGATTTGATGGGTGTAAAACTGATGATCTGCTCTGTAAACTTTCACTCAATTCACAATGAAGAGCTTAAAATAAATAAACAAAAATAATTTATTCATTTATTTTCTACATGCCAAGCACTGTACAGCATTATGGCAGTGAACAAAACAACACATGAAGGCAGTAAGACTCTCACTGTTCAACACCTGGGACAAAGCCTCAAAAAGAATTTGTTGGATGAATGAATAAATGAATGAACCCAACCCCCGGCCTCCCTGAGTTTACACTCTGGTTGGAGCAGAAGGGCTCGGGGATCAATGCTGTAGTCAAAGACTGGCATTCACAAAGCTTCAGCTGGGGTAGGGACATTAAGGAGAGGTCTGTGGGGGAATTGGACTGTATCACCAGAGGAGCCCACTAACCAGGGGGGTAAAGACCCGCTTTCCAAGCAAGCAAGTTCTCCTGCTGAGCTGTTAAAGGAGTACAGGGCCCTCACAGATCTAGACAAGACGAAACTGAAGAGTTCCCTGGGAGAGTCTGACCGGCCAGGCCTTTCTTAGTTTCCCTCTTGGTCTTCCCTTCACTTTCCTGCATACCTTGCAGTGGGTGATAGCTCTGGTAGGCATCTCCCCGTGGGGCCTCTCCCTGAAGAATGTCCAATGGTCCCCAGGGAGTGCCACAGCCAGACCCCTGCAGCCACCCCTCCATCAGGATCAGCTTGGCCTTCAGCTTGGCAGCCTGGAGGGGACAGGAAAAGAAAGGTGTGTGAGATTGGGGACCCTCCTCTCACCCAGCTTCTGCCTGGCCAGACCTCCCCAGAAGCTCCCTTTGCAAATTCTACCCTGGGCTTCAAAGCTAAGGACCATACCTTACCTCCACACCTCACCTCTCCACACCTCACCTCCTACCCTTCCTTTCTCATGTTCATCTTTGCACTTACACTTCTGTCCTACGGAGGGTGAGGGTGAGGATGTGGGGTGGAAAGGTGGGAGGGAGGGAGGGAGCAACAGAGATGGGAGCCCCTAAGGATTTCTGCCTGCCTGGTCACTGTCCTCCCAGTGTAGACACATAGAGCAGATGCTCAGTGGATGCTGGCTGGCTGATCCAGTGTGCTTTGCAATGTCTTTTAATCATCAGCACAATGTTGCATTATGGAAGGTTTGCTAAGAACCAGCTGTGGTACAAATGCCCATCACTTTGTGGCAACTCTAAGCAGGAGGGGCCACAGGTCCCTTCTGTTCTTTATGAGACAACAACCATCTGACCTGACCTGAACTCATCCGGAAGCAAAATCTGTTCTGAAACTAGGCTACTCATATTTTCCTGCAGAACCAGCAGTGGGTTTGATTAGGGGAGGATGCTGTTGGAAGTGTGAAGGTGAATCTTAGGTGTCAACTTGGCTAGGCTATGGTGCCTAGTTGTCTGGTCAAATATTAGTCTAGATGTTGTAGTGAAGCTATTTTGTATATGTGATGAACATTACAATTAGGTGACTCTAAGTAAAGAAAATTACCCTGAGGATAAGCACTTGACTGCTAACTGTTCAACACCTGGGACAGAGCCAAGTTCAAACCTACCAGTTCTCTGCATTGCATCCGAAGTCAGTGAGCATCTCACTGTAAGGAGCACTGTTGACTGTTGAAACTTGTTCTCGATAGTTCCAACGCTAGTCCTTGAGAATCCCAGAAAACTATAAGCATCAATTTTCCAGCTGTTGGGTGACTTTTGAACTTTTTCTTGGTCAGCAATTGAGGATGTTTCCAACCCATACTCTGATGTTTACTTTCAGGCTCGTAGTAATGAATCCATGTCTCGTCACCATTAACTATTTTTTTTTTAAAGAAACGTTTACCTTTCTTGGCATATCAGTCCAAATTTTGTTAGCAGATGTCCAAACGTTTCTATATATGTTCTTCCGTGAGCTGTTTCAGTAGCCAGCTCATACAAACTTTTCAAAACCCAAATCTGTCATGGATTATTTCATAGGCGGAGCCATGACTGATTTACAAATGATTTGCCTCATAATTCACTGTCACTCTTCTATTCGACTGAATCATTTCACATGCATGCTCAATGTTGTCATCAGCCATGGATGTGGACAGGCTTTTAATACAACCACAGTGTGGATAATTTCTGACTCACCTTCATGTGTGTGTGTGTATATGTGTGTGAATTCCATGGTGTGGTGCTACAGGATAAGCATTGGGCTGCTAACCACAAGGTTCAAACCCACCAGTCGCTCCTTGGAAACCCTGTACAGGGTTGTTATGAGTCAGAATCAACTCGATAGCACTTAACAATAACAACATCTATGTTTACACATCTGAATTCCCAAGCACACCCAACCCACTGATTTCAGGTACTAGGTACTATCAACAGCTTCAGGAGTTTTGGTGTGGTACTGTAGGATAAGCACTGGACTGCTAACCACAAGGTTGGCAGTTCGAATCCACCAGCCACTCCTTAGAAACCCCATATAGGGTTGCTATGAGTTTGAACCAACTTGATTGCACTTCACAATATCACGAGCTTCATGTAAAGCACTACCAAAGCTGACAGCTAGTAAGGCTGGACGAAGAAGGGCTAACCCAGAGTTACACCCCGGCCCTACACCACACTTTTCCCTTGCTTGAATTTCTACTTGTCCCCTAGAGTGTCGTCTTCTTCCTGACCCTCTGCATTCCCATGAACCTGAGAAAACAAGAGACCCGGACCTAGGGAAGGACCCAGGGGCCAGGGAAGAGCAAGTAAGGGGTAGAGCTGGGCTGCAACAGGCATGGGAGGAGGGGACGTGGACACAGCACAGGTGCAGAAAGGCAGAACTGGGTGGGGGAGGTTGAGGGACTCACCTCCTCCTTAACCAGGGTGTAGCAGGGTGGGCACTCCTGACAATGCAAACTGTCAGCTGTGAGGAAGAAGTTGTCCTGGCAGCGGTCACACTTGTAGCCCACGAAGCCAGGCCTACACACACACGTGCTGTTCTCGTGGCACTGGGCAGAGGCGGCGCCCAGAGGGGAGCACTTGCAGGCTGCGGAGACCATGGCAGAGGGTGCTGGGTGCCCTGGGCTAAGCAGATCCCCTGTATCCTTTAGGCTGCCCCTCTAAATTCTCATACTTGGCTGTTTCCCAGAAGCCCTTGGGCCTCTCCAGCAAGATCTGGATTCAGAAAGTGGGAATTGAAGACTGAGAACCTAACATGACTTATTTGAACATGCCCCATGATGCAGGAAGGGAGGGGGCATCTTAGGGCCAATATGATTCAGAAAGTGCCACTGCAGGCCAACCAACCAACCGTACAAATGAGGAAGCGGACACTGGACAGGCACACAGAAATCGAGCCGGCATCTGGGACTAGATGTGTAGACCACCATAGGGACCCTGGGCTCTCACTCACTGCAGGTACTCATGACCATATTCGGAGTCTAAGCTTCTCTTTCCTGCTGTACAGGACTTTCCCCCTCCATCCTCTACCATGAAACCTCCAGGCCCCAACTTCCAGGCAGCCTCCCTCCTGCCCTCTGCAGCCACAGCACCTTACAAAGGACCCCTGCCTACCTCGACAGCCCTTGGCTGAGAAGCCGAAGAAGCCCTCCAGGCATCTGTCACAGGCCTGGCCCCCGACGCCTGGGCGGCAGGGACACTGTCCGGTCTTGGGATGGCACTGGCCCTTCTGGGAGCCTACTGGGTGACACTTGCAGCTGTGAAAAGGGACAGAAACTGGGTCTGAGGCGAGCTCTGGGCTGTCTCCCAGCCCACCGTCTTGTGTGGGCCTCAGCTGGCAGGGCCCATTTTAATGGCGGTACATGTGAAGCAACTTCCCCAAGCCATGCTCCGAGAAGCAAAGATGCTTGCAAGCAAAATAAAGGCTATGTGAGTTACTTGCTTTCTTGGAGAATCGTGATACAATTAGCATATGGAAGGCTCTGAGCTGTCCTGCAAGGAAGAAAGCTGTTTGCTTCACTTGACTTTGCCTTGGGAGTCCTCCACTCTTCCCTGAAGACACTTGTCTAAAGTGTTGTGGACAAAACGTCAGCCCCGTGACCAAACCAGCCACCTGCATACCTGGCTATCCCTTAGGGCTGCTCTTGGCCAGAGTCCTGGGTTGGCAGGGCCTTCAGTCTGACCCCAAGGGACTGTCCTTTCGTTCCCCTTTGGTGAAGGGCACAGTGTACCTGGCAGTGGGCCTGGGGTGACACTTTCCAAATCAGACCCCTTCCTGGGGGTTCCTTGACTCCTTCTTCCAGTTTAGCAGACACCCAGGAGCAGGGACACCTACAGCCTCACTCCACTCACCTCTGGCAGCCCCTCCCGGGCTGGAGATCATAGAAACCAGGGCTGCAGTGGCCGCAATCCCGTCCAGTCACGTGAGGCAGGCAAGGGCATTGGCCAGTCACTGGGTGGCAGGGTGTCTTCTCACTGAGCGAGCCCCTTGGGGTGCAGCTACAGGCTAGGGAGGCAAGGAGAGTGAGAGTTAAGAACAAGGGAGCTCATCAATTGGATGTGTGGAGGCAGAGAGGCTAAGGGAATCCACAGAGATGCCTCCCGTCCGGACACTCATCTCAGTCCATTTTCTCCATCCTTGAGGAGACAGCCCAGAATACTCATGGCAGAATGCTTACGGCAGTCCCTACCAAACCTGTCCTGAGTCCTTACAGGTGGGACAGAAGACCTTGCCCTCACTGCTGGCTTTGTCAGGGGTCACCAGTGGACCCTCCACAGCCACTGTTTTGGGTCACATGACCCAAGAGCAGCACGTAGCTCTGGGGCTACACAGCATTCCCAGGAGGGGGTTCCACAAAACCAGAGGTCAACAGGATGCTGACAGATGTTATGTGGGGAAAGGGCTCTGAGGATTCTGGGCCAATACTGAGTGTCTGTCCCACAGGGCTCCTGAGAGCCTCTGAGAGGCTGAGGGTGCTGTGGTTCTGAGGAGGTCCAAGGGCTGAGTGGTAAAACAGACAGCGGGGAGTGGGGAAGAGGAAGAGTGTCCTGGGGGTGGGGCACAGTTGGATTTGAAGACCAAATAGGATGAGGGCTTACGTGTGGGACCGTCTTGTGTGTTAAATGTGGAGTTAAATGATCAAGGCAGGAGAAAATGACACAATAAAATCAGTTAATAGGATCTCAAGGTTGAGAGAGTCTTATCCTTCTGGATTTGGAAACAGTGATGACAAGTAACCCGAGGGTTCTCTGGTCACTCTATCTAAGCCCAGAGGCAGGGCAGAGGAGGAGACCACCATGTCCCACCCACCCCGTGGGCCTGACCAGTGGATACTCACGCACACACTTGTCTGCAGGCCGTAGGGCCAGGGCGCTCCCATAGAAGCCCTCCTGACAGTGCTCACAGTGGTCCCCCGTTGTGTTATAGAGGCAGCGCAGGCAGCGACCAGATCGGGGGTCACAATTGCCTACGGCATTGGGATCGATGTTTCCATTGCACTGGCATAGGTGGCAGGGCTGTGGGGGCCCAGAGAGCCCCAGTGGGTCCCCAAAAAAGCCATCATCACACATCTCACAGCGGCGCCCTGAGGAAGGAGAAGGCTGTGTGTGGAAGAGCAGGTGCAGGGGCAGGCTATGGAATATGGGGGAGCTCTGTGATAGCAAGATGGGGACTGAGATTGCCAGGGGTTGCTTCCAGAGCTGTTGTCTGTGAAGCTGGGCATCAGGCAGGATAGATTTAATGGGCTGTTCTGAGGCAGCCACAGGCACACAATGTAAAATCAACCTGTCTACATGCCTCTGAGCCCTGGAGCAGGAATGAGGATCGAGAAGAAGCTTGAGAGGGGGATTTCTGTTTCGCACATTATTTGATGATTTTTTTAAAGCTGAAAGTTTAATTGGAGGTTGTATACCTAACTATGGATCAGAATCACCCTGGGAAGTTGTTAGGAATACAGGCTCCTGAACTCCATCCCACTCTACTAAGTCAGGTCCTACGTGATGGGCACCCAAGGTAGGTATTAAAAAACAAACAAAAACAAAAAACAACTTCCAATTGTCAATTGGGAGTCCTGGTGTGGCACTGTGAGCTAATGCATCAGACTGCAAAGTCATTTGAACCACAAGGTCAGTGGTTCAAGCTCACCAGCCGCTCCTTGGAAACCCTATACAGGGTCACTATGGGTCAGAATCGACTCGATGGCACTTAACAACAACAACAAATTGTGACTTCAGTGAAAGTTTATAGTTTTACATTCAACAAATCACACACTTCATTTCATCTCCTTGATTGCAATCCCCTCCATGTAGCATCAGTTATCCCACTTGCTGCCTGTGTTCCTGTATTCCTTGTTTCCATTCCTCCTGCTTTCTCCACACTTCTGAATTTTGTCCTTAGGTAAATAGTGCCCACTGGATCTTAAATGGTTGACCACTCTGTGGTGTGCATACCTCACTAGTGTTGTTGTCTCCCCTATATACATCCTTACCTACTACTTGGCTGAAAATTGAGCCACAGAGGTGAGCTCAGTTCCAAACCTGAAGTGTGACCAAGGGCCATAGTCTGGGGGCTCCCACCAGTCTCTATATGACCAGTAAGTCTGGTCTTTTTGATGATTTTGGGTTTTGTTTCACATTTTCTTCCACTCTATCTGGGACTCTCTAATGTGATCCCTTTAGAGCAGTTGATAGTGGTAGCCGGGCACCATCTAGTTCTTCTGGTCTCAGAGTCCTGGAGACTGATGCTTCCATGGTCCATGAGTCTACTGAATGAATTGTTTCCAAGCATCTTCAATTTTTATCACTCTGCTTTTCTCCGGGCAGGAAGAGACCAACAGTTACACTGAGATGGCTGCTCACAAGCTTGTAAGATCCCAGTCACTACTCAGCCAAGTAGGATGTAGAACATTGTCTTTGTGGACTTCGCTATGCCAATAGACCACAGTATACCTCGAGACTGTGGTCCTGAGCCACAGGCCCAGCAACTCATTCCTTTAAGGTGTTTGGTGATGTCTAAGAAGTTTTCATCATTCTGCTCTCTGTGTGTTCCATCACATTCCTAGATACCAATATTGGTACTTCTTTTTTTTAAAGTTTTTATTGTGAATTGAATGATAGTTTACATCGGAGAACATCAGCTTTACATTCATCCTATCGTATGTCATTTCATTGCAATGATTACAATCCCCTCCGTGCATCATCATTCTGCGGTATTTGCTTCTATTCGCTTCTATTCCCTCTGCTTTTTTTGTTTTTTGAGGATGTATATAAAAACACTCAGGAATATATATATAATCATTTAAACAACCAAAGGGCACATTCTGCAAGCCTGTCTCCTGGCTGCCAGCACACAGCCTTTCTCTTTCCATGAGTCTAGAGTCCTCAGCTGCTGTATCTCTTCATGTCCTCATCTCTGCCTCCCAACATGGGTACTTTTAAAAGCTTACCTATGAGTTAGTTCTAAGGTGTGGCCGAGGGGAGGGCCACAGGGTCATGGTTTGTTTTATAGACCCCAGGAGGCCTGGTGTGGTGCTGTGGGTTAATGCACCAGACTGTAAAGCCATTTGAACTGCAAGGTCAGTGGTTCAAGCTTACCAGCTGCTCCTCATAAACCCTATACAGGGTCGCTATGGGTTAGAATCGACTCGACAGCACTTAACAACAACAATGTCCCTGGATCCAAAAGTCACAACTAGATGTGCTCAGTCCTGGAATCCCCAGTAGCCCAGGGCATTTGACTATGGGACTCAAGTGCCCCAAGAAGTCAGGCCTGCCACCCCCACCTGCCACACCGCTGGAGCCCAAGGCAGAGTCAGGTTATCAGTGTTTGGCGTTCACACAGGGCAGCATCCCTGAGTACAAGGCACTTACCTTTCTGGCCTCGGGGGCAGTGGGTGCATACCACCTCCATGCTCTCTGGGATGGTTGTGCAGGCCGACTGCCCAGGGCATGGACAGGGCTGGCAATCATCAGCTTGACCTGCAAAGGGGTTGCCATAGAAACCTGGCAGGCAGTGCTCACAGGATGGGCCCTCAGTGTGGTGGCCACACAAGCAGGTCCCTGAGGAGTAAGACAAGTACCTGGTTACCAGTGCCTGGGCCCAAACACCTCAGAGACAGCAGGCAAAGTGGGAGAAGAGACCCCTTATTCCTCCAGAGCCTCAGTGGAGAGGTCAGGGGGCACATCTCAGGCAGAAATGGGATGGGAATCCTTTCAAGGTAGAATTAAAGTAGGCTCAGGGATAGAAAACCCAGAACAGAGCCATCAGTTACTGACTGTGTGCACCTGGGGAAATTGTCTAGCCTTTCTGCAGCTCAGTGTCCTCACCCTCAAAATGGGTACAAGAACCAGTCTGATCTCAAAGAAAGGGCTCGGGATTCAATGAGCACATGCATTCAAAATGTTGTGCATCGTTACTAGCCCACATAATAATTATTATTGTCATCACTGCTGTTTTGTATCCCAAAATGTGTAATTGAATCAACAGGAGGATTGGGGAGCTTCTTCTAGGCTTGATTAGTGATGTCTGACATCACAGATGCATGTGCTTGCCCTCCCAGATCAGGTGTGCAGACTCCTAGCCAGAGTCCTTGCCAACTGCAGAGCAGACATTTCCCTTCTGAGACCACGCTTGCTGTGGGAGAGCAAAGACTGACACATACTCTCTGAGCCTCTTGCATGGTGCTGTGAGGGGGCAAATGGAGTTGGGGGTGGAAAGAGGCCCATGCCCCAGCGGGTTCAGCACCTCCAGATGACAGGACCTTTAGGCAAGTTCTTCTGAACTGTCAGCTGCAAGTGGGATGATGGATGGAAGAGAAGCTCTGCCACCTAGTGGCCACAGAATCTCTCTGCACCATAGCTCCCTCACCAATGAACAAGGACAATGGTTCCTAAGAATTCAGTGGTGCAATATATAAAGATCACAATGACATTATTTCATTAGTGTTGTCATTAGTGATCACTCAGATGTGTACAAAGCATCTCCGTATACATCCACCAGTTTGGATTCCCCCCGCTGGACCTGTAAGGGAGTGATTTTCATTGCCTGCGTTTTTCAGGTTAAAGACCCTAAGACTCATCCAGTTAGCAATGGCTGAGCATTGGTGCAAACCTGGTCTATCTGTCGATAATCTCAGTGATATCTATACTATTTTTATCCTCAGTGTACAAACGAGGAAGCAGGCTCGGGAGAGGAGTGATGTCCCCAGGGCTGCAAGCCACTAAAGTGTGGGTGGCAGGTCTCTGGCTCTATGTTGACCCCTATGTGCTATGTAACCCTTACAAGAGTCTTCCTGCCATCACTTGCCTCCTGTTTCTTACAGCACCACCTTGTGTGGCAGGATCCCCGTAAGGTCATTTTCTGGTCTGTTCTGAGACCTTCCCTAACAGGTGGACAGAGAGTGGACTCAGAAAGGGCAGCCTGCAGAGAGATCACCTTAAGACTCAGGTTGGTGCTACTGGGCAGGATCTGTAAACATGGAGGGTATCAACAGCCAATCGGGACAAAATGAAGAGTCAGTGGGAAGCCTGGAACATAGCAAGAACCTATTCATTTTGGCTATTACACCCTAAGCTTGAGTTAACAAGTCATTTTCTTGACCTTTTAGTGCTTCAAAATGTGAATAATTCCCTTAGGTCACAGGGTCACATGAAGAGTTGAAAGCCTGCACACAAAATCCTTAGCACAGAGCATGCCTAACACTTAAATCAATTCCAATCACTACGTTTGTTGAAATACAAGATGCCCAGGCAGCAACTCAAGGGTGGTCCAGTGTCAAACACCCCAGTGCCAATGTCAGGCTGACCATGTTCAGGTCAGTATGCATCCTGCACTTCTGTGTGTATCCAGGTAGCCTTAAGATGGGGCTGCTGGGGAGGCTCACCTGAGTTGGGGTCACAGGTGCCATGCTGGTTGCAGGTACAGGGGACACAGTTTGAGTAAGGACCCCCCATTGGTGTCTCCCTCTTGTATCCGGGAGCACAAGATTCACAAAACTGCCCTGCATACCCATTGGGACATGAGCAAGTCTCCACCCAGGAGGCTGTGGGGGAAAGTCCCCGCTGGGCTGATGTGAGCCGGACCTCAGTCAGAACCACTTGACCTGCAGGGGGAGAAAAGAGAAAGGAAGAGAGTTAAATGCACATGTTTCTCTCCTATTCATATAGGCACCAGGCAAAAAGTTACTGATCTATGTATATAAGGGCAGACTATGAATCAATTATAATTAAAAAGTAACAACAGTCTAGGTCAGGAAACAGATATGGTGGAGAAAGGTTAAAAAGATATTCTTTCACATAGGCAGAGATTTGTAAACT